>NC_084789.1:34524213-35170880 GCF_028858725.1 Colius striatus
CTCCCATAAGCAGTGGTATAACTTAAGCGACAGCATATATTTTTAGAAAGTGTTGACGAGGCCAAGAGGTTGGTATTGGAGATAACTCCCACAGAACAGCAGCTGCAAATGTGACACAATGCTGGCAGATAGACTACATGGGGACCTACTTACTACTGTAGGTGAGGTCTGACTTCCTGCATTCTTGTAGCTCCCATACGCAGTGCTATAACTTTACCAATAGTCTGTATTTTTTCAATGGGATTTGAGTAGTCCAAGTGAGTGGGATTGGAGATAGCTCCCACAGGAAAGCAGCTGCAAATGTGACACAGTGATGGCTGATAGACTACATGGGGATCTACTTACTACTCTAGGTGGGGTCTGCCTTCCTGCTTTCTTGTAGCTCCCTTACGCAGTGGTATAACTTCTACCGCCAGCATGTATTTTTTCAATGGGATCTGAGCAGTACAAGTGAGTGTTCTTTAAGATAGCTCCCACAGGAAAGCAGCTGCAAATGTGACACCGTGCTTGCTGATCGACTATATGCGGGCCTACTTACTACTTTTGGTAGCTTGACCCTGGCTGGATTCCATGTGCCCACCAGTCCGCACTATGTTCCACCTCCTCAGGAAGCCAGGGAAGGAGAGAAAATAAGATGGGAGTCTTGTGGATTGAGATAAAAGCAGTTTAATAAAGAAGCAGCAAAGCCGCGCTCTGGAAGCAAAGCAAAAGCAGATAAAGCTGTTACTCTCTACTTCCCATCAGCAGCGATGTCCGGTCACCTCCCGAGAAGCAGGGCTTTAGTACGGGCAGCAGTTGCTTTTGGAAGGCCAGAAATGAATCTCGCTTTCCCTTCCTGCTCCTCTCCCCCAGTTTATATCACTGAGCTGACGTCATATAGTATGGAGTATCTCCTTGGTCAGCCTGGGTCAGCTGTCCTGGCCGTGGTCCCTCTCAAGATCATGCCCACCCACAGCTATTGGTGAAGGTGGGGGAAGGAATGCTGGAGGGACAGCCCTGATGCTGTGCGAGCGGTAGTCATAATATTGATATCAACAGTAAGCACAGCACTGCAGGAGCTGCTGTGGAAAATCACTACCATCCCAGACCCACTACAGTCTCCACCCCTTATTCCATACCATTTATGTCATGCTCAGACAAACCATCTTAACAACCCATATACATTCTTATATACTCTCATTAACCAGTACCCCCACTCTTCAACAGACAAACATCGTTCTTGTATTCCCTCTTGAATCTTGCATCACACAAACAAACAACATTCTTATATCTTTCATCCTCTGTAGATGTTCACTGGAGCAGGCCATAACTTCTGTCTCATCCATCAAGATGGATATCCAGGCCAGGGGATACAGTGTGTTCAGTTTTGGGCACCAGATCTTGCTTGGTTTGTCCACTTGTCCGGTTTTTCTTGCAAAGTTCATCTACAACAGATAACTCACATAACAGGTTATTTTTCCCCCAAGGTTAAGTCTCCTTGAGGTACACATCGAGTTTCCCCATCCTTTCTCATCACCCACCAAGTACACCCAGGCCCTTGAGCAAAGACCATCCCATGAATGGGTTTGCCCTTTCCCATGGGAGGTGCAACCTATACTGCCTTCCCCAGCCATTTCCCTGGGTGCACTACAGGGACCTTATCTCATCCCACAGTATGTAGTGGTTTTGTTTGGGCAGGACCAGGACGGTTAGTTGAACCTCTGCTGTTAACGAGTCAAGTGGCTTCTGCTAAATTTTTATCCCACTGCTTCCATGCCCCACTGCCCAGTGCTCTCAATGTGGTCTTAACTAATTCGTTATATCTCTCAATCTTTCCAGAGACTTGTGGGTGATAGGGGATGTGGTATATCCACTCAGTGCCATGTTTCTTTGCCCAGGAGTTTATGAGATTATTTCAAAAATGAGTTCCATTATTTGACTCAATTCTTTCTTGCCTTTCAAGACCCAAGACAGTATTTTGGACAGTGGCATGGTTTACAGGGTATGTTTCCAACCAACCGGTAGTTGCTTCCACCATGGTGAGTATAGAACGCTTGCCTTGATATGTTCGTGGTAGCAGTCCAACATAGTCCATTGGCCAGGCCTCACCATATTGAAAATCCAGCCATCGGCCTCTGTTCTAGGGAGACTTGATTCGTGTGGCTCGCTTGATTGCGGCACACGTTTCACATTCGTGGGTGACCTGTGTAATGGCTTCCATGGTCAAGTCCACCCCTCGATCACGAGCCCATCTATATATTGCATCTCTTACCAGATGTCCTGATGTTTCATGGGCCCATCGAGCTATAAATAGCTCACCTTTACGCTCCCAGTCTAAGTCTACCTGAGGTACTTCAATTTTGGCAGCTTTATCTACCTGTTGGTTGTTCCATTGTTCTTCACTGGCACGGCTTTTTGGCACATGAGCATCTACATGACGTACTTTCAGAGTCATATTTTTAACCCGAGCAGCAATGTCTTGCCATAATGCAGCAGTCCAGATGGGTTTATTCTTGCGCTGCCAGTTGGTCTTCTTGCATTGCTGTAGCCATCCCCATAGAGCATTAGCCACCATCCAGGAGTCAGTATAAAGATAGAGTACTGGCCACTTCTCTCGTTCTGCAATCTTTAGAGCTAGTTGGATGGCTTTCACTTCAGCAAACTGACTCGACTCACCTTCTCCTTCAGTGGCCTCAACAACTCGTCGTGTGGGAGTCCACACAGCAGCTTTCCACTTACGATGATTTCCTACCACGTGGCAGGATCCATCAGTAAACAAAGCATAATGCCTCTCATTTTCTGATAGTTCCTTATATGGTGGTGCCTCTTGGGCACGAGCTACTTCCTCAGGCAATGCTCCAAAATCTCTGCCTTCTGGCCAGTTCATGATTTCTTCCAGGATTCCTGGGCTATTAGATTTCCCCAGCCGAGATCGTTGTGTAATCAACGCCATCCACTTACTCCATGTACGCTGGTTGCATGATGTATAGAAGGGGTTTTCCCTTTGAACATCCAGTGTAACACAGGCAGACGTGGTGCCAAGAGGAGATGAGCTTCTGTGCCAATGACTCCTGAAGCAGCTCGAAGTCCCTCATATGCTGCTAGTATTTCTTTTTCAGTTGGGGTGTAGTGGGCTTCCGATCCTCGATATCCTCGGCTCCAAAACCCTAATGGTCGACCTCGGGTTTCTCCAGATGTTTTTTGCCGGAGGCTCCAGGTGAGACCATGCTCTCCAGCAGCAGTGTAGAGGATATTCTGCACATCTGATCCTGTACGGATGGGCCCAAGGGCGACTGCACGAGCTGTTTCCTGTTTAATTTGTTGAAAAGCTTGTTGTTGCTCAAAGCCCCACTCAAAACAGTTCTTCTTTCTGGTTACTCTAAAGAGAGGGCTCACAAGCTGGCTATAACCTGGGATATGCATCCTCCAGAATCCCACAAGGCCCAGGAAAGCTTGTGTTCCTTTCTTATTAGTTGGTTGAGACATAGTCGCTATTTTGTTCACAACATCCATAGGCACATGCCGACGCCCATCTTGCCATTTTATGCCCAAAAACTGTATCTCTTGTGCAGGTCCCTTTACTTTGTTTCTTTTTACAGCAAAACCAGCTTTTAGGAGAATCTGTATTATTCTTTTCCCTTTCTCAAACACTTCTTCTGCCTTGTTGCCCCATACAATTATGTCATCAATGTACTGTAAATGTTCAGGGGCATCACCCGTTTCCAGCACAGTTTGGATTAGACCATGGCAAATAGTAGGACTATGTTTCCACCCCTGGGGCAATCGATTCCAGGTATATTGGACACCTCTCCATGTGAAGGCAAATTGTGGCCTGCAGTCTGCTGCCAATGGAATTGAGAAAAATGCATTAGCGATGTCAATCGTAGCATACCACTTGGCTGCTTTTGACTCCAGTTCATACTGGAGCTCTAACATGTCTGGTACAGCAGCACTCAGTGGTGGTGTCACTTCGTTCAGGCCACGATAGTCTACTGTTAACCTCCACCCTCCATCAGATTTTTTCACAGGCCATATGGGACTATTAAATGGGGAATGAGTTTTGCTAATTACTCCTTGAGCCTCCAGTTGATGAATCAACTCACGGATGGGAGTCAGAGAATCTCGATTTGTGCGATATTGCCTCCAGTGCACCGTCTTGGTAGCAACTGGTACCTGTTGCTCTTGAACTTGCAGCAATCCCACAACAAAAGGGTCTTCTGAGAGGCCAGGTAAATTAGGGAGTTGTTTGATTTTCTCTGTATCTACAGTGGCTATACCAAAAGCCCATCGATACCCCTTGAGGTCTTTGAAGTACCCTCTCCTGAGGTAATCTATGCCAAGAATACAAGGGGCCTCTGGACCAGTCACAATGGGGTGTTTTTTCCCATTTGTCCCCTGTTAAGCTCACTTCAGCCTCTAATACAGATAATTCTTCACATCCCCCTGTCACTCCAGAGATCCAGACAGAATCTGTGCCTCTATACCTTGATGGCATCAATGTACACTGTGCCCCTGTGTCTACTAAGGCTTTATACCTTTGTGGGTTTGATGTGCCAGGCCATCGAACCCACACAGTCCAGTAGATTCGGTCATCCCTTTCCTCCTCCTGGCTGGAGGCAGGGACCCTCTATTTCTGTTCTTCATCAGAATATTCGCTATCTGATCCTTGCAATTTTAGACCTGAAGTCTCCTCATTGGCTTCGAAGGAAGTAGTTGCAGTTCTTCTATGTCTTGGAGATTGTTGATTGTCCTCTTTTGTTCTGGCAGCTACTATACTGACAGCCCTCTTGGGTGGTCCTTTTCTAACAGCTGTCTTCCCCCTTAGTTCACGTACTCGCGCTTCCAGCTTAAAAGTGGGTTCACCATCCCATTTCCTCATATCCTCTCCTTGGCCACGCAAAAAGAGCCAGAGTTCATTTTGCGGTGTACTCCTGCGTCTGGGACTTTCTTTTCCCGTGGTCGGGACAGTGGATGACCTAATTCTTGAGGCAGTTCTGACAGTCAGGCCATCATCCCACACTGATGAGGAGGTGCAGAGACTCTCTTCATAGTTCTGTAACCAAGAAGATACCCTCTCCACTGTTGGTATATCCATGTCTGGGTGATATACCATTGCCAAGATATTCGAATATGTAGCTGGGGCACTCTGAATCACTTTTCTCAACATGGCCCGTGTACACTGGACATCGTCTGGATCTGTGGAGGCCTCGGCATTATCTAGATCACCATAGATGACGTCCAACACAGCTAATTCCCTTAGATATTGGATGCCTTCATCAGCTCTAGCCCACTTTCCTCGGGCATTTACAAGGTCTTCCTTGAATGGGTATCTTGCCCGTACACTTGAGAGGAGCCGTTTCCAGAGAGTACAAATTGAGGTCTTCTTTCCAATGCCTCTATCAATTCCCCGGTCCCTAGCAAGAGATCCTAGCTGTTGGGCTTCTCTGCCTTCCAATTGCTGACTGTCAGCCCCGTTATCCCAACATCGGAGCAGCCAGGCACCAATCCGCTCACCTGACTGGCGACTGTAATCTTTTCGCATATCTCTAAGTTCTGTTGAGGTGAGGGACCGAGTAGTTTCCATTTCCTTTTCGATTTCTTTCACTCCTTCTCCTGATCTCCTTACTGAAGGACCAGTTTCTTCTTCTAGCCTTTCCTCTTCCTCCTCTTCTGCCCTTACTAATCCATGATATGGACTTGACCTCCTTATCCACTGCTTCTTTTTCACTACTGGGGCAACCACTGTGGTTGTTGTTTGATTCCCTGACTCAACCATGGTAGTCTCAGGTATAGTTTGAATTTCCACCTCGGCCATAGTTCTCTGAGAGGACTGGAATGCAGCTCGGTAGGCAGAGGCTAGGCCCCAGTATAGTGCCTGAACCTGATGGGCCTCATTAGGGTAGGTAAGACACCCTTCTATCAGGTAGGGTGCCAGTAAAGCAGGGGTTTTTATCTGTTCAGATGTAAAATCCCAGGTTACAGGAGGTGATAACCGTCCTAGGAATTTGCCCAAATTCATCCACACACCCTGCCACCCAGGGACTGGTCGCTTCAGGGGGCATTTTAACATGTTTCCATCGCAAATTTGTCCTCTCTGATACCCAGATGAGTCCAGATTCCACAAAATATGTCATATACCAACCATGTTAATTAGTAATATTAAAACTCTCATATAAGGGTGACTAAGGACCTGGGAAGTCTGTATAACAAAATCGTCTAGATCAGTCCGAGCTGAGGGGAAAGAGATGCTTTGCCCCATGGCCTCCACAAGATAGCTCCCACAGCACAGTAAATCCATCAGTAACAGAATGAGACTTGCTATTATTATTTGGGCCATCATGTTCCCAGGCCCTTTCATCCTTTTAAATAAAATCATATAGCCAGCTTAGCAAAGCTATTAAGGTTAAAGCACAGCACAGAGTCAATGTTAGTAGCATCGTGTTCCCAAACATTAGAAAGTGTAAGATAAGCTGCATAACAGAAAGGCTCCATGGCCAGCACAGGAACATTGCACTCATTGGCTTACTGTAATTGCAATGCAGTTAATGTAAAACTGCTATTATCTCGCCCCACGTTGGGCGCCAAAAGGGCTGTGGTAGTTTGAGCCTGGCTGGATGCCAGGTGCCCACCACACCGCTTTACCCCCCACCTCCCGAGAAGCAAGCCAGGGAAGGGGAGAAAAAAAAGATGGGAATCTCGTGGATTGAGATAAAAGCAGTTTAATAAATAAGCAGCAAAGCCGCGCGCGCGGGAAGCAAAGCAGAAGCAGATAAGCTGTTACTCTCTACTTCCCATCAGCAGCGATGTCCGGCCACCTCCCGAGAAGCAGGGCTTCAGTACGCGTAGCGGTTGCTTTGGGAAGGCCAGAAATGCATCTCGCCTCCCCTTCCTGCTCCTTTCCCCCAGTTTATATCACTGAGCTGACGTCATATAGTATGGAGTATCTCCTTGGTCAGCCTGGGTCAGCTGTCCTGGCCGTGGTCCCTCTCAAGATCATGCCCACCCACAGCTATTGGTGAAGGTGGGGGAAGGAATGCTGGAGGGACAGCCCTGATGCTATGCGAGCGGTAGTCATAATATTGATATCAACAGTAAGCATAGCACTGCAGGAGCTGCTGTGGAAAATCACTACCATCCCAGACCCACTACACTCCCATACGCAGTGATATAACTTAATCGACAGCATATATTTCCTCAATGGGAGTTGAACAGTCCAAGTGACTGGGATTGGAGATAGCGTCCACAGCAAAGTAGGTGCAAATATGACACAGTGCTTGCTGATAGACTACATGGAGACCTACTCAGTACTGCAGATTGGGTCTGCGTTCCTGGTTTCTTGTAGCTCCCATACGCAGTGGTATAACTGAAGCGACAGGATATATTTTTTCAAAGGGACCTGAGCAGTACAAGTGACTGGGAATGGAGATAGCATCCACAGGAAAAGCAGCTGAAAATGTGACACAGTACAATCTGATAGACTACAATGTGACCTACATACCACTTTAGGTGGGGTCTGCCTTCCTGCTTTCTTGTAGCTCCCATACGCAGTGGTATAACTTCTGCCGACAGAATGTGTTTTTAAAGGGAGTTGACGAGGTTACGAGCGTGGGATTGGAGATAGCTCACAAAGCACAGCATGTGCAAAGGTGACACAGTGCTGGCATAGAGACTACATGGGGATATACTTACTACTGTAGGTGGGGTCTCCCTTCGTGCTTGCTTGTAGCTCACATACGCAGTGGTATAAATTCTACCGCCAGCATGTATTTCTTTAATGGGAGCTGAGCAGTCCAAGTGAGTGGGATTGGAGATCGCTCCCACAGGTAAGAAGCTGCCAATGTAACACAGTGCTGGCTGATAGAATACATTGGGGCCTACTTACTACTGTAGGTGGGGTCTGTCTTCCAGCCTTTTTGTAGCTCCCATACGCAGTGGTAAAACTTAACCGACAGCATATATTTTTTCAATGAGACCTGAGCAGTCCAAATGACAGGGATTGGACATAGCGCCCACAAGAAAAGAACTGCAAATGTGAAACAGTGCTGGCTGATAGACTACATGGGGACCTACTTACTACACTAGGTGGCGTCTACCTTCCTGCTTTCTTGTAGTTCCCATACGCAGTGGTATAACTTAACCGACAGCATACAGTTTTTCAATTGGCATTGAGCAGTCCAAGTGACTGGGATTGGAGATAGCGCCCACAGGAAAGCAGCTGCATATGTGACACAATGCTGGCTGATAGACTACATGGGGATCTACTTACTACTATAGGTGGGGTCTTCGTTCCTGCTTTCTTGTAGCTCTCATACGTAGTGGTATAACTTCTACGGACAGTCTGTATTTTCAATGGGCGGTGAGCAGGACAAGAGGGTGGGATTGGACATTGCTCCAACAGGAAAATAGCTGCAAAGGTTGCACAGTGCAAGCTGATAGATTACAATGTGACCTACATATCGCTTTAGGTGGGGTCTGCGTACCTGCTTTCTTGTAGTGCCCAGATGCAGTGGCGTAAGTTTTACCGGCAGCATGTATTTTTTCAAAGTGAGCTGGGAAGGCCAAGTGCATGGGATTGTAGCTAACTCCCAAAGGAAAATAGCTGCAAATATAACACAGTGCTGGCTGATAGACTACATGGGGACCTACTTACTACTGTAGGTGGGGTCTCCCTTCCTGCTTTCTTGTAGCTCCCATACTTGCTGAAGACGACGGGAAACAGTCACATCCTATAGTGCTGAGCAAGTCTCAACTTTATTTCCAAAGATACAACTCTTTTATAGATACAATAATCAGGCTCATACATATTGCAAAAGCTAAGCTCATCATTGGTTCCCAGTTTAATGTCAATCCTGCCTCTGTTTCAACATACTTCGGATGCTTGTGGCTGCTCATCCCAAACTAAGTTCCTGTTTTCTCATCCTGTTATCATACAACTCCCTTGCTGAAGGACACCACGTCCTTGAGCAAGGGTCCAATATCTTATCGCTTAATGCTTACTGCCTAACGAGGTGGATTCTATCATGTCCTCTTTCCTCTAGCCAAGTCTCCACAAAGCTCACTACACTTCCCCCGTTTTCTTTTTGGACGATGATATTAGCCTGCCACATCCTCTCAAGTGTTCTTTCTATTCTCCGTTGAATACAATTTCTAAAACAGTGAAATACTAACAATACAAATAAAACAATACCCATAAAGTCAATTCCATACATTATAACATTTTGCAACCAAGGGCCTATTCCCCATCCCTTAAGCCATCCTTCAAGTCCTAATCCCCCTTCTTGTTTCAACTGATGTAATCCCTGTTGAAGTTCTTTCAGTTTGGCATGTATCGAGGTGGAATGGTCCAACAGGTTCGTAAAACACATGCCCTCAAATTCTTCACATCCATGTCTGTGGGCTAATAATAAAAAGTCTATGGCAACTCTATTTTGCAACACCGCATGATTTACACTTTGAACGTCAGCTGTTAACATATCAATCATTTCTGAGTTTTTATTTGACTCATCTTTAGTCCAACATCCTAACTTTTTAGCCAAGTTCATGGCCTTATTGGCTGCTCCTCCTGGCAAAAGGGTGGCAACTACGACTTGCTTCAGTTCACTCCAAAATCGTGGGGGACCATTATCAGTACAATCAAACTCATAATAACTATATTTTTTGCGGGAGCTATTATTATGGTCAGCAAGCTGCATTAGCATGGTTAAGTTAGGGTGGAATAAAGAGAGTTTCCCCAAATAACAGTGTCCACCCGGGGGATTTACTGGTATTCCGTTCCAGGCCCTTTCTCCATAGATTAAAAATATACCCATGGGCAATTTCTTCGGTGATGTAATACTAGAGACATTACAGCTGGAATACAATTGCTTAAATACCGTTTCTGACTTCAAAGAAGAGTCTAAGGTGGCCCAAAATTTTCGATTTCTATTAAAGTTATGGATATCCCGTGACATAAAACTTATCCTACTTCCCCCAGTTCCATTAGTACCAAAGCTTGCATTGGCACTTCCAAACAAGTCTATTTCCTCAGGGGGTGAGGCTAAGGTGGTATTAAGGGACTTAATTATCTCACATTGATGTTTCCCGTCCGAATGATCGTGATCATCGCTAACTATGTTCAGACCCGTCTTATTACACAAGGTGTTATTCTCTACTAGTCCACAAAATTCCTCCGGATTCCACACGGGCAATCCTATCAAACACCTTTTAAAAGGATTAGTAACCCCTCCCAAACTAAGACAAAGAGATGATTGACCAGTTTGACTAGCAAAGGTTATCCAAATATTATATCTAGGCTGATTAAAATGCGTCAAGCTGTTAACTTTTATAGTTACATTAAAAGCTATGGTTATAACAAAACACCTCATTATTATTCATAAAATTCACTGTCTTTTTGTTATATAACCTTCAGTCTTTTGATTGTTAGCCAGTCCTCCAATGACCGCAAGACGAGGGTGTATTTATTCTGCAATCTCTTTCTGTCCTTTTTCGTCAGATGGTTTGATCTCCGCAGCTTCAAGGACAGCTCTTGTCCACCTGGCTGGCACCCAAATGGATCCTGTGGGAGAATCAACACACAAATACCCACGTCCCCAGTATAATACTTTGCCCGGAGGCTGCCATATCCCTGTTTTAGGGTCACGATATTTAACCCATATTTCTTTCTTCCCCTCCTTTTGTGCCTTTGGATTATGATGCATTATTACAGGTGGTAGCTCCTGTTCCCCAAACACACACAGGTGATTCATAACAAATAAAGCCTTCAACAATTTCATATGTGGGTCTTTAACATCCCCTTATTTACCAAGATATCTTTTTAGAGTCCCATTAACTCTTTTTATTATGGCTTGTCCTGTGGGAGAATGGGGAATCCCTGTTACATATTCACCTCCTCATTGACTCGTGAACTGTTCTATGCTTCTACTTATATAGGCCGGCCCATTGTCTGTCTTTATTTTCTGAGGAATATTTTCTGAGAAAGCAGATCCCACCTACAGTAGTATGTAGGTCCCCATGTAGTCTATCAGCCAGAACTTTGTCACATTTGCACCTGCTTTGGGACCTGTTTCCAATCCCACTCACTTGGACTGCTCAGCTCCCATTGAAAAAATACATGCTAGCAGTAAAAGTTATAACACTGCCTATGGGAGCTATAAGAAAGCAGAAATAGAGACCCCACCTACAATAGTAGAGTAGATCCCCATGTAGTCTCTCAGCAAGCACTGTGTCAACTTTGCAAGTGCTTTTTTGGGAAAGTTATCTCCAATAACACTATCTTGTTCTGCTCAGGTCCCATTGAAACAATATATCCCGTCGCTTAAATTATACCACTGCGTATAGGAGCTACAAAAAGCTGGAAGGCAGACCCCTCCTATAGTGTTAAGTAGGTCCCCACGTAGTCTATCAGCCAGCACTGTGTCACATTTTCAGCTGCTTTCCTGTGGGAGCTATTTCCAATAAGACTCACTTGGACTGCTCAACTCCCATTGAAAAAATACAGACTGTCATTAGAAGTTATACCACTGCATATGGGAGCTACAAGAAAGCAGGAATACAGAAACCACATACAGTAGTAAGTAGGTCCCCATGTACTCTATCAGCCAGCACTGTGTCACATTTGCACCTGCTTTCTTGTGGGAGCTATCTCCAATCCCAGTCACTTGGACTGCTCAGGTCCCATTCAATAAAATACATGCTTTCCGTTTAATTATAGTACTGCGTATGGGATCTACAAGAAAGCTGGAAGGCAGACCTCACCTACAGTAGTAAGTAGGCCCCCATTTAGTCTATCAGCCAGCACTTTGTCAAGATTACAGCTTCTTTCCTGTGGGAGCTATCTCCAATCCTACTCACTTGGACTGCTCATCTCACAATGAAAATATATAGACTGCAGGTAGAAGTAATACCACTTTCTATGGGATGTACAAGAAAACAGAACTGCAGACCTAACCTACAGTACTAAGTAGGTCCCCACGTAGTCTATCAGCCATAAGTGTTTAACACTTGCAGCTGCTTTCCTGTGGGCGCTATCTGCAATCTCACTCACTTGGATTGCTCAGATCCCATTAACAAAAAACAGACTGTCGGTTAAGTTATACCACTTCGTATGGGAGCTACAGGAAAACATGAAGGCAGATCCCACCTACAGTAGTAAGCAGGTCCCCATGTAGTCTGACAGCCAGCACTGTGTCACATTTTCAGCTGCTTTCCTGTGGGAGTTACCTCCAATAACACTCACGTGTACTACTCAAGTGCCATTGAAAAAATATATGCTGTCTGTTAAGTTATAACACTGAGTATGGGAGATACAAGAAAGCAGGAAGGCAGACCCGAACTACAGTACTAAGTCGGTCCCCATGTAGTCAATCAGCCAGCACTGTGTCACATTTGCAGCTGCTTTCCTGTGGGCGCTACCTCCAATTCTATTCACTTGGACTGCTCAACTCCAATTGAAAAAATATATGCTGTCAGTTACGTTATACCACTGCGTCTGATTCATTTTTCAGGCTTCAAGCCTGCTTTCAGGCTTTGAGCCTGGTTTTCAGACCTCAAGTCTGGTTAATTTTTCAGGCTTCGAGCCTGGTTTCAGGCTTCGAGCCTGGTTTTCAGACTTCGAGTCTGGTTCATTTTTCAGGCTTCGAGCCTGGTTTCAGGATTCGAGATTGGTTTTTACGCCAAGAGCCAAAAACTTTGCGTCATATAAGAGCTATCTCCAATCCTTGGACTGCTAGGTTACCATTGAAAAAATACAGACTGTCAGTTAAGTTGTACGAGAGGTACAAAAAAGCTGGAAGGCAGACCCCACCTACAGTAGTAAGTAGGTCCCCATATAGTCTATCAGCCAGCACTGTGTCACATTTGCAGCTGCTTTCCTGTCAAAGTCAGAGCCGTGGTTAAAGTAGTTGCTGTCACGTAGTCATGTTGACAGCAGGCCGCTTTCTGTTCCCTCAGGGTCGGGCTGTTTTCAGCTAACGAGCTAACAGCTCAAGGTGGAAAACAACTTCGGAGAAAAACAAGATGGGAAAATGTGAGGGAGCTTGCTTATCGCACAAACTGCAAATAGGATTTACAAAAGAATGTAATCTATTAGCTGCTGTTGCTGAGCTAGCTTTGAAGCTGCTGTGTATATAAGTTAGAGCCTGCTCTCAATAAAGGAGAAGATTTCTGCTATCACTCACATTGAGTAAGACTGATTTCTTCCCACCCAGCTGAGAATCGGACCCTGGGTTGATCGCCGCATGAAGTAGGGTTGGAGCTGGTTTTTCGGGCTTCGAGCCTGGGTTTTTCAGGCTTTGAGTCTGGTTTCAGGCTTCGAGCCTGGGTTTTTCAGACTTCGAGTCTGGTTCATTTTTCAAGCTTCAAGCCTGGTTTCAGGCTTTGAGCCTGGTTTTCAGACTTCAAGTCTGGGTTTTTCAGGCCAAGAGCCGAAAACTTCGTGGCAGAGTAACTTCTACTGACAGCGTTTATTTTTTCAATGGGAGCTGAGCAGTCCAGGTGAGTGGGATTGCACACAGCTCCCACAGGAAACCAGCTGCAAATGTGAAACAGCTGGGGGTGAGAGACTACACGGAGACCTCCTTACTACTGTAGGTCGGGTCTTCCTTCCTGGTTTCATGTAGCTCCCATACGCAGTGGTATAACGTAACTGACAGCATATATTTTTTCAATTGGAGTTGAGCAGTCCAAGTGAATAGAATTGGAGGTAGCGCCCACAGGAAAGCAGCTGCAAATGTCACACAGTGCTGGCTCATTGACTACATGGGGACCGACTTAGTTCTGTAGATGGGGTCTGCCTTCCTGCTTTCTTGTAGCTCCCATACTCAGTGTTATAACTTAACAGACAGCATATATTTTTTCAATGGCACTTGAGTAGTACACGTGAGTGTTATTGCAGATAGCTCCCACAGGAAAGCAGCTGAAAATGTGAAACAGTGCTGGCTGTCAGACTACATGGGCACCTACTTACTACTGTAGGTGGGGTCTGCCTTCATGTTTTCTTGTAGCTCCCATACGAAGTGGTATAAATTAACCGACAGTCTGGTTTTTTTTAATGGGATTTGAGCAATCCAAGTGAGTAGGATTGCAGATAGTGCCCACAGGAAAGCAGCTGCAAAGGTGAAACAGTGCTGGCTGATAGACTACATGGAAGCCTACTTACTACTCTAGGTTGTGTCTGCCTTTCTGTTTTCTTGTACATCCCATAGAAAGTGGTATTACTTCTACCTGCACTCTATATATTTTCATTGTGAGATGAGCAGTCCAAGTGAGTAGGATTGGAGATAGCTCCCACAGGAAAGAAGCTGTAATCTTGACAAAGTGCTGGCTGATAGACTAAATGGGGGCCTACTTACTACTGTAGGTGGGGTCTGCCTTCCAGCTTTCTTGTAGATCCCATACGCAGTACTATAATTAAACGGAAAGTATGTATTTTATTGAATGGGACCTGAGCAGTCCAAGTGACGGTGATTGGAGATAGCTCCCACAAGAAAGCAGGTGCAAAGGTGAGAGTGCTGGCTGATAGACTACATGGGGACCTACTTTCTACTGTATGTGGTTTCGGTCTTCCTGTTTTCTTGTAGCTCCCATATGCAGTGGTATAACTTCTAATGACAGTCTGTATTTTTTCAATGGGAGTTGAGCAGTCCAAGTGAGTCTTATTGGAAATAACTCAAACAGGAAAGCAGCTGCAAAGGTGAGACAGTGCTGGCTGATAGACTCCATGAGGACCTACTTTGTACCGTAGGTGGGATCTGCCTTCCTGCTTTCTTGTAGCTCCCATACGCAGTGGTATAACTTAACCTACAGCATATATTTTTTAAATGGGACCTGAACAGTACAAGTGAATGTTATTGGAGATAGGTCCCACAGGAAAGCAGCTGTAATCTTGACACAGTGCTGGCTGATAGATTACGTGGGGACCTACTTAACACTGTAGGAGGGGTCTGCCTTCCAGCTTTTTGTAGCTCCTATACGCAGTGGTATAATTTAAGCGACGGGATATATTGTTTCAATGGGACCTGAGCAGAACAAGATAGAGTTATTGGAGATAACTCCCCCAAAAAAGCACTTGCAAAGCTGACACAGTGCTTGCTGAGAGACTACATGGGGATCTACTCTACTTTTTTAGGTGGGGTCTCTATTTCTGCTTTTTTATAGCTCCCATAGGCAGTGGTATAACTTTTACTGCTAGCATGTATTTTTTCAATGGGAGCTGAGCAGTCCAAGTGAGTGGGATTGGAGACAGGTCCCAAAGCAGGTGCAAATGTGACAAAGTTCTGGCTGATAGACTACATGGGGACCTACTTACTACTGTAGGTGGGATCTGCTTTCTTTCCTTCTTGTAGCTCCCATACGCAGTGTTATAACTTCTACCTACAGCCTGTATTTTTTCAAGGGTAGTTGAGCAGTCCAAATGAGTAGGATTGGAGATTGCTCCGAGAGGAAAGAAGGTACAAATGTGACACAGTGCTGACTGATAGACTACATGGGGACCTACTTACTACTGCAGGGTGAGTCTGCGTTCCTGCTTTCTTGTATCTCCCATACGCAGGGATATAACTTCTACCGACAGCCTGTATTTTTTCAATGGGAGTTGAGCAGTCCATGTGTGTGGGATTGGAGATTGCTCCCACAGGAAAGTAGGTGCAAATATAGCACAGTGCTGGCTGATAGACTACATGAGGATGTACTTACTACTGTAAATTGGGTCAGCCTTCCTGCTTTCTTGTAGCTCCCCTACACAGTGGTATTACTTCTACCGACAATCTGTACTTTTTCACTGGGAGTTGAGCAGTGCAAGTGAGTGGGATTGGAGATAGCTGCCACAGGAAAGCAGGTACAAATGTGACACAGTGCTGGCTAATAGACTTGATTATCTTACATTGACGTTACCCATTTGAATGATCATGATCACCGCTAATTGTGTTCAGCCCCGTCCTGTTACACAAGGTGTTATTGTGTACTAGTCCACAAAATTCCTCCGGATTCCATACTGGCAATCCTATGAAACATGTTTTAAAAGGATTAGTAACCCCTCCCAAACTAAGACAAAGAGATGATTGACCAGTTTGATTAGCAAAGGTTATCCAAAAATTATCTCTAGGCTGATTGAAATGCGTCAAGTTGTTAGCTTTTATAGTTACATTAAAAGTTATGGTTATAACAAAACACCTCATTATTATTCATTAAATTCACTGTCTTGATTGTTAGCCCGTCCTCCAATGACCGCAAGACGAGGATGTATTTATTCTCCAATCTCTTCCTGTCCTTTTTCATCAGATGATTTGATCTCCGCAGCTTAAAGGACAGCTCTTGTCCACCTGGCTGGCACCCAAATGGATCCTGTGGGAGAATCAACATACAAATACCCACGTCCCCAGTATAATACTTTGTCCGGAGGCTGCCATATCCCTGTTTTAGGGTCACGATATTTAACCCATATTTCTTTCTTCCCCTCCTTTTGTGCCTTTGGATTATGATGCATTATTGCAGGTGGTAGCTCCTTTTCCCTAAACACACAGAGGTGGTTCATAAAAAATAAAGCCTTTAACAATTTCATATGTGGGTCTTTAACATCCCCATATTTACCAAGATATCTTTTTAGAGTCCCATTAGCTCTTTCTATTATGGCCTGTCCTGTGGGGGAATGGGGAATCCCTGCTTCATATTGAACTTTCCATTGCCTCATAAACTGTTCTATGCTTCTACTTATATAGGCCGGCCCATTGTCTGTCTTTATTTTCTGAGGAATTCCCATTACCGCAAAACTACTATGTAAATGACGCTCCACATGTATGGCCCTCTCCCCTGTCTGTGCTGTTGCCCAAGCGAATTTGCTCCATGTGTCTATGTTTACATGCACATATTTTAGTCTTCCAAACTCTGCCACATGAGTGACATCCATCTGCCAAACTTCATTTGCAGATAATCCTCTAGGGTTCACCCCCAAGCCTAAGCCAACACCTCCATTTTGATGGCTACAAATGGGACAAGCTCTAACAATAGCCTTTGCATCCTTTAGCGATAATTGAAACTCTCGGTGTAAGCCCCGTGCATTCTGATGAAACAGGGAGTGTGCTTCTCTGGCTAGTATCTGTTTGGACAGAGGCGTGTTATGTGTCACTGTGACCAGCTTATCTGCCCTAGCATTACCTTCTCCCAGCCCAATGTCCCATTTATGGCTCCTGATATGTATAATGGCATAAACATCCTCCCTAAGCTTTATTGCCTTCTGCAGCTGTATTAATAATTCAAATACTCTGGGATTCTGCACTTCCTTAATGGAGGCGTCCTCGATTCTCTCTACTATACCCGCGACATAGAACGAGTCTGTAACCACATTCAGGGGCCCTTTCAGGTTCATCATGGCCCATACTACTGCCAACTTTTCCAAGGTTTGTAATGTGTCTTTCTCTTCTGCTTTTATTAGTTGGCGCTTCCACTGCTCTTCCTCTTGCCAGGTTATTGCCGCCGTTCTAGACTTTCTTCCTGCATCCGTGTATGCTGTCAACGCATCCGCGATGGGGGCCGGCTCTCGTTTGGGACGTACTAGCCAATTCCATTTTCCTAGCCATTGTAATGGTGCTTTTATTATTTTGTCTGTTGCTACTATACTGCCGCCACCTAAGAGCGCCTCCTGAAGATCTTCTGTATTGTCTAAATACCATTGTAAAGAGTGCTTTTTCATTGGTATCCTTATCGTATGCGGCTCAGCACCAGTTACTTGTAATGCTCTTTCATGACCCTTTTTTATTAGTCCCGCCAACATCTCAATTTTTTGAAAAAGGGTTTTTGTTTGTTGTAAGGCTGGGGAAATCCATTCTAGAACCCATACCTCCCCCATTTTCTTTTGAGATTGTGTCAAGGCCCCAAGCAAATACTTTGTGCTATACCAGATGGTTAAGTCAATAGGTAAGTCAACATCGTGACGTCGGACCTGCCCTTGTATGACACGATCCATAATTTGTTGAAGCGCATCCTGAAGCTCTGGTGTTACCTGTATTTGACGCGTGGGGTTGGTTCCTTTCAAAAGTGGTCATAGTTTTTCTAACAACTCGTTGGGTATTCCCACTATTGGTTTTAGTCATTGCAGATCCCCTAAAAGTTTCTGAGCATCATTCGGGGTCTTTACTGTTGTGTATCCCGCTGTTGTAAGGCAATGTAAAAAAGCAGTCCTTTAGATCTACGATTAACAGTGGGCAACCCTGCGGAATCATAGCCGGACTGTGTAGTCCTGGCTGCAATGCTCCCATAGGTTCCATTTGTTCATTTACTGCACGTAGGTCATGTAACAAACGATACTTGCCAGATCTCTTTTTAATAACAAATATAGGAGTGTTCCATGGGCTTGTAGATAACTTTAAATGTCCTTGGACAAGTTGCTCTTGCACTAACTCATGAGCATGCTCAAGACTTTCCCTTTTTAAAGGCCATTGCCTAACCCATACTGGCTAGGCTGTTTTCCAGGTAATAGGAAGTGGGAAAGTCCATGCAACGGCCATTATGCCAAAGGGTGCTCATTTGTTAGGACCATTCCTATCTGGGCTAGTATGTCTCAACCAATAAGACATTGCATGGTTGGAGGCAGCTGCACAACAGAAAAACTAGCAGTTATGGGTTTCTCATCCACATGAACCAAGATGGGTGGAGAGTGACTAGCCAGAGTAAGTCCTCCTACCCCAGTCACAGTAGTTGCTGCTGGTTGCTGGGGCCAGTGTTGTGGCCAACATCTTGGGCTGATAATGCTGGAATCTGCCCCTGTGTCCAATAATCCCATCAAGGACCTTTTTTGTCCTTGAAATTCAAGGTCTATTTTGCGTCTAGGCCTTTCACTGAGATTCATAGTCAACAGTGTAAGTACTCCCTTGGAGCCAAATCCCCCTTCTCCTCTTAAGTCCTCTTTTATTGGTCTTATTCCTTTCGACATTTGTTCCAATGGTATTAATTGTGCAGTTCTCTGATTTTTCATAATTTGTATTGGTGGAAAGGGGGTGTGGGCCATGATCATAATTTCTCCGAAATAATCTGCATTAATAACTCCGGGGAGAACAAAGAGTCCAAGCATGGTAGTTGACGAGCGTCCTAACAACAATGCGCCCACAGTTCGTCCCCCTACAGTGATTGGACCTTTCACTCTGGTGGGTATATTCTGTGGACTTGTTGTCATAATGGTAACATCTACTGCTGCTGCCAGGTCCATTCCGAGGCTCCCACTTGTAGTTGGCTGGAGGCAGCTGCTGACATCTGTTGAGCTGCAGCGGCGACTTGTGTCTGAGTGCGGCCACTGCGGTTCGACGCACTTGAATTGGAGTTTCCCGACATGCGACGACACGCCCCGGTGTCGTGATTGTCTGTTTGGCATTTTTGACACCACATTCCTGTAGCATTGCATTCACGACGGAAATGTCCCATTCCGCCACACCAGTAACACTTTATTCGTCCACTTGAAGATCCCATTTGAGTGGTCACAGCGGATTCTTGAAGGGGTGCAAGGGCGGCTAACACCTGATTTTGAGTTACTTTCGCCTGTTCCTTTAATCCTAATCCCAATTCCTTAATAGCTTCCACGAGAAAAGCTTGTTGACCAGTCGGGACCTGGGCCATACGCTACCAATTGGCTCCTAATGTACTCAATACTGTCCTGGTAGTTGGTTTACAATTCTGTAGGGCGCATTGTTTTAGCAATGCGCCACGCATATATTCCGGAACTCCAGTCCTCTCTATGGCGGAGGCAACTTTATCAATAAAGGTCCCGAACATTTCATCCCGACCTTGCCCATATGTATTGGCACTCCACCTGGATCCTTTACCTTTTCCATAGCCTCCCTTACTAATCGCATTGCCTCTCTACACTTATCAGGCCCTATCAAAGCCTGAGCCTCCGTACGGAGGAAGGGTCCCAAACCCATCAGCTCTTCCACCGTCACACCATAGAGAGGGTCGCCTTGCTGACGCTGAGCTGCTACACTTTCATTCACTAATGCCTGCCAATGTGCATTAAATAACAGCTGCTGATGTTGTGTATAAATAAGTTTTACTATGCCTCGACAGTCAGCGGGCAGTAGCAACTGGGTTCCCCATACATAGTCAATCATTTGTTTCACTGGTTCACTATTTATCCCGAACTGGTTGACCGTGGACCGCAACTGGGATAACAACTTCCAATCCAGAGCAGAAATTGTTGCTTGCATACCTCCCCCTGCAATGGGTTGGAATACCAGTGGCAACGCCAAAGTTCTGGCTGCTTCCAGTGAATCGCCATCCCCTTTTCCCACACAATCCTTTGCGAGTGCAGCCCAAGTCTCCCTCTGCTCCCTTGCGATGGCCTCTGCCAGTTCTCTCTCTGCCCCAGGGACAGGCTGACTAAGTGGGGGAGGGCGGAGGCAGGGGCTCTTTAGGCTGGCACTCTCGTTCCCCAGGAGGGGCTGATGACTCATATGGTTCCCGTTCTCTGTCTGTGCCTCCACGGTCATTTTCTACATGCTGGGGGGGGAACATTACTTTTGAGACGGTAGGAGCCAGCGGGGTGGATTGGAACCAGTCACGCTCATCGTTTTTATTCTTACTCTATGCTGCTGATGCGTGCTCAGCAGCCTTCTTTTCTGCCTAATGTTGCAGCAACTCATTGTACACTATCCTCCAAAGCTTCCCTAACTTTTTAGCTGTCTTATCGTCCTCCAGGGTAGCTTCCCACAGCAAATCCCCAAATTTACGCCATTCGCTCAATTCATGCACTGTATGTGGATTGTGAAACACTCCCTTAGCATACCCATAAGCTAACAACCCTGGTAGGTCCTTTTGCAGATCTATACCCTTTATCTGTCGCTTCTGCAAGAATGCAGTAAATAAAGCATATGCCGCTTGCCTTTCCATATCTATTATCGTCAGCGCGCTGTTGCAGTCCTTCAAGGTCCGGCGGCACGTATCGGCCGGGCTCGTCTATACGGTCACCCAGGGCACGGCGTGTTCCTTATGTTCACGCTTATTGCCATCCTTGTTGCATAGGACCCGAACCCCTTCGTCGCTCTGCCGTGACGCCAAGTCTCTATCACATCGGGATCACCATTTGCTGAAGACGACGGGAGACAGTCACACCCTGTAGTGCTGAGCAAGTCTCAACTTTACAAGAATCAGGCTCACACATATTGCAAAAGCTAAACTCATCATTGGTTCCCAGTTAAATGTCAATCCTGCCTCTGTTTCAACATACTTCGGATGCTTGTGGCTACTCAACCAAAACTAAGTTCCTGTTTTCTCATCCTGTTATCATACAACTCGCTTGCTCAAGGACACCACGTCCAATATCTTATCGCTTAATGCTTACTGCCTAACCAGCTTTATTCTATCATGTCCTCTTTCCTCTAGCCAAGTCTCCAAAAAACTCTCTGCACATACTCAGTGGTATAACTTCTACTGACAGCCTGTATTTTTTCAAAGGCAACTGAGCAGGCCAAGTGCGTGGGATTGGAGATATCTCCCACAGGAAACCAGCTGCAAATGTGACACAGTGCAAGTTAGTAGACTCACACGTGACCTACGTACCACTGTAGGTGGGATCTGCGTACCTGTTTTATTGTACTGCCCAGATGCAATGGCGTAAGTTCTAACAGCAGCATTCATTTTTTAAAAGCGAGCTGAGCAGGCCAAGTGCTTGGGATTGGAGATAGCTCCCACAGAAAAGTAGCTACAAATATGACACAGTGCTGGCTGATAGACTACACGGGGATCTACGTATCCCTGTAGATGGGGTCTGCGTACCTCCTTTATTAAAGGTCCCAGAGGCAGAGGCATAACTTTAAACACCAATTTTCAATGTATTTTCAATAGGAGCAGAGCAAATCAAGCTCCCCGGATTGGAGGTAGGTGTAACGGGAGAGCAGCTGTAAAGGTTACACAGTGTTAGCTGATAGGTTTCATGGGGATCTACGTACCACTGTAGTTGGGGTGTGCCTTCATGCTTTCTTGTAGTGGCCATAGGCAGTGGTATAACTTAGACCGACAGAATGTATTTTTGAAGGAAGGTGACGAGGCAAAGAGCGTGGGATTGTAGATAACTCCCACAGTAAAGCAGCTCCAAATGTGACATGTTGCTAACTGAGAGACTACATGGGGAACTACTAACTACTGTAGATGGGGTCTGCCTCCTGCTTTCTTGTAGCTCCCATACTCAGTGGTATAACATAACGGAAAGCATGTATTTTTTTCAATGAGAGCTGAGCAGTTGAAGTGAGTGGGAATGGAGATAGGTCCCACAGGAAAGCGGGTGCACATGTGAAACAGTTCTGGCTCATAGACTACATTGGGACCTACTTACTACTGTAGGTCAATCTGCGTATCTGCTTTTTTGTAGCTCCAATACGCAGTGGTATAACTTAACCGACAGCATATACTTTTTCAATAGGACCTGAGCAGTACAAGTGAGTGTTATTAAAGATAGCTCCCACAGGAAAGCAGTTGCAAATGTGACACAGTGCTGGCTGATAGACTACAATGGGATCTACGTAGCACTGTAAATGTGGTCTGCCTTTCTGCTTTCATATAGCTCCCATACGCAGTGCTATAACTTAACAGAAACCAGGTATTTTTTCATTGGACACTGAGCAGTCCAAGTGAGTGGGACTGGAGATAGCTCCCACAGGAAAGAAAGGGCAAATGTGACACAGTGCTGGCTGATAGACTACATGAGGACCTATTTATTACGGTAGGTTAGGTCTGCCTTCCTGCTTTAGTGTAGCTCCCATACGCAGTGGTATAACTTAACCGACAGAATGTATTTTTTCAATGGGAGATTTGCAGTCCAATTGAGAGGGATTGGAGATAGCTCCCACAGGAAAGAAGCTGCAAATATAACAGTGGTGGCTGATAGACAAAATGGGGACCTACTTACTACTGTAGATGAGGTCTGCCTTCCTGCTTTCTTATAGCTCCCATACGCAGTGGTATAACTTCTACCTGCAGTCTGTATTTTTTCAACGGGATTTGAGCGATCCACGTGGTATTGGCTATAGGTCCCACAGGAAAGCAGCTGAAAATGTGACACAGTGCTTGCTGATACACTACATCGGGACCTACTTACTACTGTAGGTGGGTGTCTTCCTTCCTGCTTTCTTGTAGCTCCCATACCCAGTGGTATAACTTCTACCGAAAGAGTGTATTTTTTCAATGGACTTTGAGCAGTCCAAGTGAGTGGGTTATGAGATAGCTCCCAAAGTAAAGCATCTGCAAATGTGACAGTGCTGGCTGATAGACTACATGTAAACCTACTTGATACTGTAGATGCGGTCTTCCTTCCTGCTTTCTTGTAGCTGCCATAAGCAGTGGTGTAACTTAACCGACAGCATATATGTTTTCAATGGGACCTGAGCAGTTTTAGTGAGTGTTATTGGAGATAGCTCCCACAGGAAAGCAGCTGCAAATGTGATACAGTGCTGGCTGATAGACTACATGGGGACCTACTTAATACTGTAGGTGGGGTCTGCCTTCCTGCTTTCTTGTACCTCCCATACACAGCGGTATAACTAATACCGACAGTCTGCATTTTTAAAGAGAGTTGACGAGGCCAAGAGCGTGGAATTGGAGATAGCTCCCCCAGGAAAGCATCTTTAAAAGTGACACAGTGCTGTCTTGTAGACTACATGGGGACCTACGTAGTACTATAGGTGGGTTCTGCCTTCCTGCTTTCTTGCAGATACCATAAGTAGTGGTTTAACTTAACAGAAAGCATGTATTTTTTCAATGGGTGCTGAGCAATCCAAGAGACTGGGATTGGAGATAGCTACCACAGGGAAGCAGCTGAAAATGGGACACAGTGCTGGCTGATAGACTACATGGGGACCTACTTAATACTGTAGGTTAGGTGTGCCTTCCAGCGTTTTTGTAGCTCCCATACGTAGTGGTATAACTTAGACCGACAGAATGTGTTTTTAAAGGGAGGTGACGAGGCCAAGAGCATGGTATTGGAGATAACTCCCACAGGAAAGCAACTGCACATGTGACACAGTGCTAGTATTCTAATGATTATAGACAAAATCTTCAGGGTGATTATAAAATGCATGGAACAACGGTTATCTGAATACAATATTCACTGCTGGCATTAAATACCTTTAAAGAGGCATGGGGTTACACTGGTTTTCGAACAAACCCACTTTGAGCTGTTCACAGGTCTGATTGGTTCAGTCCGATTGCCTCATTAAATGGGGAGTTCATGCTATAACATAGCCAGCAGCAGGAGAGTTAACCACTCCATCTGCCAGATAACAACATACCATCCCCAGATAATGGGTGGGGCCTTTATCAAATAAAATGGTACTTTCCTTTTTAGTTTTTCACCCCACATTCTTTTAGGTGCAACGCTTTTGCCCTTCTTAGAGGTAGGCTTGGATCTTAGGATTCCCAGTTTGAGGCTTTGAGAGACTCTGTACCCTACTCCCAGTACGCCTCTGCCTCCTTCACCTACTCTATTGCTTAGAGCAGTGAGGTTTATGATCTTCTCGACAGCAGTCGTAATCTTCAGGGCTATTCTCTGTCTCCTTTTAGGCCTCTTTCCTCTTCTCTTTTCCTCCAGCCCTCACGGGGTGCCTGAAACACTGGCTTTCACATCCAGGTCTCAGTTCTCCGGGCCTTCTACGTATAAAGCACCCTTTTATAAACTTAAATTACAGTCCCCACTGGACTCAGATTGTTCTATACTTCTAAGGTATTTCTATTTCACATTCTGTTACTTTAAAATAGATATTACAGCCCCACCGATTATCTTACGCCTTTCTGACGATCACAATGTAAACATTAAACTCTAATATTTTACAAAAAGGAAATCACTACACTCCACACCTCAGTTGACATGTCACTTTTTATGCAGCTGAAGTTTCAGTTCTCCTGGGACCTCTGCAGCGTCCCACTGATCCTGCAAAATTGGTCCTTAAATAAGACAAGAAAAGGAACCTCCCATCGGGGAGTTTAAAGATGATTCTTTCTAAAAAAACTAAAATAGCTTCATTGCCTAACTCATAATTTCTCAAGATCTGTTCTAGTGCTTGTCCAAAAAGATTGGGGGACTCTGTAAATCCCTGTGGTAATACAGTCCATCTAAACTGTTGTTTTTTACGGGTGTCAGGATCTTCACATTCAAAAGCAGAATAATCCCTGCACTCCTCTTTCAGGGAACATGCCCAAAAGGGCATCCTTAAGGTCTAGCACACTATACCACTGATACTCTGGACTCAACTGACTCAATAAGGTGTGCGGGTTAGCTACCACAGGGAACCTAGTAATAGTTCTCTTGTTTATCTCCCGGAGGTTATGTACTAATCTATAAGTCCCATCAGATTTCTTTACTGGCAATATGGGAGTATTGTAAGGGGACATATAGGGCTCAAGTAGTCCCTTAGATATTAGTCTTTCTATTTCTGGTTAATCCTCGTCTACCTTCTTGTGACAAGGGGCCCTGCTTTACCCTTACCGGCAGCCCAGGGTTTTTCCTAAGTCTATAATTACGTCTCTCCCTAATAAATTATGATCAGCCTCTGGAACTAACAAAAACGATCCTACAGCATATTTTTGCTGCTTCAGATTCTATCAGTACCTCCTTCACAAGAGGTACTTTAAATGTTTCCCCTTTTGCCCCTACTACTTGTCTTACACCCGTGGGGCAATCACTGGATCGTAGATCTCTCAGCCCGAGTCCACTAAAAATTCTGCTTCCTGATGCTGAGGACCTAACTTCAGTTTTATCAAGGGCTCGATTACTCTTGTGGTCCTCAGCAAATAGAGCCCCTGACTCCCCCTATTCTTCCTTAAAAACATTCCAACGTCCTTTGATTCCTTTTTTTTTTTTCCCCTGTTGAATGCACCTGTCTCCCAGGCTTTTGTTTCCCTTTCTAGCCCTTTTTCTTGCCAGTCTTCTAATTTTTCTAGTTTCTTTCAGATATCTACCCATGATTTTGCCACAAACTGGGTCTTTAATAATGCCTGTCCCACTGGAGCTACTGGATCTATTCCAGAGTACAGTTGAAGGCTTTTACATAATCTCTCAAGCCAATCAGTCGAGGTTTTGTCTTTTCTCTGTCTCTCATTGAATGCTTTGTTAATATTCTGTCCTCGGGGAACGGACTCTCTGATTCCCTGGACAATGATGGCTTGGAGGTCTACCATATGGGCTCTGTGCTCTGCCATCTGATTATTCCAATTGGGCCTTTGCAAGGGCCATTTCACATGTGCGTCTGGTCCTGCCTGGTGCTGTTGATCCCAGATTCTCATTCCTGCTCTTCGAATCATTTCCCTTTCCTCCTTTGTGAATAATATAGTTCATCCCAGGTATACAGATTCAGCCCTAAGAACTGATCTAATCTCTCAGACACACCCAGAGGATCCTCTACCAAATCTCCTCTTCGGGTGGGCTCTTAGCTTTCTTTTCCTTAAGAGCGAACATGGATACCTTATCAGAAAGTTGGGGTATCCAGAGACTCACATATTCAATTTCCTCTTGGGTAACGGTCTTCTTATCATTTACCCACAAATTGAGATCTGCTCATAACCAGTCCTCAAAAGACGCAAATATGGGTCAAATAATATGGGGATTTCTTAATGACTCTTCCCCCCTAAACTTCCATACAGTAATGTACCATCTTTTCCTTACTCTTTTGTCTTCTACAGGGGGAATCATTCCAAAATTTAATCATCATCCCCAGAGGACTTTCTGGGGGAATATCTGGCAGCCTATCCTTATGCCACCCATGGGATCAGAGGGCTTGCTCTTCCTCTGTCCCAACTTCTAGAGTGCCCTTGACTCGTTTTCACAATCGTTCCCCTCGGTCGTGACCCACGCCCTCGCGGGCAATGGGAACTGCAATATTGGAGGGTACGCACTCACTCTCACTCTCGGATAACCACCCCGACCGAACGGAACCACGCAAATACTTACTCAATCCAGAGTCTTCGTTCGGATCTTCATGCACAAAAATTATGGGGTACTGCAGGTTTATTTGCTTATTTACCAAATTTAGAAGAAATTCGGAATACAGAGTTTTGCAAAGGAATATCCCACACCAGGGTCGTCTGCAGATGGGACGCCCCCCTAGTCTGGGAATCCAATACCAAATTTACCTGTATCTGAGTCACGGCACCAAATTGTTATAAGTTGCTGTGAAAAAGTTCACAGGCCAGTTTAAATGACTCACAGATCAAATTTATTACGCCAGCAGAAAATAAGCAAAACAGCACTGGGCGGCCGGGAGACCCTGCTTCACCAGCGGCGTGCGACCCTGCCCCCCCCCCCCCATCAGAGTCCTTTTGTACAGTCCTTATCGGTCGAGTGCATCGCTCTCTGGTGTACTCTGGGCATGTGCCCGTCTTGTTACTAGGGGGTCTTCCTCTGCCTCCTAGTGGTCGTACGGTGGAGACTGGGATGAAGTCAGTAGTCATATAACTTCTACTGACAGAATCTATTTTTAAAGAGAGCTGATGAGGCCAAGAGCGTGGGATTGGAGATAGCTCCCATAGGAAAGCAGTTTCAAAGGTGACACAGTGCTGGTTGATAGACTACATGGGGACCTACTTACTACTGTAGGTGGGGTCTCCCTTCCTGCTTTATTGTACCTCCCATAGGCAGTGGTATAACTTCTACCGACAGCATGTATTTTTTCCATGGGACCTGAGCAGTCCTAGTGAGTGTTATTGGAGATAGCTCCCACAGGAAGGCAGGTGCAAATGTGACACAGTGCTGGCTGACAGACCACATTAAGACCTACTTAATACTGTAGGTGGGCTCTTCCTTCCTACTTTCTTGTAGCTCCCATACGCAGTGGTATAACTTAACCGACATTCTGTATTTTTTCAATGGGAGTTGAGCAGTCCAAGTGAGTGGGATTGGAGATAGCTTTCACAGGAAAGCAGCTGCAAATGTGACACAGTGCTGGCTGATAGACTACATGGGGGTCTACTTACTACTGTGGTGGGGTCTCCCTTCCTGCTTTCTTGTAGCTCCCCTGCGCAGTGGTATAATGCTCAAGACGATGGGAGACAAGCCCACCCTTTAGTGCAACGAGTCTGAACTTTATTTGCAAAGATACAACTCTTTTATAGATACAATAATCAGGCTCATACATATTGCAAAAGCTAAGCTCATCATTGGTTCCCAGTTAAATGCAAACCTCGCCGTTGTTTCAACATACTCTAGATACTTGTGACTGCTTAACCCAAACTAAGCTCTTGTTTTCTCATGCTGTTATCATACAACTCTCTTTCTCTCATGTCCTTGAGCAGGAGTCCAATATCTTACCGCTTAATGCTCACTGCCTAACGAGGTGGATTCTATCATGTCCTCTTTCCTCTAGCCAAGTCTCCACAGAACTCCTCACATTTCCCTCGTTTTCTTTTTGGATAATAATACTAGCCTGCCATATCCTCTCAAGTGTTCTTTCTATTGTCCGTTGAATACAATTTATAAAACAGGAAAACACTAACAATACAGATGAAACAATACCCATAAAGCATATTCCATACATTATAACATTTTGCAACCAAGAGCCTATTCCCCATTTTTTAAGCTAACCTTTAAGTCCTAATCCCTCTTCTTGTTTCAAATGATGGAATCCCTGTTGAAGTTCTTTCAGTTTGGCATGTATCGAGGTGGAATGATCCGACAGGTTCATACAACACATGCCCTCAAATTCTTCACATCCATGTCCGTGGGCTAATAATAAAAAGTCTATAGCAGCTCTTTTTTGTAACACCAAATAATTTACACTTTGAACGTCAGCTGTTAACATATCAATCATTTCTGAAGTTTTATTAAACTCGTCTTTAGTCCAACATCCTAACTGTTTAGCCAAGTTCATGGCCTTATTGGCTGCTCCTCCTGGCAAAAGGGTGGCAACTATGACTTGCTTCAGTCCAGTCCAAAATCGTGGGGGACCAATATCAGTACAATCAAACTGATAATAACTACGTTTTTTGCGGGAGCTATTATTATGGTCAGCAAGCTGCATTAGTGTGGTTAAGTTAGTGTGGAATAAAGAGGGTTTCCCTAAACAACAGGATCCACCCGGGGGATTTACTGGTATTCCGTTCCAGGCCCTTTCTCCACAGATTAAAAATATACCCGTGGACAGTTTCTTGGGTGATGTAATACTAGAGACATTACAACTGGAATACAATTGCTTAAATACCGTTTCTGACTTCAAAGAAGTCTATTTCCTCAGGGAGTGAGGCTAATGTGGTATTAAGGGACTTAATTATCTCACATTGACGTTTCCCGTCCAAACGATCGTGGTAATCGCTAACTGTGTTCAGCTCGGTCCTATTACACAAGGTGTTATTGTCGACTAGTCCACAAAATTCCTCCGGATTCCACACGGGCAATCCTATCAAACACGTTTTAAAAGGATTAGTAACCCCTCCCAAACTAAGACAAAGAGATGATTGACCAGTTTGATTAGCAAAGGTTATCCAAATATTATATCTAGGCTGATTAAAATGCGTCAAGCTGTTAACTTTTATAGTTACATTAAAAGCTATGGTTATAACAAAATACCTCATTATTATTCATTAAACAGTCTTTTTGTTATATAACCTTCAGTCTTTTGATTGTTAGCCAGTCCTCCAATGACCGCAAGACGAGGGATTTTATTCTTCAATCTCTTCCTGTCCTTTTTCGTCAGATGATTTGATCTCCGCAGCTTCAAGGACAGCTCTTGTCCACCTGGCTGGCACCCAAATGGATCCTGTGGGAGAATCAACACAAAAATATCCAAGTAGAATACTTTGCCCGGAGGCTGCCATATCCCTGTTTTAGGGTCACGATATTTAACCCATATTTCTTTCTTCCCCTCCTTTTGTGCCTTTGGATTATGATGCATTATTACAGGTGGTAGCTTCTGTTCCCCAAACACACACAGGTTATTCATAACAAATAAGGCCTTTAGCAGTTTCATATGTGGGTCTAACATCCCCATATTTACCAAGGTATCTTTTTAGAGTCCCATTAGCTCTTTCTATTATGGCCTGTCCTGTGGGGGAATGGGGAATCCCTGCTACATGTTTAACTCCCCATTGCCTCATAAACTGTTCTATGCTTCTACTTATATAGGCCGGCCCATTGTCTGTCTTTATTTTCTGAGGAATTCCCATTGTTGCAAAACAACTATATAAATGACGCTCCACATGTATGGCCCTCTCCCCTGTCTGTGCTGTTGCCCAAACAAATTTGCTCCATGTGTCTATGGTTACATGCACATATTTTAGTCTTCCAAACTCTGCCACACGAGTGACATCCATCTGCCAAACTTCAACCCCTTGTTTACACCATGTGCTCAAATCTTCCACCACCAGCACCTCCTCTCACTCCACCCCGTGCCCCCCTCTTCTGTACCTTCCACTGCTCATGTTACAACCCGAGATCTTCCAGACGCCTACCACATCTCCCGCTCCCTATGCTCGATGCCTACAGTGTCCTGTGGCACGGGCTGATACATAATGTGTCTGCCCAGCACATATGCTAGCTGAGCGAATTGCAGGAAGATATGATCAGGTGCTGGTCGTGTTCCACTTCACTGTTCAATCCTGCCAATAGTTGAGTGACTCCATCTTGATCTGCATCACGGCGAGCACTCCGAGAAACACGTCAATCTGCAAGAGAGACTCAGTAGACCATCATATATTCTATGTCCCATGCTCTCCCCCTCCCTTAGACGGCTGAGCTGTGAGCGCATTTAACGACCGCCTGTCCCTGGCTAGTGTGAGGGATACCGTGGCTCATTGCATGGAGATAGCTGGTATGTCCATGACCCCCCCAGGCAGCCTGCTCCACTGTTTTAAATAACTCAAATTTTACTAACAAGCATCAGACCTCCATAATCAGCAGCAAAGCTAGCGTGTTTATAGTACTTCTAATTGTTCCTTTCTCAAAAAGCCAGCTGTAGTTTTCTGTGATAAGCTTTGCAGTTTCAGACGCTGCCCCAGCCTCCTCCCTGCCCGAAGCTGCTATCTCGTATGCATTTTTGCTTCTTCGTTTCTCACAGTCGAGAGCAGCTGAAGGATAATCTGCACATTAGTTTAGCAACTCATGCCTGGTAAATTTCTTCTTATCCACTGAAAAAAAAAAAAGCACAGCTGACAAACAAAGTTATTATACTCGTGCTAAAGGTAAAATCCCTAGCAGGTCTATGTTGCAAACTTGTATAGCTAATACTACTTACATTACTAATCAAGTCTTCTAATGTCATTGAGGTTTGGTTACTTTGTTTGCTAGGCCAGGATCCTGTGGCTCTGTTGTCATTATTGGCAACCATGAAATGATCAAATCCCAGCTGTCAACTTTGCCATTACCCTGAACTAAGGGATTTGGTTTTAATGCATTTGGTACAGGCCATTGTGCCACATCTGATGGAACTCCCACCAAACAGGTAGAAAAAGAATTATCTGGAGTGGGCATTGAAAAACATATTGTAGACTGACTGATTGCTTTGGCCAGTGTAACCCACATGTTTTGCTTAGTTTGTTGGAATTGCCTAAAACCATTTACCACAATCATTTGAAGCATCAACAGTATGACAAAATCCATTTTTTCACTCCTGTTTAAAAAAAGAATCCTTCACAAATGAGTCTAAAATACAAACCACCTTTTAACTTCTCAATGTCAAAATGTTTTGTTCGTCCAAGTTCCGTTCCTGACACCTAAAACAACTTAGGAAGTTTCCACTGTAAGAAAACCACTATTCATCATCACCTTTACAGCAAAATGCATAACATCACGACCAACCGTTTTTACAGTCGTTGAGGCAAGGGATTGAGGATGGAAAGGATGAGCCCAGCGGTCCGTGAGGGCTGGGGCCGGCCGTGTCGGCGCGCGGTATGTGTGTGTGGGGGCACTCCGGTGTGGTAGTTTGAGCCTGGCTGGATGCCAGGTGCCCACCACACCGCTTTACCCCCTACCTCCTCAGCAAGCCAGGGAAGGGGAGAAAATAAAATGGGAATCTCGTGGGTTGAGATAAAAGCAGTTTAATAAATAAGCAGCAAAGCCGCTCGCGCGGGAAGCAAAGCAGAAGCAGATAAAGCTGTTACTCTCTACTTCCCATCAGCAGCGATGTCCGGCCACCTCCCGAGAAGCAGGGCTTCAGTACGCGTAGCGGTTGCTTTGGGAAGGCCAGAAATGAATCTCGCCTCCCCTTCCTGCTCCTTTCCCCCAGTTTATATTACTGAGCTGACGTCATATGGTATGGAATATCTCCTTGGTCAGCCTGGGTCAGCTGTCCTGGCCATAGTCCCTCCCAAGATCATGCCCACTCACAGCTATTGGTGAAGGTGGGGGAAGGAATGCTGGAGGGACAGCCCCGATGTTGTGCAAGCGGTAGTCATAATATTGATATCAACAGTAAGCACAGCACTGCAGGAGCTGCTGTGGAAAATCACTACCGTCCCAGACCCACTACATCCGGAGACACTGACCGGGCGCGGGAAGCGGCTGCACGGCGGCGGCGGCGGCTGCGGATGGAAGTGGCAGGGGGGGTCTGACTCACTCCGTGCCGTCCCCGGCGCCGGCGGCGCAGTCGGTATTAGTCTCTCCTGTGTTTTCTTTGTCTCCCCTCGCGTGCCCGATGGTGCCCAGTCTAACACGGGGTCGCGCTCCCCCACTCCTCTGATCGTCCTGCGCTGCATCCCCGCCCGACTCTGTCCACTTGGCATTCCCCTGCAAGTCGTCCCAGGGGTAACTCGGCGGGCTGGGCGGAATGGGAAGCAGCTCTCCCGCGGGGGCTCTGCTCCGAAGCCCCTTCGCCTCTCTGACTTTGTAAAAACTCTTGTGTAAAGAAGAACTTTTTTCTTTACTATGCGTAGGCGCACCACCCCCCGTCTCCTCACCAGACTCCGTCTTCTAGCTCTCACTTCTGCCACTCCTCCATGTAGATCACTCATCTTCAGTGGCCAACGAGGCGGCTGACTTTTCCCTTTTGTCCTGCCTCCATTTATCAGGTCTCTCCAAAGGAGACCTAGATCTTTACTGATTTTACTATTGTCCTTATCACCACTAATAGTTGCTTCCCAGAGAAGGTTTCCAATTTCTCGCCACTCGCTAGAAAAGGGAGGTGAGACATAATTAGTCCCCATACCAAACAGTCCAGCTGTTGGCTCGGCTGCATACCAAGCCGCTGAGTCACAGCAGCGGCCAAATCCTTTTCCTCTCTCCACTGTTTCATCAGTTTCCAAGCAGTCTTATATTCGTCTATAACCAAGTCCCATATACTCTCCACTCCTCCTCATCAAAATATTTCTCAAAGTCCTTAAAAAAGCCTTTAGAATTACCATATACAAGTAGACTAGACAAATCGGTCAATTTAAAGTCCACCTCCCGCTTTTCTAAAAAGCGATGTAAAAGTGAGAGTGCTACCTCCTTATCTATGTTGCCGACTCCTCGTCTCACCGCAACCTGTAGTCACTCCCCCGGGTACAGCAACCTCTGCTTGGTATCCGACAGGCTTCCTCCTCCAACGACTGCCTCTGCCTCCGGATTTTCAAGTCTCAGCTCCCCGCAGGCAGGCTGTTTACCCGGTAACACACAGTGAGGGTTCCTGTTCGGGCGCCATATGCCGCGAAGTTTTCTGCTCTTGGCCTAAAAACCAGACTAGAAGTCTGCAAACGAGGCTCGAAGTCTGCAAACCAGGCTCGAAGTCTGAAACCGGGCTCGAAGCTTGAAAAATGAACCAGACTCGAAGTCTGAAAACCAGGCTTGAGGCCTGAAACCAGGCTTGAAGCCTGAAATATGAACCAGGCTTGAAGCCTGAAATATGAACCAGACTCGAAGTCTGAAAAACCCAGGCTCGAAGCCTGAAAAACCAGCTCTAAGCCTACTTCATGCGGCGATTAACCCAGGGTCCGATTCTCAGCTGGCTGGGAAGAAATCAGTCCTACTCAATGTGAGTGATAGCAGAAATCTTCTGCTTTCTTGAGAGCAAGCTCTAACTTATATACACAGCAGCTTCAAAGCTAGCTCAGCAACAGCAGCTAATAGATTTCATTTTCTTGTTCATCCTACTTGCGGTTTCTGCAATAAGCAAGCTCCCTCACATTTTCCCATCTTGTTTTTCCCCAAAGTTGTTTACCACTTTTAGCCGAAAACAGTCCGACCTTGAGGGAACAGAAAGCGGCCTGCTGTCTACATGACAGCAACTGCTTTAACCATGGCTCTGACTCTCGTTTTGATTGTGCATTAAATTCATATAACTGGAGCTCAGGCTGCCTTGCCCCAATAGGCCTAACATTATACCCCGGGAACCATGTCCATGCTCCCTCATTTTTTCTCCACACTCATAGGAAAGCAGGTGCAAATATGACAGAGTGCTGGCTGATAGACTACATGAGGACCAACTTAGTACTGAAGATAGGGTCTGACTTCCTGCTTTCTTGTAGCTCCCATATGCAGTGCTATAACTTAATGGAAAGCATGTATTTTTTCAATGGGAGTTGAGCAGTCCATGTGAGTGGGATTGGAGATAGCTCCCACAGGAAAGTAGCTTCAAATGTGACACAGTGCTGGCTGAGAGACTTCATGGGGTCCTACTTACTACTGTAGATGGGATCTGGGTAACTGTTTTTTTTGTAGCTCTCATACGCAGTGGTATAATTTAAAAAACAGCATATATTTTTTCAATGGGGGATGAGCAGTACAAGTGAGTGTTATTGGAGATAGCTGCCACAGGAAAGCAGCTGAAAATGTGACACAGCGCTGGCTGATAGACTACATGGGGATCTACTTAACACTGTAATTAAGGTCTGCCTTCCTGCTTTCTTGTAGCTCCCATATGCAGTGTTATAACTTCTAGCGACAGTCTGTATACTTTCAATGGGAGTTGAGCAGTCCTAGTGAGTGGGATTGGATATAGCTCCCACAGGAAAGCAACTGCAAATGAGACACAGTGCTGGCTGATAGACTACATGGGGACCTACTTACTACTGTAGGTGGGATCTGCCTTCCAGCTTTTTTTTTAGCTCCCATACACAGTGTTATAACTTCTACCGACAGTCTGTATTCTTTCAATGGGAGTTGAGCAGTCCTAGTGACTGGGATTGGAGATAGCACCCACAGGAAAGTAGCTGCAAATGTGACACAGTGCTGGCTGATAGACTACATGGGGACCTGATTACTACTGTAGGTGCGATCTACCTTCCTGCCTTCTTGTAGCTCCCATACGCAGTGGTATAACTTCTACCAACTGTCTGTATTTTTTCAATGGGAGCTTAAGAGGCCAAGAGCTTGGGATTAGAGATCCCACATGAAAACAGCTTAAAAGGTGGCACAGTGTTGACTGAGAGATTACATGGGGACATAGTTACTACTGTAGTTGGGGTCTGCCTTCCTGCTTTCTTCTAGCTCCCATACACAGTGGTATAACTTAAATGAAAGCATGTATTTTTTCAATGGGAACAGAGAGTCCAAATGAGTGTTATTGGAGATAGCTCTCACAGGAAAGCAGCTGCAAATGTGACACAGTGCTGGCTGATAGACTACATGGAGATTTTCTTAACACATTAATTGGGGTTGCCTACCTGCTTTCTTGTAGCTCCCATACGCAGTGCTATAACTTCTACTGATAGTCTGTATTTTTTCTATCGGACCTGAGCAGTACAAGTGAGTCTTATTGGAGATAGCTCCCACAGAAAAGCAGGTGCAAATGTAACACAGTGCTGGATGATAGACTACCTTGGGACCTACTTACTACTGTAGGTGGGGTCTGCCTTCCTGCTTACTTGTAGCTCCCATACTCAGTGGTATAATTTAATCGACAGCATATATTTTTTCAATGGGGGCTGAGCAGTCCAAGTGAGTGTTAATGGAGATAACTCCTACAGGAAAGCAGCTGAAAATGTTACACAGTGCTTACTAATAGACTACATGGGGATCTACTTAACACTGTAGTTGCGGTCTGTCTTCCTGCTTTCTTGTAGCTCCCATACCCAGTGGTATAACTTCTACCGATAGTCTTTAATTTTCAATGGGAGTTGAGCAGTCCAAGTGAGCAGGATTGGAAATAGTTCCCACAGGAAAGCAGGTGAAAATGTGACAAACTGCTGATTGATAGACTACATGGGGACCTACTTACTAGTGTAGTTGGGATCTCCCTTCCTGCTCTCTTGTAGCTCCCATACGCAGTACTATAACTTAAACGACAGTTTTTATTTTTTCATTGCTAGTTGAGTGGGACACGTGAGTGTTATTGGAGATAGCTCCCACATGAAAGCAGCTTCAAATGTGACACAGTGCTGGCTGATAGACTACATGGGGGCCTACTTAGTACTGTAGGTGCGGTCTGCCTTCCTGCTTTCTTTTAACTCCCATTCGCAGTGGTATAACTTTTAGCGACAGTCTGTATTTTTTCAATGGGAGTTGAGCAGTCCATGTGAGTGGGATTGGAGATAGCTCCCACAGGAAAGCAGGTGCAAATGTGACACAGTGATGGCTGATAGACTTCTTGTAGGCCTACTTACTACTCTAGGTGGGGTCTCCCTTATTTCTTTCTTGTATCTCCCATACGCAGTGCTATAACTTCTACCGTCAGCATATATTTTTTCAATGATAGCTGAGCAGTCCAAATGAGTGGGATTGGAGATAGCTCCCACAGGAAAACAGCTGCAAATGTGACACAGTGCTGGCTGATAGACTATGTGGGGGCCTACTTATTACTGTAGGTGGGGTCTAACTTTTTGCTTACCTGTAGCTCCCATACACAGTGGTATAACTTCTAAAGTCAGAATGTATTTTTTCAATGGGAGTTGAGCAGTCCAAGTGAGTGGGATTGGAGATAGCTCCCACAGGAAAGCAGCTGCAAATGTGACACGGGGCTGACTGACAGACTACATGGGGGCCTACTTACTACTGTCGGTGTGCTCTTCCTTCTGTCTTTTTTGTAGCTCCCATAAGCAGATAGTATAACTTGTACCAACATAATGTATTTTTTCAATAGGAGTTGTGCAGTCCAAATGAGTGGGATTGGAGATAGCTCCCACAGAAAATAAGCTGCAACTGTGACACAGTGCTGGCTGATAGACTATATGGGGGCCTACTTAGTACTGTAGGTGGGGTCTGCCTTCCTGCTCTCTTGTAGATCTCATACACAGTGGTATAACTTTACGGACAGCATGTAGTTTTTAGATGGGAGCTGAGCAGTCCAAGTGACTGGGATTGGAGATAGCTCCCACAGGAATGCAGCTGCAACTGTGACACAGTGCTGACTGATAGAGTACATGGGGGCCTAATTACTACTGTACGTGGGGTCTGCCTTTCTTCTTTTTTGTTGATCCCATACGCAGTACTATAACTTAACGGAAAGCATTTATTTTTTCAATGGGAGCTGAGCAGTCCAAGTGAGTGGGACTGGAGATACCTTTCACAGGAAAGCAGCTGAAAATGTGATACAGTGCTGGCTGATAGACTACATGGGAACCTACTTACTACTGTAGGTTTGGTCTGTCTTTCTTTTTTCTTGTACCTCCCATACGCAGTGTTATAACTTCTTCCGACAGCATATATTTTTTCAATTGGAGTAGAGCAGTCCAAGTGAGTGGGATTTGAGATAGCGCCAACAGGAAAGCAGCTGCAAATGTGACACCGTGCTGGCTGACAGACTACATGGGGACCTACTTACTACTGTAGGTGGGGTCTCCCTTTCTGCTTTCTTTTAAGTCCCTTATACTTGCTGAAGACGACGGGAGACAGTCACACCCTGTAGTGCTGAGCAAGTCTCAACTGCAAACTTCTAACTCTTTTATAGATAAAATAATCAGGCTCACACATATTGCAAAAGCTAAGCTCATCATTGGTTCCCAGTTAAATGTCAGTCCTTCCCCTGTTTCAACATACTTTGGATGCTTGTGGCTGCTCAACCCAAACTAAGTTCCTGTTTTCTCATCCTGTTATCATACTAGTCTCTTGCTCTCACGTCCCTGAGCAGGAGTCCAATATCTTATCGCTTAATGCTTACTAACTAACCAGCTGGATTCTATCATGTCCTCTTTCCTCTAGCCGAGTCTCCACAAAACTCCCCGCATTTCCCCCGTTTTCTTTTTGGAAAATGATATTAGCCTGCCACATCCTCTCAAGTGTTCTTTCTATTGTCCGTTGAATATAATATATAAAACAGTGAAACACTTACAAATAAAACAATACCCATAAAGCCAATTACATACATTATAGCATTTCGCAATCAAGGGCCTATTGCGAAAGGGTGGCAACTATGACTTGCTTCAGTTCACTCCAAAATCATGGGGGACCAAGATCAGTACAATCAAACTCATAAGATCTACGTTTTTTGCGGGAGCTATTATGATGGTCAGCAAGCTACATTAGCGTGGTTAAGTTAGGGTGGAATAAAGAGAGTTTCCCCAAATAACAGGGTCCACCCGGGGGATTTACTGGTATTCCGTTCCAGGCCCTTTCTCCACAGATAAAAAATATACCCGTGGGCAGTTTCCTGGGTGATGTAATACTAGAGACATTACAGCTGGAATACAATTGCTTAAATACCGTTTCTGACTTCAAAGAAGAGTCTAAGGTGGCCCAATACTTTCGATTTCTATTAAAGTCATGGATATCCCGTGACATAAAACTTATCCTATTTCCCCCAGTTCCATTAGTACCGAAGCTTGCACTGGCACTTCCAAACAAGTCTGTTTCCTCAGGGGGTGAGGCTAATGTGGCATTAAGGGACTTAATTATCTCACATTGTCGTTTCCCGTCCAAATGATCGTGATCATCGCTAACTGTGTTCAGCCCCGTCCTATTACACAAGGTGTTATTGTCTACTAGTCCAAAAAATTCCTCCGGATTCCACACGGGCAATCCTATCAAACACGTTTTAAAAGGATTAGTAACCCCTCCCAAGCTAAGACAAAGAGATGATTGACCAGTTTGACCAGTTGAGGAATTCCCATTACCGCAAAACTACTATATAAATGACGCTCCACATGTATGGCCCTCTCCCCTGTCTGTGCTGTTGCCCAAACGAATTTGCTCCATCTGTCTATGGTTACATGCACATATTTTAGTCTTCCAAACTCTGCCACGAGTGACATCCATCTGCCAAACTTCATTTGCAGATAATCTTCTAGGGTTCACCGCCAAGCCTAAGCCAACACCTCCATTGTGATGACTACAAATGGGACAAGCTCTAACAATAGCCTTTGCATCCTTTAGCGATAGTTGAAACTCTCGGTGTAAGCCCTGTGCATTCTGATGAAACAGGGAGTGCGCTTCTCTGGCTAGTATCTTTTTGGACAGAGACGTGTTATGTGGCACTGTGACCAGCTCATCTGCCCTAGCATTACCTTCTCCCAGCCCAATGTCCCATTTATGGCTCCTGATATGTATAATGGCGTAAACATGCTCCCTAAACTTTATTGCCTTCTGCAGCTGTTTTAATAATTCAAATAGTCTGGGATTCTGCACTTCCTTAATGGAGGCGTCCTCAATTCTCTCTACTATACCCGTGACATAGAACGAGTCTGTAACCACATTCAGGGGCCCTTTCAGGTTCATCATGGCCCATACTACTGCCAACAGTTCCAAGGTTTGTAATGTGTCTTTCTCTTCTGCTTTTATTAGTTGGTGCTTCCACTCCCCTTCCTCTTGCCAGGTTATTGCCGTAGTTCTAGACTTTCTTCCTGCATCCGTGTATGCTGTGAACGCATCCGCGATGGGGGCCAGCTCTCGTTTGGGTCGTACTATCCAATTTCATTTTCCTAGCCCTTGTAATGGTGCTTTTATTATTTTGTCTGTTGCTACTATACTGCTGCCACCTAAGAGCGCCTCCTGAAGATCTTCTGTATTGTCTACATACCATGTTAAAGAGTCCTTTTTCATTGGTATCCTTATCGTATGCGACTCAGCACCAGTTACTTGTAATGCTCTTTCATGACCCTTTTTTATTAGTCCCGCCAACATCTCAATTTTTTGAAAAAGGGTTTTTCTTTGTGTTAAGGTTGGGAAATCCATTCTAGAACCCATACCTCCCCCATTTTCTTTTGAGATTGTGTCAAGGCCCCAAGCAAATACTTTGTGCTATACCAGATGGTTAAGTCAATAGGTAAGTCAACACTGTGACGTCGAACCTGCCCTTGTATGACACAGTCCATAATTTGTTGAAGTGCATCCTGAAGCTCTGGTGTTACCTGTATTTGACGCATGGGGTTGGTTCCTTTCAAAAGGGGTCGTAGTTTTTCTAACAACTCGTTGGGTATTCCCACTATTGATTTTAGTCACTGCAGATCCCCTTAAAGCTTCTGAGCATCATTCGGGGTCTTTATTTGTAGTTGGAGCTGTAGCTTCTGTGGTACTACGAGCTGTTCTGATAAAGACCATCCGAGATATTTCCATGGAGCTATACGCTGAACCTTTTCTGGAGCTATCACAAGGTGGCATTGAGCCAGTGCCTGTCGAATCTCCTCCACCTGTTGTTCCGTAAATGGTGCAGGCTGAGAAAAGAGGATATCATCCATGTAGCTGATAGACTACATGTGGACCTTCTTACTTCTGAGCGTGGGATTGGAGATAACTCCCAGAGGAAAGCTGCTGCAAATGTGACACAGTGCTGGCTGATAGACTGCACGGGGGCCTACTTACTACGTTAGATAGGGTCTGCCTTCCTGCTTTCTTGTACCTCCCATATGCAGTGGTATCACTTAAGCGACAGCATATATTTTTTCAATGGGACCTGAGCAGTACAAGTGAGTGTTATTGGAGATAACTCCCACAGGAAAGTGACTGAAAATGTGACACAGTGCTGGCTGATAGACTACATTGGGACCTACTTATCACTGTAGTTTGGGTCTGCCTTCCTGCTTTCTTCTACCGTCCATACGCACTGGAATAACTTCTACCGATAGAATGTATTTTTAAAGGGAGCTGACGAGGACAAGACCGTGGGATTGGAGATAGCGTCTACAGGAAAGCAGCCGCAAATGTGACATAGTGCTGGCTAAGAGACTACATGGGGACCTACTTACTACAATAGATGGGATCTGCCTTCCTGCGTTCTTGCAGCTCCCATATGCAGTGGTATATCTTCCACCAACAGCATGTATTTTTCAATGGCAGCTGAGCATTCCAAGTGAGTGGGATTGGAGATAGCTCCCACTGGAAAGCAGCTGCAAATGTGACATATTGCTGGCTGATAGACTACGTGAGGACCTACTTACTACTGTAGATTGGGTCTACCTTCCTGCTTTCTTGTAGCTCCAATATGCAGTGGTATAACTTCTACCGACAGAATGTATTTTTAAAGGGAACTGACGAACCAAGAGCATGGGATTGGAGATAGCTCCCACAGGAAAGCAGCTTAAAAGGTGGCAGAATTCTGGCTTAGAGACTACATTGGGATCTACTTACTACTGTAGGTGGGGTCTGCCTTCCTGCTTTCTTGTAGCTCCCATACGCAGTGGTATAACTTCTACCGAAAGAATGTATTTTTTTAATGAGAGCTGTGCAGTCCAAGTGAGTGGGTCTGGAGATAGCTCCCAAAGGAAAACAGCTGCAAATGTGACACAGTGCTGGCTGTCAGAGAATACATGGCGACGTACTTACTACTGTAGGTGGGGTCTGCCTTCGTGCTTTCTTGTAGCTCCTATAGGCAGTGGTATAACTTCTACCGACAGCATATATTTTTTGAATGGGAGCTGTGCAGTCCAAGTGAGTGGCATTGGGTATAGCTCCCAAAGGAAAACAGCTGCAAATGTGACACAGTGCTGTCTGATTGACTACATGGAGATCTACTTACTACTGTAGGTGTGTGGAGAAAAAATGAGGGAGCATGGACATGGATTCCAAGATATAATGTTCGACCTGTTGGGGCAAGGCAGCCTGAGCTCTAGGTATATGAATTTAATGCACAATCAAGACCAGAGTCAGAGCCATGGTTAAAGCAGTTGCTGTCACGCAGACAGCAGGCCGCTTTCTGTTCCCTCAAGGTCAGACAGTTTTCAGCTAAAAGTGGTAAACAACTTTGGGGAAAAACAAGATGGGAAAATGTGAGGGAGCTTGCTTATTGCAGAAACCGCAAGTAGGATGAACAAGAAAATGAAATCTATTAGCTGCTGTTGCTGAGCTAGCTTTGAAGCTGCTGTGTATATAAGTTAGAGCTTGCTCTCAAGAAAGCAGAAGATTTCTGCTATCACTCACACTGAGTAGGACTGATTTCTTCCCACCCAGCTGAGAATCAGACCCAGGGTTGATCGCCGCATAAAGTAGGCTTAGAGCTGGTTTTTCAGGCTTCGAGCCTGGGTTTTTCAGACTTCGAGTATGGTTCATTTTTCAGGCTTCAAGCCCGGTTTCACGCTTTGAGCCTCTTTTGCAGACTTCGAGTCTGGTTTTTAGGCCAAGAGCAGAAAACTTCGCCCCAAACGACACCCGAACAGGAACCCTCACTGTGTGTTACCGGGTAAACAGCCTGCCTGCGGGGAGCTGAGACTTGAAAATCCGGAGGCAGAGGCAGTCGTCGGAGGTGGAAGCCTGCCGGATCCCAAGCAGAGGTTGCTGTACCCAGGGGAGTGACTACAGTTTGCGATGATATGAGGGGCCGGCAACATGGATAACGAGGTAGCACTCTCACTTTTACATCGCTTTTTAGAAAAGCGGGAGGTGGACTTTAAATTGACCGATTTTATCTGGTCTACTTGTATAAGGTAATTCTAAAGGCTTTTTTAAGGACTTTGAGAAATATTTTGATGAGGAGGAGTGGAGAGCATATGGGGCTTCGTCTATAGACGAAGATAAGACTGCATGGAAACTGATGAAACAGTGGAGAGAAGTAATTAACTGTTTGAAAAAGTATGAGTTGGAAAAGGATTTGGCCGCTGCTGTAACTCAGCGGCTTGATATGCCTGAGACTGTAGTCAAGCCAACAGCTGGACTGTTTGGTATCGGGACTAATTATGCCTCACCTCCCTTTTCTGGTGAGTGGCGAGAAATTGGAAACCTTCTCTGGGAAGCAAATATAAGTGATGATAAGGACAATAGTAAGATCAGTAAAGATCTAGGTCACGTTTGGAGAGACATGATAAATACTTTAAAAGAAATGCCTGCAGCCCAGGCGTTGACCGTTGCGCCGAGGCTGAGGAGACAGACAAGGGAACGGACAGGTTCCTGTAGGAAGTATTAAAGAAACTGGAGCGACAAGAGACCATCAAAACACAGCTTGTCGCCACTGAAAGCCATCCCGGCGCGCGGCCCGTCGCTGAGCCGGGCATGTTGCGAGGAAAAAAAAAAAAAAAAAGATTTCTTCTCTAAACAAGAGTTTTTACAAAGTCAGAGAGGCGAAGGGGCTTCGGAGCAGAGCCCCCACGGGAGAGCTGCTTCCCATTCAAGCCCAGCCCGCCGAATTACTCCTGGGACGACTTGCAGGGGAATGTCAAGTGGGCAGAGTCGGACAGGGGTGCAGTGCAGGACGAGTGGGTGAGCGCGACCCCATGTTAGACTGGACACCATCGAGCATGATAGGGAAGAAAAAGAAAACACAGGAGAGACTAATACCGACTGCGCCGCCGGCGCCGGGGACGACACGGAGTGAGCCAGATCACCCCTGCCCCTTCCATCTGCAGCCTCTGCCGTGCAGCCGCTTCCTGCGCCCGGTCAGTGTCTCCGGAGTCCCCCACACACACACCGCGCGCCGACACGGCCGGCCCCAGCCCTCACGGACTGGAGGGCTCGTCCTTTACATCCTCAATCCCTTGCCTCAAAGAGTGTAAAAACTGTTGGTCGTGATGTTATGCACTTTGCTGTAAATGTGATGATAAACAGTGGTTTTCTTACAGTGGAAACTTTCTAAGGTGTTTTAGGTGTCAGGAACATTTTGACATTGAGAAGCTAAAAGGTGGTTTGTGTTTTAGACTCATTGGTGAAGGATTTTTTTTTAATTAGGAGTAAAAAAATGGATTTTGTCATGGATGGATTTTGTATGGATTTGATCATTTCATGGTTGCCAATAATGACAACAGAGTCACAGGAGTTAGAATTATTGGGATCTATAAAGATGGATTTTTGTGTTATGTTTAATTTTACCAGCAATACCAAAACATTTGGGACAGAATGTGAATCCCATCCTGGGCATGTATAAGAACACAACATCTTGGTGCAATTACACTTCACCAAAAAGATCCAGGCCTAGTCTTGTGCCTGTACAGTTACCAAAGGGAATTTTTCTGATCTGTGGGGACCAGGCATGGTCTGGAATACCCTCGAGATTACAAAGGGGACCACACAGTTGGGACAACTGACGATCTTGATGTCTAATCACACAATGATTTAGAAACATCATTGTCCAAAACAATTTGTGCATGCATTTACTGGTGAATGTGGTGACCATGTTACCTTTGGTCTCCCTCAGCAATAATAGCAACTAGTATATTTGCTCCAGGTGTAAGAGTATCTGCTTTATTAACTCAGCTATGCAAATTAGGATGCTGGCTTAGCAAACAAAGTAACCAAACCTCAATGACATTAGAAGGCTTGATTAGTGATGTAAGTAGTATTAGACATGCACTTGTGTATCATTGTATGCATGATATCCTCATTGCTCAGGAGGAGGCATTTACTGTAGATTAAGAGAGAGATCTAGAAACCATATTACAAGCACAGGGACTGACTCTTGCTCCTCAAAAAGGTACAAAGACGTCCAGCATGGCAGTATTTGGGCTGGAGTATTACGGAGGCTCATATTAGGCCGCAAAAGCTCCATATTCATACCAAGATAAAAACTGTAAATGATGCACAAAAATTAATGGGGGATTTGCAATGGTTGCGCCCTATTGTTGGAATCACTAATGACATGCTAGAACCGCTACGCCCCTTATTGAAGGGAACAGATCCATCGGCAAAAGTACAGCCAACAGCAGAACAACTGCAAACTTTTCCTGAAATTTCTGACTTCATTACCACTCAGCAAGTCGATCGTCGTGATCCAGATTGCCCCATTGATTTGACCATTTTGCAGGGCAAAGAACAGTTTCTTGGTGCATTAACACAGTGTAAAAAACAAAAAGAGAGGCTAATCGTCCTGGAATGGCTATTCACCACGTTACAGCCTAAATGGACAATTGAGCAAAAAACTGTGGGCTTAGCAATGCTTATTAGAAAGGGACGCACTCGAATTTTACAGGTGAGCGGCCAAGAGCCAGGAATGATATATGTGCCTATAGCGAAAAGAGATCTGGAATGGATCATAGCAACATCGGAGCCTCTACAGCTTAGTTTATTGTCATCTGCCCAAAAAATAAACATACAGTCCCTAAAATCTAAGGTGTTGGCGTGGACGACACAACAACAGTGGATTATTCGTCCTAAGCTAAGTGAGCAACCTTTGTCAAATGTCATTACAGCATATACAGACGCAGGAAAGAAATCTCAACGGGCTGTAATAGTCTGGGAAGAGGCAGGACAATGGAAACACCAGCTATTACATGCCACGGAAATGGACTCTTTACAGACTTTAGAACTTTGTGCGGTTGTTCGAGCCCTTGAAATGTGGTAGTGTAAACCGTTGAATATTGTAACTGACTCTTTTTAAGTTGCAGGAATTGCTCAGCGAATAGAAGATGCTCACATTAAAGATGTGCGCAATCGACACCTTTTTGACCTACTTAGAGCCATGCAGGCCGCTATCCGGCAGCGCACATCTCCATATTGTGTAATACACATCAGAAGTCATAAGTATGACATTGGTTTAGGAGCAGGAAATGCTAGAGCGGACAAGCTGGTAGCTTTGGGAGTGCCTGTAAATAAATGCAATCAGGCAAGAGAGGCCCATGCCACCTTTCATCAAAATGCCAGAGGCTTAAAGAGAAGTTTTGACCTCTCAATAGATGATGCTTGAGCGATAGTGAGGGCTTGCCCGCAGTGTAGCCACTACGGCCCAGGGTTAGGTCTGGGAGTCAACCCCAGGGGTCTGGGACCATTAGAATTGTGGCAGATGGAAGTCACTCACATTTTTTAATTTGGAAGGCTTAAATATGTTCACGTAACTGTGGATACATTCAGTAAGTATATATGGGCAACGGCTCAAGCATGAGAAAGGGTAATGCATGTAATTCGACATGCCACTGCATGTTTTGCTGTTATGGGAGTGCCAGGCACCATTAAGACTGATAACGGCCCTGAATATGTTAGTCAACAGGTGGGACAGTTTTTCCAAACCTTGGGAGTGAAACACATTACAGGGCTACCATATTCACCAACAGGACAGGCTACAGTGGAACGAGCTCATCAAGTGTTAAAATCATATTTAAGTAAGATGTCTGACATACAGGACCCTCAGGAACGGTTGTCTAAGGTATTGTTTACTATAAATCATTTATGTATCTTTGGGGAGGAGAAAGAACCTCCAGCTCGACTACATCAAGGAATGGTGGAAACATCCAAAAGACCGCCGGCAATGTGGGTAACTTACAGAGATCCACAAACAGGTATATGGCAGGGCCCAGCTAAAGTGCAGTATTTAGGCAGGGGTTACATGTCTGTGCTTACATCTACAGGTCCAATATGGGTTCCTGCGAAATGGACTAGAGTGGCTGTTACTCCTAATAATCCTGATGGTGACAGTTCACACATCGCCATTGAATCAAGTGAATCCACGTCAGAACATGTGGGTCACCTGGGCGAATCAGATAGGCCAAGTTGACTTTTGTCTGAGTCTTCAATCGGTGAGTGATACATTCCGCACCTGCCTGGTTGGGATACCAGATTTTGATCCTAGTGATTTCCAGAAATATGTCAGCGGGAGCGCCTCCTGTTCCAGCAAAGTGACATCAGACTGTGCCGTGGACTCGTTAAGTCGGCTCGAAGTCCCTCTTCCCTGGGACCCACAAGAGTTGGAGTTGCTGGGAAGTCAAGCAATCGGAAACATAACGAATGGGAGTTGGACTCGTACTTGTTTTAGCTTTGGGACTAAATATCAAGGACTAAGAGGAATGGAACAATATAAAAATATGGTTAAGCAGTGGACTGATGTTTCCCCCGAAGGTGCATATAGTCGATTTGTAGATCCAAAAGGAGGATATTGTGGATTGGCCATAGGACAATTTGGTGGGACATGGATGGCCAACTTATCTGGGTTGATATATGGGGGAAGAAACGCTGGTTGGGAACGCGGGACCCCTCAGGGGCCTACTCTGTGGAGCAATGGGTCTGCTAAAGCTCTACCCAATAACATCTTCTTAATATGTGGGGATCGAGTGTGACAGGGAATCCCAGCTAACGCAAATGGGGGGCCATGTTATTTAGGGAAACTAACTTTGTTTGCTCCTCGACAGCAGGACTGGTTAAAAAATTACCAAGTTACAGAAAACAAGAGATACCCACAACTTAAAAGGAGATTGTGATGGTAAAGTACAATTGTGGTCCATTACGGCGAATGTATTTGCATCAGCATTTGAACCTGGATTGGCTGCAGCCCAGGCCTTACGGCAGTTAGAAAGATTAGTGTGTTGGTCGGAGCAGCAAGCTAATGTTACTACTGATGTTATTGAAAAATTGTTGGCAGACCAGAAAAGCCTTAGACATGCCTTATTGCAAGATCGTGCAGCTATTGATTTTTTGCTATTGGCGGAAGGGCACGGATGCCAAGACTTTGAAGACGTGTTGTTTTCATCTTTCTGATCATAGTGAATCTATTCACAATGCTTTGGCATGTTTAAAGGCTCACGCTAACAATATTACGATGGGTTATCAGCCTTTTGATAATTGGCTTCAATCAGCTTTTGGGGGGTTGTCACCTGGGTTGACTATATTAATCAAAGAAGAGTTAAGATGTATATTGGTTATTTTGCTTTTGCTTGTAATGTTTAGAATCATATATAGTTGTATTATGAAGGCAGTGCATAAACTGACTGACTCAGTCTTGATTGTGCAAAAACAAAACAGGGGAAATTGTGGAGAAAAAATGAGGGAGCATGGACATGGATCCCGGGATATAATGTTAGGCCTGTTGGGGCAAGGCAGCCTGAGCTCTAGGTATATGAATTTAATGCACAATCAACACCAGAGTCAGAGCCATGGTTAAAGCAGTTGCTGTCACGCAGACAGCAGGCCACTTTCTGTTCCCTCAAGGTCAGACAGTTTTCGGCTAAAAGTGGTAAACAACTTTGGGGAAAAACATGATGGGAAAATGTGAGGGAGCTTGCTTATTGCAGAAACCGCAAGTAGGATGAACAAGAAAATGAAATCTATTAGCTGCTGTTGCTGAGCTAGCTTTGAAGCTGCTGTGTATATGTTAGAGCATGCTCTCAATAAAGAAGATTTCTGCTATCATTCACACTGAGTACAGACTGCTTTCTTCCCACCCAGCTGAGAATCGGACCGTAGGTTGATCGCCGCATGAAGCAGGCTTAGAGCTGGTTTTTCAGGCATCAAGCCTGGGTTTTTCAGGCTTCGAGTCTGGTTCATTTTTCAGGCTTTGCGCCTGGTTTCAGGCTTTGAGCCTGGTTTTCACACTTCGAGTCTGGTTTTTAGGCCAAGAGACGAAAACTTCGCTAGGTGGGGATTGCCTTCCTGCGTTCTTGTAGCTCCCATAAACAATGGAAGAACTTAACTGACAGCATATATTTTTTCAATGGGAGATGAGCAGTCGAAGTGACTGGGATTGGAGAAAGCTTCCACAGGAAACCAGATGCAAATGTGACACAGTGCTGGCTGATAGACTACATGGGCCTTACTTACTACTGTAGGTGGGGTCTGTCTTCCTGCTTTTTTGAAGCTCCCATAACCAGTGGTATAACTTAAGAGACAGCATATATTTTTTCAATGGGACCTGAGCAGTACAAGTGGGTGTTTTTGGAGATTACTCCCACAGGAAAGCAGGTGCAAATGTGACACAGTGCTGGCTGATAGACTACATGGGGACCTACTTACTACTGTAGGTGGGATCTGTATTCCTGCTTTCTTGTAGCTTTCATACGCAGTGGTGTAACTTCTACCAACAGTTTGTATAATTTCAATGAGAGTTGAGCGGTCCAAGTGAGTGGGATTGGAGATAGCTTTCACAGGAAAACAACTGCAAATGTGACACAGTGCTGGCTGATACACTATATAGGGACCTATTTACTACTGTAGTTGGGGTCTGCCTTCCTGCTTTCTTGGAGCTCACATACGAAGTGATATAACTTAAGCGACAGCATTTATTTTTTCAATGGGAGTTGAGCAGTCCATGTGACTGGGATTGGAGATAGCTCCCACAGGAAAGCAGCTTCAAAGGTCATACAGTGTTGGCTGATAGAATACATGGCGACCTACTTACTACTGTGGGTGAGGTCTGCCTTCATCCTTTCTTGTAGTTCCCATACAAAATGATATAACTTCTACTGTCAACATGTATTTTTTTAATGGGAGCTGAGCAGTCCAAGTGAGTGGGATTGAAGATAGCTCCCACAGGAAAGCACTCGCAGATGTGACACAGTTCTGGCTGATAGAATACATGGGGACCTACTTACTACTGTAGATGGGGTCTGCCTTCCTGCTTTGTTGTAGCTCCCGTACGAAGTGTTGTAACTTCTATCGACAGAATGTATTTTTAAAGGGAGCTGATAAGGCCAAGAGCGTGGGATTGGAGATAGCTCCCAAAAGAAAGCAGCTTCAAAGGTGACATAGTGCTGACTTATAGACTACATTGGGACCCACTTACTACTGTAAGTTGGGTCTTTTTTCCTGCTTTTTTGTAGCTCCCATACGCAGTGGTATAGCTTCTACCGACAGAATGTATTTTTAAAGGGAGGTGATGAGGCCAAGAGCATGGGATTGGAGATAACTCCCACAGGAAAGCAGCTTCAAATGTGACACAGTGCTGGCTATAGACTACATGGTGACGCAGTTACTACTATAGGTTGGGTCTGCCTTCCTACTTTCTTGTAGCTCTCATACGCAGTGGTATAAACTAACGGACAGTGTGTATTTTTTCAATGAGCGTTGAGCAGTCCAAGTGACCGGGATTGGAGATAGTTTTCACAGGAAAGCAGCTGCAAATGTGACACAGTGCTGGTATTCCAATGATTATAGACAAACTCCTCAGGGTGATTATAAAATGCATGGAACAACGGTTACCTGAGTACAATATTCACTGCTGACATTAAATACCTTTAAAGAGGCATGGGGTTTCACTGGTTTTCACACAAACCCACTTTGAGCTATTCACAGGTCTGATTGGTTCAGTCCGATTGCCTCATAAAATGGGGGGTTCTTGCTATAACTTAGCCAGCAGCAGGAGAGTAAACCACTCTATCAGCCAGATAACAACATACCATCCCCGGATAATGGGTGGGGCCTTTATCAAATAAAATGGTACTTTCCTTTTTAGTTTTTCACCCCACATTCTTTTAGGTGCAACGCTTTTGCCCTTCTTAGAGGTAGGCTTGGGATCTTAGGATTCCCAGTTTGAGGCTTTGAGAGACTCTGTACCCCACTCCCAGTACGCCTCTGCCTCCTTCACCTACTTTGTTGCTTAGAGCAGTGAGGTTTATGATCTTCTCGGCAGTAGTCGTAATCTTCAGGGGTATTCTCTGTCTCTTTTTAGGCCTCTTTCCTCTTGCCTTTTCCTCCAGCACCCACGGGGTGCCTGAAACACTGGCTTTCACATCCAGTTCTCGGTTCTCCGGGCCTTCTACGTATAAAGCACCCTTTTATAAACTTAAATTACAGTCCCCACTGGACTCAGATTGTTCTATACTTCTAAGCTATTCCTATTCCACAATCTGTTACTTTAAAATAGGTATTACAGTCCTACTGATTATCTCACACCTTTCTGACGATCACAATGTAAACATTAAACTCTAATATTTTACAAAAAGGAAATCCCTACACTCCACTCCTCAGTTAACATGTCACTTTTTATGCAGCTGAAGTTTCATTTCTCCTGGGACCTCTGCAGCTTCCCACTGATCCTGCAAAATTGGTCCTTAAATAAGACAAGGAAAGGAACCTCCCATCGGGGAGTTTAAAGATGATTCTTTCCAGGTTTTTATCAAGACTTTGTCCCCAGGATTAACCGTGTGGATAGCAATATCTAAGGGTGGTCTCTGTACCACCATTCCCTTTTTACAACATTTCAAAAAGAGAAGTCCCCGTGTCTGTAACAAAGCTAAGGGTCAACATTTAATCCAGGACATTTCTGTTTCTAACATTAATTTCATTAGCCGTTTCTTAATTTCTCCATTCATTCTGTCCACTCTTCCGGAACTTTGGGGATACCATGGGGTATTGGCTCCTAATACTAGTGGTTTCTATTTCTAATTTCGGAGAGTGGATTAATATACCTTCATATTTTAAGAGCCTAGCATCAGTTATCCGTTTTTCTGCCTTTTGTTGTAATACCTCCCCCGAATGTTGTAGGGAGAAAACACCTTTAACTCCCCTCCAAAGGTAACAAATAAAAGATTTTCTAACATCAGGCAGGCTAGGCAGAGGAGCATTAATCAAATCCACTTTTAAATTCTCAAAGTCTCTTTCATCTTCTTTGGGCCATTTAACTAATCCATCTCGAGCTAATTTCTGGGACAAAAATTTACCTTCTTAATAAAATTTTCAATCCATTGTCTGCAATATCCAACAGATCTAAAAGCTGTCTAACTTGTCTCTTACTCTTTGGAGCTTGTAGGGCCAGTATTCCATTTACTCGATCTGGATCAAGTTTCTTACTTCCCTTTATAAACCAGTGTCCCAAATATTTTACCTTTTCTTCAGGAAACAGTAATTTAGATTTAGACACTTTCAACCCTTGTAAACTCAGGAAATTAAGCAATTTAATACTTTTTATGGGTGTCAGGATCTTCACATTCAAAAGCAGAATAATCCCTGCACTCCTCTTTCAGGGAACATGCACAAAAGGCATCCTTAAGGTCTATCACACTATACCACTGGTACTCTGGACTCAACTGACTCAATAAGGTGTGCGGGTTAGCTACCACAGGGAACCTAGTAATAGTTCTCTTGTTTATCTCCCGGAGGTTATGTACTAATCTATAAGTCCCATCAGATTTCTTTAACTGGCAATATGGGAGTATTGTAAGGGGACATACAGTGCTCAAGTAGTCCCTTAGATATTAGTCTTTCTATTTCTGGTTAATCCTCGTCTACCTTCTCGTGACAAGGGGCACTGCTTTACCCTTACCGGCAGCCCAGGGTTTTACCTAAGTCTATAATTACATCTCTCCCTAATAAATTATGATCAGCCTCCGGAACTAACAAAAACGATCCTACAGCATATTTTGCTGCTTCAGATTCTATCAGTACCTCCTTCACAAGAGGTACTTTAAATGTTTCCCCTTTTGCCCCTACTACTTGTCTTACATCCCTGGGGCAATCACTGGATCGTAGATCTCTCAGCCCGAGTCCACTAAAAATTCTACTTCCTGACGCTGAGGACCTAACTTCAGTTTTATCAAGGGCTCGATTACTCTTGTGGTCCTCAGCAAATAGAGCCCCTGACTCCCCCTATTCTTCCTTAAAAACATTCCATCGTCCTTTGATTCCTTTTTTTTTTTTTCCCCTGTTGAATGCACCTGTCTCCCAGGCTTTTGTTTCCCCTTCTAGCACTTTTTCTTGCCAGTCTTCTAATTTTTCTAGTTTCTTTCAGATATCTACCCATGATTTTGCCACAAACTGGGTCTTTAATAATGCCTGTCCCGCTGGAGCTGCTGGATCTACTCCAGAGTACAGTTGAAGGCTTTTACATAATCTCTCAAGCCAATCAGTCGAGGTTTTGTCTTTTCTCTGTCTCTCATTGAATGCTTTGTTAATATTCTGTCCTCGGGGAACGGACTCTCTGATTCCCTGGACAATGATGGCTTGGAGGTCTACCATATGGGCTCTGTGCTCTGCCATCTGATTATTCCAATTGGGCCTTTGCAAGGGCCATTTCACATGTGCGTCTGGTCCTGCCTGGTGCTGTTGATCCCAGATTCTCATTCCTGCTCTTCGAATCATTTCCCTTTCCTCCTTTGTGAATAATATAGTTCATCCCAGGTATACAGATTCAGCCCTAAGAACTGATCTAATCTCTCAGACACACCCAGAGGATCCTCTACCAAATCTCCTCTTCGGGTGGGCTCTTAGCTTTCTTTTCCTTAAGAGCAAACATGGATACCTTATCAGAAAGTTGGGGTATCCAGAGACTCACATATTCAATTTCCTCTTGGGTAACGGTCTTCTTATCATTTACCCACAAATTGAGATCTGCTCATAACCAGTCCTCAAAAGACCCAAATATGGGTCAAATAATATGGGGATTTCTTAATGACTCTTTCCCCCCCCCAATCTTCCATACAGTAATGTACCATCTTTTCCTTACTCTTTTGTCTTCTACAGGGGGAATCATTCCAAAATTTAATCATCATCCCCAGAGGACTTTCTGGGGGAATATCTGGCAGCCTATCCTTATGCCACCCATGGGATCAGAGGGCTTGCTCTTCCTCTGTCCCAACTTCTAGAGTGCCCTTGACTCGTTCTCACAATCGTTCCCCTCGGTCGTGACCCACGCCCTCGCGGGCAATGGGAACTGCACTACTGGAGGGTCCGCACTCACTTGGTCTCCTTGAGACCTCTCAGTCACTCACACTCTAGGATAACCACCCTGACCGAATGGAAACACGCAAATACTTACTCAATCCAGAGTCTTCGTTCGATTCTTCGTGGACAAAAATTATGGGGTACTGCAGGTTTATTTGCTTATTTGCCAAATTTAGAAGGGGTTCGGAATAGAGAGCTTGGCAAGGGAATTTCCCACACCAGGGCCATCTGCAGATGGGACGCCCCCCTAGTCTGGGAATCCAATACCAAATTTACCTGTATCCGAGTCACGGCACCAAATTGTTATAAGTTGCTGTGATAAAGTTAACTACCCAATTTAAATGACTCACAGATCAAATTTATGAAGCAAGCAGCAAATAAGCAAAACAGCACTGGGTGGCTGGGAGACCCTGCTTCACCAGCGGCGTGCTACCCTGCCCTCCCCTCATCAGAGTCCTTTTATACAGTCCTTATCGGTCGAGTGCATCGCTCCCTGGTGTACTCTGCGCATGTGCAGATTATGGAGGTCTGATGCTTGTTAGTAAAATTTGAGTTATTAAAAACAGTGGAGCAGGCTTCCCGGAGGGGTCATGGACATACCAGCTATCCCCATGCATTGAGCCACGGTATCCCTCACACTAGCCAGGGACAGGCGGTCTTTAAATGCGCTCACAATACTTTAAAAGTACAGCTCAACCGTCTTAGGGAGGGGGAGAGCATGGGGAGTAGAAGATATAAAGGTCTACTGAGTCTCTCTTACAGATTGACGTGTTTCTCGGAGTGCTCCCTGTCATGCAGATCAAGATGGAGTCACTCAACTATTGGCAGGATTGAATAGTGAAGTGGAACCCGACCAGCACCTGATCATATTCTCGTGCCACAGGACACTGGAGTCATCGAGCATAGGGAGGGGGAGATGTGGTAGGCGTTTGGAAGATCTCAGGTTGTAATGTGAGAGGTGGAAGGTACAGAAGAGGGGGGCACGGGGTGGAGTGAGAGGAGGTGCTGGTGGTAGCAGATATAAGCACATGGTGTAAACAAAGGGCCGGCCTATATAAGTAGAAGCATAGAAAAGTTTATGAGGCAATGGGGAGTTAAACATATAGCAGGGATTCCTCATTCCCCCACAGGACAGGCCATAATAGAAAGAGCTAATGGGACTCTAAAAAGATATCTTGGTAAATATGGGGATGGGAAAGACCCACATATGAAATTGTTAAAGGCCTTATTTGTTATGAACCACCTGTGTGTGTTTGGGGAACAGAAGCTACCACCTGTAATAATACATCATAATCCAAAGGCACAAAAGGAGAGAAAGAAAGACATATGCGTTAAATATCGTGACCCTAAAACAGGGATATGGCAGCCTCCGGCCAAAGTATTATACTGGGGACGTGGGTGTTTGTGTGTTGATTCTCCCACAGGATCCATTTGGGTGCCAACCTGTCCTGGTTTAGACCCATCAGGGAACAAAGACCAGGATTAGCCTCAAGTACAGAAGAGACTGAGAATTACTCAAGGGCAGGGAGAGCTTAATTGCCGCTTAAGTTTCAGGATAAAACAGACCAGGCTACTGGGTTTGGGGAAGAAAACAGAAAAATAATTTAATGCAACATCAACTAAAACATACCTCCAAAAACCCAAAACATAACCAAAATTAAACAACACAGAGTAATACATCAATGAAGAGTCCAACCAGTCTTTTTAAGAACACCTTCTTGCCACACCTCCCCTCTTCCCGGGCTCAGAGCCCTGATCCCAGTGTTTTTACCCTGTCCCCCCCTGAACAATTCGGGGGGACAGGCAGTGGGGGTTTCAGTTAGTCTGTTCCCGATAGTTTCTGCCGTTTGTCCCTCCTCAGTACGGGTGAACTCCACACCAGTCCTCCCTGCAAGTCCGTGGGGTAACTCACACACACGGCAGACGTGCACGGGCTGCTCCGACGCGCACTTATTCCAAAGACTGCAGCTCCTCTTTTCCTCTCGTGTGGGGCTGCTCTGCGACGTGTAGGCTCTCCAACACGGCCTGGGCCATGGCCGTCTCCCCACACAGTCCCTTGCCCGTCCGGGCTCACTCACATGGAGCTGCTGGTAACTCTCGGTCCTGCCATGGATCTCCATAGGTTGCAGAGGCACAGCTTGCATTCTCGCCATGTCTTGCAGAGGAGTCTCTGGTCTATTGCTTCTCCTTCCTTCCTCCTTCTCTGGCTGAAGGGTCCGCATGGTCGCCTCCATCTTGTATCACTCTTACACCTCCCGACTTGCATTCCGAATTCCCGTCCCCTAAATAGTGATCGCAGAGGCGTCAGATTGGCCCAGTCGGGCCGGAGGTGGGTCTGAACCCAGGAGCCGGGGGAGAGTCTGCAAACTCTTTACCGGGTCTTCACTAGAACCCGCTCCCCCTGTTACTAAGCCAAAAGCTGCTCCTTGCTAAACCAGAACACAGCCAGGTGGACAAGAGCTGTCCTTGAAGCTGTGGAGATCAAATCATCTGACGAAAAAGGACAGGAAGAGATTGAAGAATAAATACACCCTCGTCTTGCGGTCATTGGAGGACTAGCTAACAATCAAAAGACTGACGGTTATATAACAAAAAGACAGTGAATTTAATGAATAATAATGAGGTGTTTTGTTATAACCATAGCTTTTAGTGTAACTATAATTGCTAACAGCTTGACGCATTTCAATCAGCCTAGAGATAATATTTGGATAACCTTTGCTAATCAAACTGGTCAATGATCCTTTGCCTTAGTTTGGGAGGGGTTACTAATCCTTTTAAAATGTGTTTGATAGGATTGCCCATGTGGAATCTGGAGGAATTTTGTGGACTAGTAGACAATAACACCTTGTGTAATAGGACGGGTCTGAACACAGTTAGCGATGATCACGATCATTTGAACGGAAAACGTCAATGTCAGATAATTAAGTCCCTTAATACCACATTAGCCTCACCCCCTGAGGAAACAGACATGTTTGGAAGTGCCAATGCAAGCTTTGATACTAATGGAAATAGGGGAAAATGGATAAGTTTTATGTCACAGGATATCCATGACTTTAATAGAAATCGAAAATATTGGGCCACCTTAGACTCTTCTTTGAAGTCAGAAACGGTATTTAAGCAATTGTATTCCAGCTGTAATGTCTCTAGTATTACATCACCGAAGAAATTGCCCACGGGTATATTTTTAATCTGTGGAGAAAGGGCCTGGAACGGAATACCAGTAAATCCCCCGGGTGGACCCTGTTATTTGGGGAAACTCTCTTTATTCCACCCTAACTTAACCACTCTAATGCAGCTTGCTGACCATAATAATAGCTCCCGCAAAAAACGTAGTTATTATGAGTTTGATTGTACTGATATTGGTCCCCCACGATTTTGGAGTGAACTGAAGCAAGTCATAGTTGCCCCCTTTTGCCAGGAGGAACAGCTAATAAGGCCATGAACGTGGCTAAACATTTACGATGTCGGACTAAAGATGAGTTAAATAAAACTTCAGAAATTACTGATATGTTAACAACTGATGTTCAAAGTGTAAATCATGCGGTGTTACAAAATAGAGCTGCCATAGGCTTTTTATCATTAGGCCACGGACATGGATGTGAAGAATTTGAGGGCACGTGTTGTATGAAGCTGTCGGACCATTCCACCTCGATACATGCCAAACTGAAAGAACTTCAACAGGGATTACATCAACTGAAACAAGAAGAGGGATTAGGACTTGAAGGATGGCTTAAGGGATGGGGAATAAGCCCTTGGTTGTGAAATGTTATAATGTATGGAATGGGCTTTATGGGTATTTTTTTATTTGTATTGTTAGTGTTTCCCTGTTTTATAAATTGTATTCAACGGCCAATAGAAAGAACATTTGAGAGGATGTGGCAGGCTAATATCATTGTCCAAAAAGAAAACGGGGGAAATGTGGGGAGTTTTGTGGAGACTTGGCTAGAGGAAAGAGGACATGATAGAATACAGCTGGTTAGGCAGTAAGCATTAGGTGATAAGATATTGGACCCTTGCTCAAGGACGTGAGAGCAGGAGAGTTGTATGATAACTGGATGAGAAAGCAGGAGCTTAGTTTGGGTTAAGCAGCCACAAGTATCTAGAGTATGTTGAAACAAGGGCGAGGTTTGCATCTAACTGGGAATCAATTATGAGCTTAAGTTTTGCAAAATGTATGAGCCTGATTATTGTATCTATAAAAGACCTGTATCTTTGCCAATAAAGTTGAGACATGTTGCTCTACAGGGTGAGCTTGTTTCCTGTCGTCTTCAGCACATAGGCAGTGGTATAACTTCTGTACTGGTATATACTGTGGATGGGGTCTGCCTTCCTACTTTCTTGGAGCTCCCATACACAGTGGTATAACTTAACCTACAGCATATATTTTTTCAATGGGAGCTTAGTAGTCAAAGTGAGTGATTGGAGATAGCTCCCACAGGAAAGCAGCTGCAAATGTGACACAGTGCTGGCTGATAGATTACATGTGGACCTACTTGCTACTGTAGGTTTGGTCTGCCTTCCTGCTTTCTTGTAGCTCCCATATGCAGTGGTATAACTTAACGGAAAGAAAGTATTTTTTCAATGGGAGCTGAGCAGTCCAAGTGAGTGGGATTGGAGATAACTCCCAAAAGAAAGTAGGTACAAATGTGACACAGTGCTGGCTGATACACTACATGGGGACCTACTTACTACTGTGATAAATGAAGTATCCCCAAACAGGATTCCGGTTGCGTTGAGGAATTTATTGGATGAATAAGAGCAAGCAAACAGCGCTGGGTGCACTGAGAGCCTCTGCTCTATCAGGACGCACACCCGTCACATCCCGAGTTCGCATTAAGTAGGGTAGGCCTTATACGTATTCATGACTTTTACTCGAAGGGGCTGAAAAATGTTAATCATTTCTGGGAAGGGGTCCTCTGCTTCTCACCCATGCTTTATTCCATCTCGGGGGTCTTTTTCACCCTCTTTAGGTGGTCGTTGGAGGAAGTCAGTAGTCTTCCTCACGGTGTCCCTCAGGCAATCTCCGTGTGTCTATCTCTGCAAAACTAGTTCAAGCTAATCTCCCCAAAACATCTGCCAAGCTGCTGTTACAAGAAGCAGAAACACCCTCCTTAGCAAAACCTGGTTCAAGCTACTCTTCCAAGACACCTGTCAAGCTGCCGTTACGAAACGCAAGAACAAGTTACACAAGAACAAATAAAGCTACCAAAAATTATCATCCATATTCGTTGATCCACATTGACATGAATCAACGGAACACATTTCACAATCCCCCATTTTCTTTTTGATACTATTGATTCATGTTTTAGCTTCTAATGGACTTAATACTTGTTTGATTGATATCAATTTTGGATCTTCCTTCAATTTTAATATCATCAAAGGGTTGGTTTTACCGCTTGTTGCTTTTTCAGGATCTATGGGCATAGCAGTAATTTGCATAGCTTGGATTATAGAGTGGATCAGTCTAATGAAACATGGGATCATACAAGGTAAAAACAATAAGCTTAATATTGAACACAATATCATAAATCCTAATTTTTCCACCAAACACCGCTAAATAAATTATCCCATCAGTCATTCTTCAAAATTGAGTCCCATCGTTGTACAGGTACATGTGCGACTCGTTTAATTTCATTTGCAATCTTTGTAATTGTATCCCCATGGTCATCAATTTCTATACAACATTCAGATGTATTAAATTTTCCACACACGCCTCCTTCTGCTGCCAGTAGATTATCCAAGGCTAGCCGATTCTGATACACGGCTGCTCGAGTTTGAGATAATTGTTTTGCTACTAATTCTAAAGCCCAAGCAGTTTGATTAGTAATTATTTCAACTACTGCTTGTAACCGAATGATACGGTTTAGCATGTAGATAGGAGTTCTATAACCCCAACTTCCATCTTGTGCCCATGTAGCTGGGTCATAATAATTAATGATTCGTTCAGGGGGCCATTCATTATCTTTCCACTTTTGTGCTCCCCCTATTAATATACTTCTCTTTCTTCGGTTCAGGGTCTCATACAAAGGTATTCCCAAATGATTATTTTTCATTTTTGGCAGCAAAAAAAAGGCGGGTTGGATCATTCCAATGGTACAGCTACCTCTCCATCTCTTTGGTAATTCGTTATATGCTCTTTGCCCACATATCCAAAATAGCCCATCAGGAGACTTCCAATTGCTATTTGTTTTTCTGGGGTTTTCCCAAAAGGACTTCATCTTCACGGCAGCAGGGGTATTCTTCAGGGGTCTCATATGGATCATGCTAGATGAGACTCATATGGTTTTTGCCAAACTTCAGTATTAAAGGGATTTCCGGGTTTATTTAGTTCAGTTTCTAACACGTGGCCTTACAGTCCTTTAAACTTGTGTGGAGTTTCTCCCTACCTTATTGTAATAGCACTCTATCTTCAAAGCGTGCTTAGGTGTTGAGGGAGGGAATTTTTCGCAAAACGATCTTACCACCACTCTCAGTTACCGTCACAAAGTCTCCTTTGTTGCGTGCTCTTTCAAGATCGTCTGAAGGTCAATTTAGTCTCTCCAGGCTCAGATGCGACTTTCCATTCTTTCACTGGACCTTTTACTTGCGAAACGTGGGTCCATCCCTTTTCAGCAGTTCTCACAGCCGTCTCTGTAGTTAATAAAACAAGAAAAGGTCCCTCCCAGAGAGGAGATAAGGTTTCTTCCTTCCATGCTTTTATTAGAACTTTATCTCCTGGTTCTAATTGGTGAATTGCAAATCCAAGCGGTGGAGTCTGGGCTAACATCCCAATTTCCCTTAATTCTTTTAATCTTTTTCCAATGGTTACCACATATTTCTGGATAGTTTGATCCTCAATTACATTGTTCTCTAGAGGCATCCCTTGGGAATAGGGCATGCCATATAACATTTCATATGGTGATAATCCAGTTTCACTGTGGGGTTTAGTTCTTATACTCAAAAGTGCCAATGGCAAGCACTTTGTCCAAGACATTTGGGTCTCAATCATCAATTTAGCTAGCTGTTGTTTTATTGTTTGATTCATCCTTTCTACTTTTCCCGAACTCTGTGGGTGCCAGGGAGTATGGTATTCCCACTGGATACCTAGTGATTGACATAATAATTTTATTACTTTAGAAGTAAAGTGCGTGCCTTGGTCTGAGTCTATGTACTGAATTATCCCATATCTAGGTACTAAGTGTTCTAATAAAATTTTTACTACCATCTGTGCCGTGGCTCGTGCCACAGGGTAAGCCTCTACCCATTGTGTTAAGTGATCCACGATTACTAGTAAGTATTTTACCCTTCCCACCTTGGGTAATTCTGTAAAATCAACTTGCACTCTTTCAAAAGGTCTGTAAGCTGTTTTTCTTCCTCCAGTTGCTACTTGTCAAAATATTTTCTTATTTATCTTTTGACACGTTAAGCAACCCCGTGTAATTTGCTTTGTTATTTCAAAGATTCCAATACATCCAAATTGTTTAAGAAAATGATCACTTAATGCTTTTGTACCCCAACGCGTTTGTGCGTGTAAGCGTTCCATAACGTGTCTAGCTTTTGACAACATTTCCCGCCCATCAGGTAACATCCATTTCCCTTGTTCTAATTTGGCCCCTATTTTCTCCAACTTATTTAATTCCTCAGGGGTAAATTTCTTTTCTCTTTATTCTTGTTCCTTTTCATTGTTGCCCCTCTTAGTTTGTACTACACAGACTTTAATCGTCTGAGGCCTGAGAGCTGCTTCCTGAACTTCCTTATCTGCTAAGTTATTTCCTCTAGTTCGGTAATCTAATCCTTTTTGGTGTCCTCTTACATGTACTATGGCTATTTTCTTTGGTTCCCTTAGAGTTTTTAGGATTTTTATTATTAATTCTTGATGTATTAAATTCTTCCCTTGGGTATTAATTAAGCCTCTTTCTTCCCAAATTTTTCCAAAAGTGTGTACTATCCCATATGCATATTTAGAGTCTGTGAATATAGTCCCGCTCTTTCCTTTCAATAATTCTAAGACCCTATAAAGGGCATACAACTCACAAGCTTGAGCTGACCATGTTGGGCTCAAGGGTCCTGACTCTACTATGTCTAACCCTTTATTTATTATTGCATACCCTGATTTTCTCTTTCCCTCCACCATTTGAGAAGATCCATCGATGAACAGTATTTCCCCTTCTTTTAGTTCAGTATCTCTTAAGTCAGGTCTAACTTTTGTTTGGGTCTCGATTATTTCTAAACAATTGTGTTGTAGTACCTCTAATGGTTCTCCAAATAAAAATTGTGCTGGGCTCTGTGCAGATGTTACTTTTAATTCTAGGTCAGGGGAATCTATTAATATTGCTTCATATTTTAAAATCCGACTATCCGTTAACCATTTTTCTGCTTTTTGTTTTAAAACTGTCTTAACATTATGTGGGGTGTACACCTTTAAGGGTGCACTAAAGGTAATTTTCCCGGCTTCCTCTATTAATAAAGCCGTCGTGACTAGGGCTTGGAGACAAGCAGACCGTCCTCTGCTTACTGGGTCAAGTAGTTTAGAGCAATATCCCACGGGCTTTTTGGTTCCTGCCCAGTCCTGAGTGAGGACTCCATACGCTGTTTGATTTGAGGTATTTACAAAAAGATAAAAAGGTTTCTCTAAGTCTGGGAGACTCAGTACAGGTGCTTGTATTAATGCACTTTTTATTTCCTCAAATCTCTGGTCATCTTCTGCAAGCCACTTAAGCTGGTTGTTAGTTAATTTGTTATATAAAAAATTTTACTTTCTCACTATAATTTTCAAGCCATGGTCTGCAATATCCTAACAATCCTAATATCTGCCGAATTTCTTTTTTTGTTTTTGGTGGTCTTAAAGATAAAATCCCAGATACTCGTTCGGGGTCTAATTTTTTTCTTCCTCTATTTAGCCAATGTCCTCGGTATTTTACTTCTTGTTCTACAAATTGTAATTTTGACCGGGACACTTTCAATCCTCTCTTTCCCAAAAAGTTTAACAACTTTATGGTAGCCTTTCGAGTCTCTTCCTCAGTTTCCCCTGCCACTAATAGATCATCTACATACTGCAATAATTTAATTTCTTTGGGTATTATAAAATCCTGCAAAATTCTTTCGAAAGTTTGTCCAAATAAATTCGGTGATTCCGTAAACCCCTGTGGCAGCACGGTCCATCTTAGTTGTTGCTTTCGTCCTGTCTCAGGATCCTCCCATTCAAAAGCAAAATAATCTCTGGACCCCTCGTCCAAAGGACAAGCCCAAAATGCATCTTTTAAATCTATCACACTATACCAAGTATATTTTGGAGAAATATGACTCAATAGAGTATAAGGATTTGCCACCACAGGGAATTTAGTGATGGTTCGCTGATTTACAGCCCTTAGATCTTGTACCATTCTATATAATCCATCTGGTTTCTTTACAGGGAGGATAGGTGTATTGTGGGGTGACATGCAGGGTTCCAAAGTCCCCTGTTCTAAAAGTCTGTCAACCACCGTTTTTAACCCCTTCCAACCTTCCATGGATATGGGGTATTGTTTGATTCTTATTGGGCGATGTGGGTCTATTATTTGAACACTTATGGGATCCATTTGTATTTTTCCAGTTTCTCCCTCTTTATACCATACTAAGGGATTCATATTTTTCTCATCTTCTTGTGTTAGGGGATATAACTTAATCTGTAACTTGTCCCCTTGACTCTGGATGCTTAGATTTAATTTCAGGATCAGATCTCTCCCCAGTAAATTATATTCTGCTTCAGGGAGTAGCAACAAATCATTAAGGTAAATTTTCTTCTCTGACTCTATTTCTACATCTTTTAGAATGGGCACTTTAAAGGGTTCTCCTTTTGCCCCAATTACTGACATATAATTTTTCTCTTTTTCTATCCCTTTTGGGAGCTTTTGGATGGTTGACTTTTCAGCACCCGTATCGACTAAAAATAAAACTTCTTCCTTATGGGGACCTATTAGTAATTTTATCAAGGGCTCTGTTGATGTTGAAGTCCCCAACAAATATAGCCCCTGACTCCCCTATTCTTCTTTAAACATTTTTTCATCTTGTTCCCGTTTTCTACAGTTCTTCTGAATATGCCCCTTCTTGTTACAGTAGTAACAGACGGGAATACCAGACCTCTCTCTAGAAGGTGGTCCCTGGGGTGTCATCTCTATTTTCTTTTTCCCTTTCTCCCCAGATGAGATTTCAGCTTCCTTACTCTCTCTTATGGCTGCTACAAAAATTTTTGCTTTTGCTTTTTGCTTTTCTTCGTCCCTCCTTATGTAGACTTTTTGAGCTTCTCTAAGTAATTCCTCTAACCCTCTATTTTGCCAGTCTTCTAATTTTTCCAATTTTCTTCTTATATCCCCCCAAGATTTTACTACAAATTGTGTTCTAAGGAGTGCAGTCCCAGCCACTGTATTTGGATCTATTCCAGAATACATTTGTAAACTTTTTCTTAACCTTTCTAACCATTCCGTTGGTGATTCGTTTTTCCCTTGTTCCTCATTAAATGCTTTATTAATGTTTTGTCCTCGGGGGACCGCTTCTCTTATCCCTTGGATAATTCATGTTCTCAGGTCTCTCATGTTCTGCCTCCCTTGGGATTGTTGATGATCCCAGTGAGGGTCCATATTTGGCCATTTATGATCCCCAGGAGGTCCAGTCTGATTTTGTCTTTCCCAAATTGTCATTCCAAATTGTCTAATCATACCCCTTTCCTCAGCAGTAAATAAGATCCCTAAAATCGACTGTATTTCTTCCCAGGTATAAGTATTGGGGCCTAAGAATTGGCCTAATTTTTCAGCTACCCCAAGGGGATCATCTAATAGGGTCCCCATTTCTTTCTTAAAATTTCTTACATCTGTGGTATTTAAAGGGATTGCCACAAACCCAATGCCTCCCTGATTACCTCCGAGGGGTACCTCTCGTAAGGGATATAGAGAAGCTCCCTCAGATGTGGCAGTCTTACTTCGCGTACATGCAGTGGGAGGTAGATCTAATTCCGGTGCTGTTGGTGGTGGAGACAGGGGCAACGGTGGCACTGGTGGGGGTACTACGGCCACCCGGGCGGGAGCCGCCACCGGAGGTGGGTTGTTAGAATTATGGAGGCGGTAAGTTTTCCAGTGGCTCCCATTTATCATCTTTTTCCTTTACTTTTCCATTTTTATTCCCTTCTTCTTCCTCAAACTTTTCATTTGCTTTCAATGTAAGTATTGAGGCCGGAAAAGGACGTGAAGTCCTAACCCATAATCCTGCATAATCACTTTCCTCCTGACAAAAAGGTTCCTTTGAATTAACGTATATATTTAAGGCCTGGCAAATCCAGTCCTCAAAAGATCCAAAAACAGGCCAAAAGATATGTGGCTTTAAAGGTTTCTTTGGCCATTCAATCATACAATATTGGACTAATTTGAATTTACTTTTTCCTTTTCTGGGGCCCCTTTCATTCCAATCCCTAATCATTATTCCTAATGGACTTTCTGACGGTATGTCTGGTAATTTGCTCCCTTTCTTTAGGTCCTGGGTCTTTGACTTTTTCTGACCCATCTAGGAATTTTACTGTGGCAATTCCTACAGCCCTTGGTTACCAGTAAGAGTGCCTTGCAGGGGGTTTAGGACCTATCACCCACCCATGAATACTATAGGAATCGCTTTGGTCCTTCACCGGCCAAGTCCCTCGCGGGAGATTGGAACCGCGGTTAGAAGACCTCCACACTCGCTTCGGAACCAGGTTCCGTCTCAATCACACTCTTACACACACAGGCAACCGAAACCCACCCAACCGAACGGGATACGCCTTAAATACTTACGACTCCGTCATCTTCGTTCAGATCTTCACACACAGAATTATGGGCAAAATAAACTGCTGGAGCCGGCAAGGGAGCTTATAAAAATCAAATTCTTTGCTTGCCTCTATTCAGGTTCAGGCTGGTGTTAGTCCTGATCCGACCTGATCAAGAGCAACCAAATGGTGGGATGCCCCTCCTAAAACAAGTCAGAATTCAGGAACCAAGACCATCCTGGACGAGCCCCCAATTGTGATAAATAAAGTATCCCGGAGCAGGATTCCGGTTGCGTTTAGGAACTTATTGGATGAATAAGAGCAAGCAAACAGCGCTGGGTGCACTGAGAGCCTCTGCTCTATCAGGAAGCACACCCATCACATCCCGAGTTCGCATTAAGTAGAGTAGGCCTTATACGTATACATGACTTTTACTCGAAGGGGCTGAAAAATGTTAATCATTTCTGGGAAGGGGTCCTCTGCTTCTCGCGCATGCTTTGTTCCATCTCGGGGGTCTTTTTCACCCTCTTTAGGTGGTCGTTGGAGGAAGTCAGTAGTCTTCCTCACGGTGCCCCCCAGGCGACCTCCGTGTGTATATCTCTGCAAAACTAATTCAAGCTAATCTCCCCAAAACATCTGCCAAGCTGCTGTTACAAGAAGCAGAAACACCCTCCTTAGCAAAACCTGGTTCAAGCTAGTCTTCCAAGACACCTGTCAAGCTGCCGTTACGAAACGCAAGAACAAGTTACACAAGAAAAAATAAAGCTACCAAAATTTATCATCCATATTCGTTGATCCACATTGACTCGAATCAAAGCAACATATTTCACACTACTGTAGGTGGGGTCTGCCTTCCAGCTTTTTTATAGCAGTGGTATAATTTAAGTGACAGCATATATTTTTTCTGAGTTGAGCAGTCAAACTGAGTGTGATTGGAGATAGCTCCCACACGAAAGACGCTGTAAATGTGACACAGTGCTGGCTGATAGACTACATGCGGACCTACTTACTACTGTAGCTGGGGTCTGCCCTCCTGCTTTCTTGTAGCTGCCATATGCATTGGTATTACTTAACCGACAGTCTGTATTTTTTCAATGGGAGTTGAGTAGTCCAAGAGAGTGGGAATGGAGATAGCTTTCACAGGAACGCAGCTGCAAAGGTGACACAGTGCTGGCTGAGAGACTTCATGGGGACCTACTTAGTACTGTAGGTTGGGTCTGCCTTCCTGCTGTCTTTTAGCTCCCATAAGCAGTGGTATAACTTAACCGACAGCATACATTTTTTCAATGGGAGCTAAGCAGTACAAGTGAATGTTATTGGAGATAGCTCCCACAGGAAATGAGCTGAAAATGTGACACAGTGCTGTCTGATAGACTACATGGGGACCTACTTACTACTGTAGGTGACTTCTGCCTTCCTGCTTTCTTGTAGCTCCCATATGCAGTGGTATAACTTCTACTCACAGTATATATTTTTTCAATGGGAGTTGAGCAGTCCAAATGACTGGGATTGGAGACAGTGCCCACAGGAAAGCAGCTGCAAACGTGACACAGTGCTGACTGAGAGACTACACAGGGACCTACTTACTACTATATGTAGGGTCTTCCCTCCTGCTTTCTTGTAGCTCCCATACGCAGTGGTATAACTTCTACCCACAGTCTGTATTTTTTCAATGGGATTTGAGCAGTCCAAGTGAGTGGGATTGGATATAGCTCCCACAGGAAAGCAGCTGCAAACGTGACACAGTGCTGGTTGATAGTCTATATGGGGGCTTACTTACTACTGTAGGTGGTTTCTCCTTTCCTGGTTTCTTGTAGCTCCCATTTGCAGTGGTATAACTTCTAGCGACAGAATATATTTTTAAAGGGAGCTGACGAAGCCAAGAGCATGAAACAGTGCTGTCTGAGAGACTTACATAGGGAGCTACTTAAAACGGTAGGTGAGGGCTCCCTTCCTGCTTTCTTGTAGCTCCCATAGACAGTGCTATAACTTCTACTGCAATCATGTATTTTTTCAATCGGAGCTGGGCAGTCCAAGTGATTTGGATTGGAGATAGCTCCCACAGGAAAGCAGCTGCAAATGTGGCACAATGCTGGCTGATAGACTACATGGCGGTGTACTTACTGCTTTAGTTTGGGTAAGACTTCCAGCTTTTTTGTAACTCCCATACGCAGTGCTATAACTCAACAGAAAGCATGTATTTTTTTCAATGGGAGCTGAGCAGTCGAAGTAAGTGAGATTGGAGATAGCTCCCACAGAAAGCCGGTGCAAATGTGACACAGTGCTGGCTGATAGACTATATGGGGACCTACCTACTACTATAGGTGGAGTCTGCCTTCCTGCTTTCTTGTAGCTCCCATACGCGGTGGTTTAAATTAACCTAGAGCATATATTTTTTCAATGGGAACTGAGCAGCCCAAGTGATTGGGATTGGAGATAGTTCCCACAGGAAAGCAGCTGCAAATGTGACACAGTACTGGCTGATAGACTACATGGGGACCTACTTACTACTGTATTTGGGGTCTGCCTTCCATTTTTCTTGTATCTCCCATACGCAGTGGTATAACTTCTACCGACAGACTCTTTTTAAAGGGAGCAGACAAGGCCAAGAGTGAGGGATTGGAGATAGGTCCCAGAGGAAAGCAGCTTCAAAGATGACACAGTGCTGGCTGATAGACTACATAGGGACCTACTTAGTACTGTAGGTGGGGTCTCCCTTCCTGCTTTCTTTTAGCTCCCATCGGCAGTAGTATACCTTCTACCGCCAGCATGTATTTTTTCAATGGGCGGTCAGAAGTCCAAGTGAGTGGGATTGGAGATAGCTCCCACAGGAAAGCAGCTGAAAATGTGACACAGTACTGGCTGATAGACTACATGGGGTTCTAATGGAAGAGGTCATGTTCGTTGATCAAATCATGAAAGAATAGTTGTGCAAGGAACCATTTAAAGTCATTGTAAAAGTCTTGTAAAACTTTAACCGTAAAGTCTCTACAATGTGCACAGGTGCAGTTGGCTAAGGTGCTTATAGCAAGTACAATAGGTTGCGCATGAGCTGATAAGAGCCAAGAGAAGAGTTCATAAGCGGGCCACTAGAGGACGACTAGCAGAGTCTCCTGGCGGCCCAGTGCTGTCTTGCTTATTTGCTGCTTGCTTAATAAATTTGATCTGTGAGTCATTTAAATTGGGTAGTTAACTTTATCACAGCAACTTAGAACAATTTGGTGCCGTGACTCCGATACAGGTAAATTTGGTATTGGATTCCCAGACTAGGGGGGCGTCCCATCTGCGGATGGCCCTGTTGTGGGAAATTCCCTTGCCAAACTCTGTATTCCGAACCCCTTCTAAATTTGGAAAATAAGCAAATAAACCTGCAGTACCCCATAATTTTTGTCCACGAAGATCCGAACGAAGACCCTGGATTGGGTAAGTATTTGGTGATTCCGTTCGGTCGGGGTGGTTATCCTAGAGTGCGAGTGACTGACAGGTCTCAAGGAGACCAAGTGAGTGCGGACCCTCCAGTAGTGCAGTTCCCATTGCCCGCGAGGGCATGGGTCACCACCGAGGGGAACGATTGTGAGAACGAGTCAAGGGCACTCTGGAAGACTGGACAGAGGAAATGTAAGCCTTCTGATCCCATGGGTGGCCATAAGGATAGGCTGCCAGGTATTCCCCCAGAAAGTCCTCTAGGGATGATGATAAAATTTTGGAATGATTCCCCCTGTAGAAGACAAAAGAGTAAGCAAAAGATGGTACATTACTGTATGGAAGTTTGGGGGGGAAGAGTCATTAGGAAATCCCCATATTATTTGGCCCATATTTGGGTCTTTTGAGGACTGGTTATGAGCAGATCTCAATTTGTGGGTAAATGATAAGACCGTTACCCAAGAGGAAATTGAATATGCAAGTCTCTGGATACCCCAACCTTCTAATAAGGTATCCTTGTTCGCTCTTAAGGAAAAGAAAGCTAAGAGTCCACCCGAAGAGGAGATTTGGTAGAGGATCCTCTGGGTGTGTCTGAGAGATTCGATCAGTTCTTAGGGCTGAATCTGTATACCTGGGATGAAATATATTATTCACAAAGGAGGAAAGGGAAATGATTCGAAGAGCAGGAATGAGAATCTGGGATCAACAGCACCAGGCAGGACCAGACGCACATGTGAAATGGCCCTTGCAAAGGCCCAATTGGAATAATCAGATGGCGGACAACAGAGCCCATATGGCAGACCTCCGAGCCATCATTGTCCAGGGAATCAGAGAGCATTAAAAATTAGAAGATTGACAAAAAAAAGGGCTAGAAAAAGAAACAAAAGCCTGGGAGACAGGTGCATTCATCAGGAAAAAAAAGAAAAAAGGAATCAAAGGACAATGGAATGTTTTAAAGGAAGAAGAGGAGGAGCCAGGGGCTCTATTTGCTGAGGACCACAAGAGTAATCGAGCCCTTGATAAAACTGAAGTTAGGTCCTCAGTGTCAGGAAGTAGAATTTTTAGTGGACTCTGGGACTGAGAGATCTACAGTCCCGTGATTGCCCCAGGGGTGTAAGATATCTTCATAGAAGGTGCAAGTAGTAGGGGCAAAAGGGGAAACATTTAAAGTACCTCTTGTGAAGGAGGTACTGATAGAATCTGAAGCAGTAAAAATATGCTGTAGGATCATTTTTGTTAGTTCCGGAGGCTGATCATAATTTATTAGGGAGAGACGTAGTTATAGACTTAGGAAAAACCTTGGGCTGCCGGTAAAGGTAAAGCAGTACCCCTTGTCACAAGAAGGTAGACAAGGATTAACCAGAAATAGAAAGACTAATATCTAAGGGACTACTTGAGCCCTGTATGTCCCCTTACAATACTCCCATATTGCCAGTAAAGAAATCTGATGGGACTTATAGATTAATACATGACCTCCGGGAGATAAACAAGAGAACTATTACTAGGTTCCCTGTGGTAACTAACCCGCACACCTTATTGAGTCACTTGAGTAGACCTTAAGGATGCCTTTTAGGCATGTTCCCTGAAAGAGGAGTGCAGGGATTATTCTGCTTTTGAATGTGAAGATCCTGACACCCATAAAAAACAACAGTTGAGATGGACTCTATTACCACAGGGATTTACAGAGTCCCCCAATCTTTTTGGACAAGCACTAGAACAGATCTTGAGAAATTATGAGTTAGGCAAAGAAGCTATTTTAGTTCAATATGTGGACAATTTATTATTAGCAGGGAGAGATGAAGAAGCTGTTAGACAGGAAAGTGTTAAATTGCTTAATTTCCTGAGTTTACAAGGGTTGAAAGTGTCTAAATCTAAATTACTGTTTCCTGAAGAATAGGTAAAATATTTGGGACACTGGTTTATAAAGGGAAGTAAGAAACTTGATCCAGATCGAGTAACTGGTATACTGTCCCTACAAGCTCCAAAGAGTAAGAGACAAGTCAGACAGCTTTTAGGTCTGTTGGATATTGCAGACAATGGATTGAAAATTTTATTAAGAAGGTAAAATTTTTGTACCAGAAATTAACTCAAGATGGATTAGGTAAATGGCCCAAAGAAGATGAAAGAGATTTTGAGAATTTAAAAGTGGACTGGATTAATGCCCCTCTGCCTAGCCTGCCTGATGTTAGAAAACCTTTTATTTGTTACCTTTGGAGGGGAGTTAAAGGTGTTTTCTCCCCACAACATTCGGGGGAGGTATTAGAAGTATAGAACAACTGACTCCAGTGGGGACTGTAATTTAAGTTTATAAAAGGGTGCTTTATACTTAGAAGGCCTGGAAAACCGAGACCTGGATGTGAAAGCCAGTGTTTCAGGCACCCCGTGGGTGCTGGAGGAAAAGGCAAGAGGAAAGAGGCCTAAAAGGAGACAGGGAATACCCCTGAAGATTACGACTGCTGCCGATAAGATCATAACCCTCACTGCTCTAAGCAACAGAGTAGGTGAAAGAGGCAGAGGCGTACTGGGAGTGGGGTACAGAGTCTCTCAAAGCCTCAAACTGGGAATCCTAAGATCCCAAGCCTACCTCTAAGAAGGGCAAAAGTGTTGCACCTAAAAGAATGTGGGATGAAAAAATAAAAAGGGAAGTACCATTTTATTTGATAAAGGCCCCACCCATTATCCAGGGATGGTATGTTGTTATCTGGCTAATGGAGTGGTTAACTCTCCTGCCGCTGGCTAAGTTATAGCATGAACCCCCCATTTTATGAGGCAATCGGGCTGAACCAATCACACCTGTGAAAAGCTCAAAGTGTGTTTGTTCGAAAACCAGTGCAACCCCATGCCTCTTTAAAGGTATTTAATGTCAGCAGTGAATATTGTATTCAGGCAACCGTTGTTCCATGCATTTTATAATGACCCTGAAGAGTTTGTCTGTAATCATTGGAATACCAGCACTGTGTAACATTTGCAGCTGCTTTCCTGTAAAAGCTATCTCTAATCCCACTCACTTGGACTGCTCAACTCCCAATTCCAAAAATACAGACTGTCGGTAGAAGTTATACCACTGCCTATGGGAGCAACAAGAAAGCAGGAAGGCAGACCCCACCTACAGTAGTAAGTCGGTCCCCATGCAGTCTATCAGCCAACACTGTGTCACATTTGCAGCTTCTTTCCTGTGGGAACTATCTCCAATAACAGTCACTTGTACCGCTCAACTAGCAATGAAAAAAAAAAAAACTGTCCGTTAAGTTATAGTACTGCGTATGGGAGCAAAAAGAAAGCAGGAAGGCAGACCCCAACTACAGTGTTAAGGAGATGTCCATGTAGTCTATCAGCCATCACTGTGTCACATTTGCAACTGCTGTCCGGTAGGCACTATCTCCAATCCCAGTCTTTTGGACTGCTCAACGCTCATTGAAAAAATACACACTGTCCGTTAATTTATACCACTGCATATGAGAGCTACAAGAAAGCAGGAAGGCAGACCCAACCTACAGTAGTAAGTGGGTCTCCATGTAGTATATCAGCCAGCACTGTGTAACATTTGCAGCTTCTTTCTTGTGGGAGCTATATCTAATCCCACTAACTCTAACTGCTCAACTCCCATTTAAAATATACAGACTGTCGGTAGAAGTTATACCACTGCGTATGGGAGCTACAAGAAACCAGGAAGGCAGACCCCACCTACAGTAGTAAGTATGTCCGCATGTAGTCTATCAGTCAGCACTGTGTCACATTTGTACCTGCTTTCTTTTGGGAGCTATCTCCAATCCCACTCACTTGGGCTGCTCAGATCCCATTGAAAAAATACCTGCTTTCCGTTAAGTTATTGCACTGCGTATGGGAGCTACAAGAACGCAGGAAGGCAATCCCCACCTATGCCGCGACGTTTTCGGCTCTTGGCCTAAAAACCAGACTCGAAGTCTGCAAACCAGGCTCGAAGCCTGAAACCAGGCTCAAAGTCTGAAAAATGAACCAGACTCGAAGTCTGAAAAACCCAGGCTCGATGCCTGAAAATCCAGCTCTAAGTCTGCTTCATGCGGCGATCAACCCACCGTCCGATTCTCAGCTGAGTGGGAAGAAATCAGTCCTACTCATTGTGAGTGATAGCAGAAACCTTTTTTATTGAGAGCAGGCTCTAACTTATATACACAGGAGCTTTAAAGCTAGCTCAGCAACAGCAGCTTTGGTTACTTTGTTTGCTAAGCCAGCATCCTAATTTGCATAGCTGAGTTAATAAAGCAGATACTGTTACACCTGGAGCAAATATACTAGTTGCTATTATTGCTGAGGGAGACCAAAGGTAACATGGTCACCACATTCACCAGTAAATGCATGCACAAATTGTTTTGGACAATGATGTTTCTAAATCATTGTGTCATTAGACATCAAGATCGTCAGTTGTCCCAAACTGCGTGGTCCCCTTTGTAATCTCGAGGGTATTCCAGGCCATGCCTGGTCCCCACAGATCAGAAAAATTCCCTTTGGTAACTGTACAGGCACAAGACTAGGCCTGGATCTTTTTGGTGAAGTGTAATTGCACCAAGATGTTGTGTTCTCATACATGCCCAGGATGGGATTCACATTCTGTCCCAAATGTTTTGGTATTGCTGGTAAAATTAAACATAACATAAAAATCCATCTTTATAGATCCCAATAATTCTAACTCCTGTGGCTCTGTTGTCATTATTGACAAAAATGAAATGATCAAATCCATACAAAATCCATCCATGACAAAATCCATTTGTTTACTCCTAATTAAAAAAAAAATCCATCACCAATGAGTCTAAAACACAAACCACCTTTTAGCTTCTCAATATCCAAATGTTCTTTTCCTAACACCTAAAACACCTTAGAAAGTTTCCACTGTAAGAAAACCACTGTTCATCATCACATTTACAGCAAAGTGCATAACATCACGACCAACAGTTTTTACACTCTTTGAGGCAAGGGATTGAGGATGGAAAGGACAAGCCCTGCAGTCCGTGAGGGCTGGGGCCGGCCGTGTCGGCGCGTGGTGTGTGTGGGGGGTACTCCGGAGACACTGACCGGGCGCGGGAAGCGGCTGCACGGCGGAGGCTGCAGATGTAAGGGGCAATGGGGATCTGGCTCACTTCGTACCTGCCCCGGCGGCGCAGTCGATATTAGTCTCTCCTGTGTTTTCTTTTTCTTCCCTCGCATTTTTTTTTTCCTCGCAACACGCCCCGCTCAGCGATGGGCCGCGCACCGGGATGGATTTCAGCCCCAAGACAAGCCCCATATGCTCTCCACTCCTCCTCATCAAAATATTTCTCAAAGTCCTTAAAAAAGCCTTTAGAATTACCATATACAAGTAGACCAGACAAATCGGTCAATTTAAAGTGCACCCCCCGGTTTTCTAAAAAGCGATGTAAAAGTGAGAGTGCTACCTCGTTATCCATGTTGCCGGCCCCTCATATCATCGCAAACTGTAGTCACTCCCCCGGGTACAGCAACCTCTGCTTGGGATCCGGCAGGCTTCCACCTCCGACGACTGCCTCTGCCTCCGGATTTTCAAGTCTCAGCTCCCCGCAGGCAGGCTGTTTACCCGGTAACACACAGTGAGGGTTCCTGTTCGGGTGTCGTTTGGGGCGAAGTTTTCTGCTCTTGGCCTAAAAACCAGACTCGAAGTCTGCAAAAGAGGCTCAAAGCGTGAAACCGGGCTTGAAGCCTGAAAAATGAACCATACTCGAAGTCTGAAAAACCCAGGCTCGAAGCCTGAAAAACCAGCTCTAAGCCTACTTTATGCGGCGATCAACCCTGGGTCTGATTCTCAGCTGGGTGGGAAGAAATCAGTCCTACTCAGTGTGAGTGATAGCAGAAATCTTCTGCTTTCTTGAGAGCAAGCTCTAACTTATATACACAGCAGCTTCAAAGCTAGCTCAGCAACAGCAGCTAATAGATTTCATTTTCTTGTTCATCCTACTTGCGGTTTCTGCCATAAGCAAGCTCCCTCACATTTTCCAATCTTGTTTTTCCCCAAAGTTGTTTACCACTTTTAGCCGAAAACTGTCTGACCTTGAGGGAACAGAAAGCGGCCTGCTGTCTGCGTGACAGCAACTGCTTTAACCAGGGCTCTGAGTCTGGTCTTGATTGTGCATTAAATTCATATAACTAGAGCTCAGGCTGTCTTACCCCAACAGGTCTAACATTATATCTTTGGATCCATGTCCATGCTCCTTCATTTTTTCTCCACACACCTACAGTAGTAAGTAGGTCCCCATGCAGTCTTATCAGCCAACACTGTGTCACATTTGCAGCTGCTTTCTTTTGAGAGCTATCTTCCATCCCACTCATTTGTACTGCTCAGCTCCAATTGAAAAAATATATGCTGTCGGTTAAGTTAAGCACTCCATATGAGAGCTACAAGAAAGCAGGAAGGCAGACCCCACCTACAGTAGTAAGTCCCCATGTAATCTATCAGCCAGCACTGTGTCACATTTGCAGCTTCTTTCCTGTGGGAGCTATCCCCTATGCCATTCACTTGGACTGCACAGCTCCCATTCAAAAAATACATGCAGTCGGTAGAAGTTATACCACTGCCTATAGGAGCTACAACAAAGCAGGAAGGCAGATCCCACCTACAATAGTAAGTAGGTCCCCATGTATTCTCTGACAGCCAGCACTGTGTCAACTTTGAAGCTGTTTTCCTATGGGATCTATCTCCAATCCCACGCCCTTCGATTCATAATCTCCCTTTAAAAATACATTCTGTCGGTAGAAGATATACCACTGCGTATGGGAGCTACAAGAAAGCAGGAAGGCAGACCCCACCTACAGTGGTAAGTAGATCCCCATGTAGTCTATCAGCCAGCACTGTGTGACGTGCAGCTGCTTTCCTGTGAAAGCTATCTTCAATAACACTCACTTGTACTGCTCAGATCCCATTGAGAAAATATATGCTGTCACTTAAGTTATACCACTGTGTATGGGATGTACAAAAAAGCAGGAAGGCAGACCCTACCTAACGTAGTAAGTAGGCCCCCGTGCAGTCTATCAGCCAGCACTGTGTCACATTTGCAGCAACTTTCCTCTGGGAGTTATCTCCAATCCCACTCTCTTGGGTTTTTCACCTCCCTTTAAAAAAACATTATTTCAGTATAAGTTATATTACTGCGGATGAGAGCTACAAAAAAGAAGGAAGGCAGACCCCACCTACAGTACTAAGTAGATCCCCATGTAGTCTCAGGTCCCCCGTGCAGTCTATCAGATAGCACTGTGTCACATTTGCAGCTTCTTTCCTGTGGACGCTATCTCCAATCCCACTCACTTGGACTGCTTAACTCCCATTGGAAAAATACAGACTGTCGGTAGAAGTTATACCACTGCATATGGGAGCTACAAAAAAGCAGGAACGCAGACCCTAACTACAGAAGTAAGAAGGTCCACATGTAGTCTATCAGCTACATGGATGATATTCTCTTTTCTCAGCCTGCACCATTTACGGAACAACAGGTGGAAGAGATTCGACAGGCACTGGCTCAATGCCACCTTGTGATAGCTCCAGAAAAGTTTCAGCATACAGCTCCATGGAAATATCTCGGATGGTCTTTATCAGAACAGCTCGTAGTACCACAGAAGCTACAGCTCCAACTACAAATAAAGACCCCGAATGATGCTCAGAAGCTTTAAGGGGATCTGCAATTGCTAAAACCAATAGTGGGAATACCCAACGAGTTGTTAGAAAAACTACGACCACTTTTGAAAGGAACCAACCCCACGCGTCAAATACAGGTAACACCAGAGCTTCAGGATGCGCTTCAAAAAATTATGGACTGTGTCATACAAGGGCAGGTCCGACGTCACGATGTTGACTTACCTATTGACTTAACCATCTGGTATAGCACAAAGTATTTGCTTGGGGCCTTGACACAATCTCAAAAGAAAATGGGGGAGGTATGGATTCTAGAATGGATTTCCCCAGCCTTATAACAAACAAAAATCCTTTTTCAAAAAATTGAGATGTTGGCGGGACTAATAAAAAAGGATCGTGAAAGAGCATTACAAGTAACTGGTGCTAAGCCGCATACGATAAGGACACCAATGAAAAAGGACTCTTTACAATGGTATTTAGACAATATAGAAGATCTTCAGGAAGCGCTCTTAGGTGGCGGCAGTATAGTAGCATCAGATAAAATAGTAAAAGGACCATTACAATGGCTAGGAAAATGGAATTGGCTAGTACGATGCATGGGGCTTACACCGAGAGTTTCAATTATCGCTAAAGGATGCAAAGGCTATTGTTAGAGCTTGTCCCATTTGTAGCCATCACAATGGAGGTGTTGGCTTAGGCTTGGCAGTGAACCCTAGAGGATTATCTGCAAATGAAATTTGGCAGATGGATGTCACTCATGTGGCAGAGTTTGGAAGACTAAAATATGTGCATGTAACCATAGACACATGGAGCAAATTCGTTTGGGCAACAGCACAGAGAGGGGAGAGGACCATACATGTGGAGTGTCATTTATATAGTAGTTTTGCGGTAATGGGAATTCCTCAGAAAATAAAGACAGAGAATGGGCCGGCCTATATAAGTAGAAGCATAGAACAGTTCACGAGTCAATGGGGAGTTGAATATGTAGCAGGGATTCCCCATCCCCCCACAGGACAGGCCATAATAGAAAGAGCTAATGGGACTCTCAAAAGATATCTTGGTAAATATGGGGATGTTAAAGACCCACATATGAAATTGTTAAAGGCTTTATTTGTTATGAACCACCTGTGTGTATTTGGGGAACAGGAGCTACCACCTCTAATAATGCGTCATAATCCAAAGGCACAAAAGGAGGGGAAGAAAGAAATATGGGTTAAATATCCTGACCCTAAAACAGGGATATGGCAGCCTCTGGCCAAAGTATTATACTGGGGACATGGGTATTTGTGTGTTGATTCTCCCACAGGATCCATTTGGGTGCCAGCCAGGTGGACAAGAGCTGTCCTTTAAGCTGCGGAGATCAAATCATCTGATGAAAATGGATAGGAAGAGATTGGAGAATAAATACACACTCGTCTTGCGATCATTGGAGGACTGGCTAACAATCAAAAGACTGAAGGTTATATAACAAAAAGACAGTGAATTTAATGAATAATAATGAGGTGTTTTGTTAGCTTTTAATGTAACTATAATAGCTAACAGCTTGACGCATTTTAATCAGTCTAGAGAAAATATTTTGATAACCTTTGCTAATGAAACTGGTCAATCATCTATTTGTTTTTAAAACGTGTTTGATAGGATTGCCCGTATGGAATCCGGAGGAATTTTGTGGACTAGTAGACAATAACACCTTGTGTAATAGAATGGGGCTGAACACAGTTAGCAATGATCACGATCATTCGGACGGGAAACGTCAATGTGAGATAATTAAGTCCCTTAATACCACATTAGCCTCACTCCCTGAGGAAACCGACTTGTTTGGAAGTGCCAATGCAAGCTTTGGTACTAATGGAACTGGGGGACATTGGGTAGCTTTTATGCGACGGGATATTCATTACTTTAATAGAAATCGAAAATATTGGGCCACCTTAGACTCTTCTTTGAAGTCAGAAACAGTATTTAAGCAATTGTACTCCAGCTGTAATGTCTCTAGTATTACATCACCGAAGAAATTGCCCACGGGTATATTTTTAATCTGTGGAGAAAGGGCCTGGAACGGAATACCAGTAAATCCCCCGGGTGGACCCTGTTATTTGGGGAAACTCTCTTTATTCCACCCTAACTTAACCACGCTAATGCAGCTTGCTGACCATAATAATAGCTCCCGCAAAAAACGTAGTTATTATGAGTTTCATTGTACTGATATTGGTCCCCCTCGATTTTGGAGTGAACTGAAGCAAGTCATAGTCCATCCTTTTGCCAGGAGGAGCAGCTAATAAGGCCATGAACTTGGCTAAACAGTTAGGATGTTGGACTAAAGGTGAGTTAAATAAAACCTCAGAAATGATTGATATGTTAACAGCTGATGTTCAAAGTGTAAATCATGCGGTGTTACAAAATAGAGCTGCCATAGACTTTTTATAATTTGCCCATGGACATGGATGTGAAGAATTTGAGGGCACGTGTTGTATGAACTTGTCGGACCATTCCACCTCGATACATGCCAAACTGAAAGAACTTCAACAGGGATTACATCAGTTGAAACATGAAGGGGGATTAGGACTTGAAGGATGGGTTAAGGGACGGGGAATAGGCCCTTGGTTGCGAAATGTTATCATGTATGGAATTGGCTTTATGGGTATTGTTTTATTTGTATTGTTAGTGTTTCCCTGTTATATAAATTGTATTCAATGGACAATAGAAAGAACACTTGAGAGGATGTGGCAGGCTAATATCATTGTCCAAAAAGAAAACGGGGGAAGTGTAGAGAGTTTTTTGGAGACTTGGCTAGAGGAAAGAGGACATGATAGAATACAGCTGGTTAGGCCGTAAGCATTAAGCGATAAGATATTGGACCCTTGCTCAAGGACGTGGTGTCCTTGAGCAAGAGAGTTGTATGATAACAGGATGAGAAAACAGGAGCTTACTTTGGGTTGAGCAGCCACAAGCATCCAAAGTATGTTGAAACAGGGGCAGGATTGACATTTAACTGGAAACCAATGATGAGTTTAGCTTTTGCAATGTGTATGAGCCTGATTATTGTATCTATAAAAGAGCTGTATCTTTGCAAACAAAGTTGAGACTTGCTCAGCACTACAGGGTGTGACTGTCTCCCGTCGTCTTCAGCAAGTATGGGAGCTACAAGAAAGCAGGAAGGCAGACCCAACCTACAGGATTAAGTAGGCCCCCATGTAGTCTATCATTCAGCACTGTGTCACATTAGCATCTGCTTTCCTGTCGGAGCTATCTCCAATCCCACTCACTTGGACTGCTCAGCTGCCATTGAAAAAATAGATCTTTTCTGTTAAGTTATAGTACTGCGTATAAGATCTACAAGAAAGCAGGAAGGGAGACACCACCTACAGTAGTAAGTAGGCCCCCGTGTAGTCTATCAGCCAGCACTGTGTCACATTTGCAGCTTATTTCCGGTGGGAGCTATCTCCAATAACACTCGATTGGACTGCTCTAATCCCTTTGTAAAAATACAGACTGTGTGTAGAAATTATAATACTGTGTATGGTAGATATAGGAAAGGAGGAAGGCAGATCCCATCTACAGTACTAAGTTGGTTTCCATGTAGTCTATCAGCCAGCACTGTGTCACATTTGCATCTACTTTCCTGTGGGAGCTATCTACAATCCCACTCACTTTGACTGCTCAACTCCCATTGAAAAAATACATACTGTCGGTAGAAGTTATTCCACTACGTATGGGAGTTACAAGAAATCAGGAAGGCAGACCCCATCTACAGTACTAAGTTTGTCCCTATGTAGTCTATCAGCCAGCACTGTGTCACATTTGCACCTACTTTCCTGTTGCAGGTATCTCCAATCCCACTCACTTGGACTGCTAAGCTCCCATTGAAAAAATACATGCTTGCCATTAAGTTACAGCACTGCGTATGGGAGCTACAAGAAAGCAGGAAGGCAGACCCCACGTACAGTAGTACGTAGGCCCCCATGTAGTCTATCAGCCAGCACTGTGTCACATTTGCACCTGCTTTCCTATGGGAGCTATTTCCAATAACACTCACTTGTACTGCTCAACTCCCATTGAGAAAATATATGATGTCACTTAAGTTATTCCACTGCGTATGGGAGCTACAAAAAAGCTGGAAGGAAGATCCCACCTACAGTAGTAAGTAGGCCCCCATTTAGTCTATCAGTCAGCACCGTGTAACATTTGCAGTTGCTTTCCTGTGAAAGCTATCTTCAATTCCACTCCCTTGGACTGCTCAACTCCCATTGACAAAATACAGACTGTCGGTAGAAGTTGTACTACTGCGTATGGGAGGTACAAGAAAACAGGAAGGCAGATCCCAACTACAGTAGTAAGTAGGTCCCCATGTAGTCTATTAGCCAGCACTGTGTCACATTTGCACCTGCTTTCCTGTGGGCGCTATCTCCAATCCCACTCACTTGGACTGCTCAACTCTCATTGAAAAAATATATGCTGCCAGTTCAGTTATACCACTGCGTATGGGAGGTACAGGAAAACAGGAAGGCAGACCCCAACTACAGTAGTAAGTAGGTCCCCATGTAGTCTATCAGCCAGCACTGTGTCACATTTGCAGCTGTTTTCCTGTGAAAGCAGTCTGCAATCACAGTCACTTGGACTGCTAAACTGCCATTGAAAAAATATATATGCTGTCGGGTGTAGGCACAGATGTAGCTTGGACCAGCCAGCTTGAATAAAGATGGTAGGGATAAGTTAATGCAGCTGGCAAGCCACTTAGGAAACAGGTGCTGCAAGTTAATCAATTGGGCCCTGTGTGATCTTATGGGCAGAAGCAGCATATAAGGAGGTAGTCAGCAATGGAGGGGTGGCTTTGAGTCAACTGTGGTGGTTGTACTATGTTGCTTGTGTATGTCTCTGCATGTGCATTACTTAGACTCTCTATGTCTTTGAGTGAATATTGCCTGTGCTACTACAACATTTGGTGACCCCGACGTGATTCGCCGAATTGGTTGCATTAAGAACCCTCGGCAGAAAAGCACTTGGTATCCTGCTTGAAAAGGCAAGTAATCTGAGTAAAGTGATATAATGGGAAAAATGATAAGCGAAGAGGAAAATCCTATTGACATCCTTCAGCATATCCTTGCTGAGAAAGGTTTCAATTATGAAAGAGGATTTGCTAAGACTTGTAAGATGGGGACAGGAAGTAGGTCTCTTTGTTTTCCCCCAAGAAGTATATGGAAAGGGACACTGGGAAAACCTAGGAGACATGTTGAATAATGTTTTACAAATGACAATGTGGATATGCTATTGCCCCTGAGCTCATCAATCCCTGAGTGCATTCCTCTTCCATCATCACCCCCAACATCTAGTGAAGTTGAAGATCAACAAAGACAATTATTAAAGGAAGAATTAATACGACATGGAGAAGATATTAAACACACTTTGGCCCATTTGGAGGAACTGATGGAAAAACCAAAAGCAACAGCTAATCAACTGTTGGAATGAATTAATGAATTAACCAACCCAGAGATTATAGTTTCATCCCCACAGGTGCTCAGAGACCCCCGGCCAGATGACTATGATCCGGCTAAGAAATGGAGAGGCTTCATACGTGATGCGGTAATCGAAGGAGAATTTATTCCACAAGCATTTCCAGTAATAGTAGCACAAAGAAAACGACAATGGGCACCTTTGGATTGGAAGTTGGTAAGGGAAGGCCAGAAAGCTGTAATGCAATATGGCTTGTCCAACCCATACGTTCAAACGTTATTGGATCATATTTTCGCCAGTGGATTAATGACTCCATTTGACTGCCGGAAGCTAGCAGAAACTTTCCTGAAGCCCACTCAGGTATTACTATGGGAGTCTGAATGGGAAAAAAGAGTTGATCTGGCAGTAGTAGAAAATATGGACTTACAACAGGGAGATCCGCGGCGAGTCGTCACAGCAGATATGATGTTGGGTAAAGGACCGTTTGCTGACCCTCAGGTACAAGCCCGACTGAATGAAGCTATTTTGCAGCAAACGCAGACACTGGCTCGTCAAGCATTTAAGATTGTTCCTGACATGGGGATGCCAGTTCCCTCATATACAACTATTATACAGAAACCTAATGAGCCTTTCATGACCTTCTTAGACCGTCTAAGAGCAGCTCTGGATCGTATACCAAACCTGTCAACTGAAGCAAAGGCAGAAATAGGGTTACACTTAGCAGTTGCTAACGCTAACCATGACTGCAAAAAGATCCTGCAGGCTCTCCCGCGGACAGCAGCTTTGGTCGACATGATAGAAGCCTGCTCTAGGGTAGGATCGTCAGCACATTTAGCTGAAGCTATGGCAACAGCATTGAAACCTTTAGTTCAACCTCACAAAGGAAATCGGAGTCCAAAATGCTTTAACTGTGGAAAAATAGGACACGTGAAAAATCAATGTCGGTCCAGATCATTGGTATGGACAAACAGCTCCGCCAGACCATCTGGGTCCAACGGCAGATTTCATGGCAGTTGTTACAGATGTGGCAAGTTTGGCCATAGAGCCACTGAGTGCCGCTCTCGAGTGGCCAGACATACAATGTGTAAGGGAAATGAATTAACGAGCGCAAAAAAAGCGAGCGCGATGACACAAAAACGCCCTTCAGCACCAACAGCTGCCTAGATGGCCTCAGATCAGCCACTCCAGGAGGCGCAGGAGTGGATGTGGAAACAGCAGTAGATGTAACCATCCACAACACAGAGGTAACAGTTATCTCATCTAACGCTAACGGACCCCTTGGCTATGGTTTAAGTGCTTTGCTTTTAGGACGGTCATCAGCCTCTCGACAGGGTATTTTTTTGCTCCCCGGTGTAATTGATGTGGATTATGAAGGAAATATTAGAATAATGGTTAAAGTTTGGCAGCCACCAGTTCATATACCTAAAGGAACTAAAATAGCTCAATTAGTTCCTTTCAGAGCTAAAGTTCCTTTCGCAGGAAGTCGTAAGCGTCGAGACGGTGGTTTTGTATCCACTGGAGTACCTGAGGTAAGACTGGCAATGCCACTTTCACAGGGAAAGCCCACTCATATGGTTGTATTCCAACATCCAAATGGTGAACACATGGTTGGGTACAACACATTACTGGATACGGGAGCAGATGTTACTATTGTTCCATTATCCTATTGGCCAAAAAGCTGGCCTTTAGAGAATTTAGACACCCCTGTTGTTGGACTAGGAGGAAAACAGATGACAAAAATTTGCACAGACCTGATTTCGGTATGCGTACAGGGTGAAGAGAATAGATGTGTGCAAATTAGACCCTATGTAATGAATACTTCAGTTTGGCTTTTAGGTAGAGATGCCTTAAGCCAAATGGGCTTTCGTTTGTCAAATGAAAATTTTTAATGCCGGCCATTGATGGGCGACCAGTCCTGAAGTTAACCTGGCTTACAGATAAACCAGTTTGGATTGATCAATGGCCGCTAAGCAAAGAAAAGCTCGCCCACATTCATGAATTAGTAAATGAACAATTAGAGAAAGGTCATATTAAGCCATCCACCAGTCCATGGAAAACACCAATTTTTACTATCCCTAAAAAAATCAGGGAAGTGGAGGCTGTTACATGATCTAAGAGCTGTTAATGCAGTGATGCAGGACATGGGTGCTTTACAGCCAGGATTACCCTCTCCTGCAATGCTTCCAAAAGAGTGACCCCTGTTGGTGATTGACCTAAAGGACTGTTTTTTCACAATTCCCCCACATGAGGATGACAGTGAGAAGTTTGCTTTTATAGTACCATCGATTAACAAACAAGAGCCAGCAAAACGATATCAATAGACTGTTTTACCTCAGGGAATGAAGAACTCGCCAACTATTTGTCAAACTTATGTTGCCTGGGCGCTGGCACCTCTGCGCAAAAAATACCCTCGTTTCTTATTTTACCATTATATGGATGATATCTTGATTGCAGGAAAAAAACCTGGACCAGCATCGCATTCTACAAGACGTGTACTGGCAGTTAAGCATCTCCGGGTTGGTAATCGCGCCAGAGAAGGTACAAATGCACGCCTCTTGGAAATATTTAGGTAATATTATCACTGATGCATGCATTTATCCTCAGAAGGTGGCAATTAAAACAGATTTTGCTAACTTAACAGATGTTCAAAAGCTAATAGGTGATATCCAATGGGTACGAACCATATGTGGTATCACGAATGAGGATCTTGCGCCACTAATGCCTTTGTTTAAGGGCTCAGTAGAGGCTGATAGTGCGTGAAAACTGTCTCGGCAGAAAATCCAAGCAATAGAAAAAATAGGAAACAAGATAGTCAATAACTACAGTCACCGATATGATCCTGACTTGTCAATTAACATTGCTGTGATAAGTCAAAACCAGCATGTAATGGCAGTCTTGATGCAATGGGATTCAGTAGCGAAAGACCCATTGAGGATCTTGGAGTGGATATTTTTGTCATATAATTTGCAAAAAACAATTACCACGAGGCTAGAGGCAATTGCGAAAATAATAGTTAAGGCCAGGAAACGTCTGCTTGAAATAGCAGGGATTGAGGCAGACGTCATTTTCGTTCCTCTCACAGATGAGTTCTTGAACCGGGCACTGCAACAATCTGATGAATTACAGTGGGCCTTATTGTCATATCCAGGAGCTATAAATAATCATTATCCGGCCCATAAATTGTTTTCTGTTAAATTTCAAATGGAAGACCGGCCGTTGAGATCAGCAGTACCCGTTAAAGGCCTGACTTTTTACCGACGCAAGTAAGATCCAAACCAAAGCAGGAGTGGTTTGGTGGGAGAATGGAAAATAGCAAAATCTAACTGTTCGCTCCCCAGGCAGTTCAGTTCAACTGCTGGACCTGATGGCTGTAGTTAAAACTTTCGAGAAATGGCCAGACGTCTCATTAAACATCATCTCTGATTCCCTCTATGTGGTCGATGCCGTCACTCGATTAGAGAGAGCGTTGTTGAAAGAAATCTCTAATCAGAATTTGTATAACTTATTCCTGTGGCTCTGGCATCAGATAAATGAACGTCAAACTGCTTATTATATTGGACATATTCGAAGCCATTCGGGCTTAAAAGATGGCCTATCAGTTGGCAATGAAATTGTTGACAAGATAGTGGCAGCCCTTTTATTGATACCTACGGGGCCAATAATTGACAAATTTTCTCAAGCCCGAAGATCGCACGATTTCTTTCATCAAAGTGCGAAAATGCTGGCGAAGCATTTTGACCTGACTATATCAGACGCTCAGGGTATTGTTTCCACATGCCCTGCATGCCAGAATCAAATCGGCCTAGGAGTAGGAGTCAATCCCAGGGATCTGGCACCATTAGGTATATGGCAATCAGATATCACTGTCTATGCTCCTTTTGGGCGATTTAAATGTATACATGTCACTATTGATACTTATTCAGCCATGATTTGGGCCACAGCCTTAATCAGTGACAGTTCTCGAGATGTCATAAGACATTGGAGGAGTTGCTTTGCAGTCCTTGGTGTTCCAAGAGAGATTAAAAACTGATAATGGCTCGGGATACATAGCCAGTAAAACACGTAAGTTTCTAAACTTATGGGGTGTTAAACATACTACTGGAATCCCAGGAAATTCTACCGTTCAAGCCATTATCGAACGTTCACATCAAACCTTAAAAGGACTGCTAGAAAAACAACAAATGGGGGAAGAGGGGGTGAGCCCTCAAGATAGACTAATGAAAGCTCTTTATACAATGAATCATCTCATAATTGTGGCAAACCGAAATGAACCACCGGCATTAACACACTTCGCCCAAATGAGTCGGGATTTGTATTTTACTGACAAACCTAAAGTTTGGTATAAGAATCCCACTACTGGAGAGTGGCAAGGACCTGCAGATCTGTTAACGTGGGGAAGAGGCTATGCTTGTGTCATTACAGATCAAGGTCCCCGATGGATTCCGGCAAAATGGATCAAGCCACATCAACAGAAAGGACTTAACTGTAAGACCAATGGAAAACACAATCTTGAGGAAAGAACCAAGTGATCCACCCTCAATCCATCACTCTATTAAAATGTAAACCCTCGCAACTGTGGCACCATGTACGCTGCTGTAAATTCCTCCGGCTATCTGTATTGCATTAAAAGAATTGAAGAGATACTTCCATCTTACAGATAATGCTCACAGATCAGCATGCTAAAGGATCTGAAGAAAAGTCCAGAACTACATAAGGAAAAAGAAATATGAGTGGAGCTACCAAGAACAAATCCCTTCCTGCTAGTGTGCGTCCCTCCTAGCAACACATATCAGATGACGTTTATTTTGAGTTTCTGGATTTCTGTATTGTGTTGTTCAGCGATGTAGCTGTTATTGACCTTTTGTTGTAAACTCATGGCCATGGGTAAAAATATTTGTTTTCTTCATGTACCTTTAATTTTGAAATGTGTTGCTAAAGGCTGGCTGGTTCAAAAAAGAAAAAGGGGGGAATTGTAGGCACAGATGTAGCTTGGACCAGCCAGCTTGAATAAAGATGGTAGGGATAAGTTAATGCAGCTGTCACGCCACTTCAGAAACAGGTGCTGCAAGTTAATCAATTGGGCCCTGTGTGATCTCATGGGCAGAAGCAGCATATAAGGAGGTAGTCAGCAATGGAGGGGTGACTTTGAGTCAACTCTGGTGGTTGTGCTACGTTGCTTATGTACGTCTCTACACGTGCATTACTTAGAATCTCTATGTCTTTGAGTGAATATTGCCTGCACTACTACAAGAGTTGGGTAAGTTATACCACTGCATATGGGAGCTACAAGAAAGCAGGAAGGCAGACCCCACCTACAGTAGTAAGTAGGCCCCCATGTAGTCTATCAGCCAGCACTGTGTCACATTTGCAGCTGCTTTCCTGTGGGAGCTATCTTCAATCCCACTCATTTGGACTGCTCAGCTCCCATTGAAAAAATACATGCTGGCGGTATCAGTATGAGAGAAATACAGACTGTTGGTAGAAGTTATACCACTGCGTATAGGTACTACAAGAAAGCAGGAAGGCAGACCCCACCTACAGTAGTAAGTAGGTCGCCATGTAGTCTATCAGGCAGAACTGTGTCACATTTTCAACTGCTTTCCTGTGAGCGTTATCTCCAATCCCACTGACTTGGACTGCTCATCTCCCATTGAAAAAATAAATGCTGGCAGTAGAAGTTATACCACTGGTGATGGGAGCTACAAGGAAGCAGGAAGGGAGACCCCACCTACAGTAGTAAGTAGGACCCCATGTAGTCTATGAGCCAGCACTGTGTCACATTTTCAGCTGCTTTCCTGTGAGAGCTATCGCCAATCCCAGTCACTTGGACTGCTACACTCCTATTGAAAAAATATATGCTGTTGGTTAAGTGATACCACTGCGTATGGGAGCAAAAAAAAGCAGGAAGGCAGAGCTCACGTACAGTAGTAAGTAGGCCCCTATGTAGTCTATCAGCCAGCACTGTTGTGTGGATGAATGGTTAAGGGAGCCCAGGCCTTACGGCAGTTAGAAAAATTAGTGTGTTGGTCGGAGCAGTAAGCTAATGTTACTACTGATGTTATTGAAAAAATTGTTGGCAGACCAGAAAAGCCTTAGACATGCCTTTTTGCAAGATCGTGCAGCTATTGATTTTTTGCTATTGATGGAAGGGCGCGGATGCCAAGACTTTGAAGGCATGTGTTGATTTAATCTTTCTGATCATAGTGAATCTATTCACTAAGATTTGGCATATTTAATGACTCACGCTAAGAATATTACGGTGGGTTATAACCCTTTTGATAATTGGCTTCAATCAGCTTTTAGGGGATTTTCACCTTGGTTGACTATGTTAATCAAAGAACGGTTAAGATGGATTTTTGTTATTTTGCTTTTGCTTATAATATTTAGAATAATATATACTTGTATTATGAAGGCAGTGCAACGACTGATTGACTCAGTCCTGATTGTGCACAAACAAAACGGGGGAATTGTGGAGGAATGGTTAAGGGAGAATGGACATAGATCCCAGGGTATAATGTTAGGCTTAATGGGACAAGGCAATCTGAGCTCTAGTTGTATGAATTTAATGCACAATCAAGACCAGAGTCAGAGCCATGGTTAAAGTAGTTGCTGTCACGTAGTCATGTATATAGCAGGCCACTTTCTGTTCCCTCAAGGTCAGACTGTTTTCCGCTAAAAGTGGTAAACAACTTCGGGGAAAAACAAGATGGGAAAAGGTGAGGGAGCTTGCTTATCGCAGAAACCGCAAGTAGGATGAACAAAAAAATGTAATCTATTAGCTGCTGTTGCTGAGCTAGCTTTGAAGCTGTTGGATATATAAGTTAGAGCCTGCTTTTAATAAAATGAAGATTTCTGCTGTCACTCACATTGAGTAGGACTGATTTCTTCCCACCCAGCTGAGAATCGGACCCTGGGTTGATCGCCACATGAAGTAGGATTGGAGCTGGTTTTTCAGGCTTCGAGCCTGGTTTCAGACTTCGAGTCTGGTTTGCAGTCTTCGAGTCTGGTTCATTTTTCAGGCCAAGAGCCGAAAACTTCGAGGCATATGGCGCCCGAACAGGGACCATCACTGGGTGTTACCGGGTAAAGAGCCTGCCTGCGGGGAGCTGAGACTTGAAAATCCGGAGGCAGAGGCAGTCGTCGTCGTCGGAAGTCTGCCAGATCCCAAGCGGAGGTTGCTGTACCCGGGGCAGTGACTACAGGTTGCAGTGAGACGAGGATCTGACAACATGGAAAAGGACTCTCACTTTTACATCGCTTTTTAGAAAAGAGGGGGGTGGACTTAAAACTGACCGATTTATCTGGTCTACTTGTATATGGTAATTGTAAAGGTTTTTTTAAGGACTCTGAGAAATATTTTGATGAGGAGGAGTGGAGAGCATATGGGACTTGTCTTTGGGACTTGGTTATAGACGAAGATAAGACTGCTCGGAAACTGATGAAACAGTGGAGAGAAGTAATTAACTGTTTGAAAAATTATAAGTTGGAAAAGGATTTGGCTGCTGCTGTGACTCAGTGGCTTGATATGCCTGAGACTGCAGTCGAGCCGACAGCTGGACTGCTCGGTATCGGTATGTCTCTCCTCCCTTTTCTGGTGAACCTGTTGCAGTTCGTGGGACAGCAACTGCGGCTGCGGTTTCGGCAGCCTCGACTTCTGAGTCAGTCCCTGATTCATGTTGTACTCCAAGCACCCCCCCTCATCTGCCCTCTAGTTCGGCCACTCCCTTAACAGATGTGGGAAACGGTGCAAGGGAAAAGACAGAATCTGCTGAGAAAAAGGAATTGCCTGAATCTTCAGCTCCATGTGTTCCTTCAAAGGAGCAGAGTGGCGTCAAAAAGATTATTCAAGTGCGTTATTGTGGTGTTGACTGGCGACGTGTGGCTGAGCAGGCTAGTGGAGAGGGGGATTATGAAGCCGCCGTCACTTTGACTTGTCCAGCATTGTATATGAGAGATGCGGTGGGGAATGTGAATGGTGATTATCACCCCTTAAATTGGAAATTGCTCATCCAATTGCGAGCTACAGTTAATGAAGTAGATATTCATAGTGAACCTGCCAAACAAATGCTAAACTATATTTGGAGCACCGGGATATTACTCCCGGAGGATATAAAAACTATCATGAGATTAATACGTACTCAGTCTCAACAATTATTATGGCAGGCTTATTGGCAACAGCAATGTGATGCCAGTCAGGCTATTCCCAGACAACAAAATGATCCTCTTTTTGGGGTCATCTCAGCACAATTAATGGGAACAAGACCTTTTGCCACTGTAGAAATGTAACTATACATGGGACCCGAGGTCAATCGAGAAAGTATGCGAACTGCCCGTCTTGCATTAGATCATGTACGTGAATCCGCTCCTGTACCTTCTTATATGAGTATACGACAAGGGAGGAGCGAGGCTTTTGGGCCGTTTGTAGACAGAGTGGCTGAGGCTCTAAACAAAGCTGGGGTCCCTGATTACCTTAAAGGACCGCTGTTAAAACAATGCCTCCTTGAAAATAGCAATATACAAACTAAAGGGGTGCTGGTTACCTTGCCAATCGGGGCTTCGATAGAGGATATGCTGGAGCGAATGTCACGAGTTCCTGCTGGGGATCAAGCTATGTTGGTAGAGGTGTTGTCTTGCATGGGGGAAAAAATTGAGAATATGGGAAAAGATTTAGCCGCAGCTCAGGAAAGTGCATTCGCAGCAGCATTAGCCCCCTTAAGATCCAATAGTGGGGCAAGTAAAGGGGAGGAAAAACGGGTTAAGTGTTTTTGTTGTGGTAAAGAGGGTCACTACAAAAGGAATTGTAAAGCTAAAATACGGTGTGAGACCTGTCAAAATAATTCTCATATAACTGGTGGGTGTCGGTCGGGAAACGGACGAGTGAGCGCGACAGGCAGCCGTGCAACGACAACAGTAGCGGCTCTGGCACAATATGTTCACCAAACGTTCCAGCCTGCAGCCCAGCAACCAAGGGGAGCCTGGTATTCGACCTGATTACAGCAGTAGATACCACTCTTATTACACGAGAACCTGTCAAGATACCATCTACTCTGACAGGACCATTACAATGTAACGGGAGCTCTTGTGGTGCTTTGCTTTTAGGACGATCATCATCAGCTATTAACGGTCTCTTGATAGTCCCCGGAGTGATAGATGCAGACTATACTGGGGTAATACAGATTGTGGCTTATACGTTGTTTCCTCCTGTACACATTCCAGCAGGCAGCCGTATTGCCCAGCTTGTGCCTGTGCCTCACCTTTTAGCAGATGCTGCAGCAGAGGCACCATGGAGAGGAAATCAAGGATTTGGGTCCTCTGGTGGGATTGCATTGTTAGCACTACCAATGAATCGACACCCGATGACTATGGTAACTTTTAGCTATCAGACTGATTCAATTGTCTTGTGAGCTTTGTTGGACACTGGCGCAGACATTACTATTGTGTCACGAGACAGATGGCCTCGATCCTGGCCGTTACAGCCATCTGTTAGGGGGGTAGAGGGTGTCGGCGGCCCCTCTCCGATTATGCGTAGTATTGACAGAATTTTGATTACCCTCGACCACCAAACAGCAGGACTATTTGTCACAGTAATGCCATTACCACAAGGAGTGGATGCTCTGATCGGTCGAGATTATCTCACCCAAATTCGAGCAGTCCTAACAACAGAACATACACCTTTTTAGCCTTGGGCACTGCTGGACTGTGGTCTTTCCCAATCCGGCTGACGTGGCATTCTAACACACCCGTCTGGATTGAGCAGTGGCCCTTGAAAGGAGAAAGACTACACCAAACCAATCTCCTGGTACAGGAACAACTTCAATTGGGTCATATTAAGCCATCTACGAGCCCTTGGAATACTCCTAATTTTGTTATACCTAAAAAATCAGTGAAATTTCGCTTGTTGCATGATTTGCGAGCCATCAATGATCAGATGCAGGACATGGGGGCCCTACAACCTGGCATGCCGAATCCGGCAATGTTGCCTGAAAATTGGGCTATCTTAATAATAGATTTGAAGGACTGTTTTTTCTCGATTGCAGTACATCCAGATGATCATCAGCGGTTTGCATTTACGATACCAGCAGTGAATAGAGAGAGTCCAGCGCAGAGATATGAGTGGACTGTGCTGCCACACGGGATGAAAAATAGTCCGACAATTTGTCAGCTGTATGTAGATAATGCCCTGCGACCCATTCGGCATAAGTGGCCCCATGCACTTGTGTATCATTATATAGATGATATCCTCATTGCTCAGGAGGAGGCATTTACTGCAGATCAAGAGAGAGATCTAGAAACCATATTACAAGCACAGGGACTGACTCTTGGTCCTGAAAAGGTACAAAGACATCCAGCATGGCAGTATTTGGGCTGGAGTATTACGGAGGCTCATATTAGGCCGCAAAAGCTCCGTATTCATACCAAGATAAAAACTGTAAATGATGCACAAAAATTAATGGGGGATTTGCAATGGTTGCGCCCTATTGTTGGAATCACTAATGACATGCTAGAACCGCTGCACCCCTTATTGAAGGGAACAGACCCATCGGCAAAAGTGCAGCCGACAGCAGAACAACTGCAAACCATTGCCGAAATTTCTGACCTCATTACCACTCGGCAAGTCGATCGTCGTGATCCAGATTGCCCCATTGATTTGACCATTTTGCAGGGCAAAGAACGGTTTCTTGCTGCATTAACACAGTGCAAAAAACAAAAAGAGAGGCTAATCGTCCTGGAATGGCTATTCACCACGTTACAGCCTAAATGGACAATTGAACAAAAAACTGTGGGCTTAGCAATGCTTATTAGAAAGGGACGCACTCGAATCTTACAGGTGAGCGGCCAAGAGCCAGGAACGATATATGTGCCTATAGCGAAAAGAGATCTGTAATGGATCATAGCAACATCGGAGCCTCTACAGCTTAGTTTATTGTTATCTGCCCAAAAAATAAACATGCAGTCCCTAAAATCTAAGGTGTAGGCGTGTATGACACAACAACAGTGGATTATTCGTCCTAAGCTAAGTGAGCAACCTTTGTCAAATGCCGTTACAGAATATACAGACGCAGGAAAGAAATCTCAACGGGCTGTAATAGACTGGGAAGAGGCAGGACAATGGAAACACCAGCTATTACATGCCACGGAAATGGACTCTTTACAGACTTTAGAACTTTGTGCGGTTGTTCGGGCGCTTGAAATGTGGTGGTGTAAACCGTTGAATATTGTAACTGACTTTTTATGTTGCAGGAATTTCTCAGCAAATAGAAGATGCTCGCATTAAAGATGTGCGCAATCAACACCTTTTTGACCTACTTAAAGCCATGCAGGCCGCTATCCAGCAGCGCACATCTCCATATTGTGTAATACATATCAGAAGTCATAAGTATGACATTGATTTAGGAGCAGGAAATGCTAGAGCGGACAAGCTGGTAGCTTTGGGGGTGCCTGTAAATAAATTCAATCAGGCAAGAGAAGCCCATGCCACCTTTCATCAAAATGCCAGAGGTCTAAAGAGAAGTTTTGACCTCTCAATAGAGGATGCTTGAGCAATAGTGAGGGCTTGCCCGCAGTGTAGCCACTACGGCCCAGGGTTAGGTCTGGAAGTCAACCCTAGGGGTCTGGGACCATTAGAATTGTGGTAGATGGACGTCACTCACATTTCTGAATTTGGAAGGCTTAAATATGTTCATGTAACTGTGGATACATTCAGTAAGTATATATGGGCAATAGCTCAAGCAGGAGAAAGAGTAACGCATGTAATCCGACATGTCACTGCATGTTTTGCTCTTATGGGGGTGCCAGGCACCATTAAGACTGATAACGGCCCTGCGTATGTTAGTCATCGGGTGAAACAGTTTTTCCAAACCTGGGGAGTGAAACACATTACAGGGGTATCACACTCACTGACAGGATGGGCTATAGTGGAACGAACTCATCAAGTGTTAAAATCATATTTAAGTAAAATGTCTGACATACAGGACCCACAGGAACCGTTGTCTAAGGTATTGTTTACTATAAATCATTTATGTATCTTTGGGGAAGAGAAAGAACCTCCAGCTCGACTACATCAAGGAATGGTGGAAAAATCCAAAAGACCGCCGGCAATGTGGGTAACTTACAGAGATCCACGAACAGGTATATGGCAGGGCCCAGCTAAAGTGCAGTATTTAGGCAGGGGTTACATGTCTGTGCTTACATCTACAGGTCCAATATGGGTTCCTGCGAAATGGACTAGAGTGGCTGTTACTCCTAATAATCCTGATGGTGACAGTTCACACATCGCCATTGAATCAAGTGAATCCACGTCAGAACATGTGGGTCACCTGGGCGAATCAGATAGGCCAAGTTGACTTTTGTCTGAGTCTTCAATCGGTGAGTGATACATTCCGCACCTGCCTGGTTGGGATACCAGATTTTGATCCTAGTGATTTCCAGAAATATGTCAGCGGGAGCGCCTCCTGTTCCAGCAAAGTGACATTGGACTGTGCCGTGGCACTCGTTAAGTCGGCTCAAAGTCCCTCTTCCCTGGGACCCACAAGAGTTGGAGTTGCTGGGAAGTCAAGCAATTGGAAACATAACGAATGGGAGTTGGACTCGTACTTGTTTTAGCTTTGGGACTACATATCAAGGACTAAGAGGAATGGAACAATATAAAAATATGGTTAAGCAGTGGACTGATGTTTCCCCCGAAGGTGCATATAGTCGATTTGTAGATCCAAAAGGAAGATATTGTGGATTGGCCATAGGACAATTTGGTGGAACTTGGATGGCCAATTTATCTGGGTTGATATATGGGGGGAGTAACACTGGTTGGGAACGCGGAAACCATCAGGGGCCTACTCTGTGGAGCAATGGATCTGCTAAAGCTCTACCCAATAACATCTTAAAGGTTCACGCTAAGAATATTACGGTGGGTTATAACCCTTTTGATAACTGGCTTCAATCGGCTTATAGGGGATTGTCACCTTGGTTGATTATGTTAATCAAATAAGGGTTAAGATGGATATTGATTATTTTGCTTTTGCTTATAATCTTTAAGATAGTATATAGTTGTATTACGCAGGCAGTGCATAGACTGACTGACTCAGTCTTGACTGTGCAAAAACAAAACGGGGGAATTGTGGAGAAAAAATGAGGGAGCATGGACATGGATCCCGGGATATAATGTTAGGCCTGTAGGGGCAAGGCAGCCTGAGCTCTAGTTATATGAATTTAATGCACAATCAAGACCAGAGTCAGAGCCATGGTTAAAGCAGTTGCTGTCATGTAGACAGCAGGCCGCTTTCTGTTCCCTCAAGGTCGGACTGTTTTCGGCTAAAAGTGGTAAACAACTTTGGGGAAAAAAAAGATGGGAAAATGTGAGGGAGCTTGCTTATAGCAGAAACCGCAAGTAGGATGAACAAGAAAGTGAAATTTATTAGCTGCTGTTGCTGAGCTAGCTTTGAAGCTGCTGTGTATCGAAGTTAGAGCCTGCTCTCAATAAAGAAGAAGATTTCTGCTATCACTCACATTGAGTAGGACCGATTTCTTCCCACCCAGCTGAGAATCGGACCCTGGGTTGATCGCCGCATGAAGTCGGCTTAGAGATGGTTTTTCAGGATTCGAGCCTGGGTTTTTAAGACTTCGAGTCTGGTTCATTTTTCAGGCTTCAAGCCTGCTTTCAGGCTTCGAGCCTGGTTTTAAGACCTCGAGTCTGGTTCATTTTTCAGGCTTCGAGCCTGGTTTCAGGCTTTGAGCCTGGTTTGCAGACTTCGAGTCTGGTTCATTTTTCAGGCTTCGAGCCTGGTTTCAGACTTCGAGATTGGTTTTTACGCCAAGAGCTGAAAATTTCGCGTCATATGGGAGCTATCCCCAATCCCACTCACTTGGACTGCTCAGTTACCATTGAAAAAATACAGACTGCCGGTTAAGTTATACGGGAGGTACAAAAAAGCTGGAAGGCAGATCCCACCTACAATAGTAAGTAGGTCCCTAAGTAGTCTATCAGCCAGCACTGTGTCACATTTGCAGCTGCTTTCCTGTGGGAGCTACCTCCAATCCCATCCTCTTGGCCTCGTCATCTCCCTTTAAAAATACATTCTGTCGATATAAGTTATATCACTGAGCATGAGAGCTACAAAAAAGCAGGTACGCAGATCGATCTACAGTAGTAAGTAGGTCCCCATGTAATCTCTCAGCCAGCACGGTGTCACATATGCAGCTGCTTTCCTGTGGGAGCTATCTGCACTCCCTCTCACTTGGACTCAGCTCCCATTGAAAAAATACATGCTTTCTGTTAAGTTATACCATTGCGTATAGCAGCTACGAGAAAGCAGGAACGCAGAGCACACCTACAGTAGTAAGTAGGTCCCCATGTAGTCTATTAGCCAGCACTGTGTCACATTGGCAGCTTCTTTCCTGTGGGCGCTATCTCCAATCCCACTCACTTGGAGTGTTCAGCTCCCATTGAAAAAATATAGGCTGGTAATAGAAGTTTTACCACTGCGTATGGGAGCTACAAGAAAGCAGGAAAAGAGACCCACCTGGAGTAGTAAGTATGTCCCCATGTACTCTATCAGGCAGCACAGTGTCACCTTTGAAGCTGCTTTCCTGTGGGAGCTATCTCCAATCCCACGCTCTTGGCCTCGTCAGCTCCATTTAAAAATAGATTCTGTCAGTATAAGTTATATGACTGCATATGGGAACTAAAAGAAAGCAGGAAGAGAGATCCCATCTGCAGCGTTAGTAGTAAGTAGATCCCCATGTAGTCTCTCAGCAAGCACTGACACCTTTGAAGCTGCTTTCCTGTGGGAGCTATCTCCAGTCCTACTCACTTGGACTGCTCATCTCCCATTGAAAAAATACAGACTGTCGATGGAAATAATACCACTGCGTATGGGAGCTACAAGAAAGCAGGAAAGCAGACCCAACCTACAGTAGTAAGTAGGTCCCCATGTACTCTATCAGCCAGAACTGTGTCACATTTACAGCTTCTTTCCTGTGGGAGCTATCTCCAATCCCACTCACTTGGACTGCTCAACGCCCGTTGAAAATATATAGACTATTAAGTTATACCACTGTGAATGGGAGCTACAAGAAAGCAGGAAGGCAGACCCCACCTACAGTAGTAAGTAGGTCCCCATGTATTCTCTCAGCCAGCACTGTGCCATCCTTCAAGCTGCTTTCCTGTGGGAGCTATCTCCAATAACACTCACTTGTACTGCTCAGGTCCCATTGAAAAAATATATGCTGTCGGTTAAGTTATACCACTGCGTATGGGAGCTACAAAAAAGCTGGAAGGCAGACCCCAACTACAGTGTTAAGTAGGTCTCCATGTAGTCTATCAGCTAGCACTGTGTCACATTTGCAGCTGCTTTCCTATGAGCGCTATCTCCCGTCTGTAATGGGAGCTTGCACATGAGCTGATAACAGCCAAGAGATGAGTTCATGAGCGGGCAACTAGAGGAAGACTACTGACTTCATCCCAGTCACCACCCTTCGACCACCAGGAGGCAGAAGAAGACCCCCTAGTAACAAGATAGGCACATGCGCAGAGTACACCAGGGAGCGATGCACTCGAACGATAAGGACTGCATAAAAGGACTCCGATACGGGGGGGGGTCGCACACCGTTGGTGGAGCAGGGTCTCCCGGCCGTCCAGCGCTGCTTTGCTTGTTTGCCGCTTGCTTAATAAATTTGATCTGTGAGTCATTTAAATTGGCCTGTGAACTTTTTCACAGCAACTTATAACAATTTGGTGCCGTGACTCGGATACAGGTAAATTTGTTATTGGATTCCCAGACTAGGGGGGCGCCCCATCTGCAGACGACCCTGGTGTGGGAAATTCCTTTGCCAAACTCTGTATTCCGAACCCCTTCTAAATTTGGCAAATAAGCAAATAAACCTGCAGTACCCCATAATTTTAGTGCATGAAGATCCGAACGAAGACTCTGGATTGAGTAAGTATTTGCGTGGTTCCGTTCGGTCAGGGATGTTTTCCTAGAGTGCGAGTGACTGAGAGGTCTCAAGGAGACCAAGTGAGTGTGGACCCTCCAGTAGTGCCGTTCCCATTGCCCGCGAGGGCGTGGGTCACGACCGAGGAGAACGATTGTGAGAACGAGTCAAGGGCACTCTAGAAGTTGGGACAGAGGAAGAGCAAGCCCTCTGATCCCATGGGTGGCATAAGGATAGGCTGCCAGATATTCCCCCAGAAAGTCCTCTGGGGATGATGATAAAATTTTGGAATTATTCCCTCCTGTAGAAGACAAAAGAGTAAGGAAAAGATGGTACATTACTGTATGGAAGATTGGGGTGGGGGGGAAGAGTCATTAGGAAATCCCCATATTATTTGGCCCATATTTGGGTCTTTTGAGGACTGGTTATGAGCAGACCTCAATTTGTGAGTAAATGATAAGAAGACCGTTACCCAAGAGGAAATTGAATATGCGAGTCTCTGGATATCCGAACTTTCTGATAAGGTATCCTTGTTCGCTCTAAAGGAAAAGAAAGCTAAAGAGCCCACCCGAAGAGGAGATTTGGTAGAGGATCCTCTGGGTGTGTCTGAGAGATTCGATCAGTTCTTAGGGCCGAATCTCTATACCTGGGATGAACTATATTATTCACAATGGAGGAAATGAGAAATGATTCGAAGAGCAGGAATGAGAATCTGGGATCAACAGCACCAGGCAGGACCAGACGCACATGTGAAATGGCCCTTGCAAAGGCCCAATTGGAATAATCAGATGGCGGAGCACAGAGCCCATATGGCAGACCTACGAGCCATCATTGTCCAGGGAATCAGACAGTCTGTTCCCTGAGGACAGAATAATAACAATGCATTCAATGAGAGACATAGAAAAGACAAAACCCCAACTGATTGGCTTGAGAGATTATGTTAAAGCCTTCAACTGTACTCTGGAGTAGATCCAGCAGCTCCAGTGGGACAGGCATTATTAAAGACCCAGTTTGTGGCAAAATCATGGGTAGATATCTGAAAGAAACTAGAAAAATTAGAAGACTGGCAAGAAAAAGGGCAAGAAAGGGAAACAAAAGCCTGGGAGACAGGTGCATTCAACAGGAAAAAAAAAAAAAAAAAGGAATCAAAGGACGATGGAATGATTTTAAGGAAGAATAGGGGGAGTCAGGGACTCTATTTGCTGAGGACCAAAAGAGTAATCGAGCCCTTGATAAAACTGAAGTTAGGTCGTCAGCGTCAGGAAGTAGAATTTTTAGTGGACTCGGTCTGAGAGATCTACGATCAGCCAGTGCTGTGTCACATTTGCGCTGCTTTCCTGTGGCAGCTATCTCCAATTCCACTGACTTGGAATGCTCAGCTCCAATTGGAAAACTACATGCTGGCAGTAGAAGTTATACAACTGCGTGTGGGAGCTACAAGAAAGCAGGAAGGGAGACCCTGCTGAAGACAACGGGAGACAAGCCCATCCTGTAGTGCAACAAGTCTCAACTTTATTTGCAAAGATACAACTCTTTTATAGATACAATAATCAGGCTCATACATATTGCAAAAGCTAAGCTCATCGTTGGTTCCCAGTTAGATGCAAACGTCGCCCTTGTTTCAACATACACCAGATACTTGTGGCTCCTTAACCCAAACTAAGCTCTTGTTTTCTCATCCTGTTATCATACAGCTCTCTTTCTCTCACGGCCTTGAGCAGGAGTCCAATATCTTACCGCTTAATGCTCACTACCTAACCAGCTGTATTCTATCATGTCCTCTTTCCTCTAGCCAAGTCTCCAAAAAACTCACCACATTTCCCCCGTTTTCTCTTTGGAAAATGATATTAGCCTGCCGCATCCTCTCAAATGTTCTTTGTATTGTCCGTTGAATACAATTTATAAAACAGGGAAACACTAACAATACAAATAAAACAATATCCATAAAGCCAATTCCATTCATTATAACATTTCGCAACCAAGGACCTATTCCCCACCCCTTAAGCCTTCCTTCAAGTCCTAATCCCTCTTCTTGTTTCAACTGATGGATTCCCTGTTGAAGTTCTTTCAGTTTGGCATGTATCGAGGTGGAAAGGTCCGACAGGTTCATACAACACGTGCCCTCAAATTCTTCACATCCATGTCCGTGGGCTAATAATTAAAAGTCTATGGCAGCTCTGTTTTGTAACACCACATGATTTACACTTCGAACGTCAGCTGTTAACATATCAATGATTTCTGAAGTTTTATTTAACTCATCTTTAGTCCAACATCCTAACTGTTTAGCCAAGTTCATGGCCTGATTGGCTGCTCCTCCTGGCAAAAGGGTGGCAACTATGAGTTGCTTCAGTTCACTCCAAAATCGTGGGGGAGCAATATCAGTACAATCAAACTCATAATAACTACGTTTTTTGCGGGAGCTATTATTATGGTCAGCAAGCTGCATTAGCGTGGTTAAGTTAGGGTGGAATAAAGAGAGTTTCCCCAAATAACAGGGTCCACCCGGGGGATTTACTGGTATTCCGTTCCAGGCCCTTTCTCCACAGATTAAAAATATACCCGTGGGCAATTTCTTCGGTGATGTAATACTAGAGACATTACAGCTGGAATACAATTGCTTAAATACCGTTTCTGACTTCAAAGAAGAGTCTAAGGTGGCCCAATATTTTTGATTTCTATTAAAGTCATGGATATCCTGTGACATAAACCTTATCCAATTTCCCCCAGTTCCATTAGTACCGAAGCTTGCATTGGCACTTTCAAACAAGTCTGTTTCCTCAGGGGGTGAGACTAATGTGGTATTAAGGGACTTAATTATCTCACATTGACGTTTCCTGTCTGAATGATCGTGATCATCGCTAATTGTGTTCAGCCCCGTCCTATTACACAAGGTGTTATTGTCTACTAGTCCACAAAATTCCTCCGGATTCCATACGGGCAATCCTATCAAACACGTTTTAAAAGGATTAGTAACCCCTCCCAAACTAAGGCAAAGGATGATTGACCAGTTTGATTAGCAAAGGTTATCCAAATATTATCTCTAGACTGATTAAAATGCGTCAAACTGTTAGCAATTATAGTTACACTAAAAGCTATGGTTATAACAAAACACCTCATTATTATTCATTAAATTCACTGTCTTTTTGTTATATAACCTTCAGTCTTTTAATTGTCAGCCAGTCCTCCAAGGACCGCAAGACGAGGGTGTATTTATTCTCCAATCTCTTCCTGTCCTTTTGCGTCAGATGGTTTGATCTCCACAGCTTCAAGGACAGCTCTTGTCCACCTGGCTGGCACCCAAATGGATCCTGTGGGAGAATCAACACACAAATACCCACGTCCCTAGTATAATACTTTGGCCGGAGGCTGCCATATCCCTGTTGTAGGGTCACGATATTTAACCCATATTTCTTTCTTCCCCTCCTTTTGTGCCTTTGGATTATGATGCATTATTACAGGTGGTAGCTCCTTTTCCCCAAACACACAGAGGTGGTTCATAACAAATAAGGCCTTTAACAATTTCATATGTGGGTCTTTCACATCCCCATATTTACCAAGATATCTTTTTAGAGTCCCATTAGCTCTTTCTATTATGGCCTGTCCTGTGGTGGAATGGGGAATCCCTGCTACATGTTTAACTCCCCATTGCCTCATAAACTGTTCTATACTTCTACTTATATAGGCCGGCCCATTGTCTACACGATGTTCTTATATCTGCTACCACCATCACCTCCTCTCACTCCACCCCATGCCCCCCTCTTCTGTACCTTCCACCTCTCACGTTACAACCCGAGATCTTCCGGACGCCTACCACATCTCGCCTTCCCTATGCTCGATGACTACAGTGTCCTGTGGCATTTACTGATACATAACATGTCTGCCCAGCACATATGCTAGCTGAGCCAATTGCAGGAAGATATGATCAGGTGCTGGTCATGTTCCACTTCACTATTCAGTGTTGCTAATAGTTGAGTTACTCCATCTTGATCCGCATCACGGCGAGCACTCCGAGAAACACGTCAATCTGCAAGAGAGACTCAGTAGACCGTTATATCTTCTACGCCCCATGCTCTCCCCCTCCCTAAGACGGTTGAACTGTGAGCGCATTTAACGACCGTCTGTCCCTGGCTAGTGTGAGGGATACCGTGGCTCAATGCATGGATTTAGCTGGTATGTCCATGACCCCTCCGGGCAGCCTATAACTCAAATTTTACTAACAAGCATCAGTCTTTTATAATCAGCAGCAAAGCTAGCGTGTTTATAGTACTTCTAATTGGTCCTTTCTCTAAAAGCCAACTGTAGTTTTCTGTGACAAGCCTTGCAGTTTCACACGCTGCCTCAGCCTCCTCCTTGCTCCAAGTTGTTATCTTGTATGCATTTTTGCTTCTTCATTTCTCACAGTCGAGAGCAGCTCAAGGACAATCTGCACATTAGTTTAGCAACTCATGCCTTGTAAGCTTCTTTTACCCACTGAAAATAAACAAAAAAAAAACCTCAGCTGACAAACAAAGTTATTATACTTGTGCTAAAAGTAAAATCTCTAGCAGGTTATGTTGCAAAGTTGTATGGCTAATACTGCTTACATTACTAATCAAGTCTTCTAATATCATTGAGGTTTGGTTACTTTGTTTGCTAGGCCAGTATCCTAATATGCATAGCTGAGTTAATAAAGTAGATACTCCTACACCTGGAGCAAATATACTAGTTTCTATTATTGCTGAGGGAGACCAAAGCTAACATAATCATCACATTCACCAGTAAATGCATGCACAAATTGTTTTGGACAAACATGTTTCAATACATTGTTTGATTAGGCATCAAGATCGTCAGTTGTCTCAAACTGCATGGTCCCCTTTGCAATCTCGAGGATATTCCAGGCCATGTCTGGTCCCGACAGATCAGAAAAATTCTCTTTGGTAACTGTACAGGCACAAGACTAGACCTGGATCTTTTTGGTGGAGTATAATTGCACCAAGATGTTGTGTTCTTATACACGCCCAGGATGGGATCCACATTCTGTATCAAATGTTTTGGTATTGCTGGTAAAATTAAACATAACACAAAAATCCATCTTTATAGATCCCAATAATTCTAACTCCTGTGACTCTGTTGTCATTATTGGCAACCATGAAATGATCAAATCCTAGCTGTCAACTTTGCCATTACCCTTAACTAAAGGATTTGGTTTTAATGCATTTCGTACAGGCCATTGTGCCACATCTGATGGAACTCCCACCAAACAGGTAGAAAAATGATTATCTGGAGTGGCCATTGATAAACATATTGTAGACTGATTGATTTCTTTGGCCAGTGTAAGCCACGTGTTTTGCTTGGGTTGTTGAAATTGCCTAAAACCATTTACCACAATCATTTGAAGCATCAACAGTATGACAAAATCCCCTTTTTTTTTTTTTTTCTCTTGATCAAAAAAAAAAAAATCCTTCACCAATGAGTCTAAAACATAAACCACCTTTTAGCTTCTCAATGTCAAAATATTCTGTTCTTCCAAGTTCCATTCCTGACACCTAAAACACCTTAGAAAGTTTCCACTGTAAGAAAACCACTATTCATCATCACATTTGCAGCAAAATGCATAACATCACGACCAACAGTTTTTACACTCTTTGTGGCAAGGGACTGAGGATGGAAAAGATGAGCCCAGCGGTCCGTGAGGGCTGGGGCCGGCTGTGTCGGCGCGAGGTGTGTGTGGGGAGGCACTCCGGAGACACTGACCGGGCGCAGGAAGCGGCTGCGCGGCGGCGGCGGCTGCGGATGGAAGGGGCGGGGGGGGGGTCTGGCTCACTCTGTGCCGTCCTCGGCGCCAGCGGCGCAGCCGGTATTACTCTCTCCTGTGTTTTCTTTGTCTTCCCTCTCGTGCCCGATGGTGCCCAGTCTAACATGGGGTCGCGCTCCCCCACTCTCCTCTGATCATCCTGCCCTGCACCCCCGCCCGACTCCGCCCACTTGGCATTCCCCTGCAAGTCTTCCCAGGGGTAACTCGGCGGGCTGGGCACGAATGGGAAGCAGCTCTCTCGCGGGGGCTCTGCTCCGAAGCCCCTTCGCCTCTCTGACTTTGTAAAAACTCTTGTGTAGAGAACTCTTTTTTTTTTTTTTATTTGTTTTTTTTCGGTTTGTTTTTTTTTTTCTCCCAGCACGCCCCGCTCAGCGACGGGCTGCACACCGGGATGGCACACCGATATGTGCCGCCAGACCTTGAAGGGCTGCAACAGCGCGCTGACGATAATAGGTATGGAAAGGCAAGTGGCATATGATTTATTTACTGCATTCTTGCAGAAGCGGCAAATAAAGGATACAGATCTGCAGAAGGACCTACCAGGGTTGTTATCTTATGGGTATGCTAAGGGAGTGTTTCACAATCCACATACAGTGCATGAATTGAGCGAATGGCGTAAATTTGGGGATTTTCTGTGCGAAGCTACCCTGGAGGACGATAAGACAGCTAAAAAATTAGGGAAGCTTTGGAGGATAGTGCACAATGAGTTGCTACAACATTGGGCAGAAAAGAAGGCTGCTGAGAAAGTATCAGCAGCATAGAGTAAGAATAAAAACTATGAGTGTGACTGGTTCCAATCCATCCCGCTGACTCCTACCGTCGCAAAAGTAATGCTCCCACGCCCGCGTGTAGAAAATGGCCCTGGAGGCACGGACGGGGTACGAGAACCATGTAAGCCATCAGCCCCTTGTGAGGAACAGGAGTGCCGCCCTAAAGTGTAGAGAGGCAATGCGATTAGTAAGGGAGGCTATGGAAAAGGTAAAGGACCCAGGTGGAGTGCCAATATATATGGGAATCAAACAAGGTCGAGATGAAACATTCGGGACCTTTATTGATAAAGTTGCCTCCGCCATAGAGAGGGCTGGAGTTCCGGAATATATGCGTGGCGCCTTGCTAAAACAGTGCGCCCTACAGAATTGTAATCCAGCTACCAGGACAGTATTGAGTACGTTAGGAGCCAATTGGTCAATTGAAGACGCTTTAGAGCGTATGGCCCAGGTCCCGACAGGTCAACAAGCTTTTCTCGTGGAAGCTATTAAGGAATTGGGATTGGGATTCAAGCAACAGGCGAAAGCAACTCAGAATCAGGTGTTAGCCGTCCTTGCACCCCTTCGAGCATCCGCTGTGACCATTCAAAGGGGCTCTTCAAGTGGACGAATAAAGTTTTACCGGTGTGGCGGAATGGGACATTTCCGTCATGAATGCAATGCTACAGGAATCTGGTGTCAAAAATGCCAAACGTACAATCACGACACCGGGGCGTGTCGTCGCAGGTCGGGAAACTCCAATTTGAGCGAGTCGAACGGCAGTGGCCGCGCTCAGACACAAGTTGCCGCTGCAGCTCAACAGATGTCAGCAGCTGCCTCCAGCTAGCCACAAGTGGGAGCCTTGGAATGGACCTGACAGCAGCAGTAGATGTTACCATTATGACAACAAGCCCACAGAAGATACCCACCGGAGTGAAAGTTCCAATCACTATAGGGGGACGAACAGTGGGCGCATTGTTGTTAGGACGCTCGTCAATTACCATGCTTGGACTCTTTGTTCTCCCCGGAGTTATTGATGCAGATTATTTGGGAAAAATTATGATCATGGCCCACACCCCCTTTCCACCCATACAAATTATGAAAAATCAGAGAACTGCACAATTAATACCATTGGAACAAATGTCAAAAGGAATAAGTCCAATAAAAGAGGACTTAAGAGGAGAAGGGGGATTTGGCTCCACGGGAGGACTTACACTGTTGACTATGGATCTCAGTGAAAGGCCAAGACGCAAAATAGACCTTGAATTTCAAGGACAAAAAAGGTCCTTGATGGGATTATTGGACACGGGGGCAGATTCCAGCATTATCAGCCCAAGATGTTGGCCACAACACTGGCCCCTGCAACCGGCAGCAACTACTGTGACTGGGGTAGGAGGACTTACTCTGGCTAGTCGCTCTCCACCCATCTTGGTTCATGTGGATGAGAAACCCATAACTGCTAGTTTTTCTGTTGTGCAGCTGCCTCCAACCGTGCAATGTCTTATTGGTCGAGACATACTAGCCCAGATAGGAATGGTCCTAACAAATGAGCACCCTTTGGCATAATGGCCGTTGCATGGACTTTCCCACTTCCTATTACCTGGAAAACAGCCGAGCCAGTATGGGTTAAGCAATGGCCTAATCGTTTGTTACATGACCTACGTGCAGAAAATGAACAAATGGAACCTATGGGAGCATTGCAGCCAGGACTACCCAGTCCGGCTATGATTCCACAGGGTTGGCCACTGTTAATCGTAGATCTAAAGGACTGCTTTTTTACCATTGCCTTACATCAGCGAGATACAGAACGGTTTACTTTTACCTTGCCTGCAATAAATAGAGAAGGTCCCGACCATCCTTTTGAATGGACAGTTTTGCCCCAAGGCATGCGTAACAGCCCAACTATCTGTCAGCTGAATGTTGACGCAGCTTGACAACCCCTTCGATGACGATGGCCTAACGTTATCATCTACCATTACATGGATGATATCCTCTTTTCTCAGCCTGCACCATTTACGGAACAACAGGTGGAGGAGATTCGGCAGGCACTGGCTCAATGCCACCCTTTGATAGCTCCAGAAAAGGTTCAGCGTACAGCTCCATGGAAATATCTTGGATGGTCTTTATCAGAACAGCTCATAGTACCACAGAAGCTACAGCTCCAACTACAAATAAAGACCCCGAATGATGCTCAGAAGCTTTTAGGGGATCTGCAATGGTTAAAACCAGTAGTGGGAATACCCAACGAGTTGTTAGAAAAACTACGACCACTTTTGAAAGGAACCAACCCCACGCGTCAAATACAGGTAACACCAGAGCTTCAGGATTCGCTTCAACAAATTATAGACTGTGTCATACAAGGGCAGGTCTGACGTCACGATGTTGACTTACCTATTGACTTAACGATCTGGTATAGCACAAAGTATTTACTTGGGGCCTTGACACAATCTCAAAAGAAAACGGGGGAGGTATGGGTTCTAGAATGGATTTCCCCAGCCTTACAACAAACAAAAACCCTTTTTCAAAAAATTGAGATGTTGGCGGGACTAATAAAAAAGGGTCATGAAAGAGCATTACAAGTAACTGGTTCTGAGCCGCATACGATAAGGATACCAATGAAAAAGGACTCTTTACAATGGTATTTAGACAATACAGAAGATCTTCAGGAGGCGCTCTTAGGTGGCGGCAGTATAGTAGCAACAGACAAAATAAAAAAAGCACCATTACAATGGCTAGGAAAATGGAATTGGCTAGTACGACCCAAACGGCAGCCGACCCCCATCACGGATGCGTTGACAGCATACACGGATGCAGGAAGAAAGTCTAGAACGGCGGCAATAACATGGCAAGAGGAAGGGCAGTGGAAGCACCAACTAATAAAAGCAGAAGAGAAAGACACATTACAAACCTTGGAACTGTTGGCAGTATATGGGCCATGATGAACCTGAAAGGACCCCTGAATGTGGTTACAGACTCGTTATATGCCACGGGTATCGTAGAGAGAATCGAGGACGCCTCCATTAAGGAAGTGCAGAATCCCAGACTATTTGAATTATTAATACAGCTGCAGAAGACAATAAAGCTTAGGGAGCATGTTTATGCCATTATACATATCAGGAGCCATAAATGGGACATTGGGCTGGGAGAAGGTAATGCTAGGGCAGATGAGCTGGTCATAGTGACACATAACACGCCTCTGTCCAAACAGATACTAGCCAGAGAAGCGCACTCCCTGTTTCATCAGAATGCACGGGGCTTACACCGAGAGTTTCAGTTATCGCTAAACGATGCAAAGGCTATTGTTAGAGCTTGTCCCATTTGTAGCCATCACAATGGAGGTGTTGGCTTAGGCTTGGGGGTGAACCCTAGAGGATTATCTGCAAATGAAGTTTGGCAGATGGATGTCACTCATGTGGCAGAGTTTGGAAGACTAAAATATGTGCATGTAACCATAGACACATGGAGCAAATTCGCTTGGGCAACAGCACAGACAGGGGAGAGGGCCATACATGTGGAGCGTCATTTACATAGTAGTTTTGCGGTAATGGGAATTCCTCAGAAAATAAAGACAGACAATGGGCCGGCCTATATAAGTAGAAGCATAGAACAGTTTATGAGGCAATGGAAAGTTCAATATGAAGCAGGGATTCCCCATTCCCCCACAGGACAGGCCATAATAGAAAGAGCTAATGGGACTCTAAAAAGATATCTTGGTAAATATGGGGATGTTAAAGACCCACATATGAAATTGTTAAAGGCTTTATTTTTTATGAACCACCTCTGTGTGTTTAGGGAAAAGGAGCTACCACCTGCAATAATGCATCATAATCCAAAGGCACAAAAGGAGGGGAAGAAAGAAATATGGGTTAAATATCGTGACCCTAAAACAGGGATATGGCAGCCTCCGGACAAAGTATTATACTGGGGACGTGGGTATTTGTATGTTGATTCTCCCACAGGATCCATTTGGGTGCCAGCCAGGTGGACAAGAGCTGTCCTTGAAGCTGCGGAGATCAAATCATCTGATGAAAAAGGACAGGAAGAGATTGGAGAATAAATACATCCTCGTCTTGCGGTCATTGGAGGACGGGCTAACAATCAAGACAGTGAATTTAATGAATAATAATGAGGTGTTTTGTTATAACCATAGCTTTTAATGTAACTATAAAAGCTAACAACTTGACGCATTTCAATCAGCCTAGAGATAATTTTTCGATAACCTTTGCTAATCAAACTGGTCAATCATCTCTTTGTCTTAGTTTGGGAGGGGTTACTAATCCTTTTAAAACATGTTTCATAGGATTGTCAGTATGGAATCCGGAGGAATTTTGTGGACTAGTACACAATAACACCTTGTGTAACAGGACGGGGCTGAACACAATTAGCGGTGATCATGATCATTCAAATGGGTAACGTCAATGTAAGATAATCAAGTCTATTAGCCAGCACTGTGTCACATTTGTACCTGCTTTCCTGTGGCAGCTATCTCCAATCCCACTCACTTGCACTGCTCAACTCCCAGTGAAAAAGTACAGATTGTCGGTAGAAGTAATACCACTGTGTAGGGGAGCTACAAGAAAGCAGGAAGGCTGACCCAATTTACAGTAGTAAGTACATCCCCATGTAGTCTATCAGCCAGCACTGTGCTATATTTGCACCTACTTTCCTGTGGGAGCAATCTCCAATCCCACACACATGGACTGCTCAACTCCCATTGAAAAAATACAGGCTGTCGGTAGAAGTTATATCCCTGCGTATGGGAGATACAAGAAAGCAGGAACGCAGACTCACCCTACAGTAGTAAGTAGGTCCCCATGTAGTCTATCAGCCAGCACTGTGTCACATTTGTACCTTCTTTCCTCTCGGAGCAATCTCCAATCCTACTCATTTGGACTGCTCAACTACCCTTGAAAAAATACAGGCTGTAGGTAGAAGTTATAACACTGCGTATGGGAGCTACAAGAAGGAAAGAAAGCAGATCCCACCTACAGTAGTAAGTAGGTCCCCATGTAGTCTATCAGCCAGAACTTTGTCACATTTGCACCTGCTTTGGGACCTGTCTCCAATCCCACTCACTTGGACTGCTCAGCTCCCATTGAAAAAATACATGCTAGCAGTAAAAGTTATACCACTGCCTATGGGAGCTATAAGCAAGCTCCCTCACATTTTCCCATCTTGTTTTTCTCCGAAGTTGTTTTCCACCTTGAGCTGTTAGCTCGTTAGCTGAAAACAGCCCGACCCTGAGGGAACAGAAAGCGGCCTGCTGTCTACATGACTATGTGACAGCAACTACTTTAACCACGGCTCTGACTCTGACAGGAAAGCAGCTGCAAATGTGACACAGTGCTGGCTGATAGACTATATGGGGACCTACTTACTACTGTAGGTGGGGTCTGCCTTCCAGCTTTTTTGTACCTCTCGTACAACTTAACTGACAGTCTGTATTTTTTCAATGGTAACCTAGCAGTCCAAGGATTGGAGATAGCTCTTATATGACGCAAAGTTTTTGGCTCTTGGCGTAAAAACCAATCTCGAAGCCTGAAACCAGGCTCGAAGCCTGAAAAATTAACCAGACTCGAGGTCTGAAAACCAGGCTCAAAGCCTGAAAGCAGGCTTGAAGCCTGAAAAATGAATCAGACGCAGTGGTATAACGTAACTGACAGCATATATTTTTTCAATTGGAGTTGAGCAGTCCAAGTGAATAGAATTGGAGGTAGCGCCCACAGGAAAGCAGCTGCAAATGTGACACAGTGCTGGCTGATTGACTACATGGGGACCGACTTAGTACTGTAGTTCGGGTCTGCCTTCCTGCTTTCTTGTATCTCCCATACTCAGTGTTATAACTTAACAGACAGCATATATTTTTTCAATGGCACTTGAGTAGTACACGTGAGTGTTATTGGAGGTAACTCCCACAGGAAAGCAGCTGAAAATGTGACACAGTGCTGGCTGTCAGACTACATGGGGACCTGCTTACTACTGTAGGTGGGATCTGCCTTCATGTTTTCTTGAAGCTCGCATACGAAGTGGTATAACTTAACCGACAGTCTGTTTTTTGTTAATGGGATCTGAGCAATCCAAGTGAGTGAGATTGCAGATAGCGCCCACAGGAAAGCAGCTGCAAGTGTTAAACACTTATGGCTGATAGACTACGTGGGGACCTACTTAGTACTGTAGGTTAGGTCTGCAGTTCTGTTTTCTTGTACATCCCATAGAAAGTGGTATTACTTCTACCTGCAGTCTATATATTTTCATTGTGAGATGAGCAGTCCAAGTGAGTAGGATTGGAGATAGCTCCCACAGGAAAGAAGCTGTAATCTTGACAAAGTGCTGGCTGATAGACTAAATGGGGGCCTACTTACTACTGTAGGTGAGGTCTGCCTTCCAGCTTTCTTGTAGATCCCATACGCAGTACTATAATTAAACGGAAAGCATGTATTTTATTGAATGGGACCTGAGCAGTCCAAGTGACTGGGATTGGAGATAGCTCCCACAAGAAAGCAGGTGCAAATGTGACACAGTGCTGGCTGATAGAGTACATGGGGACCTACTTACTACTGTATGTGGTTTCTGTATTCCTGCTTTCTTGTAGCTCCCATATGCAGTGGTATAACTTCTAATGACAGTCTGTATTTTTTCAATGGGAGTTGAGCAGTCCAAGTGAGTCTTATTGGAAATAGCTCCCACAGGAAAGCAGCTGAAAATGTGACACAGTGCTGGCTGATAGACTACGTGGGGACCTACTTAACACTGTAGGAGGGGTCTGCCTTCCAGCTTTTTGTAGCTCCTATACGCAGTGGTATAATTTAAGCGACGGGATATATTGTTTCAATGGGACCTGAGCAGAACAAGATAGTGTTATTGGAGATAACTTTCCCAAAAAAGCACTTGCAAAGCTGACACAGTGCTTGCTGAGAGACTACATGGGGATCTACTCTACTATTGTAGGTGGGGTCTCTATTTCTGCTTTCTTATAGCTCCCATAGGCAGTGTTATAACTTTTACTGCTAGCATGTATTTTTTCAATGGGAGCTGAGCAGTCCAAGTGAGTGGGATTGGAGACAGGTCCCAAAGCAGGTGCAAATGTGACAAAGTTCTGACTGATAGACTACATGGGGACCTACATACTACTGTAGGTGGGATCTGCTTTCTTTCCTTCTTGTAGCTCCCATACGCAGTGTTATAACTTCTACCTACAGCCTGTATTTTTTCAAGGGTAGTTGAGCAGTCCAAATGAGTAGGATTGGAGATTGCTCCGAGAGGAAAGAAGGTACAAATGTGACACAGTGCTGGCTGATAGACTACATGGGGACCTACTTACTACTGTAGGGTGAGTCTGCGTTCCTGCTTTCTTGTATCTCCCATACGCAGGGATATAACTTCTACCGACAGCCTGTATTTTCTCAATGGGAGTTGAGCAGTCCATGTGTGTGGGATTGGAGATAGCTGCCACAGGAAAGCAGGTACAAATGTGACACAGTGCTGGCTAATAGACTTGATTATCTCACATTGACGTTACCCATTTGAATGATCGTGATCACCGCTAATTGTGTTCAGCCCCGTCCTGTTACACAAGGTGTTATTGTGTACTAGTCCACAAAATTCCTCCGGATTCCATACGGGCAATTCTATTAAACACGTTTTAAAACGATTAGTAACCCCTCCCAAACTAAGACAAATAGATGATTGACCAGTTTCATTAGCAAAGGTTATCCAAATTTTATCTCTAGGCTGATTAAAATGCGTCAAGTTGTTAGCTTTTATAGTTACATTAAAAGCTATGGTTATAACAAAACACCTCATTATTATTCATTAAATTCACTGTCTTTTTGTTATATAACCTTAAGTCTTTTGATTGTTAGCCAGTCCAATGACCGCAAGACGAGGGTGTATTTATTCTCCAATCTCTTCCTGTCCTTTTTCATCAGATGATTTGATCTCCGCAGCTTCAAGGACAGCTCTTGTCTACCTGGCTGGCACCCAAATGGATCCTGTGGGAGAATCAACATACAAATACCCACGTCCCCGGTATAATACTTTGGCCAGAGGCTGCCATATCCCTGTTTTAGGCTCACAATATTTAACCCATATTTCTTTCTTCCCCTCCTTTTGTGCCTTTGGTTTATGATGCATTATTACAGGTGGTAGCTCCTTTTCCCGAAATACACACAGGTGGTTCATAACAAATAAAGCCTTTAACAATTTCATATGTGGGTCTTTAACATCCCCATATTTACCAAGATATCTTTTGAGAGTCCCATTAGCTCTTTCTATTATGGCCTGTCCTGTGGGGGAATGGGGAATCCCTGCTACATATTCAACTTCCCATTGACTCGTGAACTGTTCTATGCTTCTACTTATATAGGCCGGCCCATTGTCTGTCTTTATTTTCTGAGGAATTCCCATTACCGCAAAACTACTATGTAAATGACGCTCCACATGTATGGCCCTCTCCCCTGTCTGTGCTGTTGCCCAAACGAATTTGCTCCATGTGTCTATGGTTACATGCACATATTTTAGTCTTCCAAACTCTGCCACATGAGTGACATCCATCTGCCAAACTTCATTTGCAGATAATCCTCTAGGGTTCATCCCCAAGCCTAAGCCAACACCTACATTTTGATGGCTACAAATGGGACAAGCTCTAACAATAGCCTTTGCATTGTTTAGCGATAACTGAAACTCTCGGTGTAAGCCCCGTGCATTCTGATGAAACAGGGAGTGCGCTTCTCTGGCTAGTATCTGTTTGGACAGAGGCGTGTTATGTGTCACTGTGACCATCTTACCTGCCCTAGCATTACCTTCTCCCAGCCCAATGGCCCATTTATGGCTCCTGATATGTATAATGGCATAAACAAGGTTTGTAATGTGTCTTTCTCTTCTGCTTTTATTAGTTGGTGCTTCCACTCCCCTTCCTTTTGCCAGGTTATTGCCGCTGTTCTAGACTTTCTTCCAGCATCCGTATATGCTGTCAACGCATCCGCGATGGGGGCCGGCTCCCATTTGGGTCGTACTAGCCAATTCCATTTTCCTAGCCATTGTAATGGTGCTTTTATTATTTTGTCTGTTGCTACTATACTGCCGCCACCTAAGAGCGCCTCCTGAAGATCTTCTGTATTGTCTAAATACCATTGTAAAGAGTCCTTTTTCATTGGTATCCTTATCGTATGCGGCTCAGCACCAGTTACTTGTAATGCTCTTTCACGACCCTTTTTTATTAGTCCCGCCAACATCTCAATTTTTTGAAAAAGGGTTTTTGTTTGTTGTAAGGCTGGGGAAATCCATTCTAGAACCCATACCTCCCCCGTTTTCTTTTGAGATTGTGTCAAGGCCCCAAGCAAATACTTTGTGCTATACCAGATGGTTAAGTCAATAGGTAAGTCAACATCGTGACGTTGGACCTGCCCTTTTTTGACACAGTCCATAATTTGTTGAAGCGCATCCTGAAGCTCTGGTGTTACCTGTTGTCGTGGTTTTGCCCAGCCGGGGACAAAGAGCCACGAGGGTGCTCGCTCACTCCTCCCCTCCCGGTGGAGTGGGAAGGGGAACCAGAGAAAAAGGGGAAAACCTGCGTAGGTTGAAATAAGAGCGGTTTAATAGAACAACAATAAGAAGAAACAGGTTCAGGGGGAAAAAGGAACAGTTTTAACAGTAAACGAGGGGAATATACAAAAGATATGGCGTGTGCTGCAGCTGCTCACCACTCGGGACCCGGCGCGACCCCCCCCTCTCCGACCGGCAGCCCTGCCTGTGCTCCCGAAGCCCCGCTCCCGACTAGCTCACTGCCTCTAGGTACTGGTCATGATGTCAGTATGGTATCGAATACCTGTTGGCCAGCCCAGGTCAGCTGCCCATGCTGTGCCCCTTCCTACTTCCTCATCAAAGTTAACTCTATCCTAGCCCAAACCAGAACATTCCATCCCTTATTCTATACCATCTACATCATGCCTAGTTTCACAATATACAACATCTGAGCACCACATTTCCTCTCCCTGAAAAAATATGGGGACACACAGAGAAGTATATAATTCCCTCAGTTTATAGGCCACCCCCCTAACATTCCCGTTAAGTCCATTTAGCCGTTTAGTCCATAACGTCAGATCTTATTCATCATAAATCTTTCACAGCAGGGTAGATGGGGTGTGTGTTTGGGGGATAGTTCACTGCATGCAGTATCAGGATTTTGCAGTTGGTCTTTTAGGTGTGTCTTATCTGTAAGTTGAAAGCGCTGATCTTGAGGATGTCACTGGGCACCAATTCACATTCTGCTATTCTGTATCTTGCTTGTCCATGTCCATCTTTCAGTGATCTGAGTGGTCCTTACTGTAGTGTCAGTAATATGGCATAGAGCAACTATGGTAATGACGACATACAACAACAATGTTATTTAACAACTAACATAATACAATTTGATTCATGGAATTCACAGGCTATTCTCACCCAAAATCAATTTTTCTTGAGGTACACACTGGGTTGTCCCATCCTTACACATCACCCACCAAGTGTACCCAGGTCCCTGAGCAAAAACAATCCCACGAATGAGTTTACCTTTACCCAAGGTAGGAGTCACCCATACTGCTTTCCCTAACAGATCTTTTACGTGCACTACAGGGACTTTATCCCCTTCTACAGTATGTAAAAGTTTCGATTGGGCAGGGCCAGCTCTGTTCACAGATCCTCTGGAGTTGACTAGCCAGGTGGCCTTTTCTAAATTTGTGTCCCAATGTTTGAATGTCCCACCCCCCATTGCTCTCAGTGTGGTCTTCAATAGTCCATTGTGTCGTTCCACTTTTCCTGAGGCTGGTGCATGATAGGGGATGTGATAAACCCATTCAATGCCATGCTCTTTGGCCCAGGCATCTATGAGGTTGTTCCTGAAGTGCGTCCCATTGTCTGACTCAATTCTTTCTGGGGTGCCATGTCGCCAGAGGACTTTCCTTTCAAGGCCCTGGATGGTGCTCCGGGCGGTGGCATGAGACACAGGATACGTTTCCAACCAGTCGGTGGTCAACTCCACCATTGTGAGCACATGGCGTTTGCCTTGGCGAGTCTGTGGCAGTGTGATGTAATCAATCTGCCAGGCCTCTCCGTATTTATATTTCTGCCATCGTCCTCCATACCATATGGGCTTCCACCGTTTGGCTTGTCTGATTGTAGCACACGTCTCACACTCATGGACAACCTGTGCAATGGCATCCAAGGTTAAATCCACCCCTCGATCACGAGTCCATTTATAGGTGGCATCTCTGCCTTGATGACCTGAGGTGTCATGAGCCCACCGAGCTAAAAATAACTCCCCCTTGTGTTGCCAGTCTAAATCTATCTGAGCTGCTCCAATCTTTGCAGCCTTGTCCACTTGCTGGTTATGCAGATGTTCTTCAGTGGCCCTGTTCTTAGGTATATGGGCATCTACATGGCGCACTTTCACAACTAGCTTCTCCAGCCGAGCAGCAATGTCTTGCCATATTGAGGCAGCCCAGATGGGTTTGCCCCGTCGTTGCCAGTTGTTCTGCTTCCATTGCTGTAACCACCCCCACACAGCATTTGCTGCCATCCACGAGTCAGTGTAGAGATAAAGCCTTGGCCAGTTTTCTCGTTCAGCAATGTCTAAAGCTAACTGGATGGCTTTTACCTCTGCAAACTGGCTCGATTCAACCTCTCCTTCTGCAGCTTCTGAAACTTTGCGTAGGGGGCTCCACACAGCTGCCTTCCACCTCGGATGCTTCCCCACAAGACGACAGGACCCATCGGTGAACAGGGCATACCGCTTCTCATCTTCTGGAAGTTCCTCATATGATGGGGCCTCTTCAGCACGGGTTGCCTCCTTTTCTGGTGATATTTCACTGTCTTCACACTCTAGCCAGTTCGTGATCAGTTCCAGAATTCCAGGGCGGCTAGAACTTCCTACACGAGCTCGTTGTGTGATCAATGCGATCCACTTACTCCATGTAGCATCAGTTGCATGATGTGTGGAGGAGGCCCTCCCTTTGAACATCCAGCCCAGCACTGGCAGTCGAGGTGCTAGGAGAAGTTGTGTTTCTGTGCCGATCACTTCTGATGCAGCTTGAACCCCTTCATATGCTGCCAGTATCTCCTTCTCAGTTGGAGTGTATCGGGCCTCGGATCCTCTGTATCCCCGACTCCAGAATCCAAGGGGTCGGCTTCGACCCTCCCCAGGTGCTCTCTGCCAAAGACTCCAAGTAGGGCCATTCTCCCCAGCTGCAGTGTAGAGCACATTTTTAACATCTGGTCCTGTCCGCACTGGCCCAAGTGCCATTGCATGAACTATCTCCTGTTTAATTTGTTCAAAACTTTGTTGCTGCTCAGGATCCCATTCAAAATCATTCTTCTTCCGTGTTACGTGGTAGAGAGGGCGCACAATCATACTGTAATTTGGAATATGCATCCTCCAAAAACCCACAACACCTAGGAAAGCTTGTGTTTCCTTTTTGCTAGTTGGGGGAGACATGGCTGCAATTTTGTTGTTCACATCTATTGGGATATGGCGACGTCCATCCTGCCATTTTACTCCTAAAAACTGGATCTCCTGTGCAGGCCCTCTGACCTTACTTTATTTAATGGCAAAACCAGCCTTCAGAAGAATTTGAATTATCTTCTTTCCCTTCTCAAGAACTTCCTCTGCTGAGTCACCCCACACAACAATGTCATCAATGTATTGCAGGTGTTCTGGGGCCTCACCCTTCTCCAGCATGGCCTGGATCAGTCCATGGCAGATGGTGGGGCTGTGTTTCCACCCCTGGGGCAGTCGATTCCAGGTATACTGAACCCCCCTCCAAGTGAAAGCGAACTGGGACCTGCACTCTACTGCCAAAGGAATTGAGAAGAATGCATTGGCAATATCAATGGTGGCATACCATTTGGCTGCCTTGGACTCCAGTTCATATTGGAGTTCCAGCATGTCCGGCACAGCTGCGCTCAGCGGTGGCGTGACTTCATTCAGGCCACGATAGTCCACTGTCAGTCTCCACTCTCCACTAGACTTTCGCACGGGCCATATGGGACTGTTAAAGGGTGAGTGAGTTTTGCTGATCACCCCTTGGCTCTCCAGTTGGCGAATCAGCTTATGAATGGGAATCACTGAATCTCTGCTGGTGTGATATTGCCGCCGGTGCACTGTTGTGGTTGCAATTGGCACCTGTTGTTCTTTAACCATCAGCAACCCCACAACAGAAGGGTCCTCTGAGAGGCCAGGCATGCTGGATAGTTGTTCAATTTCCTCTGTCTCCACTGCAGCCACACCAAAGGCCCACCGGTACCCTTTTGGGTCCTTAAAATACCCTCTCTTAAGGTAGTCTATGCCCAGGATACACGGGGCTTCTGGGCCTGTTACAATGGGGTGTTTGTGCCACTCATCTCCAGTTAAACTCACTTCAGCTTCTAACAAGGTTAGCTGTTGAGATCCCCCTGTCACTCCAGAAATACAAACAGATTCTGTCCCTTTACAACTTGATGGCATCAGAGTGCATTGTGCTCCAGTATCCACTAAAGTCTTGTACTCTTGTGGGTTTGATGTGCCAGGCCATCGGATCCACACTGTCCAATAAACTCGGTTGTCCCTCTCCTCCACCTGGCTGGAGGCAGGGCCTCCCTAGTACTGGCCATGGCAGTCATTGGATACCTTTTGTAGAAAAGAGCTAGAAGTCCCCTCGAGGGGACTAGAATAGAGCTCAACCCTTCTATTCTGTCTAGGGAGTTGCTCACTGGAAACTGGAGCAGCATCTTTCCAAGAGATATTGCTCCTTGTAGCGTTTTTTCCCCGTAACTGCCGTGCCCGTGCCCTTAAGGCCGAAGTAGGTTGCCCATGCCACTTGTTCATGTTCTCTCCCTGGTCCCGCAGGTAAGACCACAAAGCACCTCGTGGTGTCTGCCCTCTATATTCCCTCTCTTGAACAGAGGGACATCTACTAATAGCTGAAGTATGGACTCGGGCAGGTGGAGTGCGGGACATATCTTCTTTGAATTGGTGGAACTCTTTTGACATTTTATCTACAGCTGAGACAACAGCCTGTAGGGAGGAAGACAGACTTTCTTCATATTGCCGAAGTTGAACACCCATTTCCCCCACTGTTTTCCCCTCAGCTTCTTTCCAGGAGATGACTGCCAATGAATTAGCATAAGATGATGGTGCACTTTGCAGAAATCTTCGCCACATAGACTGTGTGCACTGGACCTCATCTGGGTCTGTTGGTAACTGCTCATTATAAATCATTTCCCGCACAGCTAACTCCCTCAGGTACTGGATACCTTTGTCCATTGTGGTCCACTTGCCTGGGTGGCATATGATATCTTCTTTGAAGGGGTATCTTTCTCTCAAACCAGACAGAAGTCTTCTCCAGAGGCTGAGGACTTCTGTCTTCCTTCCAATCGCCTTGTCAATGCCGCCATCCCGGGACAGAGAGCCCAGCTGCCTGGCTTCCCTGCCCTCCAAGTCCAAGCTGTGGGCCCCATTCTCCCAGCATCGGAGAAGCCAGACAACAAGGTGCTCGCTTGGGTGGCGACTGTAATCTTTTCGCACTTCTCGCAGTTCGCTCAGGGACAAGGATCGGGTGATTATCTCTGGCTCTGGCTCTGACTCTTCCTCCCGTTCCCGTGATGACACTGGTTCATCTTCATCCCTCACAAGGCGAACTGATTTTTTTATGTGTTTCTTTTTCTGTACAGGAGCAACTGACACTGCCACAGGTTGATCCTCTGATTCAGGATCAGTGTCTGCTGTTGGAGTTAGGGCAGCAACAGCATCAGTTGCCTCAGTTTGAATAGCCACAGTGGTTGCTAGGGTGGCATTCCTAATCTGTACAAGTAAAAAACTCTTCCAATACCTGTTCATATTCTTCTGTATATCAATCCCTCCATAGCTGCCTAACCTCATAACAGTCTGGAAAACACGTTTCACAACTCTGTCCAAGAAAAACACCCTACCTAGAGGACAGAGCAATAAAACCACAATGGCTGGGACATCCCAAGTGCATTCTGAATTGTCAAAAGCTATTGCAGTTAACTTGAATGGTAAGGGAGGATGGAAAAAATGGAAAAATTACGTCCCTCCATTTTTCCCATGAACTGAGTGTCATTACTGTCACTGCATTCTGAAAATAAATGTCCAAGTTTCAGAAATGCCAACCAAGTCATGTACAAGTATTGGCCTAGCTCCATACCCAGTGATACAACCATACCATAAGCCAGTAACAACCAGTATATCAGAACGAGTGCTTTCGTCCCTTTTCCAAAGGACATAAACACTATCAGAGAGAATACATAGTGCATATGACAAATTATGGGCCAACAGCAGTTAAGCAAATACATCAACATTGTGACAATTGTTTCAGCCTACTGTGTCTTATTTCAGCCCTGCGGGCCCCACGTTGAGCGCCAAATAATGTCGTGGTTTTGTCCAGCCGGGGACAAAGAGCCACGAGGGTGCTCGCTCACTCCTCCCCTCCCAGTGGAGTGGGAAGGGGAACCAGAGAAAAAGGGGAAAACCTGCGTAGGTTGAAATAAGAGCGGTTTAATAGAACAACAATAAGAAGAAACAGGTTCAGGGGGAAAAAGGAACCGTTTTAACAGTAAACGAGGGGAATATACAAAAGGAATGGCGCGTGCCGCGGCTACTCACCACTCGGGACCCGGCGCGACCCTCCCCCCCTCCGACCGGCAGCCCCGCCTGTGCTCCCGAAACCCCGCACCCGACTAGTTCCCTGCCTCTAGGTACTGGGCATGATGTCAGTATGGTATCGAATACCTGTTGGCCAGCCCAGGTCAGCTGCCCATGCTGTGCCCCTTCCTACTTCCTCATCAAAGTTAACTCTATCCTAGCCCAAACCAGGACACCTGTATTTGACGCGTGGGGTTGGTTCCTTTCAAAAGTGGTCATAGTTTTTCTAACAACTCGTTGGGTATTCCCACTATTGGTTTTAACCATTGCAGATCCCCTAAAAGCTTCTGAGCATCATTCGGGGTCTTTATTTGTAGTTGGAGCTGTAGCTTCTGTGGTACTACGGGCTGTTCTGATAAAGACCATCCAAGATATTTCCATGGAGCTGTACGCTGAACCTTTTCTGGAGCTAGCACAAGGTGGCATTGAGCCAGTGCCTGTCGAATCTCCTCCACCTGTTGTTCCGTAAATGGTGCAGGCTGAGAAAAGAGGATATCATCCATGTAATGGTAGATGATAACGTTAGGCCATCGTCATCGAAGGGGTTGTCAAGCTGCGTCAACATACAGCTGACAGATAGTTGGGCTGTTACGCATGCCTTGGGGCAAAACTGTCCATTCAAAAGGATGGTCGGGACCTTCTCTATTTATTGCAGGCAAGGTAAAAGCAAACCGTTGTGTATCCCGCTGATGTAAGGCAATGGTAAAAAAGCAGTCCTTTAGATCTACGATTAACAGTGGCCAACCCTGTGGAATCATAGCCGGACTGGGTAGTCCTGGCTGCAATGTTCCCATAGGTTCCATTTGTTCATTTACTGCATGTAGGTCATGTAACAAACAATACTTGCCAGATCTCTTTTTAATAACAAATATAGGAGTGTTCCACGGGCTTGTAGATAACTTTAAATGTCCTTGGGCAAGTTGCTCTTGCACTAACTCATGAGCATGCTCAAGACTTTCCCTTTTTAAAGGCCATTGCTTAACCCATACTGGCTCGACTGTTTTCCAGGTAATAGGAAGTGGGAAAGTCCATGCAACGGCCATTATGCCAAAGGGTGCTCATTTGTTAGGACCATTCCTATCTGGGCTAGTATGTCTCGACCAATAAGACATTGCACGGTTGGAGGCAGCTGCACAACAGAAAAACTAGCAGTTATGGGTTTCTCATCCACATAAACCAAGATGGGTGGAGAGCGACTAGCCAGAGTAAGTCCTCCTACCCCAGTCACAGTAGTTGCTGCCGGTTGCAGGGGCCAGTGTTGTGGCCAACATCTTGGGCTGATAATGCTGGAATCTGCCCCCGTGTCCAATAATCCCATCAAGGACCTTTTTTGTCCTTGAAATTCAAGGTCTATTTTGCGTCTTGGCCTTTCACTGAGATCCATAGTCAATAGTGTAAGTCCTCCCGTGGAGCCAAATCCCCCTTCTCCTCTTAAGTCCTCTTTTATTGGACTTATTCCTTTTGACATTTGTTCCAATGGTATTAATTGCGCAGTTCTCTGATTTTTCATAATTTGTATGGGTGGAAAGGGGGTGTGGGCCATGATCATAATTTTTCCCAAATAATCTGCATCAATAACTCCGGGGAGAACAAAGAGTCCAAGCATGGTAATTGACGAGCGTCCTAACAACAATGCGCCCACTGTTCGTCCCCCTATAGTGATTGGAACTTTCACTCCGGTGGGTATCTTCTGTGGGCTTGTTGTCATAATGGTAACATCTACTGCTGGTGTCAGGTCCATTCCAAGGCTCCCACTTGTGGCTAGCTGGAGGCAGCTGCTGACATCTGTTGAGCTGCAGCGGCAACTTGTGTCTGAGCGCGGCCACTGCCGTTCGACTCGCTCAAATTGGAGTTTCCCGACCTGCGACGACAGGCCCCGGTGTTGTGATTGTCCATTTGGCATTTTTGACACCAGATTCCTGTAGCATTGCATTCATGACGGAAATGTCCCATTCCGCCACACCGGTAAAACTTTATTCGTCCACTTGAAGAGCCCCTTTGAGTGGTCACAGCGGATGCTTGAAGGGATGCAAGGGCGGCTAACACCTGATTCTGAGTTGCTTTCGCCTGTTGCTTGAATCCCAATCCCAATTCCTTAATAGCTTCCACGAGAAAAGCTTGTTGACCAGTCGGGACCTGGGCCATGCACTCTAAAGCGTCTTCAATTGACCAATTGGCTCCTAACGTACTCAATACTGTCCTGGTAGCTGGATTACAATTCTGTAGGGCGCACTGTTTTAGCAAGGCGTCACGCATATATTCCAGAACTCCAGCCCTCTCTATGGCAGAGGCAACTTTATCAATAAAGGTCCCGAAAGTTTCATCCCGAACTTGTTTGATTCCCATATATATTGACACTCCACCTGGGTCCTTTACCTTTTCCACAGCCTCCCTTACTAATCCTTTGCGAGTGCATCCCAAGTCTCCCTCCGCTCCCTTGCGATGGCGTCCGCCAGTTCTCTCTCTGCCCCAGGGACAGGCTCACCAAGTGGGGGGGGCGGAGGCGGGGGCTCTTTAGGCTGGCACTCTCGTTCCCCAGGAGGGGCTGATGGCTCATATGGCTCCTGTACTCCATCCGTGCCTCCACGGTCATTTTCTACATGCAGGGGGGGGGAGCATTACTTTTGAGACGGTAGGAGCCAGCGGGGTTGATTGGAACCAGTCACGTTCATCGTTTTTATTCTTACTCTATGCTGCTGATGCGTGCTTAGAAGCCTTCTTTTCTGCCTAATGTTGCAGCAACTCATTGTGCACTATCCTCTAAAGCTTCCCTAACTTTTTAGCTGTCTTTTCGTCCTCCAGGGTAGCTTCCCACAGCAAATCCCCAAATTTACGCCATTCGCTCAATTCATGCACTGTATGTGGATTGTGAAACACTCCCTTAGCATACCCATAAGGTAACAACCCTGGTAGGTTCTTTTGCAGATCTATAGTCTTTATCTGCCGCTTCTGCAAGAATGCAGTAATTAAATCATATGCCACTTGCCTTTCCATATCTGTTATCGTCAGTGCACTGTTGCAGTCCTTCAAGGTCCAGCGGCACGTATCGGCCGGGCTCGTCTATACGGTCACCCAGGGCACGACGTGTTCCTTATTTTCACACTTATTGCCATCCTTGCTGCATAGGACCTGAATCCCTTCGTCGCTCTGCCGTGACGCTAAGTCTCTATCACATCAGGGTCACCATTTGCTGAAGACGACGGGAGACGGTCACAACCTGTAGTGCTGTGCAAGTCTCAACTTTACAATAATCAGGCTAAAACATATTGCAAAAGCTAAACTCATCATTGGTTCCCAGTTTAATGTCAATCCTGCCCCTGTTTCAACATACTTCGGATGCTTGTGGCTGCTCAACCAAAACTAAGTTCCTGTTTTCTCATCCTGTTATCATACAACTCTCTTGATCAAGGACACCACGTCCTTGAGCAAGGGTCCAATATCTTATCGCTTAATGCTGACGGCCTAACCAGCTGTATTCTCTCATGTCCTCTTTCCTCTAGTCAAGTCTCCAAAAAACTCTCCACATACTCAGTGATATAACTTCTACTGACAGCCTGTATTTTTTCAAGGGCAAATGAGGAGTCCAAGTGAGTGGGATTGGAGATAGCTCCCACAGGAAAGCCGCTGAAAATGTGACACAGTGCTGGCTGATAGACTACATGGGGACCTACTTAACACTGTAGTTCAGGTCTGCCTTCCTGCTTTCTTGTACCGTCCATACGCACTGGAATAACTTCTACCGACAGAATGTATTTTTAAAGGGAACTGACGAAGCAAAGAACATGGGATTGGAGATAGCTCTGACAGGAAAGCAGCTTAAAAGGTGGCAGAGTTCTAGCTTAGAGACTACATTGGGATCTACTTACTACTGTAGGTAGGGTCTGCCTTCCTGCTTTCTTGTAGCTCCCATACGCAGTGGTATATCTTCTACCTACAGAATGTATTTTTTTAATGAGAGCTGTGCAGTCCAAGTGAGTGGGACTGGAGATAGCTCCCAAAGGAAAGCAGCTGCAAATGTGACACAGTACTGGCTGATATATTACATGGGGACCTCCTTACCACTGTAGTTGGGGTCTGCCGCCTTGCTTTCTTGTAGCTGCCATACGCATTGGTATAACTTAAGCGACAGCATATATTTTCTCAATGGGACCTGAGCAGTACAAGTGAGTGTTATTGAAGATAGCTTTCACAGGAAAGCAGCTGCACATATCACACAGGGCTGGCTGATAAACTACATGGGGACCTACTTACCATTGTAGGTGGGGTCTGCCTTCCTGCTTTCTTGTAGCTCCCATACTCAGTGGTATAACTTAATCGACAGCATATATTTTTTCAATGGGACCTGAGCAGTACAAGTGAGTAGGATTGGAGATAGCTTTCACACTAAAGCAGCTGCAAATGTGACACAGTGATGGCTGATAGACTACATGTGGACCTACTTCATACTGTACGTGAGGTCTGCCTTCCTTCTTTCTTGTAGCTCCCATATGCAGTGGTATAACTTAAGCGACAGTATATATATTTTCGAAGTGATCTGGGTAGTACAAGTGAGTGTTATTGGAGATAGCTGCCACAGGAAAGCAGCTGAAAATGTGACACAGCCCTGGCTGATAGACTACATGGCGACCTACTTACTACTGTACGTGGGGTCTGCCTTCCTACTTTCTTGTAGCTCCCATACGCAGTGGTATATCTTCTACCGCAGAATGTATTTTTAAAGGGAGATGATGAATCGAAGAGCGTGGGATTGGAGATAGCTCCCACAGGAAAACAGCTTCAAAGGTGACACAGTGCTGGTTGTCAGAGAATACATGGGGACCTACTTACTACTGTAGGTGGGGTCTGCCTTCGTGCTTTCTTGTAGCTCCTATAGGCAGTGGTATAACTTCTACCGACAGCATATATTTTTTGAATGGGAGCTGTGCAGTCCAAGTGAGTTGCATTGGGAATAGCTCCCAATGGAAAGTAGCTGCAAATGTGACACAGTGCTGGCTGATAGACTACATGGGGACCTACTTACTACTGTAGACGTGTGGAGAAAAAATGAGGGAGCATGGACATGGATCCCAAGATATAATGTTCGACCTGTTGGGGCAAGGCAGCCTGAACTCTAGTTATATGAATTTAATGCACAATCAAGACCAGAGTCAGAGCCATGGTTAAAGCAGTTGCTGTCACGCAGACAGTAGGCCGCTTTCTGTTCCCTCAAGGTCAGACTGTTTTCGGGTAAAAGTGGTAAACAACTTTGGGGAAAAACAAAATGGGAAAATGTGAGGGAGCTTGCTTATGGCAGAACCCGCAAGTAGGATGAACAAGAAAATGAAATCTATTCGCTGCTATTGCTGAGCTAGCTTTGAAGCTGCTGTGTATATAAGTTAGAGCCTGCTCTCAATAAAGAAGAAGATTTCTGCTATCACTCACACTGAGTAGGACTGATTTCTTCCCACCCAGCTGAGAATCGGACCCTGGGTTGATCGCCGCATGAAGTAGGCTTAGAGCTGGTTTATCAGGCTTCGAGCCTGGGTTTTTCAGACTTCGAGTCTGGTTCATTTTTCAGGCTTCGAGCCTGGTTTGCAGACTTCGAGTCTGTTTTTTAGGCCAAGAGCAGAAAACTTCGCCCCAAATGGCGCCCAAACAGGAAACCTCACTGTCTTTTACCGGGTAAACAGCCTGCCTGCGGGGAGCTGAGACTTGAAAATCCGGAGGCATTGGCAGTCATTGGAGGTGGAAGCCTGCCGGATCCCAAGCAGAGGTTGCTGTACTCGGGGGAGTGACTACAGTTTGCGATGATATGAGGGGCCGGCAACAAGAATAACGAGGTAGCACTCTCACTTATACATCGCTTTTTAGAAAACCGGGGGGTGCACTTTAAATTGACCGATTTGTCTGGTCTACTTGCATATGGTAATTGCAAAGGCTTTTTTAAGGACTTTGAGAAATATTTTGATGAGGAGGAGTGGAGAGCATATGGGGCTTGTCTTTGGGACTTGATTATAGACGAAGATAAGACTGCTCGGAAACTGATGAAACAGTGGAGAGAAGTAATTAACTATTTGAAAAAGTATAAGTTGGAAAAGGATTTGGCCGCTGCTGTAACTCAGCGGATTGATATGCCTGAGACTGTAGTCAAGCCAACAGCTGCACTGTTTGGTATCGGGACTAATTATGCCTCACCTCCCTTTTCTGGGGAGTGGCGAGAAATTGGAAACCTTCTCTGGGAAGCAAATATTAGTGATGATAAGGACAATAGTAAGATCAGTAAAGATCTAGGTCTCGTTTGGAGAGACATGATAAATACTTTAAAAGAAATGCCTGCAGCCCAGGCGTTGACGTTTGCACCGAGGCCGAAGGAGACAGACAAGGGAATGGACAGGTTCCTGCAGGAAGTATTAAAGAAACTGGAGCGACAAGAGACCATCAAAACACAGCCTGTCGCCACTGAAAGCCATCCCGGTGCGCGACCCGTCACTGAGCGGGGCGTGTTGCGAGGAAAAAAAAAAAAAAAAAAAGAGTTCTTCTCTAAACAAGAATTTTTACAAAGTCATAGAGGCGAAGGGGCTTTGGAGCAGAGCCCCCGCGGGAGAGCTGCTTCCCATTCGAGCCCAGACCGCCGAATTACTCCTGTGACGACTTGCAGGGGAATGCCAAGTGGGCAGAGTCGGGCGGGGGTGCAGTGCAGGACGATCAGAGGAGTGGGGGAGCGCGACCCCGTGTTAGACTGGGCACCATTGGGTATGCGAGGGAAGAAAAAGAAAACAAAGGAAAGACTAATACCAACTGCGACGCCGGCGCCGGGGATGGCACGGAGTGAGCCAGATCCCCCCTGCCCCTTCCATCTGCAGCCTCCGCCGTGAAGCCGCTTCCCGCGCCCGGTCAGTGTCTCCGGAGTCCCCCACACACACACCACGCGCCGACACGGCCGGCCCCAGCCCTCACGGACTGCAGGGCTCATCCTTTCCATCCTCAATCCCTTGCCTCAAAGAGTGTAAAAACTGTTGGTCGTGATGTTATGCATTTTGCTGTAAATGTGATGATGAACAGTGGTTTTCTTACAGTGGAAACTTTCTAAGGTGTTTTAGGTGTCAGGAACAGAACATTTTGACATTGAGAAGCTAAAAGGTGGTTTGTGTTTTTGACTCATTGGTGAAGGATTTTTTTTTTAATTAGGAGTAAACAAATGGATTTTGTCATGGATGGATTTTGTATGGATTTGATCATTTCATGGTTGCCAATAATGACAACAGAGCCACAGGAGTTAGAATTATTGGGATCTATAAAGGCGGATTTTTGTGTTATTTTTAATTTTACCAGCAATACCAAAACATTTGGGACAGAATATGGATCCCATCCTGGGCATGTATAAGAACACAACATCTTGGTGCAATTATACTTCACCAAAAAGATCCAGGCCTAGTCTTGTGCCTGTACAGTTACCAAAGGGAATTTTTCTGATCTGTGGGGACCAGGCATGGCCTGGAATACCCTCGAGATTACAAAGGGGACCACGCAGTTTGGGACAACTGACGATCTTGATGCCTAATCACACAATGATTTAGAAACATCATTGTCCAAAACAATTTGTGCATGCATTTACTGGTGAATGTGGTGACCATGTTACCTTTGGTCTCCCTCAGCAATAATAGCAACTAGTATATTTGCTCCAGGTGTAAGAGTATCTGCGTTATTAACTCAGCTATGCAAATTAGGATGCTGGCATAGCAAACAAAGTAACCAAACCTCAATGACATTAGAAGGCTTGATTAGTGATGTAAGTAGTATTAGACATGCACTTGTGTATCATTGTATGCATGATATCCTCATTGCTCAGGAGGAGGCATTTACTGTAGATCAAGAGAGAGATCTAGAAACCATATTACAAGTACAGGGTCTGACTCTTGCTCCTGAAAAGGTACAAAGACGTCCAGCATGGCAGTATTTGGGCTGGAGTATTATGGAGGCTCATATTAGGCCGCAAAAGCTCCATATTCATACCAAGATAAAAACTGTAAATGATGCACAAAAATTAATGGGGGATTTGCAATGGTTGCGCCCTATTGTTGGAATCACTAATGACATGCCAGAACCGCTGCGCCCCTTATTGAAGGGAACAGACCCATCGGCAAAAGTACAGCCGACAGTAGAACAACTGCAAACCATCGCTGAAATTTCTGACTTCATTACCACTCAGCAAGTCGATCTTCGTGATCCAGATTGCCCCATTAATTTGACCATTTTGCAGGGCAAAGAACAGTTTCTTGGTGCATTAACACAGTGTAAAAAACAAAAAGAGAGGCTAATCGTCCTGGAATGGCTATTCACCACGTTACAGCCTAAATGGACAATTGAACAAAAAACTGTGGGCTTAGTAATGCTTATTAGAAAGGGACGCACTCGAATTTTACAGATGAACGGCCAAGAGCCAGGAACGATATATGTGCCTATAGCGAAAAGAGATCTGGAATGGATCATAGCAACATCGGAGCCTCTACAGCTTAGTTTATTGTCATCTGCCCAAAAAATAAACATACAGTCCCTAAAATCTAAGGTATTGGCGTGTATGACACAACAACAGTGGATTATTCGTCCTAAGCTAAGTGAGCAACCTTTGTCAAATGCCCTTAGAGCATATACAGACGCAGGAAAGAAATCTCAGCGGGCTGTAATAGTCTGGGAAGAGGCAGGACAATGGAAACACCAGCTATTACATGCCACGGAAATGGACTCTTTACAGACTTTAGAACTTTTTGCGGTTGTTCGGGCCCTTGAAATGTGGTGGTGTAAACCGTTGAATATTGTAACTGACTCTTTTTATGTTGCAGGAATTGCTCAGTGAATAGAAGATGCTCGCATTAAAGATGTGCGCAATCGACGCCTTTTTGACCTACTTAGAGCCATGCAGGCCGCTATCCGGCAGCACACATCTCCATATTGTGTAATACACATCGGAAGTCATAAGTATGACATTGATTTAGGAGCAGGAAATGCTAGAGTGGACAAGCTGATAGCTTTGGGAGTGCCTGTAAATAAATTCAATCAGGCAAGAGAGGGCCATGCCACCTTTCATCAAAATGCCAGAGGCTTAAAGAGAAGTTTTGACCTCTCAATAGAGGATGCTTGAGCGATAGTGAGGGCTTGCCCGCAGTGTAGCCACTACGGCCCAGGGTTAGGTCTGGGAGTCAACCCCAGGGGTCTGGGACCATTAGAATTGTGGCAGATGGACGTCACTCACATTTCTGAATTTGGAAGGCTTAAATATGTTCATGTAACTGTGGATACATTCAGTAAGTATATATGGGCAACAGCTCAAGCAGGAGAAAGGGTAACGCATGTAATCCGACATACCACTGCATGTTTTGCTGTTATGTGGGGGTCCAGGCACCATTAAGACTGATAATGGCCCTGCATATGTTAGTCATCGGGTGAGACAGTAAAGTAAAATGTCTGACATACAGGACCCTCAGGAACGGTTGTCTAAGGTATTGTTTACTATGAATCATTTATGTATCTTTGGGGAGGAGAAAGAACCTCCAGCTCGACTACATCAAGGAATGGTGGAAACATCCAAAAGACCGCCGGCAGTGTGGGTAACTTACAGAGATCCATGAACAGGTATATGGCAGGGCCCAGCTAAAGTGCAGTATTTAGGCAGGGGTTACATGTCTGTGCTTACATCTACAGGTCCAATATGGGTTCCTGCGAAATGGACTAGAGTGACTGTTACTCCTAATAATCCTGATGGTAACACTTCACAGATCGCCATTGGATCAAGTGAATCCATGTCAGAACATGTGGGTCACCTGGGCGAATCAGACAGGCCAAGTTGACTTTTGTCTGAGTCTTCAGTCGGTGAGTGATACATTCCGCACCTGCCTGGTTGGGATACCAGATTTTGATCCTAGTGATTTCCAGAAATATGTCAGCGGGAGCGCCTCCTGTTCCAGCAAAGTGACATTGGACTGTGCCGCAGACTCGTTAAGTCGTTTCAAAGTCCCTCTTCCCTGGGACCCACAAGAGTTGGAGTTGCTGGGAAGTCAAGCAATCGGAAACATAACGAATGGGAGTTGGACTCGTACTTGTTTTAGCTTTGGGACTAAATATCAAGGACTAAGAGGAATGGAACAATATAAAAATATGGTTAAGCAGTGGACTGATGTTTCCCCTGAAGGTGCATATAGTCGAATTGTAGATCCAAAAGGAGGATATTGTGGATTGGCCATAGGACAATTTGGTGGAACTTGGATGGCCAATTTATCTGGGTTGATATATGGGGGGAGTAACAGGGATTGGGAACGCGGAAACCCTCAGGGGCCTACTCTGTGGAGCAATGGGTCTGCTAAAGCTCTACCCAATAACATCTTCTTAATATGTGGGGATTGAGCGTGGCAGGGAATCCCAGCTAACCCAAATGGGGGGCCATGTTATTTAGGGAAACTAACTTTGTTTGCTCCTCGACAGCAGGACTGGTTAAAAATTACCAACTTACGGAAAACAAGAGATACCCACAACTTAAAAGGAGATTGTGATGGTAAAGTACAATTGTGGTCCATTACGGCGAATGTATTTGCATCAGCATTTGAACCTGGGTTGGCTGCAGCCCAGGCCTTATGGCAGTTAGAAAGATTAGTGTGTTGGTCGGAGCAGCAAGCTAATGTTACTACTGATGTTATTGAAAAAATTGTTGGCAGACCAGAAAAGCCTTAGACATGCCTTATTGCAAGATCGTGCAGCTATTGATTTTTTGCTATTGGCGGAAGGGCACGGATGCCAAGACTTTGAAGGCATGTGTTGTTTTCATCTTTCTGATCATAGTGAATCTATTCACAACGCTTTGGCATGTTTAAAGGTTCAGACTAACAATATTACGATGGGTTATAACCCTTTTGATAATTGGCTTCAATCAGCTTTTGGGGGGTTGTCACCTGGGTTGACTATATTAATCAAAGAAGAGTTAAGATGTATATTGGTTATTTTGCTTTTGCTTATCATGTTTAGAATCATATATAGTTGTATTATGAAGGCAGTGCATAAATTGACTGACTCAGTCTTGATTGTGCAAAAACAAAACAGGGGAAATTGTGGAGAAAAAATGAGGGAGCATGGACATGGATCCCGGGATATAATGTTAGGCCTGCTGCAGCAAGGCAGCCTGAGCTCTAGTTATATGAATTTAATGCACAATCAAGACCAGAGTCAGAGCCATGGTTAAAGCAGTTGCTGTCATGTAGACAGCAGGGCGCTTTCTGATCCCTCAAAGTCAGACTGTTTTCGGCTAAAAGTGGAAAAAAACTTTGGGGAAAAACAAGATTGGAAAATGTGAGGGAGCTTGCTGATTGCAGAAACCGCAATTAGGATGAACAAGAAAATGTGATCTATTAGCTGCTGTTGCTGAGCTAGCTTTGAAGCTGCTGTGTGTATAAGTTAGAGCCTGCTCTCAATAAAGAAGAAGATTTCTGCTATAACTCATATTGAGTAGGACTGCTTTCTTCCCACCCAGCTGAGAATCGGACCCTGGGTTAATCGCCGCATGAAGCAGGCTTAGAGCTGGTTTTTCAGGCATCAAGCCTGGGTTTTTCAGACTTCGAGTCTGGTTCATATTTCAGGCTTCGAGCCTGGTTTCGGGCTTCGAGCCTGGTTTGCAGACTTCGAGTCTGGTTTTTAGGCCAAGAGCCGAAAACTTCGCGGCATAGGTGGAGATTGCCTTGCTGCGTTCTTGTATCTCCCATACGCAGTGCAATAACTTAACAGAAAGCAGGTATTTTTTCAATGGGAGCTGAGCAGTCCAAGTGAGTGGGATTGGAGATAGCTCCCAAAAGAAAGCAGGTACAAATGTGACACAGTGCTGGCTGATAGACTACATGGGGACCTACTTACTACTGTAGGTAGGATCTGTATTCCTGCTTTCTTGTAGGTCCCATATGCAGTGCTATGACTTAACGGAAAGCATGCAGCAAATGTGACACAGTGCTGGCTGATAAACTACATGGGTGTCAACTTACTACTGTAGATGGGGTCTGCCTTCCTTCTTTCTTGTAGTTCCCATAAACAATGGAAAAACTTAACCGACAGCATATATTTTTTCAATGGGAGATGAGCAGTCGAAGTGACTGGGATTGGAGAAAGCTCCCACAGGAAACCAGATGCAAGTGCAACACAGTGTTGGCTGATAGACTACATGGGCCTTACTTACTACTGTAGGTGGGGTCTGTCTTCCTGCTCTTTTGCAGGTCCCATAACCAGTGGTATAACTTAAGAGACAGTCTGTATTTTTTCAATGGGACCTGATCAGTCCAGGTGACTGTTTTTGGAGATTACTCCCACAGGAAAGAAGGTGCAAATGTGACACAGTGCTGGCTGATAGACTACATGGGGACCTACTTACTACTGTAGGTGAGATCTGCCTTCCCGCTTTCTTGTAGCTTTCCTACGCAGTGCTATAACTTCTACGGCCAGCATGTATTTTTTCAATGGGAGTTGAGCAGTCCAAGTGACTGGGATTGGAGATAGCTCCCACAGGAAAGCAGCTTCAAAGGTCACACAGTGTTGGCTGATAGAGTACATGGCGACCTCCTTACTACTGTGGGTGGGGTCTCCGTTCCTCCTTTCTTGTAGCTCCCATACAAAGTTTTATAACTTCTACTGCCAGCATGTATTTTTTTAATGGGAGCTGAGCAGTCCAAGTGAGTGGGATTGGAGATAGCTCCCACAGGAAAGCAGTTGCAGATGTGAAACAGTGCTGGTTGATAGACTACATAGGGGCCTACTTACTACTGTAGTTGGGATCTGCCTTCCTGCTTTCTTGTAGGTCCCATACGCAGTGCTATGACTTAACGGAAAGCATGTATTTTTTTCAATGGCTGCTGAGCAGTCCAAGTGAGTAGGATTGGAGACAGCTCCCAAAAGAAAACAACTTCAAAGGTGACACAGTGCTGGTTGATAGACTACATTGGGACCCACTTACTACTGTAGGTTGGGTCTTCCTTCCTGCTTTTTTGTAGCTCCCATACGCAGTGATATAACTTCTACAGACAGAATATATTTTTAAAGGGAGATGACGAGGCCAAGAGCATGGGATTGGAGATAACTCCTACAGGAAAGCAGCTGCAAATGTGACACAGTGCTGGCTATAGACTACAGGGTGACCCAGTTACTACTGTAGGTTGGGTCTGCCTTCCTGCTTTCTTGTAGCTCTCATATGCAGTGGTATAAATTCACGGACAGTGTGTATTTTTTCAATGAGCGTTGAGCAGTCCAAGAGACCGGGATTGGAGATAGTGCCCACAGGAGAGCAGTTGCAAATGTGACACAGTGCTGGCTGATAGACTACATGGGGATCTACTTAACACTGTAGTTGGGGTCTGCCTTCCTGCTTTCTTTTTGCTCCCATACGCAGTACTATAACTTAACGGACTGTTTATTATTTTTTTCATTGCTAGTTGAGCGGTACAAGCGAGTGTTATTGGAGATAGCTCCCACAGGAAAGCAGCTGCAAATGTGACACAGTGCTGGCTGATAAACTACATTGGGACCGACTTAGTACTGTAGTTCGGGTCTGCCTTCCTGCTTTCTTGTTGCTCCCATAAGCAGTGGTGTAACTTTTACCGACAGTCTGTATTTTGGGAATTGGGAGTTGAGCAGTCCAAGTGAGTGGGATTAGAGATAGCTTTCACAGGAAAGCAGCTGCAAATGTGACACAGTGCTGGTATTCCAATGATTACAGACAAACTCTTCAGGGTCATTATAAAATGCATGGAACAACGGTTACCTGAATGCAATATTCACTGCTGGCATTAAATACCTTTAAAGAGGCATGGGGTTACACTGGTTTTCGAACAAACGCACTTTGAGCTATTCACAGGTCTGATTGGTTCAGTCCGATTGCCTCATAAAATGGGGGGTTCATGCTATAACATAGCCAGCAGCAGGAGAGTTAACCACTCCATCAGCCAGATAACAACATACCATCCCCAGATAATGGGTGGGGCCTTTATCAAATAAAATGGTACTTTCCTGTTTAGTTTTTCACCCCACATTCTTTTAGGTGCAACACTTTTGAGATAGGCTTGGGATCTTAGGATTCCCAGTTTGAGGCTTTGAGAGACTCTGTACCCCACTCCCAGTACGCCTCTGTCTCCTTCACCTACTCTGTTGCTTAGAGCAGTGAGGGTTATGATCTTCTTGGCAGCAGTCGTAATCTTCAGGGGTATTCTCTGTCTCCTTTTAGGTCTCTTTCCTCTTGCCTTTTCCTCCAGCACCCACGGGGTGCCTGAAACACTTTCTTTCATATCCAGGTCTCGGTTCTCCGGGCCTTCTAAGTATAAAGTACCCTTTTATAAACTTAAATTACAGTCCCCACTGGACTCAGATTGTTGTATACTTCTAAGCTATTCCTATTCCACAATCTGTTACTTTAAAATACGTATTACAGCCCTACTGATTATCTCACACCTTTCTGACGATCACAATGTAAACATTAAACTCTAATATTTTACAAAAAGGAAATCACTACACTCCACTCCTCAGTTAACATGTCACTTTTTATGCAGCTGAAGTTTCAGTTCTCCTGGGACCTCTGCAGCTTCCCACTGATCCTGGGAAATTGGTCCTTAAATAAGACAAGGAAAGGAACCTCCCATCGGGGAGTTTAAAGATGATTCTTTCCAGGTTTTTATCAAGACTTTGTCCCCAGGATTAACCGTGTGGATAACAATATCTAAGGGTGGTCTCTGTACCACTATTCCCTTTTTACAACATTTCAAACGGAGAAGTCCCCGTGTCTGTTACAAAGCTAAGGGTAAACATTTAATCCTGGACATTTCAGTTTCCAACATTAATTTCATTAGCTGTTTCTTAATTTCTCCATTCATTCTGTCCACTCTTCCGGAACTTTGGGGATACCATGGGGTATTGGCTCCTAATACTGGTGGTTTCTATTTCTAATTTAGGAGAGTGGATTAATATACCTTCATATTTTAAGAGCCTAGCATCAGTTATCCATTTTTCTGCCTTTTGTTGTAATACCTCCCCCGAATGTTGTGGGGAGAAAACACCTTTAACTCCCCTCCAAAGGTAACAAATAAAAGGTTTTCTAACATCAGGCAGGCTAGGCAAAGGAGCATTAATCAAATCCACTTTTAAATTCTCAAAGTCTCTTTCATCTTCTTTGGGCCATTTAACTAATCCATCTCGAGCTAATTTCTGGTACAAAAATTTTACCTTCTTAATAAAATTTTCAGTCCATTGTCTGCAATATCCAAAAGACCTAAAAGCTGTCTAACTTGTCTCTTTCTCTTTGGAGCTTGTAGGGACAGTATCCCATTTACTCGATCTGGATCAAGTTTCTTACTTCCCTTTATAAACCAGTGTCCCAAATATTTTATCTTTTCTTCAGCAAACAGTAATTTAGATTTAGACACTTTCAATCCTTGTAAACTCAGGAAATTAAGCAATTTAATACTTTCCTGTCTAACAACTTCTTCATCTCTCCCTGCTAATAATAAATCGTCCACATATTGAACTAAAATAGCTTCTTTGCCTAACTCATAATTTCTCAAGATCTCTTCTAGTGCTTGTCCAAAAAGATTGGGAGACTCTGTAAATCCCTGTGTTAATAGAGTCCATCTCAACTGTTGTTTTTTATGGCTGTCAGGATCTTCACATTCAAAAGCAGAATAATCCCTGCACTCCTCTTTCAGGGAACATGCCTAAAAGGCATCCTTAAGGTCTACTCAACTGACTCAATAAGGTGTGCGGGTTAGCTACCACAGGGAACCTAGTACTAGTTCTCTTGTTTATCTCCCGGAGGTCATGTACTAATCTATAAATCCCATCAGATTTCTTTACTGGCAATATGGGAGTATTGTAAGGGGACATACAGGGCTCAAGTAGTCCCTTAGATATTAGTCTTTCTATTTCTGGTTAATCCTTGTCTACCTTCTTGTGACAAGGGGTACTGCTTTACCCTTACCGGCAGCCCAAGGTTTTTCCTAAGTCTATAATTAAGTCTCTCCCTACTAAATTATGATCAGCCTCCGGAACTAACAAAAATGATCCTACAGCATATTTTTGCTGCTTCAGATTCTATCAGTACCTCCTTCACAAGAGGTACTTTAAATGGTTCCCCTTTTGCCCCTACTACTTGTGCTTTCTCTGAAGATATCTTACACCCCTGGGGCAATCACTGGATTGTAGATCTCTCAGTCCCAGAGTCCACTAAAAATTCTACTTCCTGGCACTGAGGACCTAACTTCAGTTTTATCAAGGGCTCGATTACTCTTGTGGTCCTCAGCAAATAGAGCGCCTGACTCCCCCTCTTCTTCCTTTAAAACATTCCATTGTCCTTTGATTCCTTTTTTCTTTTTTTTCCTGATGAATGCACCTGTCTCCCAGGCCTTTGTTTCTTTTTCTAGCCCTTTTTCTTGCCAATCTTCTAATTTTTAATGCTTTGTTAATATTCTGTCCTCGGGGAACAGACTCTCTGATTCCCTGGACAATGATGGCTCGGAGGTCTGCCATATGGGCTCTGTGCTCCGCCATCTTATTATTCCAATTGGGCCTTTGCAAGGGCCATTTCACATGTGCGTCTGGTCCTGCCTGGTGCTGTTGATCCCAGATTCTCATTCCTGCTCTTCGAATCATTTCCCTTTCCTCCTTTGTGAATAATATAGTTCATCCCAGGTATACAGATTCAGCCCTAAGAACTGATCTAATCTCTCAGACACACCCAGAGGATCCTCTACCTAATCTCCTCTTCGGGTGGGCTCTTAGCTTTCTTTTCCTTAAAAGCGAACAAGGATACCTTATTAGAAGGTTGGTGTATCCAGAGACTTGCATATTCAATTTCCTCTTGGGTAACGGTCTTATCATTTACCCACAAATTGAGGTCTGCTCATAACCAGTCCTCAAAAGTCGCAAATATGGGCCAAATAATATGGGAATTTCCTAATGACTCTTCCCCCCAAACTTCCATACAGTAATGTACCATCTTTTGCTTACTCTTTTGTCTTCTACAGGGGAAATCATTCCAAAATTTTATCATCATCCCCAGAGGACTTTCTAGGGGAATACCTGGCAGCATATCCTTATGGCCACCCATGGGATCAGAAGGCTTACACTTCCTCTGTCCAGTCTTCCATAGTGCCCTTGACTCGTTCTCACAATCGTTCCCCTCGGTCGTGACCCACGCCCTCGCGGGCAATGGGAACTGCACTACTGAAGGGTCCGCACTCACTTGGTCTCCTTGAGACCTCTCAGTCACTCGCACTCTAGGATAACCACCCCGACCGAACGGAATCACCAAATACTTACCCAATCCAGGGTCTTCATTCGGATCTTCGTGGACAAAAATTATGGGGTACTGCAGGTTTATTTGCTTATTTGCCAAATTTAGAAGGGGTTCGGAATACAGAGTTTGGCAAGGGAATTTCCCACACCAGGGCCATCCGCAGATGGGACGCCCCCCTAGTCTGGGAATCCAATACCAAATTTACCTGTATCGGAGTCACGGCAACAAATTGTTATAAGTTGCTGTGATAAAGTTCATTAGTCAATTTAAATGACTCACAGATCAAATTTATTAAGCAAGCAGCAAATAAGCAAAACAGCACTTGTCGACCGGGAGACTGCTTCACCAACGACGTGTGGCCCCTTATCGATCGGGTGCATCGCTCCCTGGTGTACTCTGCCCATGTGCTCGTCTTGTTACTAGGGGGTCTTCCACTGCCTCCTGGTCGTCGTAAGGTGGTCGCTGGGGTGAAGTCGGTAGTCGTCCTCTAGTGGCCCGCTCATGAACTCTTCTCTTGGCTCTTATCAGCTCATGCACAACCTATTGTACCTGCTATAAGCACCTTAGCCAACTGCACCTGTGCACATTGTAGAGACTTTACGGTTAAAGTTTTACAAGACTTTTACAATGACTTTAAATGGTTCCTTGCACAACTATTCTTTCATGATTTGATCAACGAACATGACCTCTTCCATTAGAACCCCATGTAGTCTATCAGCCAGTACTGTGTCACATTTGCAGCTGCTTTCCAGTGGGAGCTATCTCAAATCCAACTCACTTGCACTGCTGACCGCCCATTGAAAAAATACATGCTGGCGGTAGAAGTTATACTACTGTCGATGGGAGCTAAAAGAAAGCAGGAAGGGAGACCCCACCTACAGTACTAAGTAGGTCCCCATGTTTTGTATCAGCCAGCACTCTGTCATCTTTGAAGCTGCTTTCCTCTGGGAGCTATCTCCAATCCCTCACTCTTGGCCTTGTCTGCTCCCTTTAAAAAGACGGTCTGTCAGTAGAAGTTATACCACTGCGTATGGGAGGTAAAAGAAAAATGGAAGGCAGACCCCAAATACAGTAGTAAGTAGGTCCCCATGTAGTCTATCAGCCAGTACTGTGTCACATTTGCAGCTGCTTTCCTGTGGGCACTATCTCCAATCCCAATCACTTGGGCTGCTCAACTCCCATTGAAAAAATATATGCTCTAGGTTAATTTAAACCACCGCGTATGGGAGCTACAAGAAAGCAGGAAGGCAGACCCCACCTATAGTAGTAGGTAGGTCCCCATGTAGTCTATCAGCCAGCACTGTGTCACATTTGCACCGGCTTTCTGTGGGAGCTATGTCCAATCCCACTTATTTCGACTGCTCAGCTCCCATTGAAGAAAATACATGCTTTCTGTTTAGTTATAGCAATGCGTATGGGAGTTACAAAAAAGCTGGAAGTCTTATCCAAACTAAAGCAGTAAGTACACCGCCATGTAGTCTATCAACCAGCATTGTGCCACATTTGCAGCTGCTTTCCTGTGGGAGCTATCTCCAATCCAAATCACTTGGACTGCCCAGCTCCGATTGAAAAAATACATGATTGCAGTAGAAGTTATAGCACTGTCTATGGGAGCTACAAGAAACAGGAAGGGAGCCCTCACCTACCGTTTTAAGTAGCTTCCTATGTAAGTCTCTCAGACAGCACTGTTTCATGCTCTTGGCTTCGTCAGCTCCCTTTAAAAATATATTCTGTCACTAGAAGTTATACCACTGCAAATGGGAGCTACAAGAAACCAGGAAAGGAGAAACCACCTACAGTAGTAAGTAAGCCCCCATATAGACTATCAACCAGCACTGTGTCACGTTTGCAGCTGCTTTCCTGTGGGAGCTATATCCAATCCCACTCACTTGGACTGCTCAAATCCCATTGAAAAAATACAGACTGTGGGTAGAAGTTAGACCACTGCGTATGGGAGCTACAAGAAAGCAGGAGACCCCACCCTACGTATAGTAGTAAGTAGGTCCCCGTGTAGTCTCTCAGTCAGCACTGTGTCACATAAGCAGCTGCTTTCCTGTGGGCATTATCTCCAATCCCAGTCATTTGGACTGCTCAACTCCCATTGAAAAAATATATACTGTGGGTAGAAGTTATACCACTGCCTATGGGAGCTACAAGAAAGCAGGAAGGCAGAAGCAACCTACAGTAGTAAGTCGGTCCCCATGTAGTCTATCAGCCAGCACTGTGTCACATTTTCAGCTGCTTTCCTGTGGGAGTTATCTCCAATAACATTCACTTGTACTGCTTAGGTCCCATTGAAAAAATGAATGCTGTCGGTTAAGTTATACCACTGCTTATGGGAGCTAAAAGACAGCAGGAAGGAAGACCCAACCTACAGTACTAAGTAGGTCCCCATGTAGTCTCTCAGCCAGCACTGTGTCACCGTTGCAGCTGCGTTCCTGTTAAAGCTATCTCCATTCCCACTCTCTTGGACTACTCAACTCCCATTGAAAAAATACAGACTGTCGGTTAAGTAATACCAATGCATATGGGAGCTACAAGAAAGCAGGAGGGCAGACCCCAATTACAGTAGTAAGTAGGTCCGCATGTAGTCTATCAGCCAGCACTGTGTCACATTTACAGCTTCTTTCGTGTAGGAGCTATCTCCAATCGCACTCAGTTTGACTGCTCAACTCTGAAAAAATATATGCTGTCACTTAAATTATACCACTGCGTATGGGAGCTATAAAAAAGCTGGAAGGCAGACCCCACCTACAGTAGTGTGAAATATGTTGCCTTGATTCGTGTCAATGTGGATCAACGAATATGGATGATAATTTTTGGTAGCTTTATTTGTTCTTGTGTAACTTGTTCTTGCGTTTTGTAACGGCAACTTGACAGGTGTCTTGGAAGACTAGCTTGAACCAGGTTTTGCTAAGGAGGGTGTTTCTGCTTCTTGTAAGAGCAGCTTGGCAGATATTTTGGGGAGATTAGCTTGAACCAGTTTTGCAGAGATATACACACGGAGGTCGCCTGGGGGGCACCGTGAGGAAGACTACTGACTTCCTCCAACGACCACCTAAAGAGGGTGAAAAAGATCCTCGAGATGGAACAAAGCATGCGCGAGAAGCAGAGGACCCCTTCCCAGAAATGATTAACATTTTTCAGCCCCTTCGAGGAAAAGTCATGAATACGTATAAGGCCTACCCTACTTAATGCGAACTCGGGATGTGACGGGTGTGCTTCCTGATAGAGCAGAGGCTCTCAGTGCACCCAGCGCTGTTTGCTTGCTCTTATTCATCCAATAAATTCCTAAACGCAACCGGAATCCTGTTCGGGGATACTTTATTTATCACAATTGGGGGCTCGTCCAGGATGGTCGTGGTTCCTGAATTCTGACTTTATTTAGGAGGGGCACACCACCATTTGGTTGCTCTTGATCAAGTCGGATCAGGACTAACACCAGCCTAAACCTGAATAGAGGCAAGCAAAGAATTTGATTTTTATAAGCTCCCTTGCCGACTCCAGCAGTTTATTTTGCCCATAATTCTGCGCGTGAAGATCTGAACGAAGATGACGGAGTCGTAAGTATTTAAGGCGTATCCCGTTTGGTTGGGTGGGTTTCGGTTGCCTGTGTGTGTAAGAGTGTGATTGAGACGGAACCTGGTTCCGAAGGGAGTGTGGAGGTCTTCTAACCGTGGTTCCAATCTCCCGCGAGGGACTTGGCCGGTGAAGGACCAAAGCGATTCCTATAGTATTCATGGGTGGGTGATAGGTCCTAAACCCCCTGCAAGGCACTCTTACTGGTAACCAAGGGCTGTAGGAATTGCCACAGTAAAATTCCTAGATGGGTCAGAAAAAGTCAAAGACCCAGGACCTAAAGAAAGGGAGCAAATTACCAGACATACCGTCAGAAAGTCCATTAGGAATAATGATTAGGGATTGGAATGAAAGGGGCCCCAGAAAAGGAAAAAGTAAATTCAAATTAGTCCAATATTGTATGATTGAATGGCCAAAGAAACCTTTAAAGCCACATATCTTTTGGCCTGTTTTTGGATCTTTTGAGGACTGGATTTGCCAGGCCTTAAATATATACGTTAATTCAAAGGAACCTTTTTGTCAGGAGGAAAGTGATTATGCGGGATTATGGGTTAGGACTTCACGTCCTTTTCCGGCCTCAATACTTACATTGAAAGCAAATGAAAAGTTTGAGGAAGAAGAAGGGAATAAAAATGGAAAAGTAAAGGAAAAAGATGATAAATGGGAGCCACTGGATAACTTACCGCCTCCATATTCTAACAATCCACCTCCGGTGGCGGCTCCCGCCCGGGTGGCCGTAGTACCCCCACCAGTGCCACCGTTGCCCCTGTCTCCACCACCAACAGCACCGGAATTAGATCTACCTCCCACTGCATGTACGCGAAGTAAGACTGCCACATCTGAGGGAGCTTCTCTATATCCCTTACGAGAGGTACCCCTCGGAGGTAATCAGGGAGGCATTGGGTTTTTGGCAGTCCCTTTAAATACCACAGATGTAAGAAATTTTAAGAAAGAAATGGGGACCCTATTAGATGATCCCCTTGGGGTAGCTGAAAAAATAGACCAATTCTTAGGCCCCAATACTTATACCTGGGAAGAAATACAGTCGATTTTAGGGATCTTATTTGCTGCTGAGGAAAGGGGTATGATTAGACAAGCTGGAATGACAATTTGGGAAAGACAAAATTAGACTGGACCTCCTGGGGATCATAAATGGCCAAATATGGACCCTCACTGGGATCATCAACAACCCCAAGGGAGGCAGAACATGAGAGACCTGAGAACATGAATTATCCAAGGGATAAGTGATGCGGTCCCCCGAGGACAAAACATTAATAAAGCATTTAATGAGGAACAAGGGAAAAACGAATCACCAACGGAATGGTTAGAAAGGTTAAGAAAAAGTTTACAAATGTATTCTGGAATAGATCCAAATACAGTGGCTGGGACTGCACTCCTTAGAACACAATTTGTAGCAAAATCTTGGGGGATATAAGAAGAAAATTGGAAAAATTAGAAGACTGGCAAAATAGAGGGTTAGAGGAATTACTTAGAGAAGCTCAAAAAGTCTACATAAGGAGGGACGAAGAAAAGCAAAAAGCAAAAGCAAAAATTTTTGTAGCAGCCATAAGAGAGAGTAAGGAAGCTGAAATCTCATCTGGGGAGAAAGGGAAAAAGAAAATAGAGATGACACCCCAGGGACCACCTTCTAGAGAGAGGTCTGGTATTCCCGTCTGTTACTACTGTAACAAGAAAGGGCATATTCAGAAGAACTGTAGAAAACGGGAACAAGATGAAAAAATGCTTAAAGAAGAATAGAGGAGTCAGGGGCTATATTTGTTGGGGACTTCAACATCAACAGAGCCCTTGATAAAATTACTAATAGGTCCCCATAAGGAAGAAGTTTTATTTTTAGTCGATACGGGTGCTGAAAAGTCAACCATCCAAAAGCTCCCAAAAGGGATAGAAAAAGAGAAAAATTATATGTCAGTAATTGGGGCAAAAGGAGAACCCTTTAAAGTGCCCATTCTAAAAGATATAGAAATAGAGTCAGAGAAGAAAATTTACCTTAATGATTTGTTGCTACTCCCTGAAGCAGAATATAATTTACTGGGGAGAGATCTGATCCTGAAATTAAATCTAAGCATCCAGAGTCAAGGGGACAAGTTACAGATTAAGTTATATCCCCTAACACAAGAAGATGAGAAAAATATGAATCCCTTAGTATGGTATAAAGAGGGAGAAACTGGAAAAATACAAATGGATCCCATAAGTGTTCAAATAATAGACCCACATCGCCCAATAAGAATCAAACAATACCCCATATCCATGGAAGGTTGGAAGGGGTTAAAACCGGTGGTTGACAGACTTTTAGAACAGGGGACTTTGGAACCCTGTATGTCACCCCACAATACACCTATCCTCCCTATAAAGAAACCAGATGGATTATATAGAATGGTACAAGATCTAAGGGCTGTAAATCAGCGAACCATCACTAAATTCCCTGTGGTGGCAAATCCTTATACTCTATTGAGTCATATTTCTCCAAAATATACTTGGTATAGTGTGATAGATTTAAAAGATGCATTTTGGGCTTGTCCTTTGGACGAGGGGTCCAGAGATTATTTTGCTTTTGAATGGGAGGATCCTGAGACAGGACGAAAGCAACAACTAAGATGGACCGTGCTGCCACAGGGGTTTACGGAATCACCGAATTTATTTGGACAAACTTTCGAAAGAATTTTGCAGGATTTTATAATACCCAAAGAAATTAAATTATTGCAGTATGTAGATGATCTATTAGTGGCAGGGGAAACTGAGGAAGAGACTCGAAAGGCTACCATAAAGTTGTTAAACTTTTTGGGAAAGAGAGGATTGAAAGTGTCCCGGTCAAAATTACAATTTGTAGAACAAGAAGTAAAATACCGAGGACATTGGCTAAATAGAGGAAGAAAAAAATTAGACCCCGAACGAGTATCTGGGATTTTATCTTTAAGACCACCAAAAACAAAAAAAGAAATTCGGCAGATATTAGGATTGTTAGGATATTGCAGACCATGGCTTGAAAATTATAGTGAGAAAGTAAATTTTTTTATATAACAAATTAACTAACAACCAGCTTAAGTGGCTTGCAGAAGATGACCAGAGATTTGAGGAAATAAAAAGTGCATTAATACAAGCACCTGTACTGAGTCTCCCAGACTTAGAGAAACCTTTTTATCTTTTTGTAAATACCTCAAATCAAACAGCGTATGGAGTCCTCACTCAGGACTGGGCAGGAACCAAAAAGCCCGTGGGATATTGCTCTAAACTACTTGACCCAGTAAGCAGAGGACGGTCTGCTTGTCTCCAAGCCCTAGTCACGACGGCTTTATTAATAGAGGAAGCCGGGAAAATTACCTTTAGTGCACCCTTAAAGGTGTACACCCCACATAATGTTAAGACAGTTTTAAAACAAAAAGCAGAAAAATGGTTAACGGATAGTCGGATTTTAAAATATGAAGCAATATTAATAGATTTCCCTGACCTAGAATTAAAAGTAACATCTGCACAGAGCCCAGCACAATTTTTATTTGGAGAACCATTAGAGGTACTACAACACAATTGTTTAGAAATAATCGAGACCCAAACAAAAGTTAGACCTGACTTAAGAGATACTGAACTAAAAGAAGGGGAAATATTGTTCATCGATGGATCTTCTCAAATGGTGGAGGGAAAGAGAAAATCGGGGTATGCAATAATAAATAAAGGGTTAGACATAGTAGAGTCAGGACCCTTGAGCCCAACATGGTCAGCTCAAGCTTGTGAGTTGTATGCCCTTTATAGGGTCTTAGAATTATTGAAAGGAAAGAGCGGGACTATATTCACAGACTCTAAATATGCATATGGGATAGTACACACTTTTGGAAAAATTTGGGAAGAAAGAGGCTTAATTAATACCCAAGGGAAGAATTTAATACATCAAGAATTAATAATAAAAATCCTAAAAACTCTAAGGGAACCAAAGAAAATAGCCATAGTACATGTAAGAGGACACCAAAAAGGATTAGATTACCGAACTAGAGGAAATAACTTAGCAGATAAGGAAGTTCAGGAAGCAGCTCTCAGGCCTCAGACGATTAAAGTCTGTGTAGTACAAACTAAGAGGGGCAACAATGAAAAGGAACAAGAATAAAGAGAAAAGAAATTTACCCCTGAGGAATTAAATAAGTTGGAGAAAATAGGGGCCAAATTAGAACAAGGGAAATGGATGTTACCTGATGGGCGGGAAATGTCAAAAGCTAGACACGTTATGGAACGCTTACACGCACAAACGCATTGGGGTACCAAAGCATTAAGTGATCATTTTCTTAAACAATTTGGATGTATTGGAATCTTTGAAATAACAAAGCAAATTACACGGTGTTGCTTAACGTGTCAAAAGATAAATAAGAAAATATTTTGACAAGTAGCAACTGGAGGAAGAAAAACAGCTTACAGACCTTTTGAAAGAGTGCAAGTTGATTTTACAGAATTACCCAAGGTGGGAAGGGTAAAATACTTACTAGTAATCGTGGATCACTTAACACAATGGGTAGAGGCTTACCCTGTGGCACGAGCCACGGCACAGATGGTAGTAAAAATTTTATTAGAACACTTAGTACCTAGATATGGGATAATCCAGTACATAGACTCAGACCAAGGCACGCACTTTACTTCTAAAGTAATAAAATTATTATGTCAATCACTAGGTATCCAGTGGGAATACCATACTCCCTGGCACCCACAGAGTTCGGGAAAAGTAGAAAGGATGAATCAAACAATAAAACAACAGCTAGCTAAATTGATGATTGAGACCCAAATGTCTTGGACAAAGTGCTTGCCATTGGCACTTTTGAATATAAGAACTAAACCCCACAGTGAAACTGGATTATCACCATATGAAATGTTATATGGCATGCCCTATTCCCAAGGGATGCCTCTAGAGAACAATGTAATTGAGGATCAAACTATCCAGAAATATGTGGTAACCATTGGAAAAAGATTAAAAGAATTAAGGGAAATTGGGATGTTAGCCCAGACTCCACCGCTTGGATTTGCAATTCACCAATTAGAACCAGGAGATAAAGTTCTAATAAAAGCATGGAAGGAAGAAACCTTATCTCCTCTCTGGGAGGGACCTTTTCTTGTTTTATTAACTACAGAGACGGCTGTGAGAACTGCTGAAAAGGGATGGACCCACGTTTCGCAAGTAAAAGGTCCAGTGAAAGAATGGAAAGTCGCATCTGAGCCTGGAGAGACTAAATTGACCTTCAGACGATCTTGAAAGAGCACGCAACAAAGGAGACTTTGTGACGGTAACTGAGAGTGGTGGAAGATCATTTTGGGAAAAATTCCCTCCCTCAACACCTAAGCACGCTTTGAAGATAGAGTGCTATTACAATAAGGTAGGGAGAAACTCCACACAAGTTTAAAGGACTGTAAGGCCACGTGTTAGAAACTGAACTAAATAAACCCGGAAATCCCTTTAATACTGAAGTTTGGCAAAAACCATATGAGTCTCATCTAGCATGATCCATATGAGACCCCTGAAGAATACCCCTGCTGCCGTGAAGATGAATAATCCCGCTGCTGGAAGCACCCCAGTAGGCGGTGGAGGCAGAGGAGTAAAAAGGTGGGGTTTGATTTTGTTTGTATGGATCAACCTAATCCTACATGGAGTTTCAGCCGATTCGTGCTCCAAATGCTACCAACAAGTGGCATATGGGAAACAAACGGTGTCAACTCTGGCCTATCATACCCACATAAATGCTGGGTGTTATAAAAGAACTCAATTGGAAAAATGCCAAACAGCGGTATTGACTCTTTGGGTAGCTGAGAATCTTGGAGACAAGACAGGAAGAGTAGTCCATGGCTATGGAACTTGTCCCAAGGGAGAGAAATATATATGTTTCACTCAAGGAGGAATGTGGGGGTATTCAGATGGAGGAGGACAACAAGATAGATTTAAAGAAGAATTAGTAAAGAATGTTACACGAAGATTAAAAACAAATCGCAACTGACCTCCTTCAACTTCAAAAACATTATATGAAAAACTCAAAGAAAGGATGAGCACATGGGGTTTACCAACTAAAGGACAGAATTTATTTGTAGATTTGATGCAGAAAATAGCTACAGAATTGAATGTATCCTCTTGTTGGATATGTGGAGGGACTCAGATGACTGAGCAGTGGCCATGGAGAGGAGACAGTGTGGAACCCCAACAATTATTAGAATGGAACAACACCCATAAATCCAGCACAAACAGACCTGAAGGATGGGTGCTAAGTCATGAAGTAATAGGCCAGTTTTGTATATCTAGAAATAGCAGTGATTTTACACTGGACATACAACTTGCAAAATGATCTTGACCACTAACTCAACAAGTAGTACCTGGTGGCCAAAGTCACCCAATGGGTACTGGACTACCAACTGCTCTGGCAATCAAATTCAATGTTGGAAAAACAAAATGAATGCAAACCCATTTGAAGAAATTAGGGATTTGAAGTCCTTTTGGGAAAACCCCAGAAAAACAAATAGCAATTGGAAGTCTCCTGATGGGCTATTTTGGATATGTGGGCAAAGAGCATATAACGAATTACCAAAGAGATGGAGAGGTAGCTGTACCACTGGAATGATCCAACCCGCCTTTTTTTTGCTGCCAAAAATGAAAAATAATCATTTGGGAATACCTTTGTATGAGACCCTGAACCGAAGAAAGAGAAGTATATTAATAGGGGGAGCACAAAAGTGGAAAGATAATGAATGGCCCCCTGAACGAATCATTAATTACTATGACCCAGCTACATAGGCACAAGATGGAAGTTGGGGTTATAGAACTCCTATCTCCATGCTAAACCGTATCATTCGGTTACAAGCAGTAGTTGAAATAATTACTAATCAAACTGCTTGGGCTTTAGAATTAGTAGCAAAACAATTATCTCAAACTCGAGCAGCCGTGTATCAGAATCGGCTAGCCTTGGATTATCTAATGGCAGCAGAAGGAGGCGTGTGTGGAAAATTTAATACATCTGAATGTTGTATAGAAATTGATGACCATGGGGATACAATTACAAAGATTGCAAATGAAATTAAATGAGTCGCACATGTACCTGTACAACGATGGGACTCAATTTTGAAGAATGACTGGTGGGATAATTTATTTGGCGGTGTTTGGTGGAAGAAATTAGGATTTATGATATTGTGTTCAATATTAAGCTTATTTTTTTTACCTTGTATGATCCCATGTTTCATTAGACTGATCCACTCTATAATCCAAGCTATGCAAATTACTGCTATGCCCATAGATCCTGAAAAAGCAACAAGCGGTAAAACCAACCCTTTGATGATATTAAAATTGAAGGAAGATCCAAAATTGATATCAATCAAACAAGTATTAAGTCCATTAGAAGCTAAAACATGAGTCAAGAGTATCAAAAAGAAAATGGGGGATTGTGAAATATGTTGCCTAGATTCGTGTCAATGTGGATCAACGAATATGGATGATAATTTTTGGTAGCTTTATTTGTTCTTGTGTAACTTGTTCTTGCGTTTCGTAACGGCAGCTTGACAGGTGTCTTGGAAGAGTAGCTTGAACCAGGTTTTGCTAAGGAGGGTGTTTCTGCTTCTTGTAACAGCAGCTTGGCAGATGTTTTGGGGAGATTAGCTTGAACCAGTTTTGCAGAGATAGACACACGGAGATTGCCTGAGGGACACCGTGAGGAAGACTACTGACTTCCTCCAATGACCACCTAAAGAGGGTTAAAAAGACCCCCGAGATGGAATAAAGCATGCGTGAGAAGCAGAGGACCCCTTCCCAGAAATGATTAACATTTTTCAGCCCCTTCGAGGAAAAGTCATGAATACGTATAAGGCCTACCCTACTTAGTGCGAGCTCGGGATGTGACGGGTGTGCATCCTGATAGAGCAGAGGCTCTCAGTGCACTCAGCGCTGTTTGCTTGCTCTTATTCATCCAATAAATTCCTAAACTCAACCGGAATCCTGTTCGGGGATACTTTATTTATCACAGTAGTAAGTAGATCCCCATGTAGTGTATCAGCCAGCACTGTGTCACATTTGTACCTACTTTCTTTTGGGAGTTATCTCCAATCCCACTCACTTGGACTGCTCAGCTCTCATTGAAAAAATACTTTCTTTCCGTTAAGTTATACCACTGCGTATGGGAGCTACAAGAAAGCAGTAAGGCAGACCTTACCTACAGTAGCAAGTAGGTCCCCATGTAGACTATCAGCCAGCACTGTGTCACATTTGCAGCTGCTTTCCTGTGGGAGCTATCTCCAATCCCACTCACTTGGACTGCTCAACTCCCATTGAAAAAATATAGACTGTCGGTAGAAGTTATACCACTGCATATGGGAGGTACAAGAAAGCAGGAAGGCAGACCCTGCCTAACGTAGTAAGTAGATCCCCATGTAGTCTATCAGTCAGCACTGTGTCACATTTCCACCTGGTTTCAAGTGGCAGCTGTCTCCAATAACACTCACTTGAACTGCCCAGGTCACATTGAAAAAACATATGCTGCCACTGAAATTATACCACTGCGTATGGGAGCTACAAGAAAGCAGGAAGGCAGACCAACTTAAAGCAGTAAGTACGTCCTCATGTAGTCTATCAGCAAGCACTGTGTCACATTTTCAACTGCTTTTCTGTAATAGCTATCTCCAAACCCACTCACTTGATCTACTCATCTCCCATTGAAAAAATATTTGCCGTCCGTTAAGCTATACCAAAGCATATGGGAGCTACAAGAAAGAAGGAAGGCAGACCCAAATTACAGTGTTAAATAGATCCCCATGTACTCTATCAACCAGCACTGTGTAAAATTTCAGCTGCTTTCCTGTGGGAGCTATCTCCAATCCAACTCTTTTGGAAAGCTCAGGTCCCATTGAAAAAATACAGATAGTTGGTACAAGTTATACCACTGCGTATGAGAGCTACAATAAAGCAGAAATCCAGATCCCACCTACAGTAGTAAGTAGGTCCCCATGTAGTCTATCAGTCAGCACTGTGTCACATTTGCAGCTGCTTTCCTATAAAAGCTATGTCCAATAACACTCACTTGGACTGCTCAGGTCCCATTGAAAAAATAAAGACTGACGTTTAAGTTATACCACTGGGTATGGCATCTACAAGAAAGCAGGAAGGCAGATCCCACCTACAGTAGTAAGTAGGTTCCCATGTAGTCTAACAGTTAGATCTGTGTCAAATTTTCACCTACTTTCCTGTGAGAGCTATGTCCAATAACACTCACTTGGACTGCTCAGGTCCCATTGAAAAAATACAGACTCTTGATAAAAGTAATAACACTGTATATGGGAGCTACAAGAAAGAAGGAAGGCAGAAACAACCTACAGTAGTAAGTAGGTCCCCATGTAGTCTATCAGTCAGAACTCTGTCACATTTGCAGCTTCTTTCCAGTGGTAGCTATCTCCAATCCCACTAATTTGGACTGCTCAGCTCCCATTGAAAAAATACATGTGTTCCGTTAATTTATACCACTGAGTATGGGAGCTACAAGAAAGCAGGAAGGCAGACCTCATCTACAGTAGTAAGTAGGTCCCCATGTAGTCTATCAGCCAGAACTGTTCCACATTTTCACCTGCTTTCTTTTGGGATCTATCTCCAGTCCCACTTACATGGTCTGCTCAGCTCCCATTGAAAAACTACTGGCTTTCCGTTAAGTTATACCACTGCGTATGGGAGGTGCAAGAAAGAAAGAAGGCAGACCCCACCTACAGTAGTAAGTAGATCCCCATGCAGTCTATCAGCCTGAACAGTGTCACATTTGCACCTGCTTTCCTGTGGGAGCTATCTCCAATCCCACTCACTTGGACTGCTCAGCTCCAATTGAAAAAATACATGCTTTCCGATAAGTTTTAGAACTACGTATGGAATATACAAGAAAGCAAGAAGGCAGACCCCACCTACGATAGTAAGTAGATCTCCATGCAGTCTATTAGCCAGAACTGTGTCACATTTGCAGCTGCTTTCCTGTGGCAGCTATCTCCAATCCAACTCACTTGGACTACTAAGCTCCCATTGAAAAAATATATGCTGTAGGTTAAGTTATACCACTGTGTATGGGAGCTCCAAGAAAGCAGAAAGGCAGACCCCACCTACAGTATATACCAGTATAGAAGTTATACCACTGCCTATGTGCTGAAGATGACAGGAGACAAGATACAATAATCAGGCTCATACATATTGCAAAACTTAAGCTCATCATTGATTCCCAGTGAGATGCAAACCTTGCCATTGTTTCAACATACTCTAGATACTTGTGGCTGCTTAACCCAAACTAAGCTCCTGCTTTCTCATCCAGTTATCATACAACTCTCCTGCTCTCACGTCCTTGAGCAAGGGTCCAATATCTTGTCGCTTAATGCTTACTGCCTAACCAGCTGTATTCTATCATGTCCTCTTTCCTCTAGCCAAGTCTCCACAAAACTCCCCACATTTCCCCCATTTTCTTTTTGGACAATGATATTAGCCTTCCACATCCTCTCAAATGTTCTTTCTATTGTCCGTTGAATACGATTTATAAAACAGGGAAACACTAACAATACAAATAAAGCAATACCCATAAAGTCAATTCCATACATTATAACATTTTGCAACCAAGGGCCTATTCCCCACCCCTTAAGCCATCCTTCAAGTCCTAATCCCTCTTCTTGTTTCAGCTGATGTCATGCCTGTTGAAGTTCTTTCAGTTTGGCATGTATCGAGGTGGAATGGTCCGACAGGTTCATACAACACATGCCCTCAAATTCTTCACATCCATTTCCACGGCCTAATGATAAAAAGTCTATGGCAGCTCTATTTTGTAACACCACATGATTTACACTTTGAACGTCAGCTGTTAACATGTCAATTTTTTATTTAACTTATCTTTAATCCAACATCCTAACTGTTTAGCCAAGTTCATGGCCTTATTGGCTGCTCCTCCTGGCAAAAGGGTGGCAACTATGACTTGCTTCAGTTCACTCCAAAATCGTGGGGGACCAATATCAGTACAATCAAACTCATAATAACTACGTTTTTTGCGGGAGCTATTATTATGGTCAGCAAACTGCATTAGCGCAGTTAAGTTAGGGTGGAATAGAGTTTCCCCAAATAACAGGGTCCACCCGGGGGATTTACTGGTATTCCGTTCCAGGCCCTTTCTCCACAGATTAAAAATATACCCGTGTTCAATTTCTTCAGTGATGTAATACTAGAGACATTACAGCTGGAATATAATTGCTTAAATACCGTTTCTGACTTCAAAGAAGAGTCTAAGGTGACCCAATATTTTCGATTTCTATTAAAGTCATGGATATCCCGTGACATAAAACTTATCCATTTTCACCCAGTTCCATTAGTACCAAAGCTTGCATTGGCACTTCCAAACAAGTCTATTTCCTCAGGGAGTGAGGCTAAGGTGGTATTAAGGGACTTAATTATCTCACATTGACGTTTCCCGTCCGAATGATCGTGATCATCGCTAACTGTGTTCAGCTCGGTCCTATTACACAAGGTGTTATTATCTACTAGTCCACAAAATTCCTCCAAAAACTACACGGGCAATCCTATCAAACACGTTTTAAAAGGATTAGTAACCCCTCCCAAACTAAGACAAAGAGATGATTGACCAGTTTCATTAGCGAAGGTTATCCTAATATTATCTCTAGGCTGATTAAAATGCATCAAGCTGTTAGCAATTATAGTTACACTAAAAGCTATGGTTATAACAAAACACCTCATTATTATTCATTAAATTCACTGTCTTTTTGTTATATAACCTTCAGTCTTTTGATTGTTAGCCAGTCCTCCAATGACCGCAAGACGAGGGTGTATTTATTCTACAATCTCTTCCTGTCCTTTTTCGTCAGGTGGTTTGATCTCCGCAGCTTCAAGGATGGCTTTTGTCCACCCGGCTGTGTTCTGGTTTAGCAAGGAGCACCTTTTGGCTTAGTAACAGGGGGAGCGTGTTGCAGTGAAGATCAGGTTTGCGGACTCTCCCCCGGCTCCTGGGTTCACACTCACCCCGGCCCAGCTGGGCCAATCTGGCGCCTCTGCGATCACTATTTAGGGAACAAGAATTTGAAATGTGATGCGGCAGGTGTAAGAGTGATACAAGATGGAGGCGACCACGTGGACCCTTCAGCCAGAGAGTGAGGAAGGAAGGAGAAGCAATAGACCAGAGACTCCTCTGCAAGTCGTGGTGAGAATGCAAGCCGTGCCCCTGCAACCTATGGAGATCCATGGCAGGACCGAGAGTTACCAGAAGCTCCATGTGAGTGAGCCCGAACGGGCGAGGGACTGTGTGGGGAGACGGCCATGGCCCAGGCCGTGTTTGAGAGCCTGTAGGTCGCAGAGCAGTCCCACACGAGAGGCAAAGAGGAGCTGCAGTCTTTGGAATAAGTGCGCGTCGGAGCAGCCCGTGCAGATCTGCCGTGTGTGTGAATTACCCCACGGACTTGCAGGGAGGACTGGTGTGGAGTTCACCCGTCCTGAGGAGGGACAAACGGCAGAAGTTATTGGGAACAGATTAACTGAAACCCCCACTGCCTGCCCCCCCGAATTGTTCAGGGGGGACAGGGTAAAAACACCGGGATCAGGGCTCTGAGCCCGGGAAGAGGGGAGGTGTGGCAAGAAGGTGTTCTTAAAAAGGCTGGTTGGACTCTTCATTGATGCATTACTCTGTGTTGTTTCATTTTGGTTATGTTTTGGGTTTCTGGGAGTATGTTTTACTGGATGTTGCATTAAATTATTTTTCTGTTTTCTTCCCCAAACCGAGTAGCCTGGTCTGTTTTGTCCTGAAACTTAAGCGGCAATTAAGCTCTCCCTGCCCTTGAGCAATTCTCAGCCTCTTCTGTACTTGAGGCTAATCCTGGTCTTTGTTCCCTGATGGGCCTAAACCAGGACAGGCTGGCACCCAAATGGATCCTGTTGGAGAATCAACACACAAATACCCATGTCCCCAGTATAATACTTTGGCTGGAGGCTGTCATATCCCTGTTTTAGAGTCACAATATTTAACCCATATTTCTTTCTTTCTCTCCTTTTGTGCCTTTGGATTATGATGTATTATTACAGGTGGTAGCTTCTGTTCCCCAAACACACACAGGTGGTTCATAACAAATAAGGCCCTTAACAATTTCATATGTGGGTCTTTAACATTAGCTCTTTCTGTTATGGCCTGTCCTGTGAGGGAATGGGGAATCCCTGCTACATGTTTAACTCCCAATTGCCTCATAAACTGTTCTATGCTTCTACTTATATAGGCCGCACCCTTGTTTACACTATGTGCTTACATCTGCTACCACCAGCACCTCCTCTCACTCCACCCCATGCCCACCTCTTCTGTACATTCCGGGTCTCACATTACAACCCGAGATCTTCCGGATGCCTACCACATCTCCCCCTCCCTATGCTTGATGGGTCCAGTGTCCTGTGGAACGGGCATATGATCAGTTGCTGGTCATGTTCCACTTCACTATTCAATCTTGCCAATAGTTGAGTGACTCCATCTTGATCTGCATCACGGCGAGCACTCCGAGGAACACGTCAATCTGCAAGAGAGACTCAGTAGACCGTTATATCTTCTACGTCCCATGCTCTCCCCCTCCCTAAGACGATTGAGCTGTACTTTTAAAGTATTGTGAGCGCATTTAAAGACCGCCTGTCCCTGGCTAGTGTGAGGGATACCATGACTCAATGCATGGGGATAGCTGGTATGTCCATGACCCCTCCGGGCAGCCTGCTCCACTGTTTTTCATAACTCAAATTTTACTAACAAGCATCAGACCCTTACAATCAGCAGCAAAGCTAGCGTGTTTATAGGACTTCTGATTGGTCCATTCTCCAAAAGCCAGCTGTAGTTTTCTGTGATAAGCCTTTCAGTTTCACACGGTGCCGCATTCTCCTTCCGGCCCAAAGCTGCTATCTCGTATGCATTTTTGCTTCTTCGTTTCTCACAGTCAAGAGCAGCTCAAGGACAATGTGCACATTAGTTTAGCAACTCATGCCTGGTAAGCTTCTTCTCATTTATTGAAAAAAACCACAGCTGACAAACAAAGTTATTATACTTGTGCTAAAGGTAAAATCTCTAGCAGGTCTATGCTGCAAAGTTGTATGTCTAATACTACTTACATTACTAATCAAGTCTTCTAATATCATTGAGGTTTGGTTACTTTGTTTGCTAGGCCAGTATCCTAATTTGCATAGCTGAGTTAATAAAGCAGATACTCCTACACCTGGAGCAAATATACTAGTTGCTATTATTGCTGAGGGAGACCAAAGGTAAAATAGTCATCACATTCGCCAGTAAATGCATGCTCAAATTGTTTTGGACAATGATGTTTCTAAATCATTGTGTGATTAGACATCAAGATCGTCAGTTGTCTCAAACTGCATGGTCCCGTTTGTAATCTCGAGGGTTTTCCAGGCCATGCCTTGTCCCCACAGATCAGAAAAATTCCCTTTGGTAACTGTACAGGCACAAGACTAGACCTGGATCTTTTTGGTGAAGTATAATTGCACCAAGACGTTGTGTTCTTATACACGCCTAGGATGGGATCCACATTCTGTCCCAAATGTTTTGGTATTGCTGGTAAAATTAAACATAAAAATCCATCTTTATAGATCCCAATAAATCTAAATCCTGTGGCTCTGTTGTCATTATTGGCAACCATGAAATGTTCGAATCCCATCTGTCAACTTTGTCATTACCCTCAACTAAGGGATTTGTTTTTACTGCATTTGGTACAGGCCATTGTGCCACATCTGATGGAACTCCCACCAAATAGGTAGAAAAAGGATTATCTGGAGTGGCCATTGATAAACATATTGTAGACTGATTGATTGCTTTGGCCAGTGTAAGCCACATGTTTTGCTTGATTTCTTGAAGTTGACTTAAACCATTTACCACAATCATTTGAAGCATAAACAGTATGACAAAATCCATTTTTTTTTTTTTACTCCTGATAAAAAAAAAAAAAATCCTTCACTAATGCGTCTAAAACATAAACCACCTTTTAGCTTCTCAATGTCAAAATGTTCTGTTCTTCCAAGTTCCATTCCTGACACCTAAACCACCTTAGAAATTTTCCACTGTAAGAAAACCACTATTCATCATCACATTTACAGCAAAATGCATAACATCACGACCAATAGTTTTTACACTCTTTGAGGCAAGGGACTGAGGATGGAAAGGATGAGCCCAGCGGTCCGTGAGGGCTGTGGCCGACTGTGTCGGCGCGCGGTGTGTGTGGAGGGGCACTCCGGAGACACTGACGGGGCACAGGAAGCGGCTGCGCGGCAATGGCTGTGGATAGAAGGGGCGGGGGGGGGTCTGTCTCACTCCGTGCCGTCCCCGGCACCGGCGGCACAGCCGGTATTTCTCTCTCCCGTGTTTACTTTTCCTTCCCTCACGTGCCCGATGGTGCCCAGTCTAACATGGGATCGCACTTCCCCACTCTCCACTGATCATCCTGCGCTGCACCCCCGCCCGACTCCGCCCACTTGGCATTCCCTAGCAAGTTGTCCCAGGGGTAACTCGGCTCGCTGGGCTCGAATGGGAAGCAGCTCTCCCGCGGGGGCTCTGCTCCGAAGCCCCTTCGCCTCTCTGACTTTGTAAAAACTCTTGTGTAGAGGAGAACTTTTTTCTTTACTCCGCGTAGCCGCACCACCCTCCGTCTCCTCACCAGACTCCGTCTTCTAGCTCTCATTTCTGCCACTCCTCCACGTAGATCACTTATCTTCGGTGGCGAACGAGGCGGCTGACTTTTCCCCTGTCCCGTTTCCATTTCCGTCAGGCGCCAACTTTGGCGGTTCGTGGGGTGGCTGACTTTTCTCTTTTCTCGGTATCATCCGCCTCAGCGCCGCTCCCGACATTACTATCGGTGCTGCTCCTGGCGCTGCTCTCGGCGCCTCTCCCAGCGCTTCTCCCGGCGCTACTCTCGGCACTACTGTCGGTGCCTCTCCCGGCGCGTCTTCTGGCTCTGACCGCTCTACACGCGGGGGGAGGGGAGCATTACTTTTGATACGGTAGGAGCCAGCGGGGTGGATTAGAACCAGTCACGCTCATCGTTTTTATTCTTACTCTGTGCTGCTGATGCATGCTCAGCAGCCTTCTTTTCTGCCTGATGTTGCAACAACTCATTGTGCACTATCCTCCAAGGCTTCCCTAACTTTTCAGCTATCTCATCGTCCTCCAGGGTAGCTTCCCACAGCAAATCCCCAAATTTACTCCATTCGCTCAATTCATGCACTGTATGTGGATTCTGAAACACTCCCTTAGCAAAAACAGAAGCTAACAACCCTGGTAGGTCTTTTTGCAGATCTATATCCTCTATCTGCCGCTTCTGCAAGAATGCAGTAAATAAATAATATGCCGCTTGCCTTTCCATACCTATTATCATCAGCGCGCTGTTGCAGCCCTTCAAAGTCCGACGGCACGTATCGGTCTATAGGGTCACCCAGGGCACGGCGTGTTCCCAATTTTCACGCTTATTGCCGTCCTTGCTGCATGGGACCCAGACCCCTTCGTCGCTCCGCCGTGGCGCCCAGTCGGTATATCACGTCATTCATGTATCGCGTCGGGGTCACCGTTTGCTGAAGATGACGGGAGACAAGCCCACCCTGTAGTGCAACAAGTCTCAACTTTATTTGCAAAGATACAGCTCTTTTATAGATACAATAATCAAGCTCATACATATTTCAAAAGCTAAGCTCATCATTGGTTCCCAGTTAGATGCAAATCTCGCCCTTGTTTACTCCAGATACTTGTGGCTGCTTAACCCAAACTAAGCTCCTGTTTTCTCATCCTGTTATCATACAACTCTCTTGCTCTCACGTCCTTGAGCAAGGGTTTAATATCGCTTAATGCTTACTGCCGAACCAGCTGTATTCTATCCTGTCCTCTTTCCTCTAGACAAGTCTCCACAAAACTCCCCACACCTATGAGAGATAAAAGAAAGCAGGAAGGCAGACCCGACCTACAGTAGTAAGTAGGTCCCCATGTAGTCTCTCAGCCAGCAATGTGTCACCTTTGAAGCTGCTTTTCTTTGGGAGCTATCTCCAATCCTACTCACTTGGACTGCTCAGCTCCCATTGAAAAAAATATATGCTCTCGAATAAGTTATACCACTGCGTATGGGAGCTACAAGAAAGAAGGAAGGCAGACCCCACCTACAGTAGCAAGTAGGTCCCCATGTAGTCTATCAGCCAGCACTGTTTCACATTTGCAGCTTCTTTCCTGTGGGAGCTATATCAAATCCCACTCACTTGGACTGCTCAGCTCCCATTGAAAAAACACAGACTGTAGGTGGAAGTTATACCACTGCGTATGGGAGCTGTAAGAAAGCAGGAAGGCAGACCCCACCTACAGTAGTAAGTAGGTCCTAATTAGTCTCTCAGCCAGCACCGTGTAACCTTTAAAGCTGCTTTCCGTTGGGATCTCTCTCCAAACCCACTCACTTGGACTGCTCAGCTCCCAGTGAAAAAATACATACTTTCATTTAAGCTATACCACTGAGTATGGGAGCTACAATAAAGCAGGAGGCAGAAACGTACGTCCGTAGTAAGTAGATCCCCATGAAGTTTATCAGTCAGCGCTGTGTCACATTTGCACCTGCTTTCCTGTGGGAGCTATCTCCAATCCCACTCACATGGATTGCTCAGCGCCCATTGAAAAAATATATGCTATCGGTATATGCTATCGCTTAAGTTATACCACTGCGTATGGGAGGTACAAGAAAGGAGGAAGGCAGACCCCACCTACAGTAGTAAGTAGGTCGCTATGTAGTCTAACAGTAAGCACTGTGTCACATTTTCAACTACTTTCCTATGGGAGCTATCTCCAATAACACTCACTTGTATTGCTCAGCTCCCATTGAAAAAATATATGCTTTCCTTTAAGTTATAGTAATATGCATGGGATCTACATGAAAGCAGGAAGGCAGATCCCACCTACAGTAGTAAGTAGGTCCCCATGTAGTCTATCAGCCAGTACTGTGTCATATTGGCACCTGCTTTCCTATGGGTTTGGAGAAAAAATGAGGGACATGGACATGGATTCCGGGGTATAATGTTAGGCCTGTTGGGGCAAGGCAGCCTTAGCTCTAGTTATATGAATTTAATGCACAATCAAGACCAGAGTCAGAGTCATGGTTTAAGCAGTTGCTGTCGTGTAGACAGCAGGCCGCTTTCTGAAATGGCATGTAATTACAGACTTTAGAACTTTGTGCGGTTGTTCGGGCTCTTGAAATGTGGTGGTGTAAACCGTTGAATATTGTAACTGACTTTTTATGTTGCAGGAATTGCTCAGCGAATAGAAGGTGCGCAATCGACGGCTTTTTGACCTACTTAGAGCCATGCAGGCCGCTATCCGGCAGTGCACATCTCCATATTGTGTAATACATATTAGAAGTCATAAGTATGACATTGATTTAGGAGCAGGAAATGCTAGAGTGGACAAACTGGTAGCTTTGGGAGTGCCTGTAAATAAATTCAATCAGGCAAAAGAGGCCCATGCTACGGCCCAGGATTAGGTCTGGGAGTCAACCCCAGGGGTCTGGGAAGGCTTAAATATGTTCACGTAACTGTGGATACATTCAGTAAGTATATATGGGCAACGGCTCAAGCAGGAGAAAGGGTAATGCATGTAATCCGACATGCCACTGCATGTTTTGTTGTTATGGGGGTGCCAGGCACCATTAAGACTGATAACGGCCCTGCGTATGTTAGTCATCGGGTGAGACAGTTTTTCCAAACCTGGGGAGTGAAACACATTACAGGGGTATCACACTCACTGACAGGATGGGCTATAGTGGAACGAACTCATGAAGGGGTTATATGTCTGTGCTTACACCTACAGGTCCAATATGGGTTCCTGCGAAATGGACTAGAGTGGCTGTTACTCCTAATAATCCTGATGGTGACAGTTCACACATCGCCATTGGATCAAGTGAATCCACGTCAGAACATGTGGGTCACCTGGGCGAATCAGACAGGCCAAGTTGACTTTTGTCTGAGTCTTCAGTCGGTGAGTGATACATTCCGCACCTGCCTGGTTGGGATACCAGATTTTGATCCTAGTGATTTCCAGAAATATGTCAGCGGGAGCGCCTCCTGTTCCAGCAAAGTGACATCGGACTGTGCCGCAGACTTGTTAAGTCGGCTCAAAGTCCCTCTTCCCTGGGACCCACAAGAGTTGGAGTTGCTGGGAAGTCAAGCAATCGGAAACATAACGAATGGGAGTTGGACTCGTACTTTTTTTAACTTTGGGACTAAATATCAAGGACTAAGAGGAATGGAACAATATAAAAATATGGTTAAGCAGTGGACTGATGTTTCCCCCGAAGGTGCATATAGTCGATTTGTAGATCCAAAAGGAGGATATTGTGGATTGGCCATAGGACAATTTGGTGGAACTTGGATGGCCAATTTATCTGGGTTGATATATGGGGGGAGTAACAGGGATTGGGAACGCGGAAACCCTCAGGGGCCTACTCTGTGGAGCAATGGGTCTGCTAAAGCTCTACCCAATAACATCTTCTTAATATGTGGGGATCGAGCGTGGCAGGGAATCCCAGCTAACCCAAATGGGGGGCCATGTTATTTAGGGAAACTAACTTTGTTTGCTCCTCGACAGCAGGACTGGTTAAAAAGTACCTAGTTACAGAAAACAAGAGATACCCACAACTTAAAAGGAGATCGTGATGGTAAAGTACAATTGTGGTCCATTATGGGAAATGTATTTGCTTCAGCATTTGTACCTGGGTTGGCTGCAGCCCAGGCCTTACGGAAGTTAGAAAAATTAGTGTGTTGGTCGGAGCAGCAAGCTAATGTTACTACTGATGTTATTGAAAAAATTGTTGGCAGACCAGAAAAGCCTTAGACATGCCTTATTGCAAGATCGTGCAGCTATTGATTTTTTGCTATTGGCGGAAGGGCACGGATGCCAAGACTTTGAAGGCATGTGTTGTTTTCATCTTTCTGATCATAATGAATCTATTCACAAAGCTTTGGCATTTTTAAAGGCTCACGCTAAGAATATTACGGTGGGTTATAACCCTTTTGATAATTGGCTTCAATCAGCTTTTAGGGGGTTTTCATCTTGGTTGACTATGTTAATCAAAGAAGGGTTAAGATGGATATTGCTTATTTTACTTTTGCTTATAATGTTTAAGATAGTATATAGTTGTATTACGAAGGCAGTGCATAAATTGACTGACTCAGTCTTAATTGTCCAAAAAAAACCCGGGAGAATTGTGGAGAAAAAATGAGGGAGCATGGACATGGATCCCGGGGTATAATGTTAGGCCTGTCGGGGCAAGGCAGCCTGAGCTCTAGTTATATGAATTTAATGCACAATCAAGACCAGAGTCAGAGCCATGGTTAAAGCAGTTGCTGTCATGTAGACAGCAGGCCGCTTTCTGTTCCCTCAAGGTCAGACTGTTTTCGACTAAAAGTGGTAAACAACTTTGGGGAAAAACAAGATGGGAAAATGTGAGGGAGCTTGCTTATCACAGAAACCGCAAGTAGGATGAACAAGAAAGTGAAATTTATTAGCTGCTGTTGCTGAGCTAGCTTTGAAGCTGCTGTGTATATAAGTTAGAGCTTGCTCTCAATAAAGAAGAAGATTTCTGCTCACATTGAGTAGTACTGATTTCTTCCCACCCAGCTGAGAATCGGACCCTGGGTTGATCGCCGCATGAAATAGGCTTAGAGCTGGTTTTTCAGGCATCAAGCCTGGGTTTTTCAGACTTCGAGTCTGGATCATTTTTCAGACTTCAAGCCCGGTTTCACGCTTCGAGCCTGGTTTTCAGACTTCGAATCTGGTTCATTTTTCAGGCTTCAAGCCTGGTTTCAGGCTTCGAGCCCTGTTTGCAGACTTCGAGACTGGTTCATTTTTCAGGCTTCGAGCCTGGTTTCAGGCTTCGAGACTGGTTTTCAGACTTCGAGTCTCGTTTTTCGGCCAAGAGCCTAATGACAAAATGATTTAGAAACATCATTGTCCAGAAAAATTTGTGCATGCATCTACTGGCGAATGTGATGACTGTGTTTCCTTTGGTCTCCCTCAGCAATAATAGTAACTAGTATATTTGTTCCAGGTGTAGGAATATCTGCTTTATTAACTGAGCTATGCAAATTAGGATACTGGCCTAACAAACAAAGTAACCAAACCTTAATGACATTAGAAGCCTTGATTAGTAATGTAAGTAGTATTAGCCATACAACTTTGCAACATAGACCTGCTAGGGATTTTACCTTTAGCACAAGTATAATAACCTTGTTTGTCAGCTGTGCTTTTTTTTTTCAGTGGATAAGAAAAAGCTTACCAGGCATGAGTTGCTAAACTAATGTGCATATTGTCCTTGAGCTGCTCTTGACTGTGAGAAACGAAGAAGCAAAAATGCATACGAGATAGCAGCTTCGGGCCGGAAGGAGGCTGGGGTAGCCTCTGAAACTGAAAGGCTTGTCACAGAAAACTACAGCTGGCTTTTAAAGAAAGGAACAATTAGAAGTACTATAAACACGCAAGCTTTGTTGCTGATTATGGAGGTCTGATGCTTGTTAGTAAAATTTTAGTTATTAAAATCAGTGGAGCAGGCTGCCCGGAGGGGTCATGGACATACCAGCTATCCCCATGCATTGAGCCACGGTATCCCTCACACTAGCCAGGGACAGGCGGTCTTTAAATGCGCTCACAGCTGAACCGTCTTAGGGAGGGGGAGAGCATGGGACGTAGAAGATATAACGGTCTCCTGAGTCTCTCTTGCAGATTGACGTGTTTCTCGGAGTGCTCTTGATGTAGATCAAGATGGAGTCACTCAACTATTGGCAGGATTGAATAGCGAAGTGGAACACGACCAGCACCTGATCATATCTTCCTGCAATTCGCTCAGCTAGCATATGTGCTGGGCAGACATGTTATGTATCAGCCCGTGCCACAGGACCCTGGAGTCATCGAGCATAGGGAGCGGGAGATGTGGTAGGCGTCCGGAAGATCTCGGGTTGTAACGTGAGAGGTGGAAGGTACGGAAGAGGGAGGCACGGGATGGAGTGAGAGGAGGTGCTGGTGGTGGCAGATGTGAGCACATGGTGTAAAGAAGGGGTTGAAGTTTGGCAGATGGATGTCACTCATGTGACAGAGTTTGGAAGACTAAAATATGTGCATGTAACCATAGACACATGGAGCACATTTGTTTGGGCAACAGCACAGACAGGGGAGAGGGTCATACTTGTAGGGCATCATTTATATAGTTGTTTTGCAACAATGGGAATTCCTCAGAAAATAAAGACAGACAATGGGCCGGCCTATATAAGTAGAAGCATAGAACAGTTCACGAGTCAATGGGGAGTTAAACATTTAACAGGGATTCCCCATTCCCCCACAGGACAGGCCATAATAGAAAGAGCTAATGGAACTCTAAAAAGAGATCTTGGTAAATATGGGGATGTGAAAGACCCACATATGAAATTTTTAAAGGCCTTATTTGTTATGAACCACCTTTGTGTGTTTTGGGAACAGAAGCTACCACCTGTAATAATATATCATAATCCAAAGGCACAAAAGAGAGAGAGAAAGAAATACGGGTTAAATATCGTGACCCTAAAACAGGGATATGGCAGTCTCTGGCCAAAGTATTATACTGGGGACGTGGGTATTTGTGTTTTGATTCTCTCACAGGATCCATTTGGGTGCCAGCCAGGTGGACAAGAGCTGTCCTTGAAGCTGCGGAGATCAAATCATCTGACAAAAAAGGACAGGAAGAGATTGCAGAATAAATACACCCTCGTCTTGTGGTCATTGGAGGACTGGCTAACAATCAAAAGACTGAATGTTAAATAACAAGAAGAGAGTGAATTTAATGAATAGTAATAAGGTGTTTTGTTATAACATTAGCTTTTAGTGTAACTATAATTGCTAACAGCTTGATGCATTTTAATCAGCCTAGAGATAATATTTGGATAACCTTTGCTAATCAAACTGGTCAATCATCTCTTTGTCTTAGTTTGGAAGGGGTTACTAATCCTTTGGTAGGATTGCCCGTGTGGAATCCGGAGGAATTTTGTGGACTAGTAGACAATAACACCTTGTGTAATAGGACGGGGCTGAACACAGTTAATGATGATTACGATCATTCAGATGGGAAAGATCAATATGAGATAATTAAGTCCCTTAATACCACATTAGCCTCACCCCCTGAGGAAATAGACCTGTTTGGAAGTGCCAATGCAAGCTTTGGTACTAATGGAACTGGGGGAAATTGGATAAGGTTTATGTCACGGGATATCCATGACTTTAATAGAAATCGAAAATATTGGGCCACCTTAGACTCTTCTTTGAAGTCAGAAACAGTATTTAAGCAATTGTATTCCAGCTATAATGTCTCTAGTTTTACATCACTGAAGAAATTGAACACGGGTATATTTTTAATCTGTGGAGAAAGGGCCTGGAACGGAATACCAGTAAATCCCCCGGGTGGACCCTGTTATTTGGGGAAACTCTCTTTATTCCACCCTAACTTAACCGTGCTAATGCAGCTTGCTGACCATAATAATGGCTCCCGCAAAAAACGTAGTTATTATGAGTTTGATTGTGCTGATATTGGTCTCCCACGATTTTGGAGTGAACTGAAGCAAGTCATAGTTGCCACCCTTTTCTCAGGAGGAGCAGCCAATAAGGCCATGAACTTGGCTAAACAGTTAGGATGTTGGACTAAAGATGAGTTAAATAAAACTTCAGAAATGATTGATATGTTTACAGCTGACGTTCAAAGTGTAAATCATGCGGTGTTACAAAAGCCCCTTGGTTGCAAAATGTTATAATGTATGGAATTGGCTTTATGGATATTGTTTTTTTTATATTGTTAGTGTTTCGCTGTTTTATAAATTGTATTCAACGGACAACAGAAAGAACATTTGAGAGGATGTGGTAAGCTAATATCATTTTCCAAAAAGAAAATGGGGGAAATGTGGGGAATTTTGTGGAGACCTGGCTAAAGAAAAGAGGACATGATAGAATACGGGTGGTTAGGCAGTCAGCATTAAGCGGTAAGATATTGGACTCCTGCTCAAGGCCATGAGAGCAAGAGAGCTGTATGATAACAGGATGAAAAAGCAGAAGCTTAGTTTGGGTTAAGCAGTCACAAGTATCTGGAGAATGTTGAAATAAGGGCGAGGTTTGCACCTAACTGGGAACCAATGATGAGCTTAGCTTTTGCAATATGTATGAGCTTGATTATTGTATCTATAAAAGAGCTGTATCTTTGCAAATAAAGTTGAGACTTGTTGCACTACAGGGTGGGCTTGTCTCCCGTCGTCTTCAGCAAATCCCCACCTGCCGCGAAGTTTTCGGCTCTTGGCCTGAAAAACCAGACTCGAAGTCTGCAAACCAGGCTCGAAGCCTGAAAAACCCAGACTGTAAGTCTGAAACACCCAGGCTCGAAGCCTGAAACACCCAGGCTCGAAGCCTGAAAAAGCAGCTCCAATCCTACTTCTTGTGGCGATGTGGTAGTTTGAGCCTGGCTGGATGCCAGGTGCCCACCACACCGCTTTATCCCCCACCTCCTCAACAAGCCAGGGAAAGGGAGAAAATAAGATGGGAGTCTCGTGGGTTGAGATAAAAGCAGTTTAATAAATAAGCAGCAAAGCCGCGCGCGCGGGAAGCAAAGCAGAAGCAGATAAAGCTGTTACTCTCTACTTCCCATCAGCAGCGATGTCCGGCCACCTCCCGAGAAGCAGGGCTTCAGTACGTGTAGCAGTTGCTTTGGGAAGGCCAGAAATGAATCTCGCCTCCCCTTCCTGCTCCTCTCCCCCAGTTTATATTACTGAGCTGACGTCATATGGTATGGAATATCTCCTTGGTCAGCCTGGGTCAGCTGTCCTGGCCATAGTCCCTCCCAAGATCATGCCCACTCACAGCTATTGGTGAAGGTGGGGGAAGGAATGCTGGAGGGACAGCCCTGATGTTGTGCAAGCGGTAGTCACAATATTGATATCAACAGTAAGCACAGCACTGCAGGAGCTGCTGTGGAAAATCACTACCGTCCCAGACCCACTACAGGCGATCAACCCAGGGTCCGATTCTCAGCTGGGTGGGAAAAAATCAGTCCTACTGAATGTGAGTGATAGCAGAAATCTTCGCTTTATTGAGAGCAGGCTCTAACTTATATCCAGCAGCTTAGAAGCTAGCTCAGCAACAGCAGCTAATAGATTACATTCTTGTGTTCATCCTACTTGCGGTTTCTGCGATAAGCAAGCTCCCTCACATTTTCCCATCTTGTTTTTCCCCCGTAGTTGTTTTCCACCTTGGACTGTTAGCTCGTTACCTGAAAACAGCCCGACCTTGAGCTGTTAGCTCGTTAGCTAAAAACAGCCCGAACTTGAAGGAGTAGAAAGCGGCCTGCTGTCTGCACTGACTACGTGACAGCAACTGTTTTAACCATGGTTCTGACTCTGGTCTTGATTGTGCATTAAATTCATATAACTAGAACTCAGATTGCCTTGCCCCGTCGGGCCTATATCTAAGGGTGATCTCTGTACCACCATTCCCTTTCTACAACATTTCAAACGGAGAAGTCCCCGTGTCTGTAACAAAGCTAAGGGTAAACATTTAATCCAGGACATTTCTGTTTCTAACATTAATTTCATTAGCTGTTTCTTAATTTCTCCATTCATTCTGTCCACTCTTCCGGAACTTTGGGGATACCATGGGGTATTGGCTCCTAATACTGGTGGTTTCTATTTCTAATTTAGGAGAGTGGATTAATATACCTTCATATTTTAAGAGCCTAGCATCAGTTATCCATTTTTCTGCCTTTTGTTGTAATACCTCCCCCGAATGTTGTGGGGAGAAAACACCTTTAACTCCCCTCCAAAGGTAACAAATAAAAGGTTTTCTAACATCAGGCAGGCTAGGCAGAGGAGCATTAATCAAATCCACTTTTAAATTCTCAAAATCTCTTTCATCTTCTTTGGGCCATTTAACTAATCCATCTCGAGCTAATTTCTGGTACAAAAATTTCACCTTCTTAATAAAATTTTCAATCCATTGTCTGCAATATCCAACAGACCTAAAAGCTGTCTAACTTGTCTCTTACTCTTTGGAGCTTGTAGGGACAGTATCCCATTTACTCGATCTGGATCAAGTTTCTTACTTCCCTTTATAAACCAGTGTCCCAAATATTTTACCTTTTCTTCAGGAAACAGTAATTTAGATTTAGACACTTTCAATCCTTGTAAACTCAGGAAATTAAGCAATTTAATACTTTCCTGTCTAACAGCTTCTTCATCTCTCCCTGCTAATAAATCGTCCACATATTGAACTAAAATAGCTTCTTTGCCTAACTCATAATTTCTCAAGCTCTGTTCTAGTGCGTGTCCAAAAAGATTGGGGGACTCTGTAAATCCCTGTGGTAATACAGTCCATCTCAACTGTTGTTTTCTATGTGTGTCAGGTTCTTCACATTCAAAAGCAGAATAATCCCTGCACTCCTCTTTCAGGGAACATGCCTAAAAGGCATCATTAAAGTCTACTCAACTGACTCAATAAGGTGTGCGGGTTAGCTACCACAGGGAACCTAGTAATAGTTCTCTTGTTTATCTCCCGGAGGTTATGTACTAATCTATAAGTCCCATCAGATTTCTTTACTGGCAATATGGGAGTATTGTAAGGGGACATACAGGGCTCAAGTAATCCCTTAGATATTAGTCTTTCTATTTCTGGTTAATCCTTGTCTACCTTCTTGTGACAAGGGGTACTGCTTTACCTTTACCGGTAGCCCAAGGTTTTTCCTAAGTCTATAATTAAGTCTCTCCCTACTAAATTATGATCAGCCTCCGGAACTAACAAAAACGATCCTACAGCATATTTTTGCTGCTTCAGATTCTATCAGTACCTCCTTCACAAGAGGTACTTTAAATGTTTCCCCTTTTGCCCCTACTACTTGCACCTTCTCTGAAGATATCTTACACCCCTGGGGCAATCACTGGATTGTAGATCTCTCAGCCCCAGAGTCCACTAAAAATTCTACTTCCTGACACTGAGGACCTAACTTTAGTTTTATCAAGGGCTCGGTTACTCTTGTGGTCCTCAGCAAATAAAGCCCCTGACTCCCCTATTCTTCCTTTAAAACATTCCATTGTCCTTTGATTCCTTTTTTCTTTTTTTTCCTGATGAATGCACCTGTCTCCCAGGCTTTTGTTTCCCTTTCAAGCCCTTTTTCTTGCTAATCTTCTAATTTTTAATGCTTTGTTAATATTATGTCCTCAGGGAACAGACTCTCTGATTCCCTGGACAATGATGGCTCGTAGGTCTGCCATATGGACTTTGTGCTCCGCCATCTGATTATTCCAATTAGGCCTTTCCAAGGGATATTTCACATGTGCGTCTGGTCCTGCCTGGTGCTGTTGATCCCAGATTCTCATTCCTGCTCTTCGAATCATTTCCCTTTCCTTCTTTGTGAATAATATAGTTCAATCCAGGTATACAGATTCAGCCCTAAGAACTGATCTAATCTCTCAGACACACCCAGAGGATCCTCTACCTAATCTCCTCTTCGGGTGGGCTCTTAGCTTTCTTTTCCTTAAGAGCGAACAAGGATACCACTCAGAAGGTTGGGGTATCCAGAGACTTGCATATTCAATTTCCTCTTGGGTAACGGTCTTATCATTTACGCACAAATTGAGGTCTGCTCATAACCAGTCCTCAAAAGTCGCAAATATGGGCCAAATAATATGGGAATTTCCTAATGACTCTTCCCCCCCAAACTTCCATACAGTAATGTACCATCTTTTGCTTACTCTTTTGTCTTCTACAGTGGGAATCATTCCAAAATTTTATCATCATCCCCAGAGGACTTTCTGGGGAAATATCTGGCAGCCTATCCTTATGCCACCCATGGGATCAGAGGGCTTGCTCTTCCTCTATACCATCTTCAAGAGTGCGCTTGACTCGTTCTCACAATCGTTCCCCTCGGTCGCGACCCATGGCCTCGCGGGCAATGGGAACTGCACTACTGGAGGGTCCGCACTCACTTGGTCTCCTTGAGACCTCTCAGTCACTCACACTCTAGGATACCCACCGTGACTGAATGGAATCACGCAAATACTTACCCAATCCAGGGACTTTGTTCGGGTCTTCGTGGAAAAAAATTATGGGGTACTGTAGGTTTATTTGCTTATTTGCCAAATTTAGAAGGGGTTCGGAATACAGAGTTTGGCAAGGGAATTTCCCACACCAGTGCCATCCGCAGATGGGACGCCCCCCTAGTCCAGGAATCCAATACCAAATTTACCTGTATCGGAGTCACGGCACCAAATTGTTATAAGTTGCTGTGATAAAGTTCATTAGTTCATTGCGGGAAATAAGCAAAACAGCGCTGGGTGGCCGTGAGATTCTGCTCCCCCCCCCCGTATCACAGTCATTTTATACAGTCCTTATTGGTCGGGTGCATCGCTCCCTGGTGTACTCTGTGCATGTGCCCGTCTTGTTACTAGGCGGTCTTCCTCTCCATCCTGGTGGTCGTAGGGTGGTCGCTGGGATGAAGTCAGAAGTCTTCCTCTAGTGGCCCACTCATGAACTCTTCTCTTGGCTCTTATCAGCTCATGCACAACCTATTGTACCTGCTATAAGCATCTTAGTCATCTACACCTGCTCACATTGTAAAGACTTTACGGTTAAACTTTTACAAGACTTTTACAATGACTTTAAATGGTTCCTCACAGAACTATTCTTTCATGCTTTGATTAACGAACATGATGTCTTCCAATTCCATGTAGTCTATCAGCCAGTACTGTGTCATATTTGCAGCTGCTTTCCTGTGGGAGCTATCTCCAATCCCACTTGCTTGAACTGTTCAGTGCCCAGTTAAAAAATACATGTAGGCGGTAGAAGTTATACCACTGCCTATGGGAGCTAAAAGAAAGTAGGAAGGGAGATCCCACTAACAGTACTAAGTAGGTCCCCAAGTAGTCTATCAGCCAGCATTGTGTCATCTTTGAAAATGCGTTCCTCTGGGAGCTAACTCCAATCCGACACTGTTGGCCTTGTCTGCTCCCTTTAAAAATACATTCTGTCGGTAGAAGTTATACCACTGCGTATGGGAGGTACAAGAAAACAGGAAGGTAGACACAACCTACAGTAGTAGGTAGGTCCCCATGAAAAAATATATGTTCTCGGTTAAGTTATACCACCGCGTATGGGAGATACAAGAAAGCAGGAAGCCAGATCCCACCTACAGTAGTAGGCAGGTCCCCATGTAGTCTATCAGCAAGCACTGCGTCACATTTTCAGCTGCTTTCCTGTGGGAGTAAACTCCAATCCACTCACTTCGACTGCTCAGTTCCCACTGAAAAAAACCACGGTTTCTATTAAGTTATACAACTGCGTGTGGGAGCTACAAGAAAGCAGGAGGCAGAACCCAACTTCTGTAGTAAGTAGGTCCCCATGTAGTTTATCAGCCAGCACTGTGTAACATTTGCACCTGCTTTCCTGTGGGAGCTAACTCCAATCCCACTCATTTGGACTGCTCAGCGCCCATTGAAAATATTTATGTAGTCAGTTACGTTATACCACTGCGTATAGGAGCTACAAGAAAGCAGGAATGAAGACCCCACCTACTGTAGTAAGTAGGTCCCCATGTAGTCTATCAACCAGCACTGTGTCACATTTGTAGCTGCTTTCCTGTGAAAGCTATCTCCAGTTCCACTCACTTGGACTGCTCAACTTCCATTGAAAAAACACAGACTGTCGGTAGAAGTTATACCACTGCGTATGGTATCTACAAGAAAGTAGGAAGGAGGACCTCACCTACAGAAGTAAGTAGGTCCCCATGTAGTCTATCAGCCAGAACTGTTTACCATTTGCACCTGCTTTCCTGTGGGAACTATCTACAATCCCAATCACTTGAACCGCTCAGCTCCCATTGAAAAAATACATGCTTTCCATTAAGTTATAGCACTGCGTATCAGACCTACAAAAAAAAAAAAGCTGGACGACAGACTCCACCTACAGTAGTAAGTAGGCCCCGATGTAGTCTATCAGCAAACAATGTGTCACATTTCCAGCAGCTTTCCAGTGGGATCTATCTACAAACCCTCTCACTTGTAATGCTCAGGTCCAACTGAAAAAATATATGCTGCCGCTTAAATTATACCAGTGCGTATGGGAGGTACAAGAAAGCAGGAATGCAGACCCCAAATACAGTAGTAAGTAGGACACCATGTAGTCTATCAGCCAGCACTGTGACACATTTGCACCTGCTTTCCTGTGGGAGCTATCTCCAATCCCACCCACTTGTACTGTTCAGCACCCATTGAAAAAATACATGCTTTCCGTTAAGTTATACCACTGCGTATGGGATCTACAAGAAAGCAGGAAGGCAGACACCTCCTACAGTAGTAAGTAGGTCCCCATGTAGTCTCTCAGCCAACAGTGTTTCACCTTTGAAGCTGCTTTCCTGTGGGAGCTATCTCCAATCCCATGCTCTTGGCCTTGTCAGCCCCCTTTTAAAAATATCTTGTGTCGTTAGAAGTTATACCACCGCTTATGGGAGGTAAAAGAAAGCAGGAAGGAAGACCTAACTACAGTGTTAAGTAGGTTCCCATGTAGTCTATCAGCCAGCACTGTGTCACCATTGCAGCTGCTTTCCTGGGGGCGCTATCTCCAATCCCAGGAACTTGGTCTGTTCAACTCCAATTGAAAAAATATATGCTTTCGGTTAAGTTATACCACTGTGTATGGGAGCTACAAGAAAACAGCAAGGCATACCCCAACTACAGTGTTAAGAAGATACCCATGTATTCTATTAGCCAGCACTGTGTCAAATTTCCAGCTGCTTTCCTGCGAAAGCTATCTCCAATCCCACTCTCTTCGAATGCTCAACTCCCATTGAAAAAATACAGACTGTCGGTAGAAGTTATACTACTGCGTATGGGAGCAACAAGAAAGCAGGAAAGCAGGTCACACCTACAATAGTAAGTAGGTCCCCATGTAGTCTGTCAGCCAGAACTGTGTAACATTTGCAGCTGCTTTCCTTTGGGAGCTATCTCCAATCCCAGTCACTTGGACTGCTCGAGTCCAATTGAAACAATACATGCTTTCCATTAAGTTATATCACTGCGTATGGGAGCTAAAAAAAAGCTGGACATCGGACCCCATCTACAGTCGTAAGTAGGTCCTCAGGTAGTCTATCAGCCAACACTGTGTCACATTTGCACCTGGTTTCCTGTGGGAGCTATCTCTAATAACACTCACTTGTACTGCTCAGCTCCCATTGAAAAAATATATGCTGGCGGTAGAAGTTATACCACTGCGTATGGGAGCTAAAAGAAAGCAGGAAGGGAGACTCCAATTACAGTGTTAAGTAGGTCCCCATGTAGTCTCTCAGTCAGCACTGTGTCACCTTTGAAGCTGTCCTCTTTCCTCTAGCCAAGTCTTCACAAAACTCACCACACTTCCCCTGTTTTCTCTTTGGAAAATGATATTAGCCTGCCACATCCTCTCAAAAGTTCTTTCTATTGTCCGTTGAATACAATTTATAAAACAGGGAAACACTAACAATACAAATAAAACAATACCCATAAAGCCCATTCCATACATTATAACATTTTGCAAACAAGGGCTTATTCCCCATACCTTAAGCCTTCCTTCAGGTCCTAATCCCTCTTATTGTTTCAACTGATGTAATCCCATGTAAACACATGCCCTCAAAATCTTCACATTCATGTCCCTGGGCTGATAATAAAAAGTCTATGGCAGCTCTATTTCGCAACACTGCATTATTTACACATTGAACGTCAGCTGTTAACATATCAATCATTTCTAAAGTTTTATTTAACTTGTCTTTAGTCCAACATCCTAACTGTTTAGCCAAGTGCATGGCCTTATTAGGTCCTCCTCCTGACAAAAGTCCCTGGATTGGGTAAGTATTTGTGTGATTCCATTCAGTCGCGGTGGGTATCCTAGAGTGTGAGTGACTGAGAAGTCTCAAGGAGACCAAGTGAGTGTGCACCCTCCAGTAGTGCAGTTCCCATTGCCCGCGAAGGCGTGGGTCACGACCGAGGGGAACGATTGTGAGAACGAGTCAAGGGCACTCTGGAAGATGGGACAGAGGAAGAGCAAGCCCTCTGATCCCATGGGTGGCCCTAAGGATAGACTGCCAGACATTCCCCTAGAAAGTCCTCTACTGTAGGTGGGGTCTGCCTTCCTGCCTTCTTGTATCTCCCATACGCAGTAGTATACCTTAAGCGACAGCATATATTTTTTCAATGGGAGTTGAGCAGTCCAAGTGACTGGGATTGGAGATGGCTTTAACAGAAAAGCAGCTGAAAATGTGACACAGTGCTGACTGATAGACTACATGTGGGACTACTTACTACTCTAGGTTAGGTCTGCCTTCCAGCTTTTTTGTACCTCCAATACACAGTGGTATACCTTAACGGAAAGCATGTATTTTTTCAATGGGAGCTGAGCAGTCCAAGTAAGTGTGATTGGAGATAGCTCTGACATGAAAGCAGGTGCAAATGTGACACAGTGTTGACTGACAGACTACATAGGGGCCTACTTACTAATGTAGGTGGAGTCTGCCTTCCTGCTTTCTTATAGCTCCCATACGCAGTGGTATAACTTCTACCAACAGTCTATTTTTTTTCAATGGGAGTTGAGCAGTCCAAGTGAGTGGGATTAGAGATAGCTTTCATAGAAAAGCAGATGTAAATTTGACCAAGTTCTGGCTGATACACTACACTGGAGCCTACTTACTACTGTAGGTGGAGTCTGCCTTCCAGGTTTTTTGTAGCTCCTATACGCAGCAGCATAACTTAACCGACAGCATATATTTTTTCGATGGGAGTTGAGCAGTCCAAGTGAGTGGGATTGGAGATATCTGCCCATAGGAAAGCAGCTTCAAAGGTGACACAGTGCTGGCTGATAGACTACATGTGGACCTACCTACTACTGTAGGTGGGATCTGCCTTCCTGCTTTCTTGTAGCTTATACGCAGTGGTATAACTTCTACCGAGAGAATGTATTTTTTTAATGGGAGCTGAGCAGTCCAAGTAAGTGGGATTGGAGATAGCTCCCAAAGTAAAAAAGCAGCTGCAAATGTGACACAGTGCTGGCTGATAGACTACATCGGGACCTACTTAACACTGTAATTGGGGTCTTCATTCCTGTTTTCTTGTACCTCCCATACGCAGTGGTGTAACTTCTACCGACAGTCTTTATTTTAAAAGGGGGCTGACGAGGCAAAAGAGTGGGATTGGAGATAGGTCTAACAAGAAAGCAACTTCAAAGATGACACAGTGGTGGCTGAGAGACTACATGGGGATCTACTTAGTCCTGTAGGTGGGGTCTCCCTTCCTGTTTTCTTGTAGCTCCCATACGCAGTCGTATAACTTAAAAAAAGCATATATTTATTCAATGGGAGCTGAGCAGTCCAAGTGACTGGGATTGCAGATAGATCCCACAGGAAACAAGTTGCAAATAGGACACAATGCTGGCTGGTAGAGTAACTGGGGACCAACTTAGTACTGTAGGTTTGGTCTGCCTTCCTGCTTTCCTGTAGTTCCCACATGCAGTGGTATAACTTCTACCGACAGTCTATATTTTTTTAATGGGAGTTTAGCAGTCCATGTGAGTGGGATTAGAGATCGCTCCTATCTGAAACCAGGTGCAAATGTGACACAGTGCTGGCTGACAGACTACATGGGGACCTACTTACTACTGTAGGTGAGGTCTGCCTAACTGCTTTCTTGTAGCTCCCATACGCAGTGGTATAACTTCTACCGGCATCCTGTATTTCCTAAATGTGAGCTAAGGAAGCCACGAGCGTGGGATTGGAGGTAACTGCAAAAGGAAAACAGCTGCAAAAGTGGCACAGTCTGGCTGATAAACTCCATGGGGATCTACTTAATACTGTAGGTGGGGCTGCCTTCCTGCTTTCTTGTAGCTATCATACACAGAGGTATAACATCTACCAACAATCTGTATTTTTTCAATGGGATTTGAGCAGTCCGAGTGAGTCGGATTGGAGATAGTTCCTAAAGGAAAGCAGCTGAAAATGTGGCAAAGTGCTGGCTAATAGACTACATGGGGACCTACTTAGTGCTGTAGGTGGGGTCTGCCTTCCTGCTTTCTTGCAGCTCCCATACACAGTGGTATATCTTCTACCAACAGTCTGTATTTTTTCAATGGGAGTTGAGCAGTCCAAGTGACGGGGATTGGAGATAGTTCCCACAGGAAAGTGGCTGCAAATGTCACACAATGCTGCCTGATAGACTACATGGGGACATACTTATTACTGTAGGTTGGGTCTGCCTTCCTGCTTTCTTTTAGCTCCCATACGCAGTGGTATAACTTCTGCCGACAGTCTGTATTTTTATGATGGGAGTTGAGCAGCCCAAGTAAGTGGGATTGGAGACAGCTCCCAAAGGAAAGAACCTGCAAATGTGACACAGTGCTGTCTGATAGACTGCATGGGGACCTACTTACTACTGTAGGTTAGTTCTGTCTTCCTGCTTTCTTGTAGCTCCAATTTGGAGTGGTATAACTTAACCGACAGCAAATATTTTTTTCAATGGGCATTGAGCGGTCCAAGTGAGTGGGATTTGAGATAGCTTTCAGAGTAAAATAGCTGCAAATGGGACACAGTGCTTGCTGATAGACTACATGGGGTTCTACTTACTACTCAAGGTGGGGTCTGCCTTCGTGCTTTCTTATTACTCCCGTACGCAGTGGTATAACTTCTACCGATATTCTGGTTTTTTTCAATGGGAGTTTAGCAGACCAAGTCAGTGGAATTGGAGATAGCTCCCACAGGAAAGCAGCTGCAAATGTGACACAGTGCTGGCTGACAGAATACATGGGGACCAACTTAGTACTGTAGATGGTTTCTTCCTTCCTGCTTTCTGGTAACTAGATAAGCAATGCTATAACTTCTACTTACAGAAAGTATTTTTGAAGGGAGCTGACAAGGCCAAGAGCGTGGGATTGGAGACAGTTCCCAAAGGAAAGCAGCTTCAACAGTGGCACAGTGCTGACTGAGAGACTACATGGCGACCTAGTTACAATTGTAGTTGGGGTCTGCCTTCATGCTTTTTTGTAGTGCCCAGGCGCACTGGCGTAATTTCTAACGACACCGTTTATTTTTTCAATGGGAGCTGAGCAGTCCAAGTGAGTGTTATTGAAGATAGCTCCCACAGGAAAGCAGCTGGAAATGTGACAGAGTGCTGGCGGATAGACCACATGGGGACCTACTTACTACTTTAGGTGGGGCCTGCCTTCCAGCTTTTTTGTATCTCCCATATGCAGTAGTATACCTTAAGCGACAGCATATATTTTTTCAATGGGAGTTGAGCAGTCCAAGTGAGTGGGATTGGAGATAGCTCCCAAAGGAAGGCAGGTGCAAATGTGACACAGTGTTGGCTGACAGAGTACACGTGGACCTACTTACTACTGTAGGTGGGGCTTGCCTTCCTGCTTTCTTGTAGCTCCCATACGCAGTGGTATAACTTCTACCGACAGAATGTATTTTTAAAGGGAGCTGACGAGTTTAAGAGCGTGGGATTGGAGATAGCGCCCACAGGAAAGCAGCTTCAAAAGTGACACAGTGCTCACTGAGATAGTACATGGGGACCTACTAAACACTGTAAGTTGGGATCTCCCTGTTTTCTTGTACCTCCCATTTGAAATGGTATAACTTCTACCGACAGTCTGTATTTTTTCAATGCCAGATGAGCAGTCTAAGTGAGTGGGATTGGAGATAGCGCCCACAGGAAAGCAGCTCCAAATGTGACACAGTGCTGACTGATAGACTACATGGGGAACAACATGTAGTATGTTTCAACATACTTCGGATGCTTGTTCCTGCTTTCTCATCCTGTTATCATACAACTCTCTTGCTCTCACGTCCTTGAGCAGGAGTCCAATATTTTATTGCTTAATGCTTACTGCCTAACCAGCTGTATTCTATCATGTCCTCTTTCCTCTAGCCAAGTCTCCACAAAACTCTCTACACTTCCCCCGTTTTCTTTTTTGACAATGATATTAGCCTGCCTCATCCTCTCAAGTGTTTTTTCTATTGTCCGTTGAATACAATTTATAAAACCATGAAACACTTACAATACAAATAAAACAATACCCATAAACCCAATTCCATACATGATAACATTTCGCAACCAAGGGCCTATTCCCCATTCCTTAAGCCATCCTTCAAGTCCTAATCCCCCTTCTTGTTTCAACTGATGAAATCCCTGTTGAAGTTCTTTCAGCTTGCCATGTATCGAGGTAGAATAGTCCAACAGGTTCATACAACACATGCCCTCAAATTCTTCACATTCATGTCCCTGGGCTGATAATAAAAAGTCTATGACAGCTCTATTTTGTAACACCGCATGATTTACACTTTGAACGTCAGCTGTTAACATATCAATCATTTCTGAAGTTTTATTTAACTCGTCTTTAGTCCAACATCCTAACTGTTTAGCCAAGTTCATGGCGTTATTAGCTCCTCCTCCTGACAAAAGTGGGCAACTACGACTTGCTTCAGTTCACTCCAAAATCGTGGGGACCATTATCAGTACAATCAAACTCATAATAACTATATTTTTTGCGGGAGCTATTATTATGGTCAGCAAGCTGCATTTGTGTGGCTAAGTTAGGGTGGAATAAAGAGAGTAACAGGGTCCACCCGGGGGATTTAATGGTGTTCCGTTCCAGGCCCTTTCTCCACAGATTAAAAATATACCCGTGGGAAATTTCTTCGGTGATGTAATACTAGAGACATTACAGCTGGAATACAATTGCTTAAATACCGTTTCTGACTTCAAAGACGAGTCTAAGGTGGCCCAATATTTTCGATTTCTATTAAAGTCATGGATATCCCGTAACATAAAACTTACCCAATTTCCCCCAGTTCCATTAGTACCGAAGCTTGCATTGGCATATCCAAACATGTCTATTTCCTCAGGGGGTGAGGCTAATGTGGTATTAAGGGACTTAATTATCTCACATTGACGTTTCCCGTCCGAATGATCGTGATCATCGCTAACTGTGTTCAGCCCCGTCCTATTACACCAGGTGTTATTGTCTACTAGTCCACAAAATTCCTCCGGATTCCATACGGGCAATCCTATCAAACACGTTTTAAAAGGATTAGTAACCCCTCCCAAACTAAGACAAAGAGATAATTGACCAGTTTGATTAGCAAAGGTTATCCAAATATTATCTCTAGGCTGATTAAAATGCATCAAGCTGTTAGCAATTATAGTTACACTAAAAGCTATGGTCATAACAAAACATCTCATTATTATTCATAAAAATCACTATATTTTTTTTATATTACCTTCAGGCTTTTGATTGTTAGCCAGTCCTCCAATGATCGCAAGACGAGGGTGTATTTATCCTGCAATCTCTTCCTGTCCTTTTTCGGCAGATGATTTGATCTCCGCAGCTTCAAGGACAGCTCTTGTCCACCTGGCTGGCACCCAAATGGATCCTGTGGGAGAATCAACACACAAACACCCACGTCCCCAGTATAATACTTTGGCTGGAGGCTGCCATATCCCTGTTTTAGGGTCACGATATCTAACCCATATTTCTTTCTTCCCCTCCTTTTTTGCCTTTGGATTATGATGCATTATTACAGGTGGTAGCTTCTGTTCCCCAAACACACACAGGTGGTTCATAACAAAGAATGCCTTTAACAATTTCATATGTGGGTCTTTCACATCCCCATATTTACCAAGATATCTTTTTAGAGTTTCATTAGCTCTTTCTATTATGGCCTGTCCAGTGGGGGAATGGGGAATCCCTGCTATAATTTTAACTCCCCATTGCCTCATAAACTGTTCTATACTTCTACTTATATAGGCCTGCCCATTGTCTACACCATGTGCTTATATCTGCTACCACCAGCACCTCCTCTCACTCCACCCCGTGCCCACCTTTTCTGTACCTTCCACCTCTCACGTTACAACCCGAGATCTTCCGGACGCCTACCACATCTCCCCCTCCCTATGCTCGATGACTCCATTGACCTGTGGCACGGGCTGATACATATCGTGTCTGCCCAGCACATATGCTAACTGAGCCAATTGCAGGAAGATATGATCAGGTATGGTCGTGTTCCACTTCACTATTCAATGTTGCCAATAGTTGAGTGACTCCATCTTGATTCGCATCACGGCGAGCACTCCGAGAAACACGTCAATCTGCAAGAGAGACTCAGTAGACCGTTATATCTTCTATGCCCCATGCTCTCCCCCTCCCTAAGACGGTTGAGCTGTGAGCACATTTAAGGATCGTCTGTCCCTGGCTAGTGTGAGGGATACCGTGGCTCAATGCATGTGAATAGCTGGTATGTCTATGACCCCTCCAGGCAGCCAATAACTCAAATTTTACTTACAAGCATCAGACGTTTATAATCAGCAGCAAAGCTAGAATGTTTATAGAACTTCTAATTGGTCCTTTCTCTAAAAGCCAGCTGTAGTTTTCTGTGACAAGCCTTGCAGTTTCACACGCTGCCTCAGCCTCCTCCTTGCTCGAAGTTTTTATCTCGTAGATATTTTTGCTTCTTTGTTTCTCACAGTCGAGAGCAGCTCAAGGACAATCTGCACATTAGTTTAGCAACTCATGTCTGGTAAGCTTCTTCTTAATCACTGAGAAAAAATCCCACAGCTGACAAACAAAGTTATTATACTTGTGCTAAAAGTAAAATCTCTAGCAGGTATATGTTGCAAAGTTGTATGGCTAATACTACTTACATTACTAATCAAGTCTTCTAATATCATTGAGGTTTGGTTACTTTGTTTGTTAGGCCAGTATCCTAATTTGCATAGGTGAGGAAATAAAGCAAATACTCCTACACCTGGAGCAAATATAGTAGTTGTTATTATTGCTGAGGGAGACCAAAGGTAACATAGTCATCACATTCGCCAGTAAATGCATGCACAAATTGTTTTGGACAGGCACAAGACTAGACCTGGAACTTTTTGGTGAAGTGTAATTGCAACAAGATGTTGTGTTCTTATACACGCCCAGGATGGGATCCACATTCTGTCCCAAATGTTTTGGTATTGCTGGCAAAATTAAACATAACACAAAAATCCATCTTTATAGATCCCAATCATTCTAACTCCTGTGGCTCTGTTGTCATTATTGGCAACCGTGAAAAGATCAAATCCCAGCTGTCAACTTTGCCATTAACCTTAACTAAGGGATTTGGTTTTAATGCATTTGGTACAGGTCATTGTGCCACATCTAATGGAACTCCCACCAAACAGGTAAAAAAAGGATTATCTGGAGTGGCCATTGATAAACATATTGTAGACTGATTGATTGCTTTGGCCAGTGTAAGCCACATGCTTTGCTTGGGTTGTTGAAATTGCCTAAAACCATTTACCACAATCATTTGAAGCATCAACAGTATGACAAAATCAATGTTTTTTTTTTTTTACTCCTGATCAAAAAAAAAAAAAAAGATCCTTCAGCAATGAGTCTAAAACATAAACCACCTTTTAGCTTCTCAATGTCAAAATGTTCTGTTCTTCCAAGTTCCATTCCCGACACCTAAAACACTCTTTAAGGCAAGCGATTGAGGTTGGAAAGGAGGAGCCCAGCGGTCCGTGAGGGCTGTGGCCGGCCGTGTCTGCGTGAGGTGTGTCTGGGGAGGCACTCCGGAGTCACTGACCGGGTGCGGGAAGCGGCTGCGCGGCGGCGGCAGCTGCGGATGGAAGGGGTAGGGGGGAGTCTGGCTCACTCCGTGCCGTCCCCGGCGCCGGCAGCACAGCCGGTATTACTCTCTCCCGTGTTTTCTTTGTCTTCCCTCGTGTGTCCGATGGTGTCCAGTCTAACATGGGGTCACGCTCCCCCACTCTCCACTGATCATCCTGCGCTGCATCCCCGCCCGACTCCTCCCGCTCGGCATTCCCCTGCAAGTCGTCCCAGGGGTAACTCGGCGGGCTGGGCTCGAATGGGAAGCAGCTCTCCCGCGGGGGCTCTGCTCCGAAGCCCCTTCGCCTCTCTGACTTTGTAAAAACTCTCGTTTAGAGCAGAACATTTTTCTTTACTCCGCGTAGCCGCACCATCCCCCGTCTCCTCACCAGACTCCGTCTTCTAGCTCTCATTTCTGCCACTCCTCCACGCAGGTCACTCATCTTCGGTGGCCAACGAGTCGCCTGACTTTTCCCCTTTGTCCCACCTCCATTTCCGTCAGGCGCCAACTTTGGCGGAACGTGGACTGGCTGACTTTTCTGTTTTCTCGCTATTATCCGCCTCAGCGCTGCACCCGGCACTACTCTCGGTGCTGCTCCAGGCGCTGCTCTCGGCGCCTCTCCCGGCACTGTTCTCAGCCCCTCTCCCGGCGCTTCTCCTGGCGCTTCACCCGGGGGGGGAGCATTACATTTGAGACGGTAGGAGCCAGCGAGGTGGATTAGAACCAGTCACGCTCATAGCTTTTATTCTTACTCTATGCTGCTGATGCGTGCTCAGCAGCCTTCTTTTCTGCCTGATGTTACAACAACTCATTGTGCACTATCCTCCAAATCTTCCCTAACTTTTCAGCTATCTCATCGTCCTCCAGGGTAGCTTCCCACAGCAAATCCCCAAATTGACACCATTCGCTCAATTCATGCACTGTATGTGGATTCTGAAACACTCCCTTAGCATACCCATAAGCTAACAACCCTGTTAGGTCCTTTTGCAGATCTATACCCTTTATCTGCCGCTTCTGCAAGAATGCAGTAAATAAATCATATGCCACTTGCCTTTCCATACCTATTATCATCAGCGCGCTGTTGCAGCCCTTCAAGGTCTGGCGGCACGTATCGGCTGGGCTCGTCTATACGGTCACCCAGGGCATGGCATGTTCCACATTTTCACGCTTATTTCCGTCCTTGTTGGGTAGGACCCGAACCCCTTCGTTGCTCCGCCATGGCGCCAAGCTGCTATCACGTCGGGGTCACCATTTGCTGAAGACGACGGGAGACAGTCACACCCTGTAGTGCTGAGCAAGTCTCAAATTTATTTGAAAAGATACAGCTCTTTTATAGATACAATAATCAGGCTCACACATATTGCAAAAGCTAAGCTCATCATTGGTTCCCAGTTAAATGTCAATTCTGCCCCTGTTTAAACATAATTTGGATGCTTGTGGCTCCTCAACCCAAACTAAGTTCCTGTTTTCTCATCCTTTTATCATACAACTCTCTTGTTCAAGGACACCACGTCCTTGAGCAAGGGTCCAATATCTTACCGCTTAATGCTTACTGCCTAACCAGCTGTATTGTCTAGCCGAGACTCCACAAAACTCCCCACAAAAGAGGACATGGTAGAATACAGCTGGTTAGGCATTCAGCATTAAGCGATAAGATATTGGACTCCTGCTCAAGGCCATGAGAGAAAGAGAGCTGTATGATAACAGGATGAGAAAGCAGGAGCTTAGTTTGGGTTAAGCAGTCAGAAGTATCTGGAGAATGTTGAAACAAGGGCGAGGTTTGCACCTAACTGGGAACCAATGATGAGCTTAGCTTTTGCAGTATGTATGAGCCTGATTATTGTATCTATAAAAGAGTTGTATCTTTGCAAATAAATTTGAGACTTGTTGCACTACAGGGTGGGCTTGTCTCCCATCGTCTTCAGCAAATGGTGGCCCCGACGCGATACAGGAAGGACAAGATATACCGACTGGGCGCCACAGCGGAGTAAGAATAAAAACTATGAGCGTGACTGATTCCTATCCACCCCGCTGGCTCCTACCGTCTCAAAAGTAATGCTCCCCCCTCGCATGTAGAAAATGGCCCTGGAGGCACGGACGGTGTACGAGAACCTTGTGAGCCATCAGCCCCTCCTGAGGAACAGGAGTGTTGGCCTAAAGAGCCCCCGCCTCTGCCCTCCCCACTTGGTGAGCCTGTCCCTGGGGAAGAGAGTGAACCGGCGGAGTCCATCCCAAGGGAGCGGAGGGAGACTTGGGCTGCACTCGCAAAGGATTGTCTGGGAAAAGGGGATGGCGATGCACTGGAAGCAGCCAGAACTTTGGCGTTGCCACTGGTATTCCAACCCATTGCGGGGGGAGGTATGCAAGCAACAATTTCTGCTCTGGATTGGAAGTTGTTATCCCAGTTGCGGTCCACGGTCAGTCAGTTCGGGGTAAATAGTGAACCAGTGAAACAAATGATTGACTATGTATGGGGAACCCAGTTGCTACTGCCCGCTGACTGTCGAGGCATAGTAAAACTTATTTATACACAACATCAGCAGCTGTTATTTAATGCACATTGGCAGGCATTAGTGAATGAAAGTGTCGCAACTCAGCGACAGCAAGGCGACCCTCTCTATGGTGTGACGGTGGAAGAGCTGATGGGTTTGGGACCCTTCCTCTGTACGGAGGCTCAGGCTTTGATAGGGCCTGATAAGTGTAGAGAGGCAATGCGATTAGTAAGGGAGGCTATGGAAAAGGTAAAGGACCCAAATGGAGTGCCAATATATATGGGAATCAAACAAGGTCGAGATGAAACATTCGGGACCTTTATTGATAAAGTTGCCTCCGCCATAGAGAGGGCTGGAGTTCCGGAATATATGCGTGGCGCCTTGCTAAAACAGTGCGCCCTACAGAATTGTAATCCAGCTACCAGGACAGTATTGAGTACGTTAGGAGCCAATTGGTCAATTGAAGATGCTTTAGACCGTATGGTCCAGGTCCCGACAGGTCAACAAGCTTTTCTCGTGGAAGCTATTAAGGAATTGGGATTAGGATTAAAGGAACAGGTGAAAGCAACTCAGAATCAGGTGTTAGCCGCCCTTGCATCCCTTCAAGCATCCGCTGTGACCACTCAAAGGGGCTCTTCAAGTGGACGAATAAAGTGTTACTGGTGTGGCGTAATGGGACATTTCCGTCGTGAATGCAATGCTACAGGAATCTGGTGTCAAAAATGCCAAACGGACAATCACAACACCGGGGCCTGTCGTCGCAGGTAGGGAAACTCCAATTCGAGCGCGTCGAACCGCAGTGGCAGCGCTCAGACACAAGTCGCCGCTGCAGCTCAACAGATGTCAGCAGCTGTCTCCAGACAGCCACAAGTGGGAGCCTCAGAATGGACCTGGCAGCAGCAGTAGATGTTACCATTATGACAACAAGCCCACAGAAGATACCCACCGGAGTGAAAGGTCCAATAACAATAGGGGGACAAACAGTGGGCGCATTGTTGTTAGGACGCTCATCAACTACCATGCTTGGACTCTTTGTTCTCCCCGGAGTTATTAATGCAGATTATTTGGGAGAAATTATGATCATGGCCCACACCCCCTTTCCACCCATACAAATTATGAAAAATCAGAGAACTCCGCAATTAATACCATTGGAACAAATGTGAAAAGGAATAAGACCAATAAAAGAGGACTTAAGAGGAGAAGGGGGATTTGGCTCCACGGGAGGACTTACACTGTTGACTATGGATCTCAGTGAAAGGCCTAGACGCAAAATAGACCTTGAATTTCAAGGACAAAAAAGGTCCTTGATGGGATTATTGGACACGGGGGCAGATTCCAGCATTATCAGCCCAAGATGTTGGCCACAACACTGGCCCCTGCAACCGGCAGCAACTACTGTGACTGGGGTAGGAGGACTTACTCTGGCTAGTCGCTCTCCACCCATCTTGGTTCATGTGGATGAGAAACCCATAACTGCTAGTTTTTCTGTTGTGCAGCTGCCTCCAACCGTGCAATGTCTTATTGGTCGAGACATACTAGCCCAGATAGGAATGGTCCTAACAAATGAGCACCCTTTGGCATAATGGCCGTTGCATGGACTTTCCCACTTCCTATTACCTGGAAAACAGCCGAGCCAGTATGGGTTAAGCAATGGCCTTTAAAAAGGGAAAGTCTTGAGCATGCTCATGAGTTAGTGCAAGAACAACTTGCCCAAGGACATTTAAAGTTATCTACAAGCCCGTGGAACACTCCTATATTTGTTATTAAAAAGAGATCTGGCAAGTATCGTTTGTTACATGACCTACGTGCAGAAAATGAACAAATGGAACCTATGGGAGCATTGCAGCCAGGACTACCCAGTCCGGCTATGATTCCACAGGGTTGGCCACTGTTAATCGTAGATCTAAAGGACTGCTTTTTTACCATTGCCTTACACCAGCAGGATACACAACGGTTTGCTTTTACCTTGCCTGCAATAAATAGAGAAGGTCCCGACCATCATTTTGAATGGACAGTTTTGCCGCAAGGCATGCGTAACAGCCCAGCTATCTGTCAGCTGTATGTTGACGCCGCTTTACAACCCCTTCGATGACGATGGCCTAACGTTATCATCTACCATTACATGGATGATATCCTCTTTTCTCAGCCTGCACCATTTACGGAACAACAGGTGGAGGAGATTCGACAGGCACTGGCTCAATGCCACCTTGTGATAGCTCCAGAAAAGGTTCAGCGTACAGCTCCATGGAAATATCTTGGATGATCTTTATCAGAACAGCTCGTAATACCACAGAAGCTACAGCTCCAACTACAAATAAAAACCCCGAATGATGCTCAGAAGTTTTTAGGGGATCTGCAATGGTTAAAACCAATAGTGGGAATACCCAACGAGTTGTTAGAAAAACTACGACCACTTTTGAAAGGAACCAACCCCACGTGTCAAATACAGGTAACACCAGAGCTTCAGGATGCGCTTCAACAAATTATGGACCGTGTCATACAAGGGCAGGTCCGACGTCACGATGTTGACTTACCTATTGACTTAACCATCTATTATAGAACAAAGTATTTGCTTGGGGCCTTGACACAATCTCAAAAGAAAATAGGGGGGATATGGGTTCTAGAATGGATTTCCCCAGCCTTACAACAAAGAAAAACCCTTTTTCAAAAAATTGAGATGTTGGCGGGACTAATAAAAAAGGGTCATGAAAGAGCATTACAAGTAACTGGTGCTGAGCCGCATACAATAAGGATACCAATGAAAAAGGACTCTTTACAATGGTATTTAGACAATACAGAAGATCTTCAGGAGGCGCTCTTAGGTGGCGGCAGTATAGTAGCAACACACAAAATAAAAAAAGCACCATTACAATGGCTAGGAAAATGGAATTGGCTAGTACGACCCAAACGAGAGCCGGCCCCCATCGCGGATGCGTTGACAGCACACACGGATGCAGGAAGAAAGTCTAGAACGGCGGCAATAACCTGGCAAGAAGAAGGGGAGTGGAAGCACCAACTAATAAAAGCAGAAGAGAAAGACACATTACAAACCTTGGAATTGTTGGCAGTAGTATGGGCCATGATGAACCTGAAAGGGCCCCTGAATGTGGTTACAGACTCGTTATATGTCGCGGGTATCGTTGTTGTAGTAGTGCAGGCAATATTCACTTGAAGACGTAGGGAGTCTAAGTAATGCACGTGCAGAGACAACCACCAGAGTTGACTCAAAGCCACCCTTCCTTTGCTAGCTACCTCCTTATATGCTGCTTCTGCCCATGAGATCACCCAGGGTCCAATTGATTAACTTGCAGCACCTTTTACTGTAGTAGCATGCCAGCTGCATTAACTTATCCCTACCATCTTTATTCAAGCTGGCTGGTCCAAGCTACATCTGTGCCTACAATTCCCCCCTTTTTCTTTTTCGAACCAGCCAGCCTTTAGCAACACATTTCAAAATTAAAGGTACATGAAGAAAAGAAAATATTTTTACCCATGGCCATGAGTTTACAACAAAAGGTCAATAACAGCTACATCGCTGAACAATACAATACAGAAATCCATAAAGTCAAAATAAACATAATCTGATATGTGTTGCTAGGAGGGACGCACACTGGCAGGAAGGGATGAGTTCTTGGTAGCTCCACTCATATTTCTTTTTCCTTATGTAGTTCTGGACTTCTCTTCAGATCCTTTAGCATGCTGATCTGTGAGCATTATCTGTAAGATGGAAGTATCTCTTCATCTGTAGAAAATAGACCATTTTTGTTTTCAAGCTCCCAGTGGTCATCTTAAGTTCTTCAATTTTAATGCAATACAGATAGCTGGAGGAATTTATAGCAGCGTATGTAGTGCCACAGTTGCGAGGGTTTACATTTTAATAGAGTGATGGATTGAGGGTGGATCACTTGGTTCTTTCCTCAAGATTGGTTTTTTTTTTTTTTTTCATTGGACTTACAGTTAAGTCCTTTCTGTTGATGTGGCTTGATCCATTTTGCCGGAATCCATCAGGGACCTTGATCTATAATGACACAAGCGTAGCCTCTCCCCCACGTTAACAGATCTGCAGGTCCTTGCCACTCTCCAGTAGTGGGATTCTTATACCAAACTTTAGGTTTGTCAGTAAAATCCAAATCCTGACTCATTTGGGCAAAGTGTGTTAATGCCGGCGATTCATTCCGGTTTGCCACAATTCTGAGATGATTCATTGTATAAAGGGCTTTCATTAGTCTGTCTTGAGGGCTTACCCCCTCTTCCCCCGTTTTTTGTTTTTCTAGCAGGCCTTTTAAGGTTTGATGTGTACGTTCAATAATGGCTTGACCGGTGGAATTTCCTGGAATTCCAGTAGTATGTTTAACACCCCATAAGTTTAGAAACTTACGTGTTTTACTGGCTATGTATCCCGAGCCATTATCAGTTTTTATCTCTCTTGGAACACCAAGGACTGCAAAGCAACTCCTCCGATGTCTTATGACGTCTCGAGAACTGTCACTGGTTAAGGCTGTGGCCCAAACCATGGCTGAATAAGTATCAATAGTAACATGTATACGTTTAAATCGTCCAAAAGGAGCATAGACAGCGATATCTGATTGCCATATACCTAATGGTGCCAGACCCCTGGGATTGACTCCTACTCCTAGGCCGATTTGATTCTGGCATGCAGGGCACGTGGAAACAATACCCTGAGCGTCTGATATGCTCAGGTCAAACTGCTTCGCCAACATTTTCGCACTTTGATGAAAAAAATCGTGCGATCTTCGGGCTTGAGAAAATTTGTCAATTATTGGCCCCGTAGGTATCAATAAAGGAGCTGCCACTATCTTGTCAACAATTTCATTGCCAACTGATAGGCCATCTTTTAAACCCGAATGGCTTCGAATATGTCCAATATAATAAGCAGTTTGATGTTCATTTATCTGATGTCAGAGCCGCAGGAATAAGTTATACAAATTCTGATCAGAGACTTCTTTCAACAACGCTCTCTCTAATCGAGTGACGGCATCGACCACATAGAGGGAATCAGAAATGATGTTTAATGGGACGTCTGGCCATTTCTCAAAAGTTTTAACTACAGTCATCAGGTCCAGCAGTTGAACTGAACTGCCTGGGGAGTGAACAGTTAGATTTTGCCATTTTCCATTCTCCCACCAAACCACTCCCGCTTTGGCTTGGATCTTACTTGCATCGGTAAAAACAGTCAGGCCTTTAACAGGTACTGCTGATCTCAACGGCCGGTCTTCCATTTGAAATTTAACAGAAAACAATTTATGGGCCGGATAATGATTATTTATAGCTCCTGGATATGACAATAAGGCCCACTGTAATTCATCAGATTGTTGCAGTGCCCAGTTCAAGAACTCATCTGTGAGAGGAACGAAAATGACGTCTGCCTCAATCCCTGCTATTTCCAGCAGACGTTTCCTGGCCTTAACTATTATTTTTGCAATTGCCTCAAGCCTCGTGGTAATTGTTTTTTGCAAATTATATGCCAAAATATCCACTCCAAGATCCTCAATGGGTCTTTCGCTACTGAATCCCATTGCATCAAGACTGCTATTACATGCTGGTTTTGACTTATCACAGCAATGTTAATTGACAGGTCAGGATCATATCGGTGACTGTAGTTATTGACTATCTTGTTTCCTATTTTTTCTATTGCTTGGATTTTCTGCCGAGACAGTTTTCACGCACTATCAGCCTCTACTGAGCCCTTTAACAAAGGCATTAGTGGCGCAAGATCCTCATTCGTGATACCACATATGGTTCGTACCCATTGGATATCACCTATTAGCTTTTGAACATCTGTTAAGTTAGCAAAATCTGTTTTAATTGCCACCTTCTGAGGATAAATGCGTGCATCGGTGATGATATTACCTAAATATTTCCAAGAGGCGTGCATTTGTACCTTCTCTGGAGCGATCACCAACCCGGAGATGCTTAACTGCCGGTTCACTTCTTGTAGAATAGGATGCTGGTCCAGGGCTGTGGTAGTTTGAGCCTGGCTGGATGCCAGGTGCCCACCACACCACTTTATCCCCCACCTCCTCAGCAAGCCAGGGAAAGGGAGAAAATAAGATGGGAGTCTCGTGGGTTGAGATAAAAGCAGTTTAATAAATAAGCAGCAAAGCCGCGCGCACGGGAAGCAAAGCAGAAGCAGATAAAGCTGTTACTCTCTACTTCCCATCAGCAGCGATGTCCGGCCACCTCCCGAGAAGCAGGGCTTCAGTACGTGTAGCAGATGCTTTGGGAAGGCCAGAAATGAATCTCGCCTCCCCTTCCTGCTCCTCTCCCCCAGTTTATATTACTGAGCTGACGTCATATGGTATGGAATATCTCCTTGGTCAGCCTGGGTCAGCTGTCCTGGCCATAGTCCCTCCCAAGATCATGCCCACTCACAGCTATTGGTGAAGGTGGGGGAAGGAATGCTGGAGGGACAGCCCTGATGTTGTGCAAGCGGTAGTCATAACATTGATATCAACAGTAAGCACAGCACTGCAGGAGCTGCTGTGGAAAATCACTACCGTCCCAGACCCACTACAAGGTCTTTTCCTGCAATCAAGATATCATCCATATAGTGGTAAAATAAGACACGAGGGTATTTTTTGCGCAGAGGTGCCAGCGCCCTGGCAACATAAGTTTGACAAATAGTTGGCGAGTTCTTCATTCCCTGAGGTAAAACAGTCTATTGATATCGTTTTGCTGGCTCTTGTTTGTTAATTGATGGTACTGTAAAAGCAAACTTCTCACTGTCATCCTCATGTAGGGGAATTGTGAAAAAACAGTCCTTCAGGTCAATCACCAACAGGGGCCACTCTTTTGGAAGCATTGCAGGAGAGGGTAATCCTGACTGTAAAGCACCCATGTCCTACATCACTGCATTAACAGCTCTTAAATCATGTAACAGCCTCCACTTCCCTGATTTTTTAGGGATAGTAAAAATTGGTGTATTCCATGGACTGGTGGATGGCTTAATATGACCTTTCTCTAATTGTTCATTTACTAATTCATTAATGTGGGCGAGCTTTTCTTTGCTTAGCGGCCATTGATCAATCCAAACTGGTTTATCTGTAAGCCAGGTTAACTTCAGGATTGGACGCCCATCAATGGCCGCCATTAAAAATTTTAATTTGACAAACGAAAGCCCATTTGGCTTAAGGCGTCTCTACCTAAAAGCCAAACGGCAGTATTCATTACATAGGGCCTAATTTGCACACATCTATTCTCTTCGCCCTGTATGCATACCGAAATTAGATCTGTGCTAATTTTTGTCATCTGTATTCCTCCTAGTCCAACAGCAGGGGTGTCTAAATTCTCTAAAGGCCAGCTTTTTGGCCAATAGGATAATGGAACAATAGTAACATCTGCTCCCGTATCCAGTAATGTGTTGTACCCAACTATGTGTTCACCATTTGGATGTTGGAATACAACCATATGAGTGGGCTTTCCCTGTGAAAGTGGCATTGCCAGTCTTACCTCAGGTACTCCAGTGGATCCAAAACCACCGTCTCGACGCTTACAACTTCCTGCGAAAGGAACTTCAGCTCTGAAAGGAACTAATTGAGCTACTTTAGTTCCTTTAGGTATATGAACTGGTGGCTGCCAAACTTTAACCATTATTCCAATGTTTCCTTCATAATCCGCATCAATTACACCAGGGATCACAAAAATACCCTGTCGAGAGGCCGATGACCGTCCTAAAAGCAAAGCACTTAATCCATAGCCAAGGGATCCGTTAGCGTTAGATGAGATAACTGTTACCTCCGTGTTGTGGATGGTTACATCTACTGCTGTTTCCACATCCACTCCTGCGCTTCCTGCAGTGGCTGATCTGAGGCCATCCAGGCAGCTGTTGGTGTTGAAGGGCGTTTTTGTGTCATCGCGCTCGCCCTTTTTGCGCTCGTTAACCCGTTTCCCTTAGGCATTGTATGTCTGGCCACTCGAGAGAGGCACTCAGTGGCTCTATGGCCAAACTTGCCACATCTGTAACAATTGCCATGAAATCTGCCGTTGGACCCAGATGGCCTGGCGGAGCTGTTTGTCCATACCAATGATCTAGACCGACATTGATTTTTCACGTGTCCTATTTTTCCACAATTAAAGCATTTTGGCCTCCGATTTCCTTTGTGAGGTTGAACTAAAGGTTTTAATGCTGTTGCCATAGCTTCAGCTAAATGGGCTGACGATCCTACCCTAGAGCAGGCTTCTATCATGTCGACCAAAGTTGCTGTCCACGGGAGAGTCTCCAGGATCTTTTTGCAGTCATGGTTAGCATTAGCAACTGCTAAGTGTAACCCTATTTCCGCCTTTACTTCAGTTGACATGTTTGGTATACGATCCAGAGCTGCTCTTAGACGGTCTAAGAAGGTCATGAAAGGCTCATTAGGTTTCTGTATAATAGTTGTATATGAGGGAACTGGCATCCCCATGTCAGGAACAATCTTAAATGCTTGACGAGCCAGTGTCTGCGTTTGCTGCAAAATAGCTTCATTCAGTCGGGCTTGTACCTGAGGGTCAGCAAACGGTCCTTTACCCAACATCATATCTGCTGTGACGACTCGCCGCGGATCTCCCTGTTGTAAGTCCATATTTTCTACTACTGCCAGATCAACTCTTTTTTCCCATTCAGACTCCCATAGTAATACCTGAGTGGGCTTCAGGAAAGTTTCTGCTAGCTTCCGTCAGTCAAATGGAGTCATTAATCCACTGATGAAAATATGATCCAATAACGTTTGAACGTATGGGTTGGACAAGCCATATTGCATTACAGCTTTCTGGCCTTCCCTTACCAACTTCCAATACAAAGGTGCCCATTGTCGTTTTCTTTGTGCTACTATTACTGGAAAGGCTTGCGGAATAAATTCTCTTCGATTACCGCATCACGTATGAGGCCTCTCCATTTCTTAGCCGGATCATAGTCATCTGGCCGGGGGTCTCTGAGCACCTGTGGGGATGAAACTTTAATCTTTGATTTGGTTAATTCATTAATTCGTTCCAACAGTTGATTAGCTGTTGCTTTTGGTTTTTCCATCAGTTCCTCCAAGTGGGCCAAAGTGTGTTTCATATCTTCTCCGTGTCGTATTAATTCTTCCTTTAATAATTGTCTTTGTTGATCTTCAACTTCACTAGATGTTGGGGGTGATGATGGAAGAGGAATGCACTCAGGGATTGATGAGCTCAGGGGCAATGGCATATCCACATTGTCATTTGTAAAACGTACCTTTCGTTCTCTGCCAGGTACTCCTTCAGACATAGCAGAAGGATGGGATGGGGCAGGATGGTGAAGGGTGGGTGGGAGGGGAGGAGAAGAAATGCGCGTATTCGGCTCCTGGAACGGTGCTCTAGGGGGTTCTGGGGGAGGTGGGCTCACATCCATGCTCTCTTCTTCTAGAGGTGGAGCCGAGGGTATTACGACATTATCGCCTCCGAAGAGTCTCTTAGTATTTTCTTCTAGAGGTGGAGCCGATGGTACTATAAAGTCACCACCTCCAAAGAACCATTTAGCATCTACCGGGAACGCAGATGGTACAGCAGCTTCTGCTTTCATGGCAGCAGCTGCAGCACGCTCAGCTTCTAGTTGGTGTATAATGGATGATACCGATTTACACAAGTCGATAGCATCATTCAACATGTCTCCTAGGTTTTCCCAGTGTCCCGTTTCATATACTTCTTGGGGGAAAACAAAGAGACCTATTTCCTGTCCCCATCTTACAAGTCTTAGCAAATCCTCTCTTTCATAACTGAATTCTTTCTCAGCAAGGCTATGCTGAAGGGTGTCAATAGGATTTTCCTCTTTGCTTACGATTTTTCCCATTATATCACTTTACTCAGATAACTTGCCTTTTCAAGCAGGAATCCAAGTGCTTTTCTGCAGAGGGTTCTTAATCCAACCAATTCGGCGTATCACGTCGGGGTCACCAAAAGTAGTAGTGCAGGCAATATTCACTTGAAGACATAGAGAGTCTAAGTAATGCACGTGCAGAGATGTACAGGGGCAATGTAGTACAACCACCAGAGCTGACTCGAAGTAACCCTTCCTTTGCTAGCTACCTCCTTATATGCTGCCTCTGCCCATGAGATCACCCAGGGCCCAATTGATTAACTTGCAGCACCTGTTTCTGAAGTAGCATACCAGCTGCATTAACTTATCCCTACCATCTTTATACAAGCTGGCTGGTCCAAACTACATCTGTGCCTACATATCGTAGAGAGAATCGAGGACGCCTCCATTAAGGAAGTGCAAAATCCCAGACTATTTGAATTATTAATACAACTGCAGAAGGCAATAAAGCTTAGGGAGCATGTTTATGCCATTATACATATCAGGAGCCATAAATGGGACATTGGGCTGGGAGAAGGTAATGCTAGGGCAGGTAAGTTGGTCACAGTGACACATAACACGCCTCTGTCCAAACAGATACTAGCCAGAGAAGCGCACTCCCTGTTTCATCAGAAAGCACGGGGCTTACACCAAGAGTTTCAGTTATCGCTAAAGGATGCAAAGGCTATTGTTAGAGCTTGTCCCATTTGTAGCCATCAAAATGGAGGTGTTGGCTTAGGCTTGGGGGTGAACCCTAGAGGATTACCTGCAAATGGAATTTGTCAGATGGATGTCACTCGTGTGGCAGAGTTTAGAAGACTAAAATATGTGCATGTAACCATAGACACATGGAGCAAATTCGTTTGGGCAACAGCACAGACAGGGGAGAGGGCCATACATGTGGAGCGTCATTTATATAGTTGTTTTGCAACAATGGGAATTCCTCAGAAAATAAAGACAGACAATGGGCCGGCCTATATAAGCAGAAGTATAGAAGAGTTCACGAGTCAATGGGGAGTAAAACATGTAGCAGGGATTCCCCATTCCCCCACAGGACAGGCCATAATAGAAAGAGCTAATGGAACTCTAAAAAGATATCTTGGTAAATAAGGGGATGTGAAAGACCCTCATATGAAATTGTTAAAGTCTTTATTTGTTATGAACCACCTGTGTGTATTTGGGGAACAGGAGCTACCACCTGTAATAATGCATCATAATCCAAAGGCAAAAAAGGAGGGGAAGAAAGAAATATGGGTTAAATATCGTGACCCTAAAACAGGGATATGGCAGCCTCCAGCCAAAGTATTATACTGGGGACGTGAGTGTTTGTGTGTTGATTCTCCCACAGGATCCATTTGGGTGCCAGCCAGGTGGACAAGAGCTGTCCTTGAAGCTGCGGAGATCAAATCATCTGACAAAAAAGGACAGGAAGAGATTGGAGAATAAATACACCCTCATCTTGCGGTCATTGGAGGACTGGCTAACAATCAAAAGACTGAAGGTTATATAACAAAAAGACAGTGAATTTAATGAATAATAATGAGATGTTTTGTTATGACCATAGCTTTTAGTTTAACTATAATTGCTAACAGCTTGATGCATTTTAATCAGCCTAGAGATAATATTTGGATAACCTTTGCTATTGAAACTGGTCAATCATCTCTTTGTCTTAGTTTTGGAGGGGTTACTAATCCTTTTAAAAGGTGTTTGATAGGATTGCCCATGTGGAATCCGGAGGAATTTTGTGGACTAGTAGACAATAAAACCTTGTGTAATAGGACGGGGCTGAACACAGTTAGCGATGATCACGATCATTCGGACGGAAAACGTCAATGTGAGATAATTAAGTCCCTTAATACCACATTAGCCTCACCCCCTGAGGAAATAGACATGTTTGGATATGCCAATGCAAGCTTCGGTACTAATGGAACTGGGGGAAATTGGGTAAGTTTTATGTTACGGGATATCCATGACTTTAATAGAAATCGAAAATATTGGGCCACCTTAGACTCGTCTTTGAAGTCAGAAACGGTATTTAAGCAATTGTATTCCAGCTGTAATCTCTCTAGTATTACATCACCGAAGAAATTTCCCACGGGTATATTTTTAATCTGTGGAGAAAGGGCCTGGAACGGAATACCAGTAAATCCCCCAGGTGGACCCTGTTATTTGGGGAAACTCTATTCCACCCTAGCTAATGGAGCTTGCTGACCATATAACAGCTCCTGCAAAAAAACGTATTTATTATGAGTTTGATTGTACTGATATTGGTCCCCCACGATTTTGGAGTGAACTGAAGCAAGTCATAGTTGCCACCCTTTTGCCAGGAGGAGCAGCCAATAAGGCCATGAACTTGGCTAAACAGTTAGGATGTTGGACTAAAGACGAGTTAAACAAAACTTCAGAAATGATTGATATGTTAACAGCTGATGTTCAAAGTGTAAATCATGCGGTGTTACAAAATAGAGCTGTCATAGACTTTTTATTATTAGCCCACGGACATGGATGCGAAGAATTTGAGGGCATGTGTTGTATGAATCTGTCGGACCATTCCACCTCGATACATGCCAAACTGAAAGAACTTCAACAGGGATTACATTAGTTGAAACAAGAAGAGGGATTAGGACTTGAAGGATGGCTTAAGGGATGGGGAATAGGCTCTTGGTTGCAAAATGTTATAATGTATGGAATGGGCTTTATGGGTATTGTTTTATTTGTATTGTTAGTGTTTCGCTGTTTTATAAATTGTATTCAACAGACAATAGAAGGAACATTTGAGAGGATGAAATGTGGGGAGTTTTGTGGAGACTTTGCTAGAGGAAAGAGGACATGACAGAACACAGCTGGTTACGCAGTAAGCATTAAGCGATAAGATATTTGGGTTAAGCAGCCACAAGTATCTGGAGTATCTTGAAAAAACGGTGAGGTTTGCATCTAAATGAGAACCAATGATAAGCTTAGCTTTTGCAATATGTATGAGCCTGATTATTGTTTTTATAAAAGAGTTGTATCTTTGGAAATAAATTTGAGACTTGTTGCACTTCTTTCCTGTGGGACCTATCTCCAATAACACTCACTTGTACTGCTCAACTCCCATTGAAAACATACAGTCGGTAGAAGTTATACCACTCCGTATGGGAGCAATAAGAAAACTGGAATCAAGACCCAACCTGCATTAGTAAATAGGTCCCCATGTAGTCTATCAGCAAGCACTGTGTCACATTTGCAGCTGCTTTCCTGTAGGAGCTATATCCAGTCCCACGCTCTTGGTCTCGTCATCTCCCTTTAAAAGTACATTCAGTCGATATAAGTTATACCACTGCGTATGAGAGCTACAAAAAAGCAGGTACGCAGACCCGACCTACAGTAGTAAGTAGGTCCCAATCTAGTCTATCAGTCAGAACTGTGTCACATGTGCACCTGCTTTCCTTTGGGACCTGTCTCCAATCCCACTGACTTGGACTGCTCAGCTCCCATTGAAAAAATACATGCTATGGGTAGAAGTTTATACCACTGCCTATGGGAGCTACAAGAAAGCAGAAAGGGAGACCCCTCCTACAGTAGTAAGTACATCCCCATGTAGTCTATCAGCCAGTACTCTGTCACATTTTCAGCTACTTTCCTGTGGGAGCTATCTCCAATAACACTCACTTGGACTTTTCAAGTCTCATTGAAAAAATATATGATGTCGGTTATGTTATACCACTACGTATGGGAGCTAAAAAAAAGCTGGAAGGCAGACCCCACCTACAGTAGTAAGTAGGCCCCCATGTAGTCTATCAGTCAGCACTGTGTCACATTTGCAGCTGCTTTCCTGTGGGAGCTTTCTCCAATCCCAGTCACTTGGACTGTTCGTCTCCCACTGAAAAAATATATGCTGTCGCTTAAGTTTTACATCTGCTTATGGGAGCTACAAGAAAACAGGAAGGCAGACCCTACCTACAGTAGTAAGTAGGTCCCCATGTATTCTATCAGCCAGCACTGTGTCACATTTGCACCTGCTTTCCTGTGGCAGCTATCTCCAATCGCACTCACTTTGACTGCTCAACTCCCATTGAAAAAACATATGCTGTCTGTAGAAGATATACCACTGCGTATGGGAGCTACAAGGAAGCAGGAAGACAGACCCCACCTACAGTAGTAAGTAGGTCCGCATGTATTCTATCAGCCAGCACTGTGTAAACTTTGCAGCTGCTTTCCTGTGGGAGTTACCTCCAATCCGGGGAGTTTGGCTTGCTCAGCTCCCATGGAAAATAAAGGTTGGGGTTTAAAGTTACGCCATTGCCTCTGGGACACTTAATAAAACAGGTACGCAGACCCCATCTACAAAGGTACGTAGGTCCCATTGTAGTCTGTCAGCCAGCACTGTGTCATATTTGCAGCTGCTTTCCTGAGGGAGTTATCTCCAATCCCACACTCTTGGCCTGGACAGCTCCCTTTGAAAAAATACATGCTGCCGGTAGGACTTACGCCTCTACATCTGGGCACTACAAGAAAGCAGGTACGCAGACCCCACCGACAGTGGTACATAGGTCATGTTGAAGTCTATCAGCTTTCACTGTGCAACTTTTGCAGCTGTTTTCTTGTCGGAGCAATATCCAATCCCACGCTCTTGTCTTGCTCACCTCCCACTGCCTATAGGAGCTACAAGAAAGCAGGAAGGGAAACCCCACCTACAGTACTAAGTACGTTCCCATGTGCTCTCTCAGCCAGAACAGTGTAACATTTGCAGCTGCTTTCCTGTGGCAGCTGTCTCCAATCCCACTCACTTTGATTGCTCAATTCCCATTGAAAAAATATATGCTGTCTGTTAAGTTATACCACTGCGTATGGGATCTACAAGAAAGAAGGAAGGCAGACATCACTTCCAGTAGTAAGTAGGCCCCTACGTAGTCTATCAGCCAGCACTGTGTAACATTTGCAGCTGCTTTCCTCTGGGTTCTATCTCCAATCCCAGTCACTTGGACTGTTCAACTCCTTTTGAAAAAATAAATGCTGTCGGTTAACTTATACCACTGTGTATGGGAGCTACAAGAAAGTAAGAAAGCAGATACCACCTACAGTAGTAAGTAGGTCCCCATGTAGTCTATCAGTCAACAGTGTGTCACATTTGCAGCTGCTTTACTGTGAAACCTATCTCAATTCCCACTCACTTGGACTGCTCAACTTCCATTAAAAAAAACAGACTATCGGTAGAAGTTATAACACTGCATATGGACGCAAAAAGAAAGCAGGAAGGAAGACCAAAACTACAGTAGTAAGTAGGTCCTCATGTAGTCTATCAGTCACCACTGTGACACATTTTCAGATGCTTTCCTGTGAAAGCTATCCCCAAGAACACTCACTTGTACTGCTCAGGTCCCATTGAAAAAATATATGCTGTTGGTTAAGTTATAAATCTGCGTATGGAAGCTACAAGAAAGCACGAAGGCAGATCCCATCTACAGTACTAAGTTGGTCTCCATGTAGTCTATCAGCCATCATTTTGTCACATACGCAGCTGCTTTCCTGTGGGAGCTGTCTCTAATCCCAATAACTTGGACTGCTCAACTCCCATTGAAAAAATACAGACTGTCGGCAGAAGTTATAACACTGCGTACTGGAACTACAAAAAGGCAGGAAGGCAGACAACATCTACAGTACTAAGTTGGTCTCCATGTAGTCTATCAGTCAGCACTGTCTCGCATTTGCAGCTGCTTTCCTGTGGGAGCTATCTTCAATCCCACTCACTTGGACTGCTCAGCTCCCATTGAAAAAATAAACGGTGTTGGTAGAAATTATACCACTGCGTATGGGAGCTACAAAAATCAGGAAGGCAGACACCATCTACAGTACTACGTTCGTCCCCATGTAGTCTATAGGGCAGCACTGTGTTACCTTTGAAGCTACTTTCCTGTGGGAGCTATCTTCAATCCCACTTACTTGGACTGCTAAGCTCCCATTGAAAAAATACATACTGGCAGTAGAAGTTATACCACTGTATATGGGAGCTACAAGAAAGCAGGAAGGCAGACCACACCTACAGTAGTAATTAGGTTCCCATGTTGTCTCTAATCCAGCATTGTTTCACATTTTCATCTTCTTTCCTGTGGGAGCTATATCCAATCCCATTCACTTGGAGTGCTCAGCTACCATTGAAAAAATACAGATTTTCGTTAGAAGTTATACCACTGTGTATGGGACCTAAAAGAAAGCAGGAAGGAAGACCCAACCTACAGTGTTAATTTGGTCCCCATGTACTCTATTAGGCAACAGTGCGTCACATTTGCAGCTGCTTTCCTGTTGGAGCTACCTCCAATCCCAGTCACTTTGACTTCTCAACGCCCATTGAAAAAATATTTTCTGTCCCTTAAGTTATACCACTGCATATGGGAGCTATAAGAAGCGGGAAGGCAGACCACAACTACAGTGTTAAGTAGGTCCCCATGCAGTTTATCAGCAAGTACTGTGTCACATTTGCAGCAGCTTTCCTGTGGGCGCTGTCTCAAATCCCAGTCACATCTACTGCTCAGGTCGCATTGAAAAAATATATGCTGTCTCTTAAGTTATACCACTGCGTATGGGAGCAATAAGAAAACTGGAAGGCAGACCCAACCTACAGTATATACCAGTATAGAAGTTATACCACTGCCTATGTGCAGTAGTAAGTAGGTCTCAATCTAGTCTATCAGGTAGCACTCTGTCACATTTGCAGCTGCTTTCCTATGGGAGCTATCTCCAATCCCACTCATTTGGACTTCTCCCATTGAAAAAATACATGCTGACAGTTAAGTTTTACATCTGCTTATTGTAGCTACAAAAAAGGTGGAAGGCAGAACCCACCTACAGTAGTATATAGGCCGTCATGTAGTGTATCAGCCAGTACTGTTTAATATTTGCCGCTGCTTTCATTTGGGAGCTTTCTCTATCCCACTCACTTGGACTGCTCAGCACCCATTGAAAAAAACACATGCTTTCCGTTAAATTATAGCACTGTGTATGGGATCTCCAAGAAAGCAGGAAGGCAGACGTCACCTACAGTAGTAAGTAGGTCCCCATGTAGTCTATCAGCCAGCACTGTGTCACATTTGCGTTTGTTTTCCTGTAAAAGCTATCTCCAATCCCACTCACTTGGACTGCTCAGCTCCCATTGAAAAAATACATGCTGGTGGTAGAAGTTATACCCCTGCCTATGTATTGAAGACAACAGGAGAAAAGTCCACCCTGTAGTGCAACACGTGTCAACTTTATTTGCAAAGATACAGCTCTTTTATACAATACAATAATCAGGCTCATACATATTGCAAAAGCTAAGATCATCATTGGTTCCCAGTTAGATGCAAACCTCGACCTTGTTTCAACATACTCAAGATACTTGTGGCTGCCTAACGCAAACTAAGCTACTGCTTTCTCATCCTGTTATCATACAGCTCTCTTTCTCTCATGTCCTTGAGCAGGAGTCCAATATCTTATCGCTTAATACTCACTGCCTAACCAGCTGTATTCTATCATATCCTCTTTCCTCTAGCCAAGTCTCCACAAAACTCCCCACATTTCCCCCGTTTTCTTTTTGTAAAATGATATTAGCCTGCCACATCCTCTCAAATGTTCTTTGTATTGTCCGTTGAATACAATTTATAAAACAGCGAAACACTAACAATACCAATAAAACAATACCCATAAAGCCAATTCCATTCATTATAACATTTTGCAACCAAGGGCCTATTCCCCCACCCCTTAAGCCATCCTTCAAGTCCTAATCCTTCTTCTTGTTTCACCTGATGTAATCCCTGTTGAAATTCTTTCAGTTTGGCATGTATCGAGGTGGAATGGTCCGACAGATTCATACAACACATGCCCTCAAATTCTTCACATCCATGTCCGTGGGCTAATAATAAAAAGTCTATGGCAGCTGTATTTTGTTTTCTATTTTTGTTCTGATCTAAATCACCGCATGATTTGCACTTTGAACATCAGCTGTTAACATATCAATTTTTTATTTAACTTATCTTTAGTCCAACATCATAACTGTTTAGTCAAGTTCATGGCCTTATTGGCTGCTCCTCCTGGCAAAAGGGTGGCGACTATGACTTGCTTCAGTTCACTCCAAAATCGTGGGGGACCAATATCACTACAATCAAACTCATAATAACTACGTTTTTTTGCAGGAGCTATTATTATGGTCAGCAAGCTGCATTAGCGCGGTTAAGTTAGCGTGGAATAAAGAGAGTTTCCCCAAATAACAGGGTCCACCCGGGGGATTTACTGGTATTCCGTTCCAGGCCCTTTCTCCACAGATTAAAAATATATCCGTGTTCAATTTCTTCAGTGATGTAATACTAGAGACATTACAACTGGAATACAATTGCTTAAATACCGTTTCTGACTTCAAAGAAGAGTCTAAGGTGGCCCAATATTTTCGATTTCTATTAAAGTCATGGATATCCTGTGACATAAAAGTTATCCAATTTCCCCCAGGTCCATTAGTACCAAAGCTTGCATCGGCACTTCCAAACATGTCTATTTCCTCAGGGGGTGAGGCTAAGGTGGTATTAAGGGACTTAATTATCTCACATTGACGTTTACCGTCCGAATGATCGTGATCATCGCTAACTGTGTTCAGCCCCGTCCTATATCACAAGGTGTTATTATCTACTAGTCCACAAAATTCCTCCAGAATCCACATGGACAATCCTATCAAACACCTTTTAAAAGGATTAGTAACCCCTCCCAAACTAAGACAAGGAGATGATTGACCAGTTTCATTAGCGAAGGTTATCCTAATATTATCTCTAGGCTGATTAAAATGCGTCAAGCTGTTAGCAATTATAGTTACACTAAAAGCTATGGTTATAACAAAACACCTCATAATTATTCATTAAATTCACTGTCTTTTTGTTATATAACCTTCAGTCTTTTGATTGTTAGCCAGTCCTCCAATGACCTCAAGACGAGGATGTATTTATTCTACAATCTCTTCCTGTCCTTTTTCGTCAGATGGTTTGATCTCTGCAGCTTGAAGGACAGCTCTTGTCCACCTGGCTGTGTTTTGGTTTAGCAAGGAGCAGCTTTTGGCTTAGTAACAGGGGGAGCGGGTTGCAGTGAAGACCAGGTAAAGAGTTTGCGGACTCTCCCCCGACTCCTGGGTTCACACCCACCCCGGCCCAGCTGGGCCAATCTGGCGCCTCTGCGATCACTATTTAGGGGACGGGAATTTGAAATGCGATGCAGCAGGTGTAAGAGTGATAGAAGATGGAGGCGACCACGTGGACCCTTCAGCCAGAGAGTGAGGAAAGAAGGAGAAGCAATAGACCAGAGACTCCTCTGCAAGTCGTGGCGAGAATGCAAGCTGTGCCCCTGCAACCTATGGAGATCCATGGCAGGACCGAGAGTTACCAGCAGCTCCATGTGAGTGAGCCCGAACGGGCGAGGGACTGTGTGGGGAGACGGCCATGGCCCAGGCCATGTTGGAGAGCCTGCACGCCGCAGAGCAGCCCCACACGAGAGGCAAAGAGGAGCTGCAGTCTTTGAAATAAGTGCGCGTCGGAGCAGCCCATGCAGGTCTGCCGTGTGTGTGAGTTACCCCACGGACTTGCAGGGAGGAATGGTGTGGAGTTCACCCGTCCTGAGGAGAATGGCAGAAGTTATCAGGAACAGACTAACTGAAACCCCCACTTCCTGGCCCCCGAATTGTTCAGGGGGGAAAGGGTAAAAACACCGGGATCAGGGCTCTGAGCCCGGGAAGAGGGGAGGTGTGGCAAGAAGGTGTTCTTAAAAAGGCTGGTTGGACTCTTCATTGATGCATTACTCTGTGTTGTTTCATTCTGGTTATGTTTTGGGTTTCTGGGAGTATGTTTTACTTGATGTTACATAAAATTATTTTTCTGTTTTCTTCCCCAAACCGAGTAACCTGGTCTGTTTTGTCCTGAAACTTAAGCGGCAATTAAGCTCTCCCTGCCCTTGAGCAATTCTCAACCTCTTCTGTACTTGAGGCTAATCCTGGTCTTTGTTCCCTGATGGACCTAAACCAGGACAGGCTGGCACCCAAATGGATCCCGTGGGAGAATCAACACACAAATACCCATGTCCCCAGTATAATACTTTGGCTGGAGGCTGCCATATCCCTGTTTTAGGGTCATGATACTTAACCCATATTTCTTTCTTTCTCTCCTTTTGTGCCTTTGGATTATGATGTATTATTACAGGTGGTAGCTTCTGTTCCCCAAACACACATAGGTGGTTCATAACAAATAAGGCCTTTAACAATTTCATATGTGGGTCTTTAACATCCCCATATGTACCAAGATATCTTTTTAGAGTCCCATTAGCTCTTTCTATTATGGCCTGTCCTGTGGGGGAATGGGGAATCCCTGCTACATGTTTAACTCCCCATTGCCTCATAAACTGTTCTATGCTTCTACTTATATAGGCCGGCCACTTGTTTACACCATGTGCTTACATCTGCTACCACCAGCACCTCCTCTCACTCCATCCCATGCCCACCTCTTCTGTACCTTCCAGGTCTCACGTTACAACCCGAGATCTTCCAGACGCCTACCACATCTCCCCCTCCCTATGCTCGATGACTCCAGTGTCCTGTGGCACGGGCATATGTTCAGGTGCTGGTCATGTTCCACTTCACTATTCAATCTTGCCAATAGTTGAGTGACTCCATCTTGATCTGCATCACAGCGAGCACTCCGAGGAACACGTCAATATGCAAGAGAGACTCAGTAGACCGTTATATCTTCTACGCCGCATGCTCTCCTCCTCCCTAAGACGGTTGAGCTGTACATTTAAAGTATTGTGAGCGCATTTAAAGACCGCCTGTCCCTGGCTAGTGTGAGGGATACCGTGGCTCAATGCATGGGGATAGCTGGTATGTCCATGACCCCTCCAGACAGCCTGCTCCACTGTTTTTCATAACTCAAATTTTACTAACAAGCATCAGACCCTTACAATCAGCAGCAAAGCTAGCGTCTTTATAGGACTTCTAATTGGTCCATTCTCCAAAAGCCAGCTGTAGTTTTCTGTGACAAGCCTTGCAGTTTCACACTCTGCCGCATCCTCCTCCTTGCTCCAAGTTGTTATCTCGTAGGTATTTTTGCTTCTTCGTTTCTCACAGTCGAGAGCAGCTCAAGGACAATCTGCACATTAGTTTAGCAACTCATGCCTGGTAAGCTTCTTCTCATCCACTGAAAAAAAACACAGCTGACAAACAAAGTTATTATACTTGTGCTAAAGGTAAAATCTCTAGCAGGTCTATGTTGCAAAGTTGTATGGCTAATACTACTTACATTACTAATCAAGTCTTCTAATATCATTGAGGTTTGGTTACTTTGTTTGCTAAGCCAGCATCCCAATCTGCATAGCTGAGTTAATAAAGCAGATACTGTTACACCTGGAGCAAATATACTAGTTGCTATTATTGCTGAGGGAGACCAAAGGTAACATAGTCATCACATTCGCCAGTAAATGCATGCACAAATTGTTCTGGACAATGATGTTTCTAAATCATTGTGTGATTAGGCATCAAGATTGTCAGTTGTCTCAAACTGCATGGTCCCGTTTGTAATCTCGAGGGTATTCCAGGCCATGCCTGGTCCTCACAGATCAGAAAAATTCCCTTTGGTAACTGTACAGGCACAAGACTAGACCTGGATCTTTTCGGTGAAGTATGACTGCACCAAGACGTTGTGTTCTTATACACGCCCAGAATGGGATCCACATTCTGTCCCAAATGTTTTGGTATTGATGGTAAAATTAAACATAGCACAAAATTCCATCTTTATACATCCCAATAATTCTAACTCCTGTGGCTCTGTTGTCATTATTGGCAACCACGAAATGATCAAATCCCAGCTGTCAACTTTGTCATTACTCTCAACTAAGGGATTTGTTTTTAATGCATTTGGTACAGGCCATTGTGCCACATCTGATGGAACTCCCACCAAACAGGTAGAAAAAGGATGATCTGGAGTGGCCATTGATAAACATATTGTAGACTGATTGATTGCTCTGGTCAGTGTAAGCCACATGTTTTGCTTGATTTGTTGAAGTTGCCTAAAACCATTTACCACAATCATTTGAAGCATCAACAGTATGACAAAATCTATTATTTTTTTACTCCTGATCAAAAAAAAAATCCTTCACTAATGAGTCTAAAATATAAACCACCTTTTAGCTTCTCAATGTCAAAATGTTCTGTTCTTCCAAGTTCCATTCCTGACACCTAAAACACCTTAGAAAGTTTCCACTGTAAGAAAACCACTATTCATCATCACATTTACAGCAAAATGCATAACATGATGACCAACATTTTTTACACTCTTTGAGGCAAGGGATTGAGGATGGAAAGGATGAGCCCAGCGGTCCGTGAGGGCTGCGGCCGGCTGTGTCGGCGGGCGGTGTGTGTGGGGGGGCACTCCGGAGACACTGACCGGGAGCAGGAAGCGGCTGCGCAGTGGCGCCTGAGGATGGAATGGTCGAGAGGAGGTCTGGCTCACTCTGTGCCGTCCCCGGCGCCAGCGGCGCCGGCGGTATTTCTCTCTCCTGTGTTTTCTTTTTCTTCCCTCTCGTGCCCGATGGTCCTCTGATCATCCTGCGCTGCATCCCCGTCTGACTCTGCCCACTTGGCATTCCCCTGCAAGTCGTCCCAGGGGTAACTCGGCGCGCTGGGCTCGAATGGGAAGCAGCTCTCCCGCGGGGGCTCTGCTCCGAAGCCCCTTCTCCTCTCTAATTTTGTAAAACTCTTGTGTAGAGGAGAACTTATTTCATTACCCCGCGTAGGCGCACCACCCTCCGTCTCCTCACCAGACTCCGTCTTCTAGCTCTCATTTCTGCCACTCCTCCACGTAGATCACTTATCTTCGGTGGCCAACGAGGCGGCTGACTTTTCCCCTTTGTCCCGCCTCCATTTCCATCAGGTGCCAACTTTGACGGATCGTGGGGTGGCTGACTTTTCTCTTTTCTCGGTATCATCCGCCTCAGCGCCGCTCCTGGCACTACTCTCGGTGCTGCTCCTGGCGCTGCTCTCGGCGCCTCTCCCGGCACTGCTCCCGGAACCTCTACCGGCGCTTCTCCCGGCGCCTCCCTCGGCACTACTGTCGGTGCCTCTCCCGGTGCTTCTCCCGGCGCTGACCGCTGTACACGCGGGGGGGGGGGGGGGAGCATTACTTTTGAGATGGTAGGAGCCAGCGGGGTGGATTGGAACCAGTCACGCTCATCGTTTTTATTCTTACTCTGTGCTGCTGATGCATGCTCAGCAGCCTTCTTTTCTGCCTGATGTTGCAACAACTCGTTGTGCACTATCCTACAAAGCTTCCCTAACTTTTCAGCTATCTCATCGTCCTCCAGGGTAGCTTCCCACAGCAAATCCCCAAATTTACGCCATTCTCTCAATTCATGCAATGTACGTGGATTCTGAAACACTCCCTTAACATACCCATAAGCTGGTAGACCCTGGTAGGTCTTTTTGCAGATCTATACCCTCTATCTGCCGCTTCTGTAAGAATGCAGTAAATAAATCATATGCCGCTTGCCTTTCCATACCTATTATCGTCAGCGCACTGTTGCAGCCCTTCAAGGTCCGACGGCACGTATCGGCTGGGCTCGTCTATACAGTCACCCAGGGCACGGCATGTTCCCAATTTTCACGCTTATTGCCGTCCTTGCCGCATAGGACCCGGACACCTTCGTTTCTCCGCCATGGCGCCCAGTCTGTATATCACGTCATTCATGTATCACGTCGGGGTCACCATTTGCTGAAGATGACGGGAGACAAGCCCACCCTTTAGTGCAACAAGTCTCAACTTTATTTGCAAAGATACATCTCTTTTATAAATATAATAATCAAGCTCATACATATTGCAAAAGCTAAGCTCATCATTGGTTCCCAGTTAGATGGAAACCTCACCCGTGTTTCAACATACTCCAGATACTTGTGGCTGCTTAACACAAACTAAGCTCCTGTTTTCTCATCCCGTTATCATACAACTCTTTTGCTCTCACGTCCTTGAGCAAGAGTTTAATATCTTATCGCTTAATGCTTACTGCCGAACCAACTATATTCTATCCTGTCCTCTTTCCTCTAGCCAAGTCTCCACAAAACTCCCCACACCTATGAGAGATAAAAGAAAGCAGGAAGGCAGATCCCACCAACAGTAGTAAGTAGGTCCCCTTGTATTCTATCAGCCAGAACTGAGTCACATTTGCACCTGCTTTCCTTTGGAAGCTATCTCCAATCCCACTCACATGAACTGCTAAGCTCCAATTAAAAACTACGTGCTTTCCGTTAAGTTATACCACTGCGTATAGGAGCTACAAGAAAGCTAGAAGGCAGTCCCCTCCTACACTTGGCCTGCTCAACTCCCATTGAAAAAATGCAGACTGTCCATCGAAGTTATACCACTGCTCATGGAAGTAAAAGAAAGCAGGAAGGGAGACCCCACCTACAGAAGTAAGTAGGTCCCCATGTAGTCTATCAGGCAGTACTGTGTCACATTCAGCTACTATCTTGTGAAAGCTATCTCCAATAACACTCACTTTTATTGCTCAGGTCCCATTGAAAAAATATATGCTGTCGCTTAACTTATACCACTGCGTATGGGAGCTACAAAAAAGCTGAAAGGCAAACCCCACCTACAGTAGTAAGTTGCTCCCCATGTAGTCTATCAGCCAGCACTGTGTCATATTGGCACCTGCTTTCCTATGGGTTTGGAGAAAAAATGAGGGACATGGACATGGATCCCGGGGTATAATGTTAGGCCTGTTGGGGCAAGGCAGCCTTAGCTCTAGTTATATGAATTTAATGCACAATCAAGACCAGAGTCAGAGCCATGGTTAAAGCAGTTGCTGTCGTGTAGACAGCAGGCCGCTTTCTGTTTCCAGAATGTCGGACTATTTTCGGCTAAAAGTGGTAAACAACTTTGGGGAAAAACAAGATGGGAAAATGTGAGGGAGCTTGCTTATCACAGAAACCGCAGGTAGGATGAACAAGAAAATATAATCTATTAGCTGCTGTTGCTGAGCTAGCTTTGAAGCTGCTGTGTATCTAAGTTAGAGCCTGCTCTCAATAAAGAAGAAGATTTCTGCTATCACTCACATTGAGTAGGACTGATTTCTTCCCACCCAGCTGAGAATCGGACCCTAGGTTGATCGCCACATGAAGTAGGCTTAGAGTTGTTTTTTCAGGCTTCGAGTCTGGGTTTTTCAGACTTCGAGCCTGGTTTCAGTCTTCGAGTCTGGTTTTCAGACTTCGAGTCTGGTTGATTTTTCAGGCTTCGAGCCTGGTTTTCAGACTTCTAGTCAGGTTTTTAGGCCAAGAGCCGAAAACTTCGCGGCATATGGCGCCCGAACAGGACCATCACTGGGTGTTACCGGGTAAAGAGCCTGCCTGCTGGGAGCTGAGACTTGAAAATTCGGAGACAGAGGCAGTCATAGGAGGAGGAAGCCTGCCGGATCCCAAGCAGAGGTTGCTGTACCAATGGGAGTGACTACAGGTTGCGGTGAGACGAGGATCCGACAACATGCATAAGGAGTTAGCACTCTCACTTTTACATCACTTTTTAGAAAAGCGGGGGGTGGACTTTGACCGATTTGTCTGGTCTACTTGTATATGGTAATTGCAAAGGCTTTTTTAAGGACTCTGAGAAATATTTTGATGAGGAGGAGTGGAGAGCATATGGGACTTGTCTTTGGGACTTGGTTATAGACGAAGATAAGACTGCTCGGAAACTGATGAAACAGTGGAGAGAGGTCATTAACTGTCTGAAGAGATATAAGATGGAAAAGGATTTGGCCGCTGCTGTGACTCAGCGGCTTGATATGCCTGAGACTGCAGTCGATCCAACAGCTGGACTGTTTGGTATGGGGACTAATTATGTCTCACCTCCCTTCTCTGGTGAGTGGCGAGAAATTGGAAACCTTCTCTGGGAAGTCACTATTAGTGGTGATAAAGACAATAGTAAGATCAGTAAAGATCTAGGTCTCCTTTGGAGAGACCTGATAAATACTTTAAAAGAAATGCAAGCAGAACAGCGTGTGTCCATGGCTGCAGCCCAGGCATTGACCGTTGCGCCGAGGCTGAAGGAGACAGACAAGGGAACCGACAGGTTCCTGCAGGAAGTATTATAGAAACTGGAGCGACAAGAGACCATCGAAACACAGCCTGTCGCCACTGAAAGCCAGCCCGGTGAGCAGCCCGTCGCTGAGCAAGGCGTGCTGCGAGGAAAAAAAAAACAAACCAAAAAAAGAAGATTTCTCTACACAAGAGAGCAGCGGGAGAGCTGCTGCCCATTCGAGTCCAGTCTGCCGAGTTACCCCTGGGACGACTTGCAGGGGAATGCCAAGTGGGCAGAGTCGGGCGGGGATGCAGCGCAGGACCATCAGAGGAGTAGGGAAGCGCGGCCCCGTATTAGACTGGACACCATCAGGAACGCGAGGGGAGACAAAAAAAACACAGGAGAGACCGATACTGGCTGCGTAGCCGGCACGGAGTGAGTCAGATCCCCCCCGCCACTTCCATCTGCAGCCGCCGCCGCGCAGCCGCTTCCCGCGCCCGGTCAGTGTCTCCGGAGTTCCTCCCCACACACACCGCGCGCCGACACCGCCGGCCCCAGCTCTCACGGACTGCTGGGCTTGTCCTTTCAATCCTCAATCCCTTGCCTCAAAGAGTGTAAAAACTATTGGTCGTGATGTTATGCATTTTGCTGTAAATGTGATGATGAATAGTGGTTTTCTTACAGTGGAAAATTTCTAAGGTGGTTTAGGTGTCAGGAATGGAACTTGGAAGAACAGAACATTTTGACATTGAGAAGCTAAAAGGTGGTTTATATTTTAGACTCATTAGTGAAGGATTTTTTTTTTGATCAGGAGTAAAAAAATAATAGATTTTGTCATACTGTTGATGCTTCAAATGATTGTGGTAAATGGTTTTAGGAAACTTCAACAAATCAAGCAAAACATGTGGCTTACACTGACCAAAGCAATCAATCAGTCTACAATATGTGTATCAATGGCCACTCCAGATCATTCTTTTTCTACCTGTTTGGTGGGAGTTCCATCAGATGTGGCACAATGGCCTGTACCAAATGCATTAAAAACAAATCCCTTAGTTGAGAGTAATGACAAAGTTGACAGCTGGGATTTGATCATTTCGTGGTTGCCAATAATGACAACAGAGCCACAGGAGTTAGAATTATTGGGATCTATAAAGATGGAATTTTGTGCTATGTTTAATTTTACCATCAATACCAAAACATTTGGGACAGAATTTGGATCCCATCCTGGGCGTGTATAAGAACACAGTATCTTGGTGCAATTATACTTCACCAAAAAGATCCAGGTCTAGTCTTGTGCCTGTACAGTTACCAAAGGGAATTTTTCTGATCTGTGGGGACCAGGCATGGCCTGGAATACCCTCGATATTACAAAGGGGACCATGCAGTTTGAGACAACTGACGATCTTGATGCCTAATCACACAATGATTTAGAAAAATCATTGTCCAAAACAATTTGTGCATGCATTTACTGGCGAATGTGATGACCATGTTACCTTTGGTCTCCCTCAGCAATAATAGCAAGTAGTATACTTGCTCCAGGTGTAGGAGTATCTGCTTTATTAACTCAGCTATGCAAATTAGGATACTGGCCTAACAAATAAAGTAACCAAACCTCAATGACATTAGAAGGCTTGATTAGTGATGTAAGTAGTATTAGACATGCACTTGTGTATCATTGTGTGCATGATATCCTCATTGCTCAGGAGGGGGCATTTACTGTAGATCAAGAGAGAGATCTAGAAACCATATTACAAGCACAGGGACTGACTATTGCTCCTGAAAAGGTACAAAGACGTCCAGCATGGCAGTATTTTGGCTGGAGTATTACGGAGGCTCATATTAGGCCGCAAAACCTCCATTTTCATATCAACATAAAAACCGTAAATGATGCACAAAAATTAATGGGGGATTTGCAATGGTTGCACCGTATTGTTGGAATCACCAATGACATGCTAGAACTGCTGCGCCCATTATTGAAGGGAATAGACCCATCGGCAAAAGTACAGCCGACAGCAGAACAACTGCAAACCATTGCTGAAATTTCTGACTTTATTACTACTCGGCAAGTCGATTGTCGTTATCCAGATTGCCCCATTAATTTGACCATTTTGCAGGGCAAAGAACAGTTTCTTGGTGCATTAACACAGTGCAAAAAACAAAAAGAGAGGCTAATCGTCCTGGAATGACTATTCACCACGTTACAGCCTAAATGGACAATTGAGCAAAAAACTGTGGGCTTAACAATGCTTATTAGAAAGGGACGCACTTGAATCTTACAGGTGAACGGCCAAGAGCCAGGAATGATATATATGCCTATAGCGAAAAGAGATCTGGAATGGATCATAGAAACATCGGAGCCTCTACAGCTTAGTTTATTGTCATCTGCCCAAAAAATAAACATACAGTCCCTAAAATCTAAGGTGTTGGCGTGTATGACACAACAACAGTGGATTATTCGTCCTAAGCTAAGTGAGCAACCTTTGTCAAATGCCGTTACAGCATATACAGACGCAGGAAAGAAATCTCAACGGGCTGTAATAGTTTGGGAAGAGGCAGGACAATGGAAACACCAGCTATTACATGCCACGGAAATGGACTCTTTACAGACTTTAGAACTTTTTGCGGTTGTTCGGGCCCTTGAAATGTGGTGGTGTAAACCGTTGAATATTGTAACTTACTCTTTTTATGTTGCAGGAATTGCTCAGTGAATAGAAGATGCTCGCATTAAAGATGTGCGCAATCGACGCCTTTTTGACCTACTTAGAGCCATGCAGGCCGCTATCCGGCAGCATACATCTCCATATTGTGTAATACACATCGGAAGTCATAAGTATGACATGGATTTAGGAGCAGGAAATGCTAGAGTGGACAAGCTGATAGCTTTGGGAGTGCCTGTAAATAAATTCAATCAGGCAAGAGAGGGCCATGCCACCTTTCATCAAAATGCCAGAGGCTTAAAGAGAAGTTTTGACCTCTCAATAGAGGATGCTTGAGCGATAGTGAGGGCTTGCCCGCAGTGTAGCCACTACGGCCCAGGGTTAGGTCTGGGAGTCAATCCCAGGGGTCTGGGACCATTAGAATTGTGGCAGATGGAAGTCACTCACATTTCTGAATTTGGAAGGCTTAAATATGTTCATGTAACTGTGGATACATTCAGTAAGTATATATGGGCAACAGCTCAAGCAGGAGAAAGGGTAATGCATGTAATCCGAAATTCCACTGCATGTTTTGTTATTACGAGGGTGACAGGCACCATTAAGACTGATAACGGCCCTGCGTATGTTAGTCATCGGGTGAGACAGTTTTTCCAAACCTGGGGAGTGAAACACATTACAGGGATATCACACTGACAGGAGGGGCTATAGTGGAATGAACTCATCAAGTGTTAAAATCATATTTAAGTAAAATGTCTGACATACAGGACCCACAGGAACGGTTGTCTAAGGTATTGTTTACTATAAATCATTTATGTATCTTTGGGGAGGAGAAAGAACCTCCAGCTCGACTACATCAAGGAATGGTGGAAACATCCAAAAGACCGTCGGCAATGTGGGTAACTTACAGAGATCCACGAACAGGTATATGGCAGGGCCCAGCTAAAGTGCAATATTTAGGCAGGGGTTACATGTCTGTGCTTACATCTACAGGTCCAATATGGGTTCCTGCGAAATGGACTAGAGTGGCTGTTACTCCTAATAATCCTGATGGTGACAGTTCACACATCGCCATTGAATCAAGTGAATCCACGTCAGAACATGTGAGTCACCTGGGCGAATCAGACAGGCCAAGTTGACTTTTGTCTGAGTCTTCAGTCGGTGAGTGATACATTCCGCACCTGCCTGGTTGGGATACCAGATTTTGATCCTAGTGATTTCCAGAAATATGTCAGCGGGAGCGCCTCCTGTTCCAGCAAAGTGACATCGGACTGTGCCGCAGACTTGTTAAGTCGGCTCAAAGTCCCTCTTCCCTGGGACCCACAAGATTTGGAGTTGCTGGGAAATCAAGCAATCGGAAACATAACGAATGGGAGTTGGACTCGTACTTGTTTTAGCTTTGGGACTAAATATCAAGGACTAAGAGGAATGGAACAATATAAAAATATGGTTAAGCAGTGGACTGATGTTTCCTCCGAAGGTGCATATAGTCAATTTGTAGATCCAAAAGGAGGATATTGTGGATTGGCCATAGGACAATTTGGTGGAACTTGGATGGCCAATTTATCTGCGTTGATATATGGGGGGAGTAACACTGGTTCGGGAACGCGGAAACCCTCAGGGGCCTACTCTGTGGAGCAATGGGTCTGCTAAAGCTCTACCCAATAACATCTTCTTAATATGTGGGGATCGAGCGTGGCAGGGAATCCCAGCTAATCCAATTGGGGGGCCATGTTATTTAGGGAAACTAACTTTGTTTGCTCCTCGACAGCAGGACTGGTTAAAAATTACCAAGTTACAGAAAACAAGAGATACCCACAACTTAAAAGGAGATTGTGATGGTAAAGTACAATTGTGGTCCATTACAGCGAATGTATTTGCTTCAGCATTTGTACCTGGGTCGACTGCAGCCCAGGCCTTACGGCAGTTAGAAAAATTAGTGTGTTGGCCGGAGCAGCAAGCTAATGTTACTACTGATGTTATTGAAAATATTGTTGGCAGACCAGAAAAACCTTAGACATGCCTTATTGCAAGATCGTGCAGCTATTGATTTTTTGCTATTGACGGAAGGGCACGGATGCCAAGACTTTGAAGGCATGTGTTGTTTTAATCTTTCTGATCATAATGAATCTATTCACAAAGTTTTGGCATTTTTAAAGGCTCACGCTAAGAATATTACGGTGGGTTATCAGCCTTTTGATAATTGGCTTCAATCAGCTTTTAGGGGGTTGTCACCTTGGTTGACTATGTTAATCAAAGAAGGGTTAAGATGGATATTGATTATTTTGCTTTTGCTTTTAATATTTAAGATTAAGTATATTTAATATTTAAGATTAACTATATTAAGTATATAGTTGTATTACAAAGGGAGTGCATAAATTGACTGACTCAGTTTTGATTGTCCAAAAACAAAGCAGGAGAATTGTGGAGAAAAAATGAGGGAGCATGGACATGGATCCCGGGATTTAATGTTAGGCCTGTTGGGGCAAGGCAACCTGAGCTCTAGTTATATGAATTTAATGCACAATCAAGACCAGAGTCAGAGCCATGGTTAAAGCAGTTGCTGTCGTGTAGACAGCAGGCTGCTTTCTGTTCCCTCAAGGTCGGACTGTTTTCGACTAAAAGTGGTAAACAACTTTGGGGAAAAACAAGATGGGAAAATGTGACGGAGCTTGCTTATCACAGAAACCGCAAGTAGGATGAACAAGAAAATGAAATCTATTAGCTGCTGTTGCTGAGCTTGCTTTTAAGCTGCTGTGTATATAAGTTAGAGCTTGCTCTCAATAAAGAAGATTTCTGCTATCACTCACATTGAGTAGGACTGATTTCTTCCCACCCAGCTGAGAATCGGACCCTGAGTTGATCGCCACATGAAGTAGGCTTAGAGTTGTTTTTTCAGGCTTCGAGCCTGGGTTTTTCAGACTTCGAGTCTGGATCATTTTTCAGGCTTCGAGCCCGGTTTCACGCTTCGAGTCTGGTTTTCAGACTTCGAGTCTGGTTCATTTTTCAGGCTTTGAGCCTGGTTTCAGGCTTCGAGCCTCGTTTGCAGACTTCGAGACTGGTTCATTTTTCAGGCTTCGAGCCTGGTTTCAGACTTCGAGACTGGTTTTCAGACTTCGAGTCTGGTTTTTCGGCCAAGAGTCGAAAACTTCTCAGCATATGGAAGCTATCTGATATCCCACTCCCTTGGACTGCTCAGTTACCATTGAAAAAATACACACTGTCGGTTAAGTTATACTAGTGCATATGGGAGGTACAGAAGAGCTGGAAGGCAGACCCCACCTACAGTAGTAAGTAGACCCCCATGTAGTCTATCAGCCAGCACTGTGCCACATTTGCAGCTGCTTTCCTGTGGGAGCTATCTCCAATCCCACGCTCTTGGCCTCGTCAGCTCCCTTTAAAAATACATTCTCTCAGTAGAAGTTATACTACTGCGTATGGGAGCTACAAGAAAGAAAAAAGGCAGTCCCCAATTACAGTACTAAAATGATCCCCATCTAGTCTATCATCCAGCACTGTGTCACATTTGCACCTGCTTTCCTGTAGGCGCTGTCTCCAATCCCAGTCACTTGGACTGCTCAACTCCCAATAAAAAAATACATTCTGTCACTTTAGCTATAACACTGCGTCTGAGAGCTAAAACAAAGCAGGAAAGCAGACCCCAACTACAGTGTTAAGTAGGTCCCCATCTAGTCTATCAGCCAACACTGTGTCACATTTGTAGCTTCTTTACTCTGGGAGCTATATCCAATCCCACTCACTTGGACTGCTCAGCTCCCATTGAAAAAATACAGGCTGTCGGTAGAAGTTATAGCACTGCTTATGGGAGCTACAAGAAAGCAGGAAGGCAGACCCCACCTACAGTAGTAAGTAAGTCCCCATGTAGTCTATCAGCCAACACTGTGTCAAATTTGCAGTTGCTTTCCTGTGGGAGCTATCTACAATCCCACTCTCTTGGACTGCTCAGCTTCCATTGAAAAAATATACGCTGTCGTTTAAGTTATACTGTGGGGAGTTTTGTGGAGACTTGGATAGAGGAAAGAGGACATGATAGAATACAGCTGGTTAGGCAGTAAGCATTAAGCGATAAGATATTGGACTCCAACTCAAGGACGTGAGAGCAAGAGAGTTGTACGATAACAGGATGAGAAAACAGGAGCTTAGTTTGGGTTAAGCAGCCACAAGTATCTGGAGTATGTTGAAACAGGGACAAGGTTTCCATCTAACTGGGAACCAATGATGAGCTTAGCTTTTGCAATATGTATGAGCCTGATTATTGTATTGTATAAAAGAGTTGTATCTTTGCAAATAAAGTTGAGACTTGTTGCACTACAGGGTGGGCTTGTCTCCCGTCGTCTTCAGCAAATAGTGACCCCGACGTGATACATGAATGACGTGATATACAGACTGGGCGCCACGGGGGAACGACGAAGGGGTTCGGGTCCTATGCGGCAATGACGGCAATAAGCGTGAAAATTGGGAACATGCCATGCCCTGGGTGACCGTATAGACGAGTCCACCTGATACGTGCCACCGGACCTTGAAGGGCTGCAACAGCACACTGACAAATAAGTATGGAAAGGCAAGCGGCATATGATTTATTTACTGCATTCTTACAGAAGTGGCAGATAAAGGGTATAGATCTGCAAAAAGACCTACCAAGGTTGTTAGCTTATGGGTATGCTAAGGTAGTGTTTCAGAATCCACATACAGTGCATGAATTGAGCGAATGGCGTAATTTTGGGGATTTGCTGTGGGAAGCTACCCTGGAGGACAATGAGATAGCTGAAAAGTTAGGGAAGCTTTGTAGGATAGTGCACAATGAGTTGCTGCAACATCAGGCAGAAAAGAAGGCTGCTGAGCATGCATCAGCAGCACAGAGTAAGAATAAAAACGATGAGCGTGACTGGTTCCAATCCACCCCACTGGCTCCTACCGTCTCAAAAGTAATGCTCCCTCCCCCCCCCGCGTGTACAGCGGTCAGTGCCGGGAGAATCGTCGGGAGAGACACCGACAGTAGTGCCGAAAGAGGCGCCGAGAGTAGCGCCGAAATTAGCGTCGGGAGAAGAGCCGGGAGCAGTGCCAGGAGAGGCGCCGAGAGCAGCATCGGGAGCAGCACCGAGAGCAGTGCCGGGAGCGGCTCTGAGGCAGATAATACCGAGAAAAGAGAAAAGTCAGCCACCCCACGATCCGCCAAAGTTGACGCCTGACGGAAATGGAGGCGGGACAAAGGGGAAAAGTCAGCCGCCTCGTTGGCCACCGAAGATGAGTGATCTACGTGAAGGAGTGGCAGAAATGAGAGCTAGAAGACGGAGTCTGGTGAGGACAAAGGGGGGTGGTGCGGTAACACGGTGTGAAGAAAAAAGTTCTTCTCTACACAAGAGTTTTTACAAAGTCAGAGAGGCGAAGGGGCTTCGGAGCAGAGCCCCCGCGGGAGAGCTGCTTCCCATTCGAGCCCAGCGGGCCCAATTACCCCTGGGACGACTTGCAGGGGAATGCCGAGCAGGCGGAGTCGGGACGGGGGTGCAGCGCAGGATGATCAGAGGAGATTGGGGGAGCGTGACCCCATGTTAGACTGGGCACCATCGGGCACGAGAGGGAAGAAAAAGAAAACACGGCAGAGAGTAATACCGACTGCGTCGCCGGCGCCGGGGACAGCACGGATAGCTAGACCCCCCCGCCCCTTCCATCCGCAGCCGCCGCCGCACAGCCACTTCCCGCACCCGGTCAGTGTCTCCAGAGTGCCCCCCTCACACACACCGCCCGCTGACACCGCCGGCCCCAGCCCTCACGGACGGCTGGGCTTGTCCTTTCCATCCTCAATCCCTTGCCTCAAAGAGTGTAAAAACTGTTGGTCGTGATGTTATGCATTTTGCTGTAAATGTGATGATGAATAGTGGTTTTCTTACAGTGGAAACTTTCTAAGGTGGTTTAGGTGTCAGGAATGGAACTTTGAAAAACAGAACATTTTGGCATTGAGAAGTCAGTGACATATTAAAAAAGAAAGAAAACAGGGTTAAAAAGTTTTTAAAAAGTCATTTATGTTTTAGACTCATTGGTGAAAGATTGGGTTTTTTTTGATCAGGAGTAAAAAAAAAAAAAAAAAATGGATTTTGTCATACTATTAATGCTTCAAATGATTGTGGTAAATGGTTTTAGGCAATTTCAACAACCCAAGCAAAACATGTGACTTACACTGGCCAAAGCAATCAATCAGTCTACAATATGTTTATCAATGGCCACTCCAGATAATCCTTTTTCTATTTGTTTGGTGGGAGTTCCATCAGATGTGGCACAATGGCCTGTACCAAATGCATTAAAACCAAATCCCTTAGTTAAGGGTAATTGCAAAGTTGACAGCTGGGATTTGATCTTTTCATGGTTGCCAATAATGAGAACAGAGCCACAGGAGTTAGAATTATTGGGATCTATAAAGATGGATTTTTATGTTTAATTTTACCAGCAATACCAAAACATTTGGGACAGAATGTGCATCTCATCCTAGGCGTGTATAAGAACACAGTATCTTTTTTGCAATTAGACTTCACCAAAAAGATCCAGGTCTAGTCTTGTGCCTGTACAGTTACCAAAGGGAATTTTTCTGATCTGTGGGGACCAGGCATGGCCTGGAATACCCTCGAGATTATAAACGGGACCATGCAGTTTGAGACAACTGACGATCTTGATGCCTAATCACACAATGATTTAGAAACATCATTGTCCAAAACAATTTGTGCATGCATTTACTGGCGAATGTGCTGACTATGTTACCTTTGATCTCCCTCAGCAATAATAGAAACTAGTATATTTGCTCCAGGTGTAAGAGTATCTGCTTTATTAACTCAGCTATGCAGATTGGGATGCTGGCCTAGCAAACAAAGTAACCAAACCTCAATGACATTAGAAGACTTGATTAGTAATGTAAGTAGTATTAGCCATACAACTTTGCAACATAGACCTACTGTGGATTTTACCTTAAACACGAGTATAATAACTTTGTCAGCTGTGTTTTTTTTCAGTGGATGAGAAGAAGCTTACAAGGCATGAGTTGCTAAACTAATGTGCAGATTGTCCTTGAGCTGCTCTCGACTGTGAGAAACGAAGAAGCAAAAATGCATACGAGATAGCAGCTTCGGGCAGGGAGGAGGCTGGGGTAGCCTGTGAAACTGAAAGGCTTGTCACAGAAAACTACAGCTGGCTTTTAAAGAAAGGAACAATTAGAAGTACTATAAACAGGCTAGCTTTGCTGCTGATTATGGAGATCTGATTCTGGTTAGTAAAATTTGAATTAGAGGCTGCCTGGAGGGGTCATGGACATACCAGCTATCTCCATGCATTGAGCCACGGTATCCCTCACACTAGCCAGGGACAGGCGGTCATTAAATGCGCTCACAGCTCAACCGTCTTAGGGAGGGGGAGAGGATGGGGCGTAGAAGATATAACAGTCTACTGAGTCTCTCGTGCAGATTGACGTGTTTCTCGGAGTGCTCGCTGTGATGTAGACCAAGATGGAGTCACTCAACTATTGGCAGGATTGAATAGCGAAGTGGAACACGACCAGCACCTGATCATATCTTCCTGCAATTGCCTCAGCTAGCATATGTGCTGGGCAGACATGTTATGTATCAGCCCGTGCCACAGGACACTGGAGTCATCGAGCATAGGGAGCGGGAGATGTGGTAGGCGTCCGGAAGATCTCGGGTTGTAACGTGAGAGGTGGAAGGTACGGAAGAGGGGGGCACGGGATGGAGTGAGAGGAGGTGCTGGTGGTGGCAGATGTGAGCACATGGTGTAAACAAGGGGTTGAAGTTTGGCAGATGGATGTCTCTCATGTGACAGAGTTTGGAAGACTAAAATATGTGCATGTAACCATAGACACATGGAGCAAATTTGTTTGGGCAACAGCACAGACAGGGGAGAGGGCCATACATGTGGAGCGTCATTTATATAGTTGTTTTGCAACAATGGGAATTCCTCAGAAAATAAAGACAGACAATGGGCCGGCCTATATAAGTAGAAGCATAGAACAGTTCACGAGTCAATGAGGAGTTGAATAAGTAAAAAGGATTCCCCATTCCCCCACAGGACAGGCCATAATAGAAAGAGCTAATGGGACTCTAAAAAGATATCTTGGTAAATATGGGGATGTGAAAGACCCACATATGAAATTGTTAAAGGCCTTATTTGTTATGAACCACCTGTGTGTGTTTGGGGAACAGAAGCTACCACCTGTAATAATGCATCATAATCCAAAGGCACAAAAGAAGAGAAAGAAGGAAATATGGGTTAAATATCGTGACCCTAAAACAGGGATATGGCAGCCTCCGGCCAAAGTATTATACTGGGGACATGGGTATTTGTGTGTTGATTCTCCCACGGGATCCATTTGGGTGCCAGCCAGGTGGACAACAGCTGTCCTTCAAGCTGTGGAGATCAAATCATCTGAAAAAAAAGGACAGGAAGAGATTGCAGAATAAATACACCCTCGTCTTGCGGTCATTAGAGGACTGGCTAACAATCAAAAGACTGAACATTATATAACAAAAACACAGTGAATTTAATGAACAATAATGAGATGTTTTTTTATAACCATAGCTTTTAGTGTAACTATAATTGCTAACAGCTTGACGCATTTTAATCAGCCTAGAGATAATATTTGGATAACCTTTGCTAATGAAACTAGACAATCATCTCTTAGTCTTAGTTTGGGAGGGGTTACTAATCCTTTGATAGGATTGCCCGTGTGGAATCCGGAGGAATTTTGTGGACTAGTAGACAATAACACCTTGTGTAATAGGACGGGGCTGAAAACAGTTAGCAATGATCACGATCATTCGGATGGGAAAGGTCAATGTGAAATAATTAAGTTCCTTAATACCACATTAGCCTCACCCCCTGAGGAAATAGACATGTTTGGAAGTGCCAATGCAAGCTTTGGTACTAATGGAACTGGGGGAAATAGGATAAGTTTTATGTCACGGGATATCCATGACTTTAATCGAAATCGAAAGTATTGGGCCACCTTAGACTCTTCTTTGAAGTCAGAAACGGTATTTAAGCAATTCTATTCCAGCTGTAATGTCTCTAGTATTACATCACTGAAGAAATTGCCCACGGGTATATTTTTAATCTGTGTAGAAAGGGCCTGGAACGGAACACTAGTACATCCCCCGGGTGGACCCTGTTATTTGGGGAAACTCTCTTTATTCCACCCTAACTTAACCGCGCTAATGCAGCTTGCTGACCATAATAATAGCTCCCGCAAAAAACGTATTTATTATGAGTTTGATTGTGCTAATATTGGTCTCTCACGATTTTGGAGTGAACTAAAGCAAGTCATAGTTGCCACCCTTTTGCCAGGAGGAGCAGCCAATAAGGCCATGAACTTGGCTAAACAGTTAGGATGTTGGACTAAAGACCAGTTAAAAAAAACTTCAGAAATTATTGATATGTTAACAGTTGACGTTCAAAGTGCGGTGTTACAAAATAGAGCTGCCATAGACTTTTTATTATCAGCCCAGGGACATGAATGTGAAGAATTTGAGGGCATGTGTTGTATGAAGCTGTCGGACCATTCCACCTCGATACATGCCAAACTGAAAGAACTTCAAAAGGGATTACATTAGTTGAAACAAGAAGAGGGATTAGAACTTGAAGGATAGCTAAAGGGGTGGGGAATAGGCCCTTGGTTGCGAAATGTTATAATGTATGGAATTGGCTTTATGGGTATTGTTTTATTTATATTGTTAGTGTTTCGCTGTTTTATAAATTGTATTCAACTGAGAATAGAAAGAACATTTGAGAGGATGTGGCAGGCTAATATCATTTTCCAAAAAGAAAACGGGGGAAATGTGGGGAATTTTGTGGAGACTTGGCTAGAGAAAAGAGGACATGATATAATACAGCTGGTTAGGCAATAAGCACTAAGCGATAAGATATTGGACTTCTGCTCAAGGCCATGAGAGCAAGAGAGCTGTATGATAACAGGATGAGAAAGGCGGAGCTTAGTTTGGGTTAAGCAGCAACAAGTATCTGGAGTATGTTGAAACAAGGGCGAGGTTTGCATCTAACAGGGAACCAATGATGAGCTTAGCTTTTGCAATATGTATGAGACTGATTATTGTATCTATAAAAGAGGGCTTGTCTCCCGTCGTCTTCAGCAAATCCCCACCTACAGGAGTAAGTAGATCCCCATGTAGTCTATCAGCCAGCACTGTGTCACATTTTCAGCTGTTTTCCTTTGGGAGCTATCTCCAATCCCACTCACTTGGACTGCTCAACCCCCATTGAAAAAATACAGACTGTCGTTAGAAGTAATACCAATGCGTATGGGAGCTACAAGAAAGCAGGAAGGCAGACCCCACGTACAGTAGTAAGTAGGTCCCCATGTAGTCTATCAGCCAGCACTATGTCACATTCGCATCTGCTTTCCTGTGGGAGTTATCTCCAATCCCACGCTCTTGGCCTCGTCAGCTGCCTTTAAAAATACAGAGTGTCGGCAGAAGTTATGCCACTGCGTATAGGAGCTATAATAAAGAAGGTAGGCAGACCCCATGTACGGTAGTAAATGAGTCCCCACGCAGTCTATCAGCCAGCACTGTGTCACTTTTGCAGCTGTTTTCCTGTGAAAGCTATCTCTAATCACTTGAACTGCTCAGGTCGCATTGAAAAAATATATGCTGCCTCTTAAGTTATACCACTGCGTATGGGAGCTAGAAAACAGCTGGAAGGCAGACCCCACCTACAGTAGTACGGAGGTCGCCATGTAGTCTATCAGCCAGAACTGTTTCACATTTGCAGCTGGTTGTCTGTGGCCGCTATCTCCAATCCCAGTCACTTGAAATGCTCATCTCCCATTTAAAAAATACAGACTATCTGTAGAAGTTATACCACTGCCTATGGGAGCTACAAGAAAGCAGGAAGGGAGACCCCACCTAGGTAGTAAGAAGGTCCACATGTAGTCTCTCAGCCAGCACTGTGTCACCTTTGAAGCTGCTTTTCTGTGGGAACTATCTCCAATAACACTCACTGGTACTGCTCACGTCCCATTGAAAAAATGTGCTGTCGCTTAAGTTATACCACTGCGTATGGGAGCTAAAAAAAAGCTGGAAGGCAGACCCCACCTATACTACTAAGAAGACCCCCATGTACTCTATCGACCAGCACTGTGTCACATTTGCATCTGCTTTCCTGTGAAAGCTATCTCCAATCCTACTCACTTGGACTGCTCATCTCCCATTGAAAAAATACAGACTATCGATAGAAATTATACCAATGCGTATGGGAGCTAAAAAAAAGCTGGAAGGCAGACCCCACGTACAGCAGTAAGAAGACCCCCATGTAGTCTATCAGCCAGCACTGTGTCACATTTGCAGCTGCTTTACTGTGGGAGCTTTTTCAAATCCCACTCACTTGGACTGCTCAGTTCCCGTTGAAAAAATAAACGGTGTCGGTAGAAGTTAGGTCACTGCCTCTGGGTACTACAGAAAAGCGTTAAGGCAGACCCCAACTACAGTGGTACGTAGGTCCCCCTAAAACCTATCAGCCAGCACTATGCAACCTTTGCCGCTTCTTTCCTGTGGCACCTTTATCCAATCCCGGGAGCTTGGCTTGTTCAACTCCCATTGAATATACAGATTCGTGTTTAAAATTACGCCACTGCCTCTGGGACCGTTAATGAAACAGGTACGCAGACCCCATCTACAGGGATACGTAGTTCCTTTCTTAGTCTATCAGCCAGCACTGTGTCATATTTGCAGCTACTTTCCTGTCGGAGTTCTCTCCAATCCCACTCACTTGGACTGCTCAGATCCCTTTTAAAAAATACATGCTGCCAGTAAAACTTACGCCACTGCATTTGGGCACTAAAAGAAAGGAGGTATGCAGACTCCATCTAAAGTGGTACGTAGGTCACGTTGTAGTCTATCAGCTTGCACTGTTCCACCTTTGCAGCTGCTTTCGTGTGGGAGCTATCTCCAATCCCACGCTCTTGGCCTCCTCAGCTCCCTTTAAAAAAACATTCTCTCTTTAGAAGTTATACCACTGCTTAGTGGAGCTAAAAAAAAGCAGGATGGCAGACCCAAATTACAGTTTTAAGTAGGCCCCATGTAGTCTATAAGTCAGCACTGTGTCACATTTTCACCTGCTTTCCTGTGGGAGCTATCTCCAATCCCACTCACTTGTACTGCTCAGCTCCCATTGAAAAAAGTATGCTGTCGGTTAAGTTATACCACTGCATATGAGATCTACAGAAAAGCACGAAGGCATACCCCACCTACAGTAGTAAGTGGATCCCTGTTATAAGTTGCTCTGATAAACTTCACCAGCCAAGTTAAATGACTCACAGTTCAAATTTATTAAGCAAGCGGCAAATAAGCAAAACGGCGCTGAGTGGCCGGGAGACTCTGCTCCACCAAGGATGTGCGACCCCCCCCCCCCCCCCATCACAGTCCTTTTATACAGTCCTTATCGGTCGGGTGCATCACTCCCTGGTGTACTCTGCGCATGTGCCCGTCTTGTTACTAGGGGGTCGTCTTCTTCCTCCTGGTGGTCGTAGGGTGGTGATGAAGTCAGTAGTCTTCCTCTAGTGACCCGCTCATGAACTCTTCTCTTGGCTCTTATCAGCTCATGCACAACCTATTGTACCTGCTATAAGCACCTTAGCCAACTGCACCTGTGCACATTTTAAAGACTTTACGGTTAAAGTTTTACAAGACTTTTACAATGACTTTAAATGGTTCCTTGCACAACTGTTCTTTCATGATTTGATTAACGAACATGTCCTCTTCCATTACAATCCCCCCTTTTGTTTTCCTCATGTTGTTCATCAAATCTAAGAACATCTTTAGCCATTTCTAAAATAGGTGTTTCACTTATTTCATCCTCTCCGTTGGCTGCTTGTATTGCTTCCTAACCAGCATTAAGTGGACTGCTTCCAGCCTGCTTTTTACAATCTCCATTACCTTATTGAATACACAAGGCCCAGTCATCAGCACTAATACCAGTAGAATGACAGGCCCAGCTATAGCTGACAATAATGTCTTGTGAGCCAAGGGGAATAGTTGAACCATGACTTATACCAAACTTATTGCTGTTCCCTTTCTTGTTTTCGTTTCTCTAAGTCCTCCCGTAATTTTGTCATCATGTCTCTCACTATACCGGTATGATCTGCATAAAAACAGCATTCTTCCCCTAGGGCTGCACACAGTCCCCCTTGTTGTAAAAACAGCAGATTCAGCTCCCTGCAATTTTGTAAAGCTACTTCTGAAGGCTTGGAATTTCTGGTTCTGCTGCACTAGAGATGTAATCTCTGTCCCTGCTCCCGCTGCCCTAATTGTCATCAAGGTAGCTATAGTTACGGATGTGAAAGGCTCCGACTTGTGCCGGAGCACCCTGATATTCCAATGATTATAGACAAACTCTTCAGGGTGATTATAAAATGCATGGAACAACGGTTACCTGAATACAATATTCAGCCTGGCATTAAATACCTTTAAAGAGGCATGGGGTTACACTGGTTTTCAAACAAACGCACATTGAGCTGTTCACAGGTCTGATTGGTTCAGTCCGATTGCCTCATAAAATGGGGGGTTCATGCTATAACATAGTCAGCAGCAGGATAGTTAACCACTCCATCAGAATGTATTTTTAAAGGGAACTGACGAGGACAAGAGCGTGGGATTGGAGATAGCTCCCACAGGAAAGCAGTTGCTGATAGTCTACATGGGGACCTACCTACTACTGTAGGTGCAGTCTGCCTTCCTGCTTTCTTGGAGCTCCCATACACATTGGTATCACTTAACGTACAGCATATATTTTTTTCAATAGAGTTGAGCAGTCAAAGTGACTGGGATTGGAGATAGGTCCCACAGGAAAGTAGGTGCAAATGTGACACAGTGCTGGCTGATAGACTACATGAGGACCTACTTACTACTGTAGGTGGGGTCTGCCTTCCAGGTTTTTTTTAGCTCCCATACCCAGTGGTATAACTCAACCGACAGAATATATTTTTTCAATTGGGACCTCAGCAGTAAAAGTGATTGTTATTGGAGAAAGCTCCCACAGGAAAGCAGCTGAAAATGTGACACAGTGCTGGCTGATAGACTACATGGGGACCTACTTAGTACTGTAGGTGAGGTCTGCTTTCCTGCTTTCTTGTAGATCCCATATGCAGTGTTATAAATTAACCGGCAGTTTTTGTTTTTTCATTGCTAGTTGAGCGGTACAAGTGAGTGTATTTGGAGATTCCTCCCACAGGAAAGCAGGTGCAAATGTGACACAGTGCTGGCTGATAAACTCCATTGGGACCGACTTAGTACTGCAGCTGGGGTCTGCCTTCCTGCTTTCTTGTTGTTCCCATAGGCAGTGTATAACTTCTACTGACAGACTGTACTTTTTGAATTGTGAGTTGAGCAGTCGAAGTGAGTGAGATTAGAGATAGCTTTCACAGGAAAACAGCTGCAAATGTGACGCAGTGCTGGTGTTCCAATGATTATAGACAAACTCTTCAGGGTGATTATAATATGCATGGAACAACGGTTACCTGAATACAATATTCACTGCTGTCATTAAATACCTGTAAAGAGGCATGGGGTTACACTGGTTTTCAAACAAACCCACTTTGAGCTGTTCACAGGTCTGATTGGTTCAGTCCGATTGCCTCATAAAATGGGGGATTCATGCTATAACATAGCCAGCAGCAGAATAGTTAGCACTCCATCAGCCAGATAACAACATACCATCCCCAGATATTGGGTGGGGCCTTTATCAAATAAAATGGTACTTTCCTTTTTAGTTTTTCACCCCACATTCTTTTAGGTGCAACGCTTTTGACCGTCTTAGAGGTAGGCTTGGGATCTTAGGATTCCCAGTTTGAGGCTTTGAGAGACTCTGTATCCCACTCCCAGTACGCCTCTGTCTCCTTCACCTACTCTGTTGCTTAGAGCAATGAGGTTTATGATCTTCTTGACAGCAGTCGTAATCTTCAGGGGTATTCTCTTTCTCCTTATAGGCCTCTTTCCTCTTGCCTTTTCCTCCAGCACCCACGGGGTGCCTGAAACACTGGCTTTCACATCCAGGTCTCGGTTCTCCGGGCCTTCTATGTATAAAGCACCCTTTTATGAACTTAAATTACAGTCCCCACTGGTAATACAGTCCATCTCAACTGTTGTTTTCTATGTGTGTCAGGATCTTCACATTCAAAAGCAGAATAATCCCTGCACTCCTCTTTCAGGGAACATGCCTAAAAGGCAGCCTTAAGGTCTATCACACTATACCACTGGTACTCTGGACTAAACTGACTCAATAAGGTGTGCGGGTTAGCTACCACAGGGAACCTAGTAATAGTTCTCTTGTGGTAGCTCCTGTTCCCCAAATACACACAGGTGGTTCATAACAAATAAGGCCTTTAACAATTTCATATGTGAGTCTTTAACATCCCCATATTTACTAAGATATCTTTGTAGAGTCCCATTAGCTCTTTCTATTATGGCCTGTTTTGTGGGGGAATGGGGAATCCCTGCTACATGTTTAACTCCCCATTGTCTCATAAACTGTTCTATGCTTCTACTCGTATAGGCCGCCCCTTGTTTATACCATGTGCTTAATATCTGCTACCACCAGCACCTCCTCTCACTCCACCCCGTGCCCACCTCTTCTGTACCTTCCACCTCTCACATTACAACCCGAGATCTTCCGGACGCCTACCACATCTCCCCCTCCCTATGCTCGATGACTCCAGTGTCCTGTGGCACGGGCATATGATCAGGTCCTGGTCGTGTTCCACTTCACTATTCAATCCTGTCAGTAGTTGAGAGATTCAGTAGACAGTTATATCTTCTACGCACCATGCTCTCCCCCTCCCTAAGACGGTTGAGCTGTACTTTTAAAGTAGTGTGAACACGTTTAAAGATCGCCTGTCCCTGGGTAGTGTGAGGGATACCGTGGCTCAATGCATGGGGATAGCTGGTATGTCCATGACCCCTCCGGGCAGCCTGCTCCACCGATTTTAATAACTCAAATTGTACTAACAAGAATCAGAAGTCCATAATCAGCAGCAAAGCTAGCCTGTTTATATTACTTCTAACTGGTCCTTTCTCCAAAAGCCAGCTGTAGTTTTCTGTGACAAGCCTTGCAGTTTCACACGCTGCCCCAGCCTCCTCCTTGCTCCAAGTTGTTATCTCGTAGGTATTTTTGCTTCTTCGTTTCTCACAGTCGAGAGTAGCTCAAGGACAATCTGCACATTAGTTTAGAAACTCATGCCTTGTAAGCTTCTTCTCATCCACTGAAAAAAACCACAGCTGACAAACAAAGTTATTATACTTGTGCTAAAGGTAAAATCTCTAGTAGGTCTATGTTGCAAAGTTGTATGGCTGCATAAGTTGTTGCTGCATAAGACCCGAACCCCTTCGTCGCTCCGCCGTGACGCCCAGTCGGTATATCAAGTCCTTTGTGTATCGCGTCGGGGTCACTATTTGCTGAAGACAGGAGACAAGCCCACCCTGTAGTGCAACAAGTCTCAAGTTTATTGGCAAAGATAGAGCTCTTTTATAGATACAATAATCAGGCTCATACATACTGCAAAAGCTAAGCTCATCATTGGTTCCCAGTTAGATGCAAACCTTGCCCTGGTTTCAACATACTCGAGATACTTGTGGCTGCTTAACCCAAACTAAGCTCCTGCTTTCTCATCTTTTTATCATACAACTCTCTTGCTATCACGTCCTTGAGCAAGGGTCCAATATCTTATTGCTTAATGCTTACTGCCTAACCAGTTGTATTCTATCCTGTCCACTTTCCTCTAGCTAAGTCTCCACAAAAATCCCCACACCTATGGGAGCTAAAAGAAAGCAGGAAAGGAGACCCCACCTACAGTAGTAAGTAGGCCCCCATGTAGACCATCAGCCAGCCGCGTGTCACATTTTCAGCTGCTTTCCTGTGAATGCTATCTCCAGTCACACTCACTTGGACTGCTAAACTCCCTTTGAAAAAATATAGACTGTCGGTATAAGTAATACCACTGCATATGGGAGCTACAAGAAAGCAGGCAGGCAGACCCCACCTACAGTACTAAGTTGGTCCCCATGTAGTCTATCAGCCAGTACTGTGTTAAATTTGTACCTGCTTTTCTGTGGCAGCTATCTTTTATAACACTCACTTGGACTGCTCAGCTTCTATTCAAAAAATACGTGGTGGCGGTAGAAGTTATACCACTGCGTATGAGAGCTACAAAAAAGCAAGTACGCAGGACCAACCTACAGTAGTAAGTAGACCCCCATGTAGTCTATCAGCCAGTACTGTGTCACATTTGGCCCTGCTTTCTTGTGGGCGCTATCTCCAATCCCACTCACTTGGACTGCTCAACTCTCACTGAAAAAATATAGACTGTCGGTTAAGTTATACGACTACGTATGGGAGCTACAAGAAAGCAGGAAGGCAGGCCCCACCTAGAGTACTAAGTAGGTTACCATGTAGTCTACCAGCCAGTACTGTGTCACATTTGCACCTCCTTTCCTGTGGCAGCTATCTCCAATCCCACACTCTTGGTCTCCTCAGCTCCCTTTAAAAAACAGTCTGTCGGTAGAAGATATACCACGGCATATGGTAGCTACAAGAAAGCAGGAAGGCAGGCCCCACCTACAGTAGTAAGTAGGTCCCCATGTAGTCTTTCAGTCAGCACTGTGTCACATTTGCACTGAGTTTCCTTTGGAAGCTATCTCCAATCCCACTCACAAAGACTGCTCATATCCAATTAAAAACTACATGCTTTCCGTTCAGTTATACCACTGCGTATGGGAGCTACAAGAATGCAGGAAGGCAGACCACATCTAATTTAGTAAGTAGCTCCCCATGTACTCTATCAGCCAGCACTTTGTCAGATTTTCAGCTGGTGTCCTGTTTGAGGTATCTCCAATAACACTCACTTGTACTGCTCAGGTCCCATTGAAAAAATATATGCCGTCGCTTAAGTTATACCACTGTGTAGGGGAGCTACAAGAAAACAGGAAGGCAGACCCCATTTACAGTAGTACGTAGGTCCCAATGTAGTCTCTCAGCCAGCACTGTGTCACATTTCTATCTGCTTTACTTTGGGAGCTGTGTCCAATCCCACTGACTTGGACTGCTCAGCTCCCATTGAAAAATTATACACAAGTTATACTGTGGGGAGTTTTGTGGACACTTGGCTAGACAAAAGAGGACATGATAGAATATAGGTCTTAGGCAGTTTGCATTACCTTTAGCACGAGTATAATAACTTTGTTTGTCAGCTGTGCTTTTTTTTTTCAGTGGATAAGAAGAAGCTTACCAGGCATTAGTTGCTAAACTAATGTGCAGATTGTCTTTGAGCTGCTCTCGACTGTGAGAAACGAAGAAGCAAAAATGCATATGAGATAGCAGCTTCGGGCAGGGACGAGGCTGGGGCAGCGTGTGCAACTGCAAGTCTTGTCACAGAAAACTACAGCTGACTTTTAGAAAAAGGACCAATTAGAAGTAATATAAACACGCTAGCTTTGCTGCTGATTATGGAGTTCTGATTCTTGTTAGTAAAATTTGAGTTATTACAATCAGTGGAGCAGGCTGCCCGGTGGGGACATGGACATACCAGCTATCTCCATGCATTGAGTCACGGTATCCCTCACACTACCCAGGGACAGGCGGTCGTTAAATGCGCTCACAGCTCAACCGAGGGGGAGAGCATGGGGCGTAGAAGATATAACAGTCTACTGAGTCTCTCTTGCAGATTGACGTGTTCCTCGGAGTGCTCGCAGTGATGCAGATCAAGATGGAGTCACTCAACTATTGGCAGGATTGAATAGTGAAGTGGAACACGACCAGCACCTGATCATATCTTCCTGCAATTGACTCACCTAGCATATGTGCTGGGCAGACACGTAATGTATCAGCCCGTGCCACAGGACACTGGAGTCATCGAGCAAAGGGAGCGGGAGATGTGGGTAGGCATCCGGAAGATCTCGGGTTGTAACATGAGAGGTGGAAGGTACAGAAGAGGGGGGCACGGGATGGAGTGAGAGGAGGTGCTGGTGGTGGCAGATGTGAGCACATGGTGTAAACAAGGGGTTGAAGTTGGCAGATGGATGTCACTCATGTGGCAGAGTTTGGAAGTCTAAAATATGTGCATGTAACCATAGAAACATGGAGCAAATTCGTTTGGGCAACAGCACAGACAGGGGAGAGGGCCATAAATGTGGGGCGTCATTTATATAGTTATTTTGCAACAATGGGAATTCCTCAGAAAATAAAGACAGACAATGGGCCGGCCTATATAAGTAGAAGCATAGAACAGTTTATGCGGCAATGGGGAGTTAAACATTTAACAGGGATTCCCCATTCCCCCACAGACAGGCCATAATAGAAAGAGCTAATGGGACTCTCAAAAGATATCTTAGTAAATATGGGGATGTTAAAGACCCTCATATGAAATTGTTAAAGGCCTTATTTGTTATGAACCACCTGTGTGTGTGTTGGGGAACAGAAGCTACCACCTGTAATAATGCATTATAATCCAAAGGCACAAAGAAGAGCAAGAAGGAAATATGGGTTAAATATCGTGACCCTAAAACAGGGATATGGCATCCTCCAGCAAAAGTATTATACTGGGGAAGTGGGTGTTTGTGTGTTGATTCTCCCACAGGATCCATTTGGGTGCCAGCCAGGTGGACAAGACCTGTCCTTGAAGCTGTGGAGATCAAACCATCTGACGAAAAAGGACAATAAGAGATTGAAGAATAAATACACCCTCGTCTTGAGGTCATTGGAGGACTGGCTAACAATCAAAAGACAGCTTGACGCATTTTAATCAGCCTAGAGATAATATTTGGATAACCTTTGCTAATCAAACTGGTCAATCATCTCTTTGTCTTAGTTTGGGAGGGGTTACTAATCCTTTTAAAACCTGTTTGATAGGATTGCCCATGTGGAATCTGGAGGAATTTTGTGGACTAGTAGACAATAACACCTTGTGTAATAGGACGGGGCTGAACACAGTTAGCGATGATCACGATCATTCGGACGGGAAACGTCAATGTGAGATAATTAAGTCCCTTAATACCACATTAGCCTCACCCCCTGAGGAAATAGACATGTTTGGATGTGCCAATGCAAGCTTTGGTACTAATGGAACTGGGGGAAATAGGATAAGTTTTATGTCACGGGATATCCATGACTTTAATAGAAATCGAAAGTATTGGGCCACCTTAGACTCTTCTTTGAAGTCAGAAACAGTATTTAAGCAATTGTATTCCAGCTGTAATGTCTCTAGTATTACATCACCGAAGAAATTGCCCACGGGTATATTTTTAATCTGTGGAGAAAGGGCCTGGAACGGAATACCAATAAATCCCCCGGGTGGACCCTGTTATTTGGGGAAACTCTCTTTATTCCACCCTAACTTAACCGCGCTAATGCAGCTTGCTGACCATAATAACAGCTCCCGCAAAAACGTAGTTATTATGAGTTTGATTGTACTGATATTGGTCCCCCACGATTTTGGAGTGAACTGAAGCAAGTCATAGTTGCCACCCTTTTGCCAGGAGGAGCAGCCAATAAGGCCATGAACTTGGCTAAACAGTTAGGATGTTGGACTAAAGACGAGTTAAATAAAACTTCAGAAACGATTGATATGTTAACAGCTGACGTTCAAAGTGTAAATTATGCAGTGTTACAAAATAGAGCTGCCATAGACTTTTTATTATTAGCCCACGGACATGGATGTGAAGAATATGAGGCCATATGTTGTATGAATCTGTCGGACCATTCCACCTCGATACATGCCAAACTGAAAGAACTTCAACAGGGATTACATCGGTTGAAACAAGAAGAGGGATTAGGACTTGAAGGATGGCTTAAGGGATGGGGAATAGGCCCTTGGTTGTGAAATGTTATAATGAATGGAATTGGCTTTATGGGTATTGTTTTATTTATATTGTTAGTGTTTCGCTGTTTTATAAATTGTATTCAACGGACAATAGAAAGAACATTTGAGAGGATGTGGCAGGCTAATATCATTTTCCAAAAAGAAAATGGAGGAAATGTGGGGAGTATTGTGGAGACTTGGCTAGAGGAAAGAGGACATGATAGAATACAGCTGGTTAGATAGTGCGTATTAAGCGATAATATATTGGACTCCTGCTGAAGGACGTGAGAGCAGAAGAGTTGTATAACAGGATGAGAAAGCAGGAGCTTATTTTTGGTTAAGCAGCCACAAGTATCTGGAGTATGTTGAAACAAGGGAGAGGTTTGCATCTAACTGGGAACCAATGATGAGCTTAGCTTTTGCAGTATGTATGAACCTGATTATTGTATCTATAAAAGTGTTGTATCTTTGCAAATAAAGTTGAGACTTGTTGCACTACAGGGTGGGCTTGTCTCCCGTCGTCTTCAGCATTATACCACTGTGTAGGGGAGGTACAAGAAAGCAGGAAGGCAGACCCCAACTATAGTATTAAGTAGATCCCCATGTAGTCTATCAGCCAGCACTGTGTCACATTTGCAGCTGCTTTCCTGTGGGAGCTATCTACAATCCCACTCACTCTGACTCTCTGCTACCATTGAAAAAACACATGCTTTCTGTTAAGTTATAGCACTGCGTATGGCACCTACAAGAAAGCAGGAAGACAGACCCCACCTACAGTGTTAAGTAGCCCCCAATGAAGTCTATCAGCCACCACTGTGTCACATTTTCAGCTGCTTTCCTGTGGGAGATATCTCCAATCCCACTCATTGGACTGCTCAATTCCCATTGAAAAAATATATGCCGTCGCTTAAATTATACCACTGCGTATGGGAGCTACAAGAAATCAAGAAGGCAGACCCCAGCTACAGTGTTAAGTAGGTCTCCATGTAGTCTATCAGCCAGCACTATGTCACATTTGCAGCTACTTTCCTCTGGGCGCTGTCTCCAATAACACTCACTTGTACTGCTCAGGTCCCATTGAAAAAATATATGCCGTCGCTTAAATTATACCACTGCGTATGGGAGCTATAAGAAAGAACGAAGGCAGACCCCACCTACAGTAGCAAGTAGGTTTCCATGTAGTCTATCAGCCAGCACTATGTCATATTTGCAGCTACTTTCCTCTGGGCGCTGTCTCCAATAACACTCACTTGGACTTCTCACTGCCCATTGAAAAAATACATGCTTTCCTTTAAGTTATAGTACTGCGTATGGGATCTATAAGACAGCAGGAAGGCAGACCCCACCTACAGTAGTAGTTAGGTCCCCATGTAGTCTATCAGCCAGCCCTGTGTCACATTTTCAGCTGCTTTCTCGTGGGAGCTATCTCCAATAACAATCACTTGTACTGCTCAGCTCCCATTAACAAAATAAAAGGTGTCGGTAGAAGTTACGCCACTGCGTCTGAGCACTACAAGAAGGCATGAAGGCAGACCCCAACTACAGTGGTACCTAGATCCCCCTGAAACCTATCAGCCAGAACTATGCAACCTTTGCATCTGCTTTACTGTGACACCTACATCCAATCCCGGTAGCTTGGCTAGCTCAGCTCCAATTGAAAATACAGATTGGTGTTTAAAGTTGATCCCATCTACAGGGATACGTAGTTCCTCTTTAGTCTATCAGCCAGCACGGTGCAATCATTGTAGCTGTTTTCCTGTCGGAGCTATCTCCACTCCCACGCTCTTGGCCTAGTCAGCTCCCTTTAAAAATACATTCTGTGGGTAAAGTTATACCACTGCTTAAGGGAGCTACCTGAAAGGCAGACCCCACCTACAGTAATAAGTACATCCCCATATAGTTTATCAGCCAGCACTGTGTCATATTTGCACCTGCTTTCTTGTGGGAGCTATCTCCATTCCCACTCACTTGGACTGCTCAGCGCTCATTGGAAAAATATATGCTGTCGGTAGAACTTACGCCACTGCATCTGGGCACTACAAGAAAGGAGGTACGCAGACCCCAACTACAGGGGTACATAGGTTACGTTATAGTCTATCAGCTCACACTGTGCAACCTTTTCAGCTGTTTTCCTGTGGGAGTTATCTCCAATCCCACTCACTTTGCCTGCTCAGTTGCCTTTGAAAAAATACAGGCTGTCAGTAGAAGTTATACCACTGAGTATAGCAGCTACAAGAATGCAGGAAGGCAGACCCCACCTACAGAAGTAAGTACCTCCCCATTTAGTCTATCAGCCAGCACTCTGTCACATTTGCCGCGTCTTTCCTGCGGGAGCTATCTCCAATCCCACTCACTTGAACTGCTCAGCTCCCATTGAAAAAATACATGCTGGCGGTAGAAGTTATACCACTGCGTATGGGAGCTACAAGAAAGCAGGAAGGGAGACCTCACCTAGAGTAGTAAGCATGTCCCCATGTTGTCTCTCAGTCAGCACTGTGTCACCTTTGAAGCTGTTTGTTGTGGCAGCTATCTCCAATCCCACGCTCTTGGCCTCGTCAGCTCCCTTTAAAAATAGATTCTGTCGGTAGAAGTTATATGACTGCGTATAGGAGGTACAAGAAAGCAGGAAGGCAGACCCCAACTACAATGTTAAGTAGGTCCCCATGTAGTCTATCAGCCAGCACTGTTTCACATTTGCAGCTACTTTCCTGTGGGTCCTATCTCCAATCCCAATAACTTGGACTGCTCAACTCCCATTGAAAAAAATACTGACTGTCGGTTAAGTTATACCACTGCGTATGGGAGCTCCAAAAAGCTGGAAGGCAGACCCCACCTACACTGCTAAGTAGGTCCCCATGTAATGTATCTGACAACACTGTGTCACATTTGCAGATGCTTTCCTGTGAAAGCTGTCTCCAATCCCAGTCACTTATACTGCTCAACGTCCATTGAAAAAATATTTGCAGTCGATAGAAGTTATACCACTGCGCATGGGAGCTACAAGAAAGCAGGAACGCAGATACCACCCACAGTAGTAAGTAGGTCCCCACGTAGTCTATCAGCCAGCACTGCGTCACATTTGCAGCTGTTTTCCTGTGGGAGTTTTCTCCAATTCCAGTCACTTGGACTGCTCAACTCCCATTGAAAAAATACATGCTTTCTGTTAAGTTATAGCACTGGATATAGGATCTACAAGAAAGCAGGAAGGCAGACCCCACCTACAGTACTAAGTAGGTCCCCATGTAGTCTATCAGCCAGCACTGTGTCACATTTGCAGCTGCTTTTCTGCTTGAGCTGTCTTTAATTTCACTCACTTGGACTACTTAGCTGTCATTGAAAAAAATATGCTGTCGGTTAAGTCATAGCAATGGTTATGGGAGCTACAAGAAAGCAGGAATGCAGACCCCTCCTACAGTAGTAAGAACGCCCTCACGTAGTCTATCAGCCAGCACTGTGTCACATTTTCAGCTGCTTTCCTGTGGGAGGTATCTCCAATCCCAGTTACTTGTACTGCTCAACTATCATTTAAAAAATATATGCTCTCGGTTAAGTTATACCGCTGTGTATAGGACATACAAGAAAGTAGGAAGGCAGACCACTCCTATAGTAGTAAGAAGACCCCCTATGTAGTATATCAGCCAGCACTGTGTCAAATTTAGAGTTGGTTTCTTGTGAAAGCTGTCTCCAGTAACACTCACTTGTACTGCTCAGGTCCCATTGAAAAAATATATGCTGTCCGTTAAGTTATACCACTCCGAACAGGAGCTACAAGAAATCAGGAAGGCAGACGCCTCGTACAGTAGTAAGTAGATCACCACGTAGTCTATCAGCCAGCACTGCGTCACATTTGCAGCTGTTTTCCTGTGGGGGTTTTCTCCAATCCCAGTCACTTGGACTGCTCAACTCCCATTGAAAAAATTCATGCTTTCTGTTAAGTTATAGCACTGCATATGGGATCTACAAGAAAGCATGAAGGCAGACCCCACCTACAGTAGTAGTTAGGTCCCCATGTAGTCTATCAGCCAGTACTGTGTTACATTTGTAGCTACTTTCTTGTTGGAGTTATCTCCAATAACGCTCACTTGAACTGCTCAACTCCCATCGAAAAAATACAGACTGTCGGTAGAAGTTATACCACTGCGTATGGGAGATACAAGAAAGCCGGAAGGCAGACCCCACCTACAGTAATAAGTAGGTCCCCATGTAATCTATCAGCCAGCACTGTGTCACATTTTCAGCTTTCTTGTGAGAGCTATGTCCAATAACACTCACTTGTACTGCTCAGGTCCCATTGAAAAATATATGCTGTCACTTAAGTTATACCATTACGTATGGGAGCTACAATAAAGCAGGAAGGAAGACCCCACCTACAGTAGTAAGTAGGTCCCCATGTAGTCTATCAGCCAGCACTGCGTCACATTTGCACCTGCATTCCTGTGGGAGCTATATCAAATCCCACTCACTTAGACTGCAGGCCGCTTTCTGCTCCTTCAAGGTCAGACTGTTCTCAGGTAATGAGCTAACAGCTCAAGGTGGAGCGGCCTGTTGTCTATGTTGACTACGTGACAGCAACTGCTTTAACCATGACTCTGACTCTGGTCTTGATTGTGCATTAAATTCATATAACTGGAACTCAGATTGCCTTGCCCCAAAAGGTCTAACATTATACCCTGGGATCCATGTCCATTCTCCCTTAACCATTCCTCCACAATGACAAAATTACAAGAGGGCTTGGAGAAACGAAAACAAGAAAGGGAACAGCAATAAGTTTTGTATAAGTCATGGTTCAACTATTCCCCTTGGCTCACAAGACGTTATTGTCGGCTATAGCTGGGCCTGTCATTCTACTGGTATTAGTGCTGATGACTGGGCCTTGTGTATTCAATAAGGTAATGGAGATTGTAAAAAGCAGGCTAGAAGCAGCCCACTTAATGCTGGTTAGGAAGCAATACAAGCAGCCAACGGAGAGGATGAAATAAGTGAAACACCTATTTTAGAAATGGCTAAAGATGTTCTTAGATTTGATGAACGACATGAGGAAAACAAAAGGGGGGATTGTAATGGAAGAGGACATGTTCGTTAATCAAATCATGAAAGAATAGTTGTGCAAGGAACCATTTAAAGTCATTGTAAAAGTCTTGTAAAACTTTAACCGTAAAGTCTTTAAAATGTGCACAGGTGCAGTTGGCTAAGGTGCTTATAGCAGGTACAATAGGTTGTGCATGAGCTGATAAGAGCCAAGAGAAGAGTTCATGAGCGGGTCACTAGAAGAATACTACTGACTTCATCCCAGCGACCACCCTACGACCACCAGGAGGAAGAAGACGACCCCCTAGTAACAAGACGGGCATATGCGCATAGTACACCAGGGAGTGATGCACCCGACCGATAAGGACTGTATAAAAGGACTGTGTTGGGTGGGGGGGGATGTCGCACGTCCTTGGTGGAGCACAATCTCCTGGCCACCCAGCGCCGTTTTGCCGCTTGCTTAATAAATTTGAACTGTGAGTCATTTAACTTGGCTGGTGAAGTTTATCAGAGCAACTTATAACAGGGGTCCACTTACTACTGTAGGTGGGGTCTGTCTTCCTGCTTTTTTGTAGATCTCATAAGCAATGGTATAACTTAACCGACAGCATACATTTTTTTCAATGGGAGTTGAGCAGTACAAGTGAGTGGGATTGGAGATAGCTCCCAGAGGAAAGCAGCTGCAAATGTGACACAGTGCTAGCTGATAGACTACATAGGGATCTACTTACTACTGTAGGTTTGGTCTGCCTTCCTGCTTTCTTGAAGCTCCCATACGCAGTGGTATAACTTAACGGAAAGCATGTATATTCTCAATGGGGATTGAGCAGTCCAAGTGAGTGGGATTGGAGATAGCTCCCAAAAGAAAGCAGGTGCAAATGTGACACAGTGCTGGCTGATAGACTACATGGGAACCTACTTACTACTGTAGGTGGGGTCTGCCTTCCCGTTTTCTTGTAGCTCCAATACACAGTGGTATAACTTATATCGACAGCATATAGTTATTCAATGGGAGTTGAGCAGTCCAAGTGAGTGGAACTGGAGATAGCTCCCACAGGAAAGCAGGTGAAAATGTGACACACTGCTGGTTGATAGACTACATGGGGAGCTACTTACTACTGTAGGTTGAGTCTGCCTTCCTGCTTTTTTTTTAGCTCCGCTACGCAGTGGTATAACTTCTAAAGAGAGAATGTTTTTTTAAAGGGAGCTGAGGAGGTCAAGAGCGTGGGATTGGAGATAGCTCCCACACGAAAGCAGCTGCAAAGGTGGAACAGTGCAAGCTGATAGACTACAACGTGACCTATGTACCACTTTAGATGGAGTCTGCATACCTCCTTTCTTTTAGTGCCCAAATGCAGTGGCGTAAGTTTTACTGGCAGCATGTTTTTTTTAAAAGGGGGCTGAGCAGTCCAAGTGAGTGGGATTGGAGAGAAATCCGACAGGAAAGTAGCTGCAAATATGACACAGTGCTGGCTGATAGACTAAGAAAGGAACTACGTATCCCTGTAGATGGGGTCTGCGTACCTGTTTCATTAAAGGTCCCAGAGACAGTGGCGTAATTTTAAACACGAATCTGTATATTCAATGGGAGTTGAACAAGCCAAGCTCCCGGGATTGGATAAAGGTGCCACAGGAAAGAAGCGGCAAAGATTGCATAGTGCTGGTTGATAGGTTTTACGGGGACCTACGTACCACTGTAGTTGGGGTCTGCCTTCATGCTTTTGTGTAGTACCCAGAGGCAGTGACGTAACTTCTACCGACACCGTTTATTTTTCAAACTGGAACTGAGCAGTCCAAGTGAGTGGGATTTGAAAAAGCTCCCACAGTAAAGCAGCTGCAAATGTGACACACTGCTGGCTGATACATGGGGGTCTTCTTACTGCTGTACGTGGGGTCTGCCTTCCAGCTTTTTTTTAACTCCCATACGCAGTGGTATAATTTCTACCGATAGTCTGTATTTTTTCAATGGGAGATGAGCAGTCCAAGTGAGTAGGACTGGAGATAGCTTTCACAGGAAAGCAGGTGCAAATGTGACAAAGTGCTGGCCGATAGAGTACATGGGGGTCTTCTTAGTAGTATAGGTGGGGTCTGCCTTCCAGCTTTTTTTTAGCTCCCATACGCAGTGGTATAACTTAAGCGACAGCACATTTTTTCAATGGGACGTGAGCAGTACCAGTGAGTGTTATTGGAGATAGCTCCCACAGAAAAGCAGCTTCAAAGGTGACATAGTGCTGGCTGAGAGACTACATGTGGACCTTCTTACTACCTAGGTGGGGTCTCCCTTCCTGCTTTCTTGTAGCTCCCATAGGCAGTGGTATAACTTCAAAATACAGTCTTTATATTTTAAATGGGAGATGAGCATTTCAAGTGACTGGGATTGGAGATAGCGGCCACAGACAACCAGCTGCAAATGTGAAACAGTTCTGGCTGATAGACTCCATGGCGATCTCCTTACTACTGTAGGTGGGGTCTGCCTTACAGCTTTTTTGTAGCTCCCATACGCAGTGGTATAACTTAACGGACAGCATATATTTTCTCAATGCGACCTGAGCAGTCCAAGTGATTAGAGATAGCTTTCACAGTAAAACAGCTGCAAAAGTGACACAGTGCTGGCTGATAGACTGCGTGGGGACTCATTTACTACTGTAGATGGGGTCTGCCTACCTTCTTTCTTATAGCTCCTATACGCAGTGGCATAACTTCTGCCGACAGTCTGTATTTTTAAAGGCAGCTGACGAGGCCAAGAGCGTGGGATTGGAGATAACTCCCACAGTTAAGCAGTTGCAAATGTGACACAGTGCTGACTGATAGACTACATGGGGACATACTTACTACTGTAGGTGGGGTCTGCTTTCTTGCTTTCTTGTAGCTCCCATACGCAGTGCTATAACTTAACGGAAAGCATGTATATTCTCAATGGGGATTGAGCAGTCCAAGTGAGTGGGATTGGAGATAGCGCCCACAGGAAAGCAGCTTCAAATGTGAGACAGTGCTGGCTAATAGACTACATGGGGACCTACTAACTGCTGTAGGTGGGGTCTGCTTGCCTGCTTTCTTGTAGCTCCCATACGCAGTGGTATAACTTCTAACGACAGTCTGTATTTCTTCAATGGGGGTTGAGCAGTCCAAGTGAGTGGGATTGGAGATAGCGTCCACAGGAAAGCAAATTCAGATGTTACACAGTGCTGGCTGATAGACTACATGGGGATCTACTTACTCCTGTAGGTGGGGATTTTCTGAAGACAACGGGAGACAAGCCCAGGCTGTAGTGCAACAAGTCTCAACTTTATTTGCAAAGATACAGCTCTTTTATAGATACAATAATCAAGCTCATACATATTGCAAAAGCTAAGCTCATCATTGGTTCCCAGTTAGGTGCAAACCTCGACCTTGTTTCAACAAACTCCAGATACTTGTGACTGCTTAACCCAAACTAAGCTCCTGCTTTTTCATCCTGTTATACAGCTCTCTTGCTCTCATGGCCTTGAGCAGAAGTCCAATACCTTATCACTTAATGCTTACTGCCTAACCAGCTGTATTCTATCATGTCCTCTTTTCTCTAGCCAAGTCTCCACAAAATTCCCCACATTTCCCCCATTTTCTTTTTGGAAAATGATATTAGCCTGCCACATCCTTTCAAATGTTCTTTCTATTGTCCGTTGAATACAATTTATAAAACAGCGAAACACTAACAATATAAATAAAACAATACCCATAAAGCCAATTCCATTCATTATAACATTTCACAACCAAGAACCTATTCCCCACCCCTTTAGCCATCCTTCAAGTCCTAATCCCTCTTCTTGTTTCAACCGATGTAATCCCTGTTGAAGTTCTTTCAATTTGGCATGTGTCGAGGTGGAATGGTCCGAAAGCTTCATACAACACATGCCCTCAAATTCTTTACATTCATGTCCATGGGCTAATAAAAAAAGTCTATGGCAGCTCTATTTTGTAACACCGCATGATTTACACTTTGAACGTCAACTGTTAACATATCAATAATTTCTGAAGTTTTATTTAACTCATCTTTAGTCCAACATCCTAACTGTTTAGCCAAGTTCATGGCCTTATTGGCTGCTCCTCCTGGCAAAAGGGTGGCAACTATGACTTGCTTTAGTTCATTCCAAAATCGTGAGAGACCAATATTACCACAATCAAACTCATAATAAATACGTTTTTTGCGGGAGCTATTATTATGGTCAGCAAGCTGCATTAGCGCGGTTAAGTTAGGGTGGAATAAAGAGAGTTTCCCCAAATAACAGGGTCCACCCGGGGGATGTACTGGTATTCCGTTCCAGGCCCTTTCTCCACAGATTAAAAATATACCCGTGGGCAATTTCTTCAGTGATGTAATACTAGAGACATCACAGCTGGAATAAAATTGCTTAAATACCGTTTCTGACTTCAAAGAAGAGTCTAAGGTGGCCCAATATTTTTGATTTCTATTAAAGTTAGGGATATCCCGTGACATAAAACTTACCCAATTTCCCCCAGTTCCATTAGTACCAAAGCTTGCATTGGCACATCCAAACAGGTCTATTTCCTCAGGGGATGAGGCTAATGTGGTATTAAAGGACTTAATTATCTCGCATTGACCTTTCCCGTCCAAATGATCGTGATCATCACTAACTGTGTTCAGCCCCGTCCTATTACACAAGGTGTTATTGTCTACTAGTCCACAAAATTCCTCCGGATTCCACACGGGCAATCCTATCAAAGGATTAGTAACCCCTCCCAAACTAAGACAAAGAGATGATTGAGTAATTTCATTAGCAAAGGTTATCCAAATATTATCTCTAGACTGATTAAAATGCGTCAAGCTGTTAGCAATTATAGTTACACTAAAAGCTATGGTTATAACAAAACACCTCATAATTATTCATTAAATTCACTGTCTTTTTGTTATATAACCTTCAGTCTTTTGATTGTTAGCCAGTCCTCCAATGAACGCAAGACGAGGGTGTATTTATTCTGCAATCTCTTCCTGTTCTTTTTTATCAGATGATTTGATCTCCACAGCTTGAAGGACAGCTCTTGTCCACCTGGCTGGCACCCAAATGGATCCTGTGAGAGAATCAACACACAAATACCCATGTCCCAAGTATAATACTTTGGCCGGAGGCTGCCATATCCCTGTTTTAGGGTCACGATATTTAACCCATATTTCTTTCTCTCTCTCCTTTTGTGCCTTTGGATTATGATGTATTATTACAGGTGGTAGCTTCTGTTCCCCAAACACACACAGGTGGTTCATAACAAATAAGGCCTTTAACAATTTCATATGTGGGTCTTTCACATCCCCATATTTACCAAGATATCTTTTTAGAGTCCCATTAGCTCTTTCTATTATGGCCTGTCCTGTGGGGGAATGGGGAATCCCTGCTACATATTCAACTCCCCATTGACTCGTGAACTGTTCTATGCTTCTACTTATATAGGCCGGCCCATTGTCTGTCTTTATTTTCTGAGGATTTCCCATTGTTTCAAAACAACTATATAAATGATGCTCCACATGTATGGCCCTCTCCCCTGTCTGTGCTGTTGCCCAAACAAATTTGCTCCATGTGTCTATGGTTACATGCACATAGTTTAGTCTTCCAAACTCTGTCACATGAGAGACATCCATCTGCCAAACTTCAACCCCTTGTTTACACCATGTGCTCACATCTGCCACCACCAGCACCTCCTCTCACTCCATCCCGTGCCCCCCTCTTCCGTACCTTCCACCTCTCACGTTACAACCCGAGATCTTCCGGACGCCTACCACATCTCCCGCTCCCTATGCTCGATGACTCCAGTGTCCTGTGGCACGGGCTGATACATAACATGTCTGCCCAGCACATATGCTAGCTGAGCCAATTGCAGGAAGATATGATCAGGTGCTGGTCGTGTTCCACTTCACTATTCAATCCTGCCAATAGTTGAGTGACTCCATCTTGGTCTACATCACAGCGAGCACTCCGAGAAACACGTCAATCTGCACGAAAGACTCAGTAGACCGTTATATCTTCTACGCCCCATCTTCTCCCCCTCCCTAAGACAGTTGAGCTGTGAGCGCATTTAAACCAACAGTTTTTACACTCTTTGTGGCGAGGGATTGAGGATGGACAGGACAAGCCCAGCCGTCCGTGAGGGCTGGGGCCGGCAGTGTCGGCGCGCGGTGTGTGTGGGGGGGCACTCCGGAGACACTGACTGTTGGTCGTCATGTTATGCATTTTGCTGTAAATGTGATGATGAATAGTGGTTTTCTTACAGTGTAAAATTTCTAAGGTGTTTTAGGTGTCAGGAATGGAACTTGGAAGAACAGAACATTTTGACATTGAGAAGCTAAAAGGTGGTTTATGTTTTAGACTCATTAGTGAAGGATTTTTTTTTTTGATCAGGAGTAAAAAAAAAAAAATGGATTTTGTCATACTGTTGATGCTTCAAATGATTGTGGTAAATGGTTTTAGGCAACTTCAACAAATCAAGCAAAACATGTGGCTTACACTGACCAAAGCAATCAATCAGTCTACAATACGTTTATCAATGGCCACTCCACATCATCCTTTTTCTACCTGTTTGGTGGGAGTTCCATCAGATGTGGCACAATGGCCTGTACCAAATGCATTAAAAACAAATCCCTTAGTTGAGGGTAATGGCAAAGTTGACAGCTGGGATTTGATCATTTCATGGTTTCCAATAATGACAACAGAGTCACAGGAGTTAGAATTATTATTATTCTATAAAGATGGATTTTTATGTTTAATTTTACCAGCAATACCAAAACATTTGGGACAGAATGTGGATCCCATCCTAGACGTGTATAAGAACACAACTTCTTGGTGCAATCATACTTCACCGAAAAGATCCAGGTCTAGTCTTGTGCCTGTACAGTTACCAAAGAGAATTTTTCTGATCTGTGGGGACCAGGCATGGCCTGGAATACCCTCGAGATTACAAACGGGACCATGCAGTTTGAGACAACTGACGATCTTGATGTCTAATCACACAATGATTTAGAAACATCATTGTCCAGAACAATTTCTGCATGCATTTACTGGCGAATGTGATGACTATGTTACCTTTGATCTCCCTCAGCAATAATAGCAACTAGTATATTTGCTCCAGGTGTAGGAGTATCTGCTTTATTAACTCAGCTATGTGGATTGGGATGCTGGCTTAGCAAACAAAGTAACCAAACCTCAATGATATTAGAAGACTTGATTAGTAATGTAAGTAGTATTAGCCATACAACTTTGCAACATAGACCTGCTAGAGATTTTACCTTTAGAACAAGTATAATAACTTTCTTTGTCAGCTGTGTTTTTTTTCAGTGGATGAGAAGAAGCTTACCAGGCATGAGTTGCTAAACTAATGTGCAGATTGTCTTTGAGCTGCTCTCGACTGTGAGAAACGAAGAAGCAAAAATACCTACGAGATAACAACTTGGAGCAAGGAGGAGGATGCGACAGCGTGTGAAACTGCAAGGCTTGTCACAGAAAACTACACCTGGCTTTTGGAGAATGGACCAATTAGAAGTCCTATAAACACGCTAGCTTTGCTGCTGATTGTAAGGGTCTGATCCTTGTTAGTAAAATTTGAGTTATTAAAAACAGTGGAGCAGTCTGCCTGGAGGGATCATGGACATACCAGCTATCCCCATGTAGCCACGGTATCCCTCACACTAGCCAGGGACAGGCGGTCTTTAAATGCGCTCACAATACTTTAAAAGTACAGCTCAACCGTCTTAGGGAGGGGGAGAGCATGGGGCGTAGAAGATATAACGGTCTACTGAGTCTCTCTTGCATATTGACGTGTTCCTCGGAGTGCTCGCCGTAATGCAGATCAAGATGGAGTCACTCAACTATTGGCAAGATTGAACAGTGAAGTGGAACATGACCAGCACCTGATCATATGCCCGTGCCACAGGACACTGGAGACATCGAGCATAGGGAGGGGGAGATGTGGTAGGCGTCTGGAAGATCTCGGGTTGTAACGTGAGACCTGGAAGGTACAGAAGAGGTGGGCATGGGGTGGAGTGAGAGGAGGTGCTGGTGGTAGCAGATGTAAGCACATGGTGTAAACAAGGGGCCGGCCTATATAAGTAGAAGCATAGAACAGTTTATGAGGCAATGGGGAGTTAAACATGTAGCAGGGATTCCCCATTCCCTCACAGGACAGGCCATAATAGAAAGAGCTAATGGAACTCTAAAAAGATATCTTGGTACATATGGGGATGTGTAAGACCCACATATGAAATTGTTAAAGGCCTTATTTGTTATGAACCACCTGTGTGTGTTTGGGGAACAGAAGCTACCACCTGTAATAATACATCATAATCCAAAGGCAAAAAGGAGAGAAAGAAAGAAATATGGGTTAAATATCGTGACTCTAAAACAGGGATATGGCAGCCTCCGGCCAAGTTATTATACTGGGGACATGGGTATTTGTATGTTGATTCTCCCAAAGGATCCATTTGGGTGTTAGCCTGTCCTGGTTTAGGCCCATCAGGGAACAAAGACCAGGATTAGCCTCAAGTACAGAAGAGGCTGAGAATTGCTCAAGGGCAGGGAGAGCTTAATTGCCGCTTAAGTTTCAGGACGAAACAAACCAGGCTACTCGGTTTGGGGAAGAAAACAGAAAAAGAATTTAATGCAACATCAAGTAAAACATACTCCCAGAAACTCTCTTTATTCCACCCTAACTTAACCACGCTAATGCAGCTTGCTGACCATAATAATAGCTCCCGCAAAAAACGTAGTTATTATGAGTTTGATTGTACTGATCTTGGTCCCCCACGATTTTGGAGTGAACTGAAGCAAGTCATAGTTGCCGCCCTTTTGCCAGGAGGAGCAGCCAATAAGGCCATGAACTTGGCTAAACAGTTAGGATGTTGGACTAAAGATAAGTTAAATAAAAAATTGACATGTTAACAGCTGACGTTCAAAGTGTAAATCATGCGGTGTTACAAAATAGAGCTGCCATAGACTTTTTATTATTAGCCCATGGACATGGATGTGAAGAATTTGAGGGCATGTGTTGTATGAATCTGTCGGTCCATTTCACCTCGATACATGCCAAACTGAAAGAACTTCAACAGGGATTACATCAACTGAAACAAGAAGAGGGATTAGGACTTGAAGGAAGGCTTAAGGGGTGGGGAATAGGTCCTTGGTTGCAAAATGTTATAATGTATGGAATTGACTTTATAGGTATTGTTTTATATTGTTGGTGTTTCGCTGTTTTATAAATTGTATTCAACGGACAATAGAAAGAACATTTGAAAGGATGTGGCAGGCTAATATCATTTTCCAAAAAAAAAACCGGGGGAAATGTGGGGAGTTTTGTGGAGACTTGGCTAGAGGAAAGAGGACATGATAGAATACAGCTGGTTAGGCAGTGAGCATTAAGCGGTAAGATATTGGACTCCTGCTCAAGGACATGAGAGAAAGAGAGTTGTATGATAACAGGATGAGAAAGCAGGAGCTTAGTTTGGGTTAAGCAGTCACAAGTATCTGGAGTTTGTTGAAACAAGGGCGAGGTTTGCACCTAACTGGGAACCAATGATGAGCTTAGCTTTTGCAATATGTATGAGCTTGATTATTGTATCTATAAAAGAGCTGTATCTTTGCAAATAAAGTTGACACGTGTTGCACTACAGGGTGGGCTTTTCTCCTGTCGTCTTAAACACATAGGCAGTGGTATAACTTCTACCACCAGCATGTATGTTTTCAATGGGACCTGAGCAGTCCAAGTGAGTGGTATTGAGATAGCTCCCACAGGAAAGCAGGTGCAAATGTGACACAGTGCTGACTGATAGACTACATGGGGACCTACTTAACACTGTAATTGGGGTCTGCCTTCCTGCTTTCTTGTAGCTCCCATACGCAGTGTTATTACTTCTACCGACAGTTTGTATTTTATCAATGCGAGTTGAGAAGTCCACGTGAGTGGGATTGGAGATAGCTTTTACAGGAAAGTAAATGCAAATGTGACACAGTGCTGGCTGATAGACTACATGAGAGCCTACTTACTACTGTATGTGGGGTGTGCCTTCCAGCTTTTTTGTACCTCCCATACGCAGTTGTATAATCTCTACCGACAGCATATATTTTTTCAATGGAACCTCAGGAGTCCAAGTGAGTGAGATTGGAGATAGCTCCCACAAGAAAGCAGCTGCAAATGTGACACAGTGCTAGCTGATAGACTACATGGGGGGCTACTTACTACTGTAGATGGCGTCTGCCTTCCTGCTTTCTTGTATCTCCCATACGCAGTGGTATAAATTCTAACGAAAATCTTTATTTTTTCAAAGGCAGTATAGCAGTCTACGTGAGTGGGCTTGGAGATAGCTTTCATAAGAAAGCCGCTGCAAGTGTGACACAGTGCTGACTGATAGACTACATGGGGGGCTACTTACTACTGTAGGTGGGTTCTGCTTTCCAGCTTTTTTGTAGCTCCCATATCCAGTGGTATAATTTAAGTGACAGCATATATTTTTTCAATGGGACCTGAGCAGTACGAGTGAGTGTTATTGGAGATAGCTCCCCCAGGAGACCAGCTGAAAATGTGACACAGTGCTGGCTGATATACTACATGGGAACCTACTTACTACTGTAGGTGGGGTCTGCCTTCCTGCTTTCTTATAGCTCCCATACGCAGTGGTATAACTTCTCCCGACATTATATATTTTTAAAGGGAGCTGACAAGGCAAACAGTGTGGGATTGGAGATAGCTCCAACAGGAAAGCAGCTTAAAATGTGACACAGTGCTGACTGATAGACTACATGGGGACCTACTTACTACTATAGGTGGCGTCTGCCTTCCTGCTTTCTTGGAGATCCCACACACAGTGCTATAACTTAACGGAAAGCATGTGTTTTTTTCAATGGGTGCTGAGCAGTCCAAGTGAGTGGGATAGAGAAAGCTCCCAAAAGAAAGCAGCTGCAAATATTAAACAGTGCTGGCTGATAGACTACATGACGGCCTACATTCTACTGTAGGTGGATTCTGCCTTCCAGCTTTTTTGTAGCTCCCATAAGCAGATGAAGGAGTACCTGGCAGAGAACGAAAGGTACGTTTTACAAATGACAATGTGTATATGCCATTGCCCCTGAGCTCATCAATCCCTGAGTGCATTCCTCTTCCATCATCACCCCCAACATCTAGTGAAGTTGAAGATCAACAAAGACAATTATTAAAGGAAGAATTAATACGACACGGAGAAGATATGAAACACACTTTGGCCCACTTGGAGGAACTGATGGAAAAACCAAAAGCAACAGCTAATCAACTGTTGGAACGAATTAATGAATTAACCAAACCAAAGATTAAAGTTTCATCCCCACAGGTGCTCAGAGACCCCCGGCCAGATGACTATGATCCGGCTAAGAAATGGAGAGGCCTCATACGTGATGCGGTAATCGAAGAGAATTTATTCCACAAGCCTTTCCAGTAATAGTAGCACAAAGAAAACGACAATGGGCACCTTTGTATTGGAAGTTGGTAAGGGAAGGCCAGAAAGCTGTAATGCAATATGGCTTGTCCAATCCATACGTTCAAACGTTATTGGATCATATTTTCATCAGTGGATTAATGACTCCATTTGACTGCCGGAAGCTAGCAGAAACTTTCCTGAAGCCCACTCAGGTATTACTATGGGAGTCTGAATGGGAAAAAAGAGTTGATCTGGCAGTAGTAGAAAATATGGACTTACAACAGGGAGATCCGCGGCGAGTCATCACAGCAGATATGATGTTGGGTAAAGGACCGTTTGCTGACCCTCAGGTACAAGCCCGACTGAATGAAGCTATTTTGCAGCAAACGCAGACACTGGCTCGTCAAGCATTTAAGATTGTTCCTGACATGGGGATGCCAGTTCCCTCATATACAACTATTATACAGAAACCTAATGAGCCTTTCATGACCTTCTTAGACCGTCTAAGAGCAGCTCTGGATCGTATACCAAACATGTCAACTGAAGTAAAGGCAGAAATAGGGTTACACTTAGCAGTTGCTAATGCTAACCATGACTGCAAAAAGATCCTGGAGGCTCTCCCGTGGACAGCAACTTTGGTCAACATGATAGAAGCCTGCTCTAGGGTAGGATCGTCAGCCCATTTAGCTGAAGCTATGGCAACAGCATTAAAACCTTTAGTTCAACCTCACAAAGGAAATCGGAGGCCAAAATGCTTTAATTGTGGAAAAATAGGACACGTGAAAAATCAATGTCAGTCCAGATCATTGGTATGGACAAACAGCTCCGCCAGGCCATCTGGGTCCAACGGCAGATTTCATGGCAATTGTTACAGATGTGGAAAGTTTGGCCATAGAGCCACCGAGTGCCTCTCTCGAGTGGCCAGACATACAATGCCTAAGGGAAACGGGTTAACGAGCGCAAAAAGGGCGAGCGCGATGACACAAAAACGCCCTTCAACACCAAGAGCTGCCTGGATGGCCTCAGATCAGCCACTGCAGGAAGCGCAGGAGTGGATGTGGAAACAGCAGTAGATGTAACCATCCACAACACGGAGGTAACTGTTATCTCATCTAACGCTAACGGATCCCTTGGCTATGGATTAAGTGCTTTGCTTTTAGGACGGTCATCGGCCTCTCGACAGGGTATTTTTGTGATCCCTGGTGTAATTGATGCGGATTATGAAGGAAACATTGGAATAATGGTTAAAGTTTGGCAGCCACCAGTTCATATACCTAAAGGAACTAAAGTAGCTCAATTAGTTCCTTTCAGAGCTGAAGTTCCTTTCGCAGGAAGTTGTAAGCGTCGAGACGGTGGTTTTGGATCCACTGGAGTACCTGAGGTAAGACTGGCAATGCCACTTTCACAGGGAAAGCCCACTCAGATGGTTGTATTCCAACATCCAAATGGTGAACACATGGTTGGGTACAACACATTACTGGATACGGGAGCAGATGTTACTATTGTTCCATTATCCTATTGGCCAAAAAGCTGGCCTTTAGAGAATTTAGACACCCCTGCTGTTGGACTAGGAGGAATACAGATGACAAAAATTAGCACAGATCTAATTTCGGTATGCATACAGGGCGAAGAGAATAGATGTGTGCAAATTAGGCCCTATGTAATGAATACTGCCGTTTGGCTTTTAGGTAGAGACGCCTTAAGCCAAATGGGCTTTCGTTTGTCAAATTAAAATTTTTAATGGCGGCCATTGATGGGCGTCCAATCCTGAAGTTAACCTGGCTTACAGATAAACCAGTTTGGATTGATCAATGGCCGCTAAGCAAAGAAAAGCTCGCCCACATTAATGAATTAGTAAATGAACAATTAGAGAAAGGTCATATTAAGCCATCCACCAGTCCATGGAATACACCAATTTTTACTATCCCTAAAAAATCAGGGAAGTGGAGGCTGTTACATGATTTAAGAGCTGTTAATGCAGTGATGTAGGACATGGGTGCTTTACAGCCAGGATTACCCTCTCCTGCAATGCTTCCAAAAGAGTGGCCCCTGTTGGTGATCGACCTGAAGGACTGTTTTTTCACAATTCCCTTACATGAGGATGACAGTGAGAAGTTTGCTTTTACAGTACCATCAATTAACAAACAAGAGCCAGCAAAACGATACCAATGGACTGTTTTACCTCAGGGAATGAAGAACTCGCCAACTATTTGTCAAACTTATGTTGCCTGGGCGCTGGCACCTCTGCACAAAAAATACCCTCGTGTCTTATTTTACCATTATATGGATGATATCTTGATTGCAGGAAAAGACCTGGACCAGCATCGCATTCTACAAGAAGTGAACCGGCAGTTAAGCATCTCCGGGTTGGTGATCGCGCCAGAGAAGGTACAAATGCACGCCTCTTGGAAATATTTAGGTAATATCATCACCGATGCACGCATTTATCCTCAGAAGGTGGCAATTAAAACAGATATTGCTAACTTAACAGATGTTCAAAAGCTAATAGGTGATATCCAATGGGTACGAACCATATGTGGTATCACGAATGAGGATCTTGCGCCACTAATGCCTTTGTTAAAGGGCTCAGTAGAGGCTGATAGTGCGTGAAAACTGTCTCGGCAGCAAATCCAAGCAATAGAAAAAATAGGAAACAAGATAGTCAATAAGTACAGTCACCGATATGATCCTGACCTGTCAATTAACATTGCTGTGATAAGTCAAAACCAGCATGTAATGGCAGTCTTGATGCAGTGGGATTCAGTAGCGAAAGACGCATTGAGGATCTTGGAGTGGATATTTTGGCATATAATTTGCAAAAAACAATTACCACGAGGCTTGAGGCAATTGCGAAAATAATAGTTAAGGCCAGGAAACGTCTGCTTGAAATAGCAGGGATTGAGGCAGACGTCATTTTCGTTCCTCTCACAGATGAGTTCTTGAACTGGGCACTGCAACAATCTGATGAATTACAGTGGGCCTTATTGTCATATCCAGGAGCTATAAATAATCATTATCCGGCCCATAAATTGTTTTCTGTTAAATTTCAAATGGAAGACCGGCCGTTGAGATCAGCAGTACCTGTTAAAGGCCTGACTGTTTTTACCGATGCAAGTAAGATCCAAGCCAAAGCGGGAGTGGTTTGGTGGGAGAATGGAAAATGGCAAAATCTAACTGTTCACTCCCCAGGCAGTTCAGTTCAACTGCTGGACCTGATGGCTGTAGTTAAAACTTTTGAGAAATGGCCAGACGTCCCATTAAACATCATTTCTGATTCCCTCTATGTGGTCGATGCCGTCACTCGATTAGAGAGAGCGTTGTTGAAAGAAGTCTCTGATCAGAATTTGTATAACTTATTCCTGCGGCTCTGACATCAGATAAATGAACATCAAACTGCTTATTATATTGGACATATTCAAAGCCATTCGGGTTTAAAAGATGGCCTATCAGTTGGCAATGAAATTGTTGACAAGATAGTGGCAGCTCCTTTATTGATACCTACGGGGCCAATAATTGACAAATTTTCTCAAGCCCGAAGATCGCACGATTTTTTTCATCAAAGTGCGAAAATGTTGGCGAAGCAGTTTGACCTGACCATATCAGATGCTCAGGATATTGTTTCCACGTGCCCTGCATGCCAGAATCAAATCGGCCTAGGAGTAGGAGTCAATCCCAGGGGTCTGGCACCATTAGGTATATGGCAATCAGATATCGCTGTCTATGCTCCTTTTGGACGATTTAAACGTATACATGTTACTATTGATACTTATTCAGCCATGGTTTGGGCCACAGCCTTAACCAGTGACAGTTCTCGAGACGTCATAAGACATCGGAGGAGTTGCTTTGCAGTCCTTGGTGTTCCAAGAGAGATAAAAACTGATAATGGCTCGGGATACATAGCCAGTAAAACACGTAAGTTTCTAAACTTATGGGGTGTTAAACATACTACTGGAATCCCAGGAAATTCCACCGGTCAAGCCATTATTGAACGTACACATCAAACCTTAAAAGGCCTGCTAGAAAAACAAAAAACGGGGGAAGAGGGGGTAAGCCCTCAAGACAGACTAATGAAAGCCCTTTATACAATGAATCATCTCAGAATTGTGGCAAACCGGAATGAATCGCCGGCATTAACACACTTTGCCCAAATGAGTCGGGATTTGGATTTTACTGACAAACCTAAAGTTTGGTATAAGAATCCCACTACTGGAGAGTGGCAAGGACCTGCAGATCTGTTAACGTGGGGGAGAGGTTATGCTTGTGTCATTACAGATCAAGGTCCCCGATGGATTCCTGCAAAATGGATCAAGCCACATCAACAGAAAGGACTTAAGTGTAAGTCCAATGAAAAAAAAAAAAAAACAATCTTGAGGAAAGAACCAAGTGATCCACCCTCAATCCATCACTCTATTAAAATGTAAACCCTCGCAACTGTGGCACTACATACGCTGCTATAAATTCCTCCAGCTATCTGTATTGCATTAAAATTGAAGAACTTAAGATGACCACTGGGAGCTTGAAAACAAAAATGGTCTATTTTCTACAGATGAAGAGATACTTCCATCTTACAGATAATGCTCACAGATCAGCATGCTAAAGGATCTGAAGAGAAGTCCAGAACTACATAAGGAAAAAGAAATATGAGTGGAGCTACCAAGAACTCATCCCTTCCTGCCAGTGTGCATCCCTCCTAGCAACACATATCAGATTATGTTTATTTTGACTTTATGGATTTCTGTATTGTATTGTTCAGCGATGTAGCTGTTATTGACCTTTTGTTGTAAACTCATGGCCATGGGTAAAAATATTTTCTTTTCTTCATGTACCTTTAATTTTTAAATGCGTTGCTAAAGGCTGGCTGGTTCAAAAAAGAAAAAGAGGGGAATTGTAGGCACAGATGTAGCTTGGACCAGCCAGCTTGAATAAAGATGGTAGGGATAAGTTAATGCAGCTGGCATGCTACTACAGTAAAAGGTGCTGCAAGTTAATCAATTGGGCCCTGGGTGATCTCATGGGCAGAAGCAGCATATAAGGAGGTAGCTAGCAAAGGAAGGGTGGCTTTGAGTCAACTCTGGTGGTTGTACTACGTTGTCCCTGTACGTCTCTGCACGTGCATTACTTAGACTCTCTACGTCTTCAAGTGAATATTGCCTGCACTACTACAACAACGATACCCGCGACATATAACAAGTCTGTAACCACATTCAGGGGCCCTTTCAGGTTCATCATGGCCCATACTACTGCCAACAATTCCAAGGTTTGTAATGTGTCTTTCTCTTCTGCTTTTATTAGTTGGTGCTTCCACTCCCCTTCCTCTTGCCAGGTTATTGCCGCCGTTCTAGACTTTCTTCCTGCATTCGTGTATGCTGTCAATGCATCCGTGATGGGGGTCGGCTCCCGTTTGGGTCGTACTAGCCAATTCCATTTTCCTAGCCATTGTAATGGTGCTTTTTTTATTTTGTGTGTTGCTACTATACTGCCGCCACCTAAGAGCGCCTCCTGAAGATCTTCTGTATTGTCTAAATACCATGGTAAAGACTCCTTTTTCATTGGTATCCTTATTGTATGCGGCTCAGCACCAGTTACTTGTAATGCTCTTTCACAACCCTTTTTTATTAGTCCCGCCAACATCTCAATTTTTTGAAAAAGGGTTTTTGTTTGTTGTAAGGCTGGGGAAATCCATTCTAGAACCCATACCTCCCTTGTTTTGTTTTGAGATTGTGTCAAGGCCCCAAGCAAATACTTTGTGCTATAATAGATGGTTAAGTCAATAGGTAAGTCAACATCGTGACGTCAGACCTGCCCTTGTATGACACGGTCCATAATTTGTTGAAGCGCATCCTGAAGCTCTGGTGTTACCTGTATTTGACACGTGGGGTTGCTTCCTTTCAAAAGTGGTCGTAGTTTTTCTAACAACTCGTTGGGTATTCCCACTATTGGTTTTAACCATTGCAGATCCCCTAAAAACTTCTGAGCATCATTCGGGGTCTTTATTTGTAGTTGGAGCTGTAGCTTCTGTGGTATTACGAGCTGTTCTGATAAAGACCATCCAAGATATTTCCATGGAGCTCTACGCTGAACCTTTTCTGGAGCTAGCACAAGGTGGCATTGAGCCAGTGCCTGTCGAATCTCCTTCGCCTGTTGTTCCGTAAATGGTGCAGGCTGAGAAAAGAGGATATCATCCATGTAATGGTAGATGATAACGTTAGGCGATCGTCATTGAAGGGGTTGTCAAGCTGCGTCGACATACAGCTGACAGATAGTTGGGCTGTTACGCATGCCTTGGGGCAAAACTGTCCATTCAAAACGATGGTCGGGACCTTCTCTATTTATTGCAGGCAAGGTAAAAGCAAACCGTTGTGTATCCTGCTGGTGTAAGGCAATGGTAAAAAAGCAGTCCTTTAGATCTACAATTAACAGTGGCCAACCCTGTGGAATCATAGCTGGACTGGGTAGTCCTGGCTGCAATGCTCCCATAGGTTCCATTTGTTCATTTTCTGCACGTAGGTCATGTAACAAACGATACTTGCCAGATCTCTTTTTAATAACAAATGTAGGAGTGTTCCACGGGCTTGTAGATAACTTTAAATGTCCTTGGGCAAGTTGCTCTTGCACTAACTCATGAGCATGCTGAAGATTTTCCCTTTTTAAAGGCCATTGCTTAACCCATACTGGCTCGGCTGTTTTCCAGGTAATAGGAAGTGGGAAAGTCCATGCAACGGCCATTATGCCAAAGGGTGCTCATTTGTTAGGACCATTCCTATCTGGGCTAGTATGTCTCGACCAATAAGACATTGCACGGTTGGAGGCAGCTGCACAACAGAAAAACTAGCAGTTATGGGTTTCTCATCCACATGAACCAAGATGGGTGGAGAGCGACTAGCCAGAGTAAGTCCTCCTACCCCAGTCACAGTAGTTGCTGCCGGTTGCAGGGGCCAGTGTTGTGGCCAACATCTTGGGCTGATAATGCTGGAATCTGCCCCCGTGTCCAATAATCCCATCAAGGACCTTTTTTGTCCTTGAAATTCAAGGTCTATTTTGCGTCTAGGCCTTTCACTGAGATCCATAGTCAACAGTGTAAGTCCTCCCGTGGAGCCAAATCCCCCTTCTCCTCTTAAGTCCTCTTTTATTGGTCTTATTCCTTTTGACATTTGTTCCAATGGTATTAATTGCGGAGTTCTCTGATTTTTCATAATTTGTATGGGTGGAAAGGGGATGTGGGCCATGATCATAATTTCTCCCAAATAATCTGCATCAATAACTCCGGGGAGAACAAAGAGTCCAAGCATGGTAGTTGACGAGCATCCTAACAACAATGCGCCCACTGTTTGTCCCCCTATAGTGATTGGACCTTTTACTCCGGTGGGTATCTTCTGTGGGCTTGTTGTCATAATGGTAACATCTACTGCTGCTGCCAGGGCCATTCTGAGGCTCCCACTTGTGGATACAACTCTTTTATAGATACAATAATCAGGCTCATACATATTGCAAAAGCTAAGCTCATCATTGGTTCCCAGTTAGGTGCAAACCTCGCCCTTGTTTCAACATACTCCAGATACTTGTGGCTGCTTAACCCAAACTAAGCTCCTGCTTTCTCATCCTGTTATCATACAGCTCTCTTGCTCTCATGGCCTTGAGCAGGAGTCCAATATCTTATCGCTTAATGCTTACTGTCTAACCAGCTGTATTCTATCATGTCCTCTTTTGTGGGGAGTTTTGTGGAAACTTGGCTAGAGAATACAGCTGGTTAGGCAGTAAGCATTAAGCGGTAAGATATTGGACCCTTGCTCAAGGACGTGGTGTCTTTGAGCAAGAGAGTTGTATGATAAAAGGATGAGAAAACAGGAACTTAGTTTGGGTTGAGCAGCCCCAAGCATCCAAATTATGTTGAAACAGGGGCAGGATTGACATTTAACTGGGAACCAATGATGAGCTTAGCTTTTGCAATATGTGTGAGCCTGATTATTGTATCTATAAAAGAGCTGTATCTTTTCAAATAAATTTGAGACTTGCTCAGCACTACAGGGTGTGACTGTCTCCCGTCGTCTTCAGCAAATGGTGACCCCGACATGATAGCGGCTTGGCGCCATGGCGGAGCGACGAAGGGGTTCGGGTCCTACACAACAAGGACGGAAATAAGCGTGAAAATGTGGAACATGCCGTGCCCTGGGTGACCATATAGACGAGCCCGGCGGATACGTGCCGCCAGACCTTGAAGGGCTGCAACAGCGCGCTGACGATAATAGGTATGGAAAGGCAAGCGGCATACGATTTATTTACCGCATTCTTGCAGAAGCGGCAGATAAAGGGTATAGATCTGCAAAAGGACCTACCAGGGTTGTTACCTTATGGGTATGCTAAGGGAGTGTTTCAGAATCCACATACAGTGCATGAATTGAGCGAATGGCGTCAATTTGGGGATTTGCTGTGGGAAACTACCCTGGAGGACAATGAGATAACTGAAAAGTTAGGGAAGATTTGGAGGATAGTGCACGAGTTGTTGTAACATCAGGCAGAAAAGAAGGCTGCTGAGCACGCATCAGCAGCATAGAGTAAGTATAAAAGCTATGAGCGTGACTGGTTCCAATCCACCTCGCTGGCTCCTACCGTCTCAAATGTAATGCTCCCCCCCCGGGTGAAGCGCCGGGAGAAGCGCCGGGAGAGGGGCTGAGAACAGTGACGGGAGAGGCGCCGAGAGCAGTGCCGGTAGCAGCACCGAGAGTAGTGCCGGGTGCAGCGCTGAGACGGATGATACTGAGAAAAGAGAAAAGTCAGCCAGCCCACTTTCCACCAAAGTTGGCGCCTGACGGAAATGGAGGTGGGACAAAGGGAAAAAGTCAGCCGCCTCGTTGGCCACCTGTGGTAGTTTGAGCCTGGCTGGATGCCAGGTGCCCACCACACCGCTTTACCCCCCACCTCCTCAGCAAGCCAGGGAAGGGGAGAAAATAAGATGGGAATCTCGTGGGTTGAGATAAAAGCAGTTTAATAAATAAGCAGCAAAGCCGCGCGCGCGGGAAGCAAAGCAGAAGCAGATAAGCTGTTACTCTCGACTTCCCATCAGCAGCGATGTCCGGCCACCTCCCGAGAAGCAGGGCTTCAGTACGCGTAGCGGTTGCTTTGGGAAGGCCAGAAATGAATCTCGCCTCCTCTTCCTGCTCCCTTCCCCCAGTTTATATTACTGAGCTGACGTCATATGGTATGGAATATCTCCTTGGTCAGCCTGGGTCAACTGTCCTGGCCATAGTCCCTCCCAAGATCATGCCCACTCACAGCTATTGGTGAAGGTGGGGGAAGGAATGCTGGAGGGACAGCCCCGATGTTGTGCAAGCGGTAGTCATAATATTGATATCAACAGTAAGCACAGCACTGCAGGAGCTGCTGTGGAAAATCACTACCGTCCCAGACCCACTACACCACCGAAGATGAGTGATCTGCGTGGAGGAGTGGCAGAAATGAGAGCTAGAAGACGGAGTCTGGTTAGGAGACGGGGGGTGGTGCGGCTACGCGGAGTAAAGAAAAATGTTCTGCTCTACACGAGAGTTTTTACAAAGTCAGAGAGGCGAAGGGGCTTCAGAGCAGAGCCCCCGCGGGAGAGCTGCTTCCCATTCGAGCCCAGCCCGCCGAGTTACCCCTGGGACGACTTGCAGGGGAATGCCGAGCGGGCGGAGTCGGGCGGGGGTGCAGCGCAGGATGATCAGTGGAGAGTGGCGGAGCGTGACCCCATGTTAGACTGGGCACCATCGGGCACGGGAGGGAAGACAAAGAAAACACGGGAGAGAGTAATACCTGCTGCGCCGCTGGTGCCGGGGACGGCACGGAGTGAGCCAGACTCCCCACCACCCCTTCCATCCGCAGCCGCCGCCGTGCAGCCGCTTCCCGCGCCCGGTCGGTGTCTCCGGAGTGTCTCCCCACACACACCTCGCGCCGACACGGCCGGCCACAGCCCTCACGGACCGCTGGGCTCCTACTTTCCATCCTCAATCCCTTGCCTTAAAGAGTGTAAAAACTGTTGGTCGTGATGTTATGCATTTTGCTGTAAATGTGATGATGAATAGTGGTTTTCTTACAGTGTAAAATTTCTAAGGTGTTTTAGGTGTCAGGAATGGAACTTGGAAGAACAGAACATTTTGACATTGAGAAGCTAAAAGGTGGTTTATGTTTTAGACTCATTAGTGAAGGATTTTTTTTTTTGATCAGGAGTAAAAAAATAAACAAAATCGATTTTGTCATACTGTTGATGCTTCAAATGATTGTGGTAAATGGTTTTAGGCAATTTCAACAACCCAAGCAAAACATGTGGCTTACACTGGCCAAAGCAATCAATCAGTCTACAATATGTGTATCAATGGCCACTCCAGATCATCCTTTTTTTACCTGTTTGGTGGGAGTTCCATCAGATGTGGCACAATGACCTGTACCAAATGCATTAAAACCAAATCCCTTAGTTAAGGTTAATGGCAAAGTTGACAGCTGGGATTTGATCTTTTCATGGTTGCCAATAATGACAACAGAGCCACAGGAGTTAGAATGATTGGGATCTATAAAGATGGATTTTTGTGTTATGTTTAATTTTACCAGCAATACCAAAACATTTGGGACAGATTGTGGATCCCATCCTGGGCGTGTATAAGAACACAACATCTTGTTGCAATTACACTTCACCAAAAAGATCCAGGTCTAGTCTTGTTCCTGTCCAAAACAATTTGTGCATGCATTTACTGGCGAATGTGATGACTATGTTACCTTTGGTCTCCCTCAGCAATAATAGCAACTAGTATATTTGCTCCAGGTGTAGGAGTATCTGCTTTATTAACTCAGCTATGCAAATTAGGATACTGGCCTAACAAACAAAGTAACCAAACCTCAATGACATTAGAAGACTTGATTAGTAATGTAAGTAGTATTAGCCATACAACTTTGCAACATATACCTGCTAGAGATTTTACTTTTAGCACAAGTATTATAACTTTGTTTGTCAGCTATGGGGTTTTTTTTCAGTGATTAAGAAGAAGCTTACCAGGCATGAGTTGCTAAACTAATGTGCATATTGTCCTTGAGCTGCTCTCGACTGTGAGAAACAGAGAAGCAAAAATACCTACAAGATAACAACTTCGAGCAAGGAGGAGGCTGAGGCAGCGTGTGAAACTGCAAGGCTTGTCACAGAAAACTACAGCCGGCTCTTAGAGAAAGGACCAATTAGAAGTACTATAAACATGCTAGCTTTGCTGCTGATTATAAAAGTCTGATGCTTGTTAGTAAAATTTGAGTTATGGGCTGCCTGGAGGGGTCATGGACATACCAGCTATTCCCATGCATTGAGCCACGGTATCCCTCACACTAGCCAGGGACAGGCGATCGTTAAGTGCGCTCACAGCTCAACCGTCTTAGGGAGGGGGAGAGCATGGGGTATAGAAGATATAACGGTCTACTGAGTCTCTCTTGCAGATTGACGTGTTTCTCAGAGTGCTCGCCATGATGCGAATCAAGATGGAGTCACTCAACTATTGGAAACATTGAATAGTGAAGTGGAACACGACCATACCTGATCATATCTTCCTGCAATCGGCTCAGTTAGCATATGTGCTGGGCTGACACGATATGTATCATCCCGTGCCACAGGACACTGGAGTCATCGAGCATAGGGAGGGGGAGATGTGGTAGGCGTCCGGAAGATCTCGGGTTGTAACGTGAGAGGTGGAATGTACAGAAGTGGTGGGCACGGGGTGGTGTGAGAGGAGGTGCTGGTGGTAGCAGATATAAGCACATGGTGTAGACAATGGGCAGGCCTATATAAGTAGAAGTATAGAACAGTTTATGAGGCAATGGGGAGTTAAAATTATAGCAGGGATTCCCCATTCCCCCACAGGACAGGCCATAATAGAAAGAGCTAATGGAACTCTAAAAAGATATCTTGGTATATATGGGGATGTTAAAGACCCACATATGAAATTGTTAAAGGCATTCTTTGTTATGAACCACCTCTGTGTGTTTGGGGAACAGAAGCTACCACCTGTAATAATGCATCATAATCCAAAGGCACAAAAGGAGGGGAAGAAAGAAATATGGGTTAAATATTGTGACCCTAAAACAGGGATATGGCAGCCTCCAGCCAAAGTATTATGCTGGGGACGTGGGTGTTTGTGTGTTGATTCTCCCACAGGATCCATTTGGGTGCCAGCCAGGTGGACAAGAGCTGTCCTTGAAGCTGCGGAGATCAAATCATCTGCCGAAAAAGGACAGGAAGAGATTGCAGAATAAATACACCCTCGTCTTGCGGTCATTAGAGGGTTATATAACAAAAAGACAGTGAATTTAATGAATAATAATGAGGTGTTTTGTTATAACCATAGCTTTTAGTGTAACTATAATTGCTAACAGCTTGATGCATTTTAATCAGCCTAGAGATAATATTTGGATAACCTTTGCTATTGAAACTGGTCAATCATCTCTTTGTCTTAGTTTCGGAGGGGTTACTAATCCTTTTAAAACGTGTTGGATAGGATTGCCCGTATGGAATCCGGAGGAATTTTGTGGACTAGTAGACAATAATACCTGGTGTAATAGGACGCGGCTGAACACAGTTAGCGATGATCACGATCATTTGGACGGGAAAGGTCAATGTGAGATAATTAAGTCCCTTAATACCACATTAGCCTCATCCCCTGAGGAAACAGACTTGTTTGGAAGTGCCAATGCAAGCTTCGGTGCTAATGGAACTGGGGGAAATTGGATAACTTTTATGCCACGGGATATTCATGACTTTAATAGAAATCGAAAATATTGGGCCACCTTAGACTCTTCTTGAAGTCAGAAACGGTATTTAAGCAATTGTATTCCAGCTGTAATGTCTCTAGTATTACATCACCGAAGAAATTGCCCACGCGTATATTTTTAATCTGTGGAGAAAGGGCCTGGAACGGAATAGCATTAAATCCCCCGGGTGGACCCTGTTATTTGGGGAAACTCTCTTTATTCCACACTAACTTAACCACGCTAATGCAGCTTGCTGACCATAATAATAGCTCCCGCAAAAAATATAGTTATTATGAGTTTGATTGTACTGATAATGGTCCCCACGATTTTGGAGTGAACTGAAGCAAGTCGTAGTTGCCCACTTTTGTCAGGAGGAGGAGCTAATAACGCCATGAACTTGGCTAAACAGTTAGGATGTTGGACTAAAGACGAGTTAAATAAAACTTCAGAAATGATTGATATGTTAACAGCTGACGTTCAAAGTGTAAATCATGCGGTGTTACAAAATAGAGCTGTCATAGACTTTTTATTATCAGCCCAGGGACATGAATGTGAAGAATTTGAGGGCATGTGTTGTATGAACCTGTTGGACTATTCTACCTCGATACATGGCAAGCTGAAAGAACTTCAACAGGGATTTCATCAGTTGAAACAAGAAGGGGGATTAGGACTTGAAGGATGGCTTAAGGAATGGGGAATAGGCCCTTGGTTGCGAAATGTTATCATGTATGGAATTGGGTTTATGGGTATTGTTTTATTTGTATTGTAAGTGTTTCATGGTTTTATAAATTGTATTCAACGGACAATAGAAAAAACACTTGAGAGGATGAGGCAGGCTAATATCATTGTCAAAAAAGAAAACGGGGGAAGTGTAGAGAGTTTTGTGGAGACTTGGCTAGAGGAAAGAGGACATGATAGAATACAGCTGGTTAGGCAGTAAGCATTAAGCAATAAAATATTGGACTCCTGCTCAAGGACGTGAGAGCAAGAGAGTTGTATGATAACAGGATGAGAAAGCAGGAACAAGCATCCGAAGTATGTTGAAACATACTACATGTTGTTCCCCATGTAGTCTATCAGTCAGCACTGTGTCACATTTGGAGCTGCTTTCCTGTGGGCGCTATCTCCAATCCCACTCACTTAGACTGCTCATCTGGCATTGAAAAAATACAGACTGTCGGTAGAAGTTATACCATTTCAAATGGGAGGTACAAGAAAACAGGGAGATCCCAACTTACAGTGTTTAGTAGGTCCCCATGTACTATCTCAGTGAGCACTGTGTCACTTTTGAAGCTGCTTTCCTGTGGGCGCTATCTCCAATCCCACGCTCTTAAACTCGTCAGCTCCCTTTAAAAATACATTCTGTCGGTAGAAGTTATACCACTGCGTATGGGAGCTACAAGAAAGCAGGAAGGCAAGCCCCACCTACAGTAGTAAGTAGGTCCACGTGTACTCTGTCAGCCAACACTGTGTCACATTTGCACCTGCCTTCCTTTGGGAGCTATCTCCAATCCCACTCACTTGGACTGCTCAACTCCCATTGAAAAAATATATGCTGTCGCTTAAGGTATACTACTGCATATGGGAGATACAAAAAAGCTGGAAGGCAGGCCCCACCTAAAGTAGTAAGTAGGTCCCCATGTGGTCTATCCGCCAGCACTCTGTCACATTTCCAGCTGCTTTCCTGTGGGAGCTATCTTCAATAACACTCACTTGGACTGCTCAGCTCCCATTGAAAAAATAAACGGTGTCGTTAGAAATTACGCCAGTGCGCCTGGGCACTACAAAAAAGCATGAAGGCAGACCCCAACTACAATTGTAACTAGGTCGCCATGTAGTCTCTCAGTCAGCACTGTGCCACTGTTGAAGCTGCTTTCCTTTGGGAACTGTCTCCAATCCCACGCTCTTGGCCTTGTCAGCTCCCTTCAAAAATACTTTCTGTAAGTAGAAGTTATAGCATTGCTTATCTAGTTACCAGAAAGCAGGAAGGAAGAAACCATCTACAGTACTAAGTTGGTCCCCATGTATTCTGTCAGCCAGCACTGTGTCACATTTGCAGCTGCTTTCCTGTGGGAGCTATCTCCAATTCCACTGACTTGGTCTGCTAAACTCCCATTGAAAAAAACCAGAATATCGGTAGAAGTTATACCACTGCGTACGGGAGTAATAAGAAAGCACGAAGGCAGACCCCACCTTGAGTAGTAAGTAGAACCCCATGTAGTCTATCAGCAAGCACTGTGTCCCATTTGCAGCTATTTTACTCTGAAAGCTATCTCAAATCCCACTCACTTGGACCGCTCAATGCCCATTGAAAAAAATATTTGCTGTCGGTTAAGTTATACCACTCCAAATTGGAGCTACAAGAAAGCAGGAAGACAGAACTAACCTACAGTAGTAAGTAGGTCCCCATGCAGTCTATCAGACAGCACTGTGTCACATTTGCAGGTTCTTTCCTTTGGGAGCTGTCTCCAATCCCACTTACTTGGGCTGCTCAACTCCCATCATAAAAATACAGACTGTCGGCAGAAGTTATACCACTGCGTATGGGAGCTAAAAGAAAGCAGGAAGGCAGACCCAACCTACAGTAATAAGTATGTCCCCATGTAGTCTATCAGGCAGCATTGTGTGACATTTGCAGCCACTTTCCTGTGGGAACTATCTCCAATCCCCGTCACTTGGACTGCTCAACTCCCATTGAAAAAATACAGACTGTTGGTAGAAGATATACCACTGTGTATGGGAGCTGCAAGAAAGCAGGAAGGCAGACCCCACCTACAGCACTAAGTAGGTCCCCATGTAGTCTATTAGCCAGCACTTTGCCACATTTTCAGCTGCTTTCCTTTAGGAACTATCTCCAATCCGACTCACTCGGACTGCTCAAATCCCATTGAAAAAATACAGATTGTTGGTAGATGTTATACCTCTGTGTATGATAGCTACAAGAAAGCAGGAAGGCAGCCCCACCTACAGTATTAAGTAGATCCCCATGGAGTTTATCAGCCAGACTGTGCCACTTTTGCAGCTGTTTTCCTTTTGCAGTTACCTCCAATCCCACGCTCGTGGCTTCCTTAGCTCACATTTAGGAAATACAGGATGCCGGTAGAAGTTATACCACTGCGTATGGGAGCTACAAGAAAGCAGTTAGGCAGACCTCACCTACAGTAGTAAGTAGGTCCCCATGTAGTCTGTCAGCCAGCACTGTGTCACATTTGCACCTGGTTTCAGATAGGAGCGATCTCTAATCCCACTCACATGGACTGCTAAACTCCCATTAAAAAAATATAGACTGTCGGTAGAAGTTATACCACTGCATGTGGGAACTACAGGAAAGCAGGAAGGCAGACCAAACCTACAGTACTAAGTTGGTCCCCAGTTACTCTACCAGCCAGCATTGTGTCCTATTTGCAACTTGTTTCCTGTGGGATCTATCTGCAATCCCAGTCACTTGGACTGCTCAGCTCCCATTGAATAAATATATGCTTTTTTTAAGTTATACGACTGCGTATGGGAGCTACAAGAAAACAGGAAGGGAGACCCCACCTACAGGACTAAGTAGATCCCCATGTAGTCTCTCAGCCACCACTGTGTCATCTTTGAAGTTGCTTTCTTGTTAGACCTATCTCCAATCCCACTCTTTTGCCTCGTCAGCCCCCTTTTAAAATAAAGACTGTCGGTAGAAGTTACACCACTGCGTATGGGAGGTACAAGAAAACAGGAATGAAGACCCCAATTACAGTGTTAAGTAGGTCCCGATGTAGTCTATCAGCCAGCACTGTGTCACATTTGCAGCTGCTTTTTTACTTTGGGAGCTATCTCCAATCCCACTTACTTGGACTGCTCAGCTCCCATTAAAAAAATACATTCTCTCGGTAGAAGTTATACCACTGCGTATAAGCTACAAGAAAGCAGGAAGGCAGATCCCACCTACAGTAGTAGGTAGGTCCACATGTAGTCTATCAGCCAGCACTGTGTCACCTTTGAAGCTGCTTTCCTATGGGCAGATATCTCCAATCCCACTCACTTGGACTGCTCAACTCCCATCGAAAAAATATATGCTGTCGGTTAAGTTATGCTGCTGCGTATAGGAGCTACAAAAAACCTGGAAGGCAGACTCCACCTACAGTAGTAAGTAGGCTCCAGTGTAGTGTATCAGCCAGAACTTGGTCAAATTTACATCTGCTTTTCTATGAAAGCTATCTCTAATCCCACTCACTTGGACTGCTCAACTCCCATTGAAAAAAAATAGACTGTTGGTAGAAGTTATACCACTGCGTATGGGAGCTATAAGAAAGCAGGAAGGCAGACTCCACCTACATTAGTAAGTAGGCCCCTATGTAGTCTGTCAGTCAACACTGTGTCACATTTGCACCTGCTTTCATGTCAGAGCTATCTCCAATCACACTTACTTGGACTGCTCAGCTCCCATTGAAAAAATACATGCTTTCCGTTAAGGTATACCACTGTGTATTGGAGGTACAAAAAAGCTGGAAGGCAGACCTAACCTAGAGTAGTAAGTAGTCCCACATGTAGTCTATCAGTCAGCACTGTGTCACATTTTCAGCTGCTTTTCTGTTAAAGCCATCTCCAATCCCAGTCACTTGGACTGCTCAACTCCCATTGAAAAAATATATGCTGTCGCTTAAGGTATACTACTGCGTATGGGAGATACAAGAAGGCAGGAAGGCAGACCCCACCTACAGTAGAGGACTTTCTAGGGGAATGTCTGGCAGTCTATCCTTAGGGCCACCCATGGGATCAGAGGGCTTGCTCTTCCTCTGTCCCATCTTCCAGAGTGCCCTTGACTCGTTCTCACAATCGTTCCCCTCGGTCGTGACCCACGCCTTCGCGGGCAATGGGAACTGCACTACTGGAGGGTGCACACTCACTTGGTCTCCTTGAGACTTCTCAGTCACTCACACTCTAGGATACCCACCGCGACTGAATGGAATCACACAAATACTTACCCAATCCAGGGACTTTGTTCGGATCTTCGTGGACAAAAATTATGGGGTACTGCAGGTTTATTTGCTTATTTTTCAAATTTAGAAGGGGTTCGGAATAGAGAGTTTGGCAAGGGAATTTCCCACTCCAGGGCCATCCGCAGATGGGGCGCCCCCCTAGTCCGGGAATCCAATACCAAATTTACCTGCATCCAAGTCACGGCACCAAATTGTTATAAGTTGCTGTGATAAAGTTCACTAGTCAATTTAAATGACTCACAGATTAAATTTATTAAGCAAGCGGGAAATAAGCAAAACAGCGCTGCGCGGTCGGGAGATTCTGCTCCACCAACGGCGCGTGACAACCCCCCCCACCCCGTTTCACAGTCATTTCATCGCTCCCTGGTATACTCTGCGCATGTGCCCGTCTTGTTACTAGGGGGTCTTCCTCTGCCTTCTGGTGGTCGTAAAGTGGTCACTGGGATGAAGTCAGTAGTCTTCCTCTAGTGGTCCGCTCATGAACTCTTCTCTTGGCTCTTATCAGCTCATGCACAACCTATTGTACCTGCTATAAGCACCTTAGCCAACTGCACCGTTTCACATTGTAAAGACTTTACGTTTAAAGTTTTACAAGACTTTTACAATGACTTTAAATGGTTCCATGCACAACTATTCTTTCATGATTTGATCAACGAACATGACCTCTTCCATTACACCCCCATGTAGTCTATCAGCCAGTACTGTGCCACATTTGCAGTTGCTTACCTGTGGGACCTTTCTCCAATCCCACTCACTTGGACTGCTCAGCGTCCATTGAAAAAATACATACTGGAGGTAGAAGTTATACCACTGCCTATGGGAGCTAAAAGAAAGCAGGAAGGGACAACCCACCAACAGTACTAAGTAGGTCCCCATATAGTCTGTCAGTCAGCACTGTGTCATCTTTGAAGCTGTTTTCCAGTGGGAGCTATCTCCAATCTCACTCACTTGGAGTGCTCAGGTCCCGTTGAAAAAATACATGCTGGCGGTAGAAGTTATAGCACTGCGTATAGGAGCTACAAGAAAGCAAGAAGGCAGACTCCATCTAAAGTAGTGAGTAAGTCTCCATGTAGTCGATCAGCCAGCAATGTGTCACATTTGCAGCTGCTTTCCTGTGGGAGCTTTTTCTAATCCCACTCACTTGGACTGCTCAGCTCTCATTGAAAAAATAAACGATGTCGGTAGAAGTTACGCCACTGCCTCTGGGTACTACACAAAAGCATGAAGGCAGACCCCAACTACAGTGGTACGTAGGTCCCCGTGGAACCTATCAGCCAGCACTATGCAACCTTTGCCGCTTCTTTACTGTGGCATCTTTATCTAATCACGTGAACTTGGCTTGCTCAACTCCTATTGAATATACAGATTCGTGTTTAAAATTACACCACTGCCTCTGGGACCTGTAATAAAACAGGTACGCAGGCCCCATCTACAGGGATACGTAGTTCCTTTCTTAGTCTGTCAGCCAGAACTGTGTCATATTTGCAGCTACTTTCCTGTCGGAGTTCTCTCCAATCCCTCTCACTTAGACTGCTCAGCCCCCTTTGAAAAAATACATGCTGCCGGTAGACCTTACACCACTGCATCTGGGCACTACAAGAAAGCAGGTATGCAGATCAAACCTAAAGTGGTACGTAGGTCACATTCTAATCTAGCAGCTTGCACTGTGGAACCTTTGCAGCTTTTTTCCTGTCGGAGCAATCTCCAATCCCACTCTCTTGTCCTGCACACCTCCCATTGAAAATATAGACTGTCCATAGAAGTTATACCACTCCGTATGGGAGCTACAAGAAAGCAAGAAGGACGATCCCACCTACAGTGGTACGTAGTCTAGTCATTCTAGTCTATCAGCTTGCACTATGCCACTCTTGCAGCTGCTTTCCTGTGGGAGTTATCTCCAATCCCACGCACTTGGCCTGCTCAGTTTGCTTTGAAAAAATACAGACTGTCGGTAGACGTTATACCAAGGCGTATGGGAGGTACAAGAAAACAGGAAGGCAGACCCCAATTACAGTGTTAAGTAGGTCCCCATGTAGTCTATCAGCCAGCACTGTGTCACATTTTCAGCTGCTTTCCTGTGGGAGCTATCTCCAATCCCAGACATTCGGACTGCTCAACTGCCATTGAAAAAATACATGCTGGCAGTAGAAGTTATACGACTGCGTATGGGAGCTGCAAGAAAGCAGGAAGGGAGACCCTGCTGAAGACGACGGGAGACAAGCTCACCCTGTAGTGCAACAAGTCTCAACTTTATTTGCAAAGATACAGTTCTTTTATAGATACAATACTCAGGCTCATACATATTGCAAAAGCTAAGCTCATCATTGGTTCCCAGTTAGATGCAAACCTCGACCTTGTTTCAACATACTCCAGATACTTGTGGCTGCTTAACCAAAAATAAGCTCCTGCTTTCTCATCCTGTTATCATAACACTCTCTTGCTCTCACGTCCTTGAGCAGGAGTCCAATATATTATCGCTTAATGCTCACTGCCTAACCAACTGTATTCTATCATGTCCTCTTTCCTCTAGCCAAGTCTCCACAAAACTCCCCACATTTCCTCCATTTTCTATTTGACTAATATTTGCCCTCCACATCCTCTCAAATGTTCTTTCTATTGTCCGTTGAATACAATTTATAAAACAGTGTAACACTAACGATACAAATAAATCAATACCCATAAACCAATTCCATACATTATAACATTTCACAACCAAGGGCCTATTCCCCACCCCTTAAGCCGTCCTTGAAGTCCTAATCCCTCTTCTTGCTTCAATTTATGCAATCCCTGTTGAATTTCTTTCAGCTTGCCATGTATCGAGGTGGAATGGTCCGACAGGTTCATGCAACACATGCCCTCAGATTCTTCACATCCATGTCCGTGGGCTAATAATAAAAAGTCTATGACAGCTCTATTTTGTAACACCGCATGATTTACACTTTGAACGTCAGTTGTTAACATATCAATCATTTCTGAAGTTTTATTTAACTCATCTTTAGTCCAACATCCTAACTGTTTAGCCAAGTTCATGGCCTTATTGGCTGCTCCTCCTGGCAAAAGGGTGGCAACTATGACTTGCTTCAGTTCACTCCAAAATCGTGGGGGACCAACATCAGTGCAATGAAACTCATAATAACTACATTTTTTGCGGGAGCTGTTATTATGGTCAGCAAGCTGCATTAGCGTGGTAAAGTTAGGGTAGAATAAAGAGAGTTTCCCCAAATAACAGGGTCCATCCGGGGGATTTACTGGTATTCCGTTCCAGGCCCTTTCTCCACAGATTAAAAATATACCAGTGGGCAATTTCTTCGGTGATGTAATACTAGAGACATTACAACTGGAATACAATTGCTTAACAGCTCTTGTTAAGCAAACCTGGCTGGCACCCAAATGGATCTTGTGGGAGAATCAACACAAAAAATACCCAAGTATAATACTTTGACCGGAGGCTGCCATATCCCTGTTTTAGGGTCACGATATTTAACCCATATTTCTTTCTTTCTCTCCTTTTGTGCCTTTGGATTATGATGCATTATTACAGGTGGTAGCTTCTGTTCCCCAAACACACACAGATGGTTCATAACAAATAAGGCCTTTAACAATTTCATATGTGGGTCTTCAACATCCCCATATTTACCAAGATATCTTTTTAGAGTCCCATTAGCTCTTTCTATTATGGCCTGTCCTGTGGGGGAATGGGGAATCCCTGCTACATGTTTAACTCCCCATTGCCTCATAAACTGTTCTATACTTCGACTTATATAGACCGGCCCATTTTCTACACCATGTGCTTATATCTGCTACCACCAGCATCTCCTCTCACTCCACCCCGTGCCCACCTCTTCTGTACTTTCCACCTTTCATGTTACAACCCTAGATCTTCCAGACGCCTACCACATCTCCCCCTCCCTATGCTCGATGACTCCAGTGTCCTGTGGCATGGGGTGATACATAACGTGTCTGCCCAGCACATATGCTAGCTGAGTCAATTGCAGGAACATATGATCAGGTATGGTCGTGTTCCACTTCACTATTCAATGTTGCCAATAGATGAGTGACTCCATCTTGATCCGCATCACGGTGAGCACTCCGAGAAACCAGTCAATCTGCAAGAGAGACTCAGTAGATCGTCATATCTTCTACGCCCCATGGTCTCCCCCTCCCTAAGACGGTTGAGCTGTGAGCACATTTAAGGATCGTCTGTCCCTGGCTAGTGTGAGGGATACCGTGGCTCAATGCATGGGGATAGCTGGCATGTCCATGACCCCTCTGGGCAGCCTATAACTCAAATTTTACTAACAAGCATCAGACTTTTATAATCAGCAGCAAAGCTAGCATGTTTATAGTACTTCTAATTGGTCCTTTCTCTAAAAGCCAGCTGTAGTTTTCTGTGACAAGTCTTGCAGTTTCACACGCTGCCTCAGCCTCCTCCTTGCTCGAAGTTGTTATCTTGTAGGTATTTTTGCTTCTTCCGTTCTAACAGTCGAGAGCAGCTGAAGGACAATCTGCACATTAGTTTTAGCAACTCATGCCTGGTAAGCTGCTTCTTATCCACTGAAAAAAAAAAAAAACACAGCTGACAAACAAGGTTATTATACTTCTGCTAAAAGTAAAATCTCTAGCAGGTCTATGTTGCAAAGTTGTATGGCTAATACTACTTACATTGCTAATCAAGTCTTCTAATGTCATTGAGGTTTGGTTACTTTGTTTGCTAAGCCAGCATCCTAATTTGCATAGCTGAGTTAATAAAGCAGATACTCCTACACCTGGAGCAAATATACTAGTTGCTATTATTGCTGAGGGAGATCAAAGGTAACATAGTCATCACATTCGCCAGTAAATGCATGCAGAAATTGTTCTGGACAATGATGTTTCTAAATCATTGTGTGATTAGACATCAAGATCGTCAGTTGTCTCAAACTGCATGGTCCCCTTTGTAATATCGAGGGTATTCCAGGCCATGCCTGGTCCCCACAGATCAGAAAAATTCCCTTTGGTAACTGTACAGGCACAAGACTAGACCTGGATCTTTTTGGTGAAGTGTAATTGCAACAAGATGTTGTGTTCTTATACACGCCCAGGATGGGATCCACATTCTGTCCCAAATGTTTTGGTATTGCTGGTAAAATTAAACATAACACAAAAATCCATCTTTATAGATCCCAATCATTCTAACTCCTGTGACTCTGTTGTCATTATTGGCAACCATGAAATGATCAAATCCCAGCTGTCAACTTTGCCATTGCCCTTAACTAAGGGATTTGGTTTTAATGCATTTGGTACAGGCCATTGTGCCACATCTGATGGAACTCCCACCAAACAGGTAGAAAAAGGATTATCTGGAGTGGCCATTGATAAACATATTGTAGACTGATTGATTGCTTTGGCCAGTGTAAGCCACATGTTTTGCTTGGGTTGTTGAAATTGCCTAAAACCATTTACCACAATCATTTGAAGCATCAACAGTATGACAAAATCCATTTTTTTTTTCTTTACTCCTGATCAAAAAAAATCCTTCACCAATGAGTCTAAAACATAAACCACCTTTTAGCTTCTCAATGTCAAAATGTTCTGTTCTTCCAAGTTCCATTCCTGACACCTAAAACCCCTTAGAAAGTTTCCACTGTAAGAAAACCACTATTCATCATCACATTTACAGCAAAATGCATAACATCACGACCAACAGTTTTTACACTCTTTGAGGCAAGGGACTGAGGATGGAAAATGAGCCCAGCAGTCCGTGAGGGCTGCGGCCGGCCGTGTCGGCACGCGGTGTGTGTGGGGAGGCACTCCGGAGACACTGACCGGGCGCGGGAAGCGGCTGCGCTGTGGCGGCGGCGGCTGCGGATGGAAGGGGCGGGGGCGGTCTGGCTCACTCCGTGCCGTCCCCGGCGCCGGCAACGCAGCCGGTATTACTCTCTCCTGTGTTTTCTTTGTCTTCCCTCTCGTGCCCGATGGTGTCCAGTCTAACATGGGGTCTCGCTCCCCCACTCTCCTCTGATCATCCTGCGCTGCATCTCCGCCCAACTCCGCCCGCTTGGCATTCCCCTGCAAGTCATCCCAGGGGTAACTCGAGAGGCTGGGCTCAAATGGGAAGCAGCTCTCCCGCGGGGGCTCTGCTCCGAAGCCCTTTCGCCTCTCTGACTTTCTAAAAACTCTTGTGTAGAGGAGAACTTTTTTCTTTACTCCACGTAGGCGCCCCACCCCCCGTCTCCTCACCAGACTCCGTCTTCTAGCTCTCATTTCTGCCACTCCTCCACGTAGATCACTCATCATCGGAGGCAGATACTGGTGGAAACGGTGCCACATAGCTTTTGCAATATGTGTGAGCCTGATTATTGTATCTATAAAAGAGTTGCATCTTTGCAAATAAAGTTGAGACTTGCTCAGCACTATAGGGTTTTTCTATCTCCCGTCGTCTTCAGCAAATGGTGACCCCGACGTGATAGTGGCTTGGCACTACGGCGGAGCGACGAAGGGGTTCGGGTCCTACACAACAAGGACAGAAATAAGCGTGAAATTTGGGAACATGTCGTGCCCTGGGTGACCGTACAGACGAGCCCAGCCGATATGTGCCGCCAGACCTTGAAGGACTGCAACAGCACGCTGACGATAATAGGTATGGAAAGACAAGCGGCATATGATTTATTTACTGCATTCTTGCAGAAGCGGCAGATAAAGGGTATAGATCTGCAAAAGGACCTACCAGGGTTGTTACCTTATGGGTATGCTAAGGGAGTGTTTCAGAATCCACATACAGTGCATGAATTGAGCGAATGGTGTAAATTTGGGGATTTGCTGTGGGAGGCTACCCTGGAGGACGATAAGACAGCTAAAAAGTTAGGGAAGCTTTGGAGGATAGTGCACAATGAGTTGCTGCAACATTAGGCAGAAAAGAAGGCTGCTGAGCACTCATCAGCAGCATAGAGTAAGAATAAAAACGATGAGCGTGACTGGTTCCAATCCACCCCGCTGGCTCTTACCGTCTCAAAAGTAATATTTCCCCCCCCCCGGGTGTAGAAAATGGCCCTGGAGACACGGACGGGGTACGAGAACCATGTGAGCCATCAGCCCCTCCTGAGGAACAGGAGTGCTGGCCTAAAGAGCCCCCGCCTCCACACCCCCCACTTGGTGAGTCTGTCCCTGGGGCAGAGAGTGAACTGGTGGAGGCCATCGCAAAGGAGCGGAGGGAGGATTGGGCTGCACTCGCAAAGGATTGTCTGGGAAAAGGGGATGGCGATGCACTGGAAGCAGCCAGAACTTTGGTGTTGCCACTGGTATTCCAACCCATTGCAGGGGGAGGTATGCAAGCACCAATTTCTGCTCTGGATTGGAAGTTGTTATCCCAGTTGCGGTCCACGGTCAGCCAGTTCGGGGTAAATAGTGAACCAGTGAAACAAATGATTGACTATGTATGGGGAACCCAGATGCTACTGCCCGCTGACTGTCGAGGCATAGTAAAACTTATTTATACACAACATCAGCAGCTGTTATTTAATGCACATTGGCAGGCATTAGAGAATGAAAGTGTCGCAACTCAGCGTCAGCAAGACGACCCTCTCTATGGTGTGACGGTGGAAGAGCTGATGGGTTTGGGACCCTTCCTCCGTACGGAGGCTCAGGCTTTGATAGGGCCTGATAAGTGTAGAGAGGCAATGCGATTAGTAAGGGAGGCTATGGAAAAGGTATAGGATCCAGGTGGAGTGCCAATATATATGGGAATCTAAAAGGATCGGGATGAAACGTTCAGGACCTTTATTGATAAAGTTGCCTCCACCATAGAGAGGGCTGGAGTTCCAGAATATATGTGTGGCGCCTTGCTAAAACAGTGCACCCTACAGAATTGTAATCCAGCTACCAGGACAGTATTGAGTACGTTAAGAGCCAATTGGTCAATTGAAGACGCTTTAGACCGTATGGCCCAGGTCCCGACAGGTCAACAAGCTTTTCTCGTGGAAGCTATTAAGGAATTGGGATTGGGATTAAAGCAACAGGCGAAAGCAACTCAGAATCAGGTGTTAGCCACCCTTGCACCCCTTCAAGCATCCGCTGTGACCACTCAAAGGGGCTCTTCAAGTGGACGAATAAAGTGTTACCGGTGTGGCGGAATGGGACATTTCCGTCGTGACTGCTATGCTACAGGTCGGGAAACTCCAATTCGAGTGGGTCGAACCGCAGTGGCAGCGCTCAGACACATGTCGCCGCTGCAACTCAACAGATGTCAGCAGCTGCCTCCAGCCGGCCACAAGTGGGAGCCTCAGAATGGACCTGGCAGCAGCAGTAGATGTTACCATTATGACAACAAGCCCACAGAAGATACCCACCGGAGTGAAAGGTCCAATCACTATAGGGGGACGAACAGTGGGCGCATTGTTGTTAGGACGCTTGTCAACTACTATGCTTAGACTCTTTGTTCTCCCCGGAGTTATTGATGCAGATTATTTGGGAGAAATTATGATCATGGCCCACACCCCCTTTTTACCAATACAAATTATGAAAAATCAGAGAACTGCACAATTAATACCATTGGAACAAATGTCAAAAGGAATAAGACCAATAAAAGAGGACTTAAGAGGAGAAGGGGGATTTGGCTCCACGGGAGGACTTACACTGTTGACTATGGATCTCAGTGAAAGGGCTAGACGCAAAATAGACCTTGAATTTCAAGGACAAAAAAGGTCCTTGATGGAATTATTGGACACAGGGGCAGATTCCAGCATTATCAGCCCAAGATGTTGGCCACAACACTGGCCCCTGCAACCGGCAGCAACTACTGTGACTGGGGTAGGAGGACTTACTCTGGCTAGTCGCTCTCCACCCATCTTGGTTCATGTGGATGAGAAAACCATAACTGCTAGTTTTTCTGTTGTGCGGCTGCCTCCAACCGTGCAATGTCTTATTGGTCGAGACATACTAGCCCAGATAGGAATGGTCCTAACAAATGAGCACCCTTTGGCATAATGGCCGTTGCATGGACTTTCCCACTTCCTATTACCTGGAAAACAGCCGAGCCAGTATGGGTTAAGCAATGGCCTTTAAAAAGGGAAAGTGTTGAGCATGCTCATGAGTTAGTGCAAGAGCAACTTGCCCAAGGACATTTAAAGTTATCTACACGCCCGTGGAACACTCCTATATTTGTTATTAAAAAGAGATCTGGCAAGTATCGTTTGTTACATGACCTACGTGCAGTAAATGAACAAATGGAACCTATGGGAGCATTGCAGCCAGGACTACCCAGTCCGGCTATGATTCCACAGGGTTGGCCACTGTTAATCGTAGATCTAAAGGACTGCTTTTTTACCATTGCCTTACATCAGCGGGATACACAATGGTTTGATTTTACCTTGCCTGCAATAAATAGAGAAGGTCTCGACCATTGTTTTGAATGGACAGTTTTGCCGCAAGGCATGCGTAACAGCCCAACTATCTGTCAGCTGTATGTTGACGCAGCTTGACAACCCTTTCGATGACCATGGCCTAATTTTATCATCTACCATTACATGGATGATATCCTCTTTTCTCAGCCTGCACCATTTACGGAACAACAGGTGGAGGAGACTCGACAGGCACTGGCTCAATGCCACCTTGTGCTAGCTCCAGAAAAGGTTCAGCGTACAGCTCCATGGAAATATCTTGGATGGTCTTTATCAGAACAGCTCATAGTACCACAGAAGCTACAGCTCCAACTACAAATAAAGACCCCGAATGATGCTCAGAAGCTGTTAGGGGATCTGCAATGGCTAAAACAAATAGTGGGAATACCCAACGAGTTGTTAGAAAAACTATGACCACTTTTGAAAGGAAGCAACCCCACGTGTAAAATACAGGTAACACCAGAGCTTCAGGATGCGCTTCAACAAATTATGGACTGTGTCATACAAGGGCAGGTCCTACGTCACGATGTTGACTTACCTATTGACTTAACCATCTGGTATAGCACAAAGTGTTTGCTTGGGGCCTTGACACAATCTGAAAAGAAAATGGGGGAGGTATGGGTTCTAGAATGGATTTCCCCAGCCTTACAACAAACAAAACCCTTTTTCAAAAAATTGAGATGTTGGCGGGACTAATAAAAAAGGGTTGTGAAAGAGCATTACAAGTAACTGGTGCTGAGCCGCATACGATAAGGATACTAATGAAAAAGGACTCTTTACCATGGTATTTAGACAATACAGAAGATCTTCAGGAGGCGCTCTTAGGTGACGGCAGTATAGTAGCAACAGACAAAATAATAAAAGCACCATTACAATGGCTAGGAAAATGCAATTGGCTAGTACGACCCAAACGAGAGCCGGCCCCCATCACGGATGCGTTGATAGCATACACAGATGCAGGAAGAAAGACTAGAATGGCAGCAATAACCTGGCAAGAGGAAGGGCAGTGGAAGCACCAACTAATAAAAGCAGAAGAGAAAGACACATTACAAACCTTGGAACTGTTGGCAGTAGTATGGGCCATGATGAACCTGAAAGGGCCCCTGAATGTGGTTACAGACTCGTTCTATGCCGCGGGTATCGTAGAGAGAATCGAGGACGCCTCCATTAAGGAAGTGCAGAATCCCAGACTATTTGAATTATTAATACAGCTGCAGAAGGCAAGAAATCTTAGGGAGCATATTTATGCTATTATACATATCAGGAGCCATAAATGGGACATTGGGCTGGGAGAAGGTAATGCTAGGGCAGATAAGCCGGTCACAGTGACACATAACACGCCTCTGTCCAAACAGATACTAGCCAGAGAAGCGCACTCCCTTTTTCATCAGAATGCACGGGGCTTATACCGAGAGTTTCAATTATCTCTAAAGAATGCAAAGGCTATTGTTAGAGCTTGTTCCATTTGTAGCCATCAAAATGGAGGTGTTGGCTTAGGCTTGGGGGTGAACCCTAGAGGATTATCTGCAAATGAATTTTGGCAGATGGATGTCACTCATGTGGCAGAGTTTGGAAGACTAAAATATGTGCATGTAACCATAGACACATGGAGCAAATTCGTTTGGGCAACAGCACAGACAGGGGAGAGGGCCATACATGTGGAGCGTCATTTATATAGTAGTTTTGCGGTAATGGGAATTCCTTAGAAAATAAAGACAGACAATGGGCTGGCCTATATAAGTAGAAGCATAGAACAGTTCACGAGTCAATGAGGAGTTGAATATATAACGGGGATTCCCCATTTCCCCTCTGGACAAGCCATAATAAAAAGAGTTAATGGGACTCTAAAAAGATATCTTGGTAAATATGGGGATGTTAAAGACCCACATATGAAATTGTTGAAGGCTTTATTTGTTATGAACCACCTGTGTGTGTTTGGGGAACAGGAGCTACCACCTGTAATAATGCATCATAATCTAAAGGCACAAAAGGAGGGGAAGAAAGAAATATGGGTTAAATATCATGACCCTAAAACAGGGATATGGCAGCCTCCGGCCAAAGTATTATACTGGGGACATGGGTATTTGTGTGTTGATTCTCCCACAGGATCCATTTGGGTGCCAGCCAGGTGGACAACAGCTGTCCTTGAAGCTGCGGAGATCAAACCATCTGACGAAAATGGATAGGAAGAGATTGCAGAATAAATACACCCTCGTCTTGCGGTCATTGGAGGACTGGCTAACAATCAAAAGACTGAAGGTTATATAACAAAAAGACACTGAATTTAATGAATAATAATGAGGTTTTTTGTTATAACCATAACTTTTAGTGTAACTATAAAAGCTAACAGCTTGACGCATTTTAATCAGCCTAGAGATAATATTTGGATAACCTTTGCTAATGAAACTGGTCAATCATCTCTTTCTCTTAGTTTGGGAGGGGTTACTAATAGTTTTAAAACGTGTTTGATAGGATTGCTTGTATGGAATCCGGAGGAATTTTGTGGACTAGTAGACAATAACACCTTGTGTAACAGGACTGGGCTGAACACAATTAGCGGTGCTCACGATCATTCAGACGGGAAACGTCAATGTGAGATAATTAAGTCCCTTAATACCACATTAGCCTCACCCCCTAAGGAAATAGACATGTTTGGAAGTGCCAATGCAAGCTTCGGTACTAACGGAACTGGGGGAAATTGGATAAGTTTTATGTCACGGGATATCCATGACTTTAATAGAAGTTTATCAGTCAACACTGTGTCACATTTGAACCTGCTTTCCTGTTGGAGCTATCTCCAATAACACTGACTTGTACTGCTCAGGTCCCGTTGAAAAAAAAAAAGCTGTCCTTTCAGTTATACCACTGTGTATGGGATCTACAAGAACGCAGAAAGGAAGACCCCACCAACAGCAATAAGTAGGCCCCCATGTAGTCTATCAATAAGCACTGTGTCACATTTGCAGCTGCTTTCCTGTGGGCGCTATCTCTATCCCACGCACTTGGACTGCTCATCTCCCGTTGAAAAAATACAAGCTGGCTCTAGAAGTCATACTACTGCCTATAGGAGCTACAAGAAAGCAGGAAGGGAGATCCCACCTACAGTAGTAAGTAGGACCCCATGTAGTCTATCAGCCAGCACTGTGTCACATTTTCAGCTGCTTTCCTGTGGGAGCTATCTCCAATACCACGCTCTTGGCCTCATCAGCTTCCTTTAAAAATACATTCTGTCGGTAGAAGTTATACCACTGCGTATGGGAGGTACAAGAAAGCAGAAAGGAATACTGCAACTGCAGTGTAAAGTAGGCCTCCATGTAATCTATCAGCCAGCACTGTTCACATTTGCAGCTGCTTTCCTTTGAAAGCAGTCTCCAATGCCAGTCACTTGGACTGCTCAACTCCCATTGAAAAAATATATGCTGTTGGGTAAGTTATACCACTGCGTATGGGACTTACAAGAAAGCAGAAAGGCAGACCCCACCTACAGTAGTAAGTAGTTCCCCATGTAGTCTATCAGTCAGCACTGTGTCACAGTTTTAGGTGCTTTCCCGTGGGAGCTATCTCCAATAACACTCACTTGTACTGCTCAAGTCCCATTGAAAAAATATATGCTGTCGCTTAAGTTATACCACTGTGTATGAGAGCTACAAAAAAGCAGGTACGCAGACCCCACCTAGTTTAGTAAGTAGGTCCCAATGTAGTGTATCAGCCAGCACTGTGTCACATTCTCAGCTCTTTTCCTGTCGGAGCTATCTCCAATAACACTCACTTGTACTTCTCAGGTCCCATTCAAAAAATATAAGCTGTCACTTAAGTTATAGCACTGCGCATAGGAGCTAGAAAAAAGGTGGAATGCAGACCCCACCTACAGTAGTAAGTAGGCCCCCATGTAGTCTATCAGTCAGCACTGTGTCACATTTGCAAATGCTTTCCTGTGAAAGCTATCTCCAATCCCACTCACTTACACTGTTCAGCGCCCATTGAGAAAATATTTGGTGTAGATTAAGTTATACCACTGTGTATAGAAGGTAAAAGAAAGCAGGAAGGCAGACCCCAACTGCAGTAGTATGTAGGTCCCCATGTAGTCTATCAGCCAGCACTGTGTCACATTGGCAGCTGCTTTCCTGTGGGCACTATCTCCAATCCCACTCACTTGGACTTCTCCACTCCCATTGAAAAAATATAGAGTGTCGGTAGAAGTTATACCACTGCGTATTGGAGCTACAGAAAAGCAGGAAGGCAGGCCCCACCTGCAGTAGTAAGTTGGCCCCTATGAAGTCTATCAGCCAGCACTGTGTCACATTTGCACCTGCTTTCCTGTGGGAGCTCTATCCAATCCCACTCACATGGACTGCTCAACTATCTTTGAAAAAAATACATGATTTCCGTAAAGTTATACCACTGTGTATGGGAGCTACATGAAAGCAGGAAGGCAGACCCCACCTACAGTAGTAAGTAGGTCCCCATTTAGTCTATAAGCCAACACTGTGTCACATTTGCAGCTGCTTTCCTGTGGGAGCTATCTACAATCCCACTCTCTTGGACTGCTCAGCTCCCATTGAAAAAATATATGCTGTCATTTAAGTTATACTGTGTGGAGGTTTGTGGAGACTTGGCAAGAGGAAAGAGGAGATGATTGAATACAACTCGTTAGGCAGTGAGCATTAAGCGGTAAGATATTGGACTCCTGCTCAAGGACATGAGAGCAAGAGAGTTTTATGATAACAGGATTAGAAAACAGGAGCTTAGTTTGGGTTAAGCAGCCACAAGTATCTGGAGTATGTTCAAACAAGGGCGAGGTTTGCATCTAACTGGGAACCAATGATGATCTTAGCTTTTGCAATATGTATGAGCCTGATTATTGTATCTATAACAGAGTTGTATCTTAGCAAATAAAGTTGATACTTGTTGCACTACAGGGTGGGCTTGTCTCCCGTCATCTTCAGCATTATACCACTGCGCAGGGGAGCTACAAGAAAGCAGCTGCTTTCCTGTCGGAGCTATCTACAATCCCACTCTCTTGGACTGCTCAGCTCCCATTGAAAAAATACATGCTGGCGGAAGAAGTCATACCACTGCCTGTTGGAGCAAAAAGAAAGCAGGAAGGCAGACTGTCAGTAGAAGTTATACCACTGCGTAGGGGAGCTACAAAAAAACTGGATTGCAGATGCCAACTGCAGTGTTAAGTAGGTCGCCATGTAGTCTATCAGCCAGTACTGTGTCACATTTGCAGCTGCTTTCCTGTGAGCGCTATCTCCAGTCTGTAATGGAATAGATCATGTTCGTTAATCGAATCATGAAAGTATAGTTGTGCAAGGAACCATTTAAAGTCATTTTAAAAGTCTTTTAAAACTTTAACCGTAAAGTCTCTACAATGTTCACAGGTGCAGTTGGCTAAGGTGCTTATAGCAGGTACAATAGGTTGCGCATGAGCTGATAAGAGCCAAGAGATGAGTTCATGAGCGGGCCACTAGAGGAAGACTACTGACTTCATCCCAGTCACCACCCTACGACCACCAGGAGGCAGAAGAAGACCTCCTAGTAACAAGACCTGCACATGGGCAGAGTACACCAGGTAGCGATGCACTCGACCTATAAGGACTGTACAAAAGGACTCTGATACGGGGAGGGGGGGGGGGGGGTGGAACAGGGTCTCCCGGCCGCCCAGCGCTGCTTTGCTTATTTGCCACTTGCTTAAAAAAATTGATCTGTGACTCATTTAAATTGGCCTGTGAACTTTTTCACAGCAACTTGGTGCCGTGATTTGGATACAGGTAAATTTGGTATTGGATTCCCAGACTAGGGGGTGCCTCATCTGCGCATGGCCCTGGTGTGGGAAATTCCCTTGCCAAACTCTGTATTCCGAACCCCTTCTAAATTTGGCAAATAAGCACATAAACCTGCAGCACCCCAAAATTTTTGTGTACGAAGATCCGAACGAAGACTCTGGATTGAGTAAGTATTTGCGTGGTTCCGTTCGGTCGGGGTGGTTATCCTAGAGTGCGAGTGACTGAGAGGTCTCAAGGAGACCAAGTCAGTGCGGACCCTCCAGTAGTGCAGTTCCCATTGCCTGCGAGGGCGTGGGTCACGACCGAGGAGAACGGTTGTGAGAACGAGTCAAGGGCACTCTAGAAGTTGGGACAGAGGAAGAGCAAGCCCTCTGATCCCAAGGGTGGAATAAGGATAGGCTGCCAGATATTTCCCCAGAAAGTCCTCTGGGGATGATGATTAAATTTTGGAATGATTCCCCCCTGTAGAAGACAAAAGAGTAAGGAAAAGATGGTACATTACTGTATGGAAGTTTGGGGTGCGGGGAAGAGTCATTAGGAAATCCCCATATTATTTGGCCTATATTTGGGTCTTTTGAGGACTGGTTATGAGCAGACCTCAATTTGTGGGTAAATGATAAGACCACCGTTACCCAAGAGGAAATTGAATATGCAAGTCTCTGGATACCCCAACCTTCTGATAAGGTATCCTTGTTCGCTCTTAAGGAAAAGAAAGCTAAGAGCCCATCCGAAGAGGAGATTTGGTAGAGGATCCTCTGGGTGTGTCTGAGAGATTAGATCAGTTCTTAGGGTCGAATCTGTATACCTGGGATGAACTATATTATTCACAAAGGAGGAAAGGGAAATGATTCGAAGAGCAGGAATGAGAATCTTGGGATCAACAGCACCAGGCAGGACCAGACGCACATGTGAAATGGCCCTTGCAAAGGCCCAATTGGAATAATCAGATGGCGGAGCACAGAGCCCATATGGCAGACCTACGAATCATCACTGTCCAGGGAATCAGAGAGTCTGTTCCCCGAGGACAGAATATTAACAAAGCATTCAATGAGAGACAGAGAAAAGACAAAACCCCAACTGATTGGCTTGAGAGATTATGTAAAAGCCTTCAACTGTACTCTGGAGTAGATCCAGCAGCTCCAGTGGGACAGGCATTATTAAAGACCCAATTTGTGGCAAAATCATGGGTGGATATCTGAAAGAAACCAGAAAAATTAGAAGATTGGCAAGAAAAAGGGCTAGAAAGGGAAACAAAAGCCTGGGAGACAGGTGCATTCAACAGGAAAAAAAAAAAGAGGAATTCAAGGACGATGGAATGTTTTTAAGGAAGAATAGGGGGAGTCAGGGGCTCTATTTGCTGAGGACCACAAGAGTAATCGAGCCCTTGATAAAACTGAAGTTAGGTCCTCAGCGTCAGGAAGTAGAATTTTTAGTGGACTCGGGCTGAGAGATCTACGATCCAGTGATTCCCCAGGGGTGTAAGACAAGTAGTAGGGGCAAAAGGGGAAACATTTAAAGTACCTCTTGTGAAGGAGGTACTGATAGAATCTGAAGAAGCAAAATATGCTGTAGGATCGTTTTTGTTTGTTCCAGAGGCTGATCATAATTTATTAGGGGGAGACGTAATTACAGACTTAGGAAAAACCCTGGGCTTCCGGTAAGGGTAAAGCAGTGCCCCTTGTCACAAGAAGGTAGACGAGGATTAACCAGAAATAGAAAGACTAATATCTAAGGGACTACTTGAGCCCTGTATGTCCCCTTACAATACTCCCATATTGCCAGTAAAGAAATCTGATGGGACTTATAGATTAGTACATAACCTCCGGGAGATAAACAAGAGAACTATTACTAGGTTCCCTGTGGTAGCTAACCTGCACACCTTATTGAGTCAGTGTGCTAGACCTTAAGGATGCCTTTTGGGCATGTTCCCTGAAAGAGGAGTGCAGGGATTATTTTGCTTTTGAATGTGAAGATCCTGACACCCATAAAAAACAACAGTTGAGATGGACTCTATTACCACAGGGATTTACAGAGTCTCCCAATCTTTTTGGACAAGCACTAGAAGAGATCTTGAGAAATTATGAGTTAGGCAAAGAAGCTATTTTAGTTCAATATGTGGACGATTTATTATTAGCAGGGAGAGATGAAGAAGCTGTTAGACAGGAAAGTATTAAATTGCCTAATTTCCTGAGTTTACACGGGTTGAAAGTGTCTAAATCTAAATTACTGTTTCCTGAAGAAAAGGTAAAATATTTGGGACACTGGTTTATAAAGGGAAGTAAGAAACTTGATCCAGATCGAGTAAATGGGATACTGTCCCTGCAAGCTCCAAAGAGTAAGAGACAAGTTAGACAGCTTTTAGGTCTGTTGGATATTGCAGACAATGGATTGAAAATTTTATTAAGAAGGTAAAATTTTTGTACCAGAAATTAGCCTGAGATGGATTAGTTAAATGGCCCAAAGAAGATGAAAGAGACTTTGAGAATTTAAAAGTGGATTTGATTAATGCTCCTCTGCCTAGTCTGCCTGATGTTAGAAAACCTTTTATTTGTTACCTTTGGAGGGGAGTTAAAGGTGTTTTCTCCCCAGAATATTCGGGGGAGGTATTACAATAAAAGGCGGAAAAACGGATAACTGATGCTAGGCTCTTAAAATATGAAGGTCTGTGCCGCAGACTTGTTAAGTCGGCTCAAAGTCCCTCTTCCCTGGGACCCACAAGAGTTGGAGTTGCTGGGAAGTCAAGCAATCGGAAACATAACGAATGGGAGTTGGACTCGTGCTTGTTTTAGCTTTGAGACTAAATATAAAGGACTAAGAGGAATGGAACAATATCAAAATATGGTTAAGCAGTGCACTGATGTTTCCCCCGAAGGTGCATATAGTCGATTTGTAGATCCAAAAGGAGGATATTGTGGATTGGCCATAGGACAATTTGTTGGGACATGGATGGCCAACTTATCTGGGTTGATATATGGGGGAAGAAACGCTGGTTGGGAACGCGGAAACCCTCAGGGGCCTACTCTGTGGAGCAATGGGTCTGCTAAAGCTCTACCCAATAACATCTTCCATTATCCCAGCTAACCCAAATGGGGGGCCATGTTATTTAGGGAAACTAACTTTGTTTGCTCCTGGACAACAGGACTGGTTAAAAATTACCAACTTACAGAAAACAAGAGATACCCACAACTTAAAAGGAGATTGTGATGGTAAAGTACAATTGTGGTCCATTACGGCAAATGTATTTGCTTCAGCATTCGTACCTGGGTCGGCTGCAGCCCAGGCCTTACGGCAGTAAGAAAAATTAGTGTGTTGGTCGGAGCAGAAAGCTAATGTTACTACTGATGTTATAGAAAAATTGTTGGTAGACCAGAAAAGCCTTAGACATGCCTTATTGCAAGATCGTGCAGCTATTGATTTTTTGCTATTGGCGAAAGGGCACGGATGCCAAGACTTTGAAGGCATGTGTTGTTTTAATCTTTCTGATCATAGCGAATCTATTCACAAAGCTTTGGCATATTTAAAGGCTCACACTAAGAATATTACGGTGGGTTATCAGCCTTTTGATAATTGGCTTCAATCAGCTTTTGGGGGGTTCACCTTGGTTGACTATATTAATCAAAGAAGGGTTAAGATGGATATTGGTTATTTTGCTTTTGCTTGTATTGTTTAGAATAATATATAGTTGTATTATGAAGGCAGTGCATAAATTGACTGACTCAGTCTTGACTGTGCAAAAACAAAACGGGGGAATTGTGGAGAAAAAATGAGGGAGCATGGACATGAATCCCGGGATTTAATGTTAGACCTGTTAGGGCAAGGAAGCCTGAGCTCTAGGTATATGAATATAATGCACAATCAAGACCAGAGTCAGAGTCATGGTTAAAGCAGTTGCTGTCATGTAGACGGCAGGCCGCTTTCTGTTCCCTCAAGGTCAGACTGTTTTCGGCTAAAAGTGGTAAACAACGTTGGGGAAAAACAAGATGGGAAAATGTGAGGGAGCTTGCTTATTGCAGAAACCGCAAGTAGGATGAACAAGAAAATGTAATCTATAAGCTGCTGTTGCTGAGCTAGCTTTGAAGTTCCTGTGTATATGGTAGAGCCTGCTCTCAATAAAGAAGATTTCTGCTATCACTCACACTGAGTAGGACTGCTTTCTTCCCACCCAGCTGAGAATCGGACCGTGGGTTGATCGCCGCATGAAGCAGGCTTAGAGTTGGTTTTTCAGGCATCGAGCCTGGGTTTTTCAGACTTCGAGTCTGGTTTTTAGGCCAAGAGCCGAAAACGTCGCGGCATAGGTGCGGTCTGCCTTCCTGCGTTCTTGTAGCTCCCATACGCAGTGCAATAACTTAATGGAAAGCATGTATTTTTTCAATGGGAGCTGAGCAGTCCAAGTGAGTGGGATTGGAGATAGCTCCAAAAAGAAAGCAGGTGCAAATGTGACACAGTGCTGGCTGATAGACTACATGGGGGCCTACTTACTACTGTAGGTGGGGTCTGCCTTCCTCCTTTTTTGTAGCTCCCATACGCAGTGGTATAACTTAACCAACAGCATGTATTTTTTCAATGGGGGTTGAGCAGTCCACGTCAGTGTCATTTGAGACAGCTTTCACAAGAAAGAAACTGGAAATGTGACACAGTGGTGGCTGATAGACTGCATGAGGACCTACTTCCTACTGTAAGAGGGATCTGCCTTCCTGCTTTCTTGTAGCTCCTGTACGCTATGGTATAAGTTAACCGACAACATATGTTTTTTCATTGGTAGTAGAGCAGTATAAGTGACTGGGATTGGACATAGCTCACACAGGAAAGCATCTGCAAATGTGAAACAGTGCTGGCTGAGAGACTACATGGGGACCTACTTACTACTGTACCTGGGGTCTGTCTTCCTGCATTCTTGTAGCTACCATGCGCAGTGCTATAACTAAACTTACAGTAGATATTTCTTCAATGGGACCTGAAAAGTACAAGTGAGTGTTCTTGGAGGTAGGTCCCACAGGAAAGCAGGTGCCAATGTGACACAATGCTGGCTGAGAGACTACATGGGGACCTACTTACTACTGTAGGTGGGGTCTCTCTTCCTACTTTCTTGTAGCTCCCATACGCAGTGGTATAACTTCTACGGACAGCCTGTATTTTTTCCATGGGAGTTTAGCGGTCCAAGTGAGTCGGATTGGAGATAACTTTCACAGGAAAGCAGCTGAAAATTTAACACAGTGCTTTCTAATAGACTACATGGGGGCCTACTTACTACTATAGGTTGGGTCTGCCTTCCTGCTTTTTTGTAGCTCCCATACGCAGTGGTATAACTTAACCAACAGCATTTATTTTTTCAATGGGGGTTGAGCAGTCCACGTCAGTGTTATTTGAGACAGCTTTCACAAGAAAGCAGCTGCAAATGTAACACAGTGGTGGCTGCTAGACTACATGGGGGCCTACCTCCTACTGTAGGTTGAGTCAGCCTTCCAGCTTTTTTGTAGCTCCCACACGCAGTGGTATAATTTAAGCGACAACATATTTTTTTTCAGTTGGACCTGAGCAGTACAAGTGAGTGTTATTGGAGATAGCTGCCACAGGAAAGCAGGTGCAAATGTGACATAGTGCTGGCTGATAGACTATATGTAGGCCTACTTACTACTGTAGGTGGGGTCTGTGTACCTGCTTTTCTGTAGCTCTCATATGTATAACTTCTAACGACAAAAAGTATTTTTTAAGGGACCTGACAAGGCCAAGAGTGTGGGATTGGAGATAACTCACACAGGAAAGCAGCTGCAAAGTTGACACAGTGCTGGCTGATAGACTACATGGAGACCTACTTACTACTGTAGGTGGGAGTCTCCCTTCCTGCTTTCTTGTATTACCCATACGCAGTGCTATGACTTCTACCGCCAGCATGTATTTTTTCAATGGGAGCTAAGCAGTCCAAGTGAGTGGGATTGGAGATAGCTCCCACAGGAAAGCAACTGCCAATGTGACAAAGTGCTGGCTGATAGACTACATGGGAACCTACTTATTACTGTAGGTGGGGACTTCCTTCCTGCTTTCTTGTAGATGCCATGCGCACTGCTATAACTTAATGGAAAGCATGTATTATTAAATGCAGCTGAGCAGTCCAAGTGAGTGGGATTGGACATAGCTCACACAGGAAAGCATCTGCAAATGTGAAACAGTGCTGGGTGATAGACTACATGGGGACCTACTTACTACTGTAGGTGGGGTCTGCCTTCCTGCTTTCTTGTAGATTTCATACACAGTACAATAACTTAACGAAAAGCATGTATTTTTTCAATGGGACCTGAACAGTACAAGTGGGTGTTCTTGGAGATAGGTAAAACAGGAAAGCAGGTGCAAATGTGACACAGTGCTGCCTGATAAACTACATGGGGTCCTACTTAATACATTAGGTGGGGTCTGCTTTCCAGCTTTTATGTATCTCCTATACACAGTGGTATAACTTCTACCAACAGTCTGTATTTTTTCAAAGAGAGCTGAGCAGTCCAAATGAGTGGTAGGATTGGAGATAGCGCCCACAGGAAAGCAGCTGCAAATGTGACACAGTGCTGACTGATAGACTGCATGGGGACCAACTTTGTACTCAAGTTGACGTCTGCCTTCCTGCTTTCTTGTTGCTCCCATACGCAGTAGTATAACTTCTACTGAGAGACTGTATTTATTCAATGGGAGTTTAGCAGTCCAAGTGAGCGGGATTGGATATAGCTCCCACAGGAAAACAGCTCATATGTGACACAGTGCTGGCTGATAGACTACATGGGGATCTACTTAACACTGTAATTGGGGTCTGCATTCCTGCTTTCTCTTAGCTCCCATACGCAGCGGTATAACTTAACCGATAGCATATATTTTGTCAATGGGAGTTGAACAGTCCAAGTTAGTAGGATGTGAGATAGTGCCCACAGGAAAGCAGCTGCAAATGTGACACAGCGTTGACTGATAGACTACATGGGGACCAACTTTGTACTCAGGTTAGGGTCTGTCTTCCTGCTTTTTTGTTGCTCCCATACGCAGTGGTATAACTTCTACCAACAGTCTGCATATTCAATCAGAGGTTAGCAGGACAAGAGCGAGGGATTGGACATAACTCTGACAGGAAAACAGCTTCAAAGGCTGCATAGTGCAAGTTGATGGACTACAACGTGACCTACGTACCACTGTAGGCATGGTCTGCGTACCTGCTTTCTTGTACTGCCCAGATGCAGTGGCGTAAGTTCTACCGGCAGCCTGTATTTTTTCAATGGGATCTGAGCAGTCCAAGTGAGTGGGACTGGAGATATCTCCCACAGGAAAGCAGCTGCAAATGTGACACAGTGCTGGCTGATAGAGTACATGGGGACCTACTTACTGCTTTAGGTTGGGTCTGCCTTTCTGTTTTCTTGTAGCTCCCATACGGAGTGGTATAACTTATACCGACAGAATGTATTTTTAAAGGGATCTGACGAGGCCAAGAGCGTGGGATTGGAGAAAGCTCCCACAGGAAAGCAGCTTCAGAGGTGGCACAGTGCTACCTGAGAAGCTAAATGGGGACCTACGTACTACTGTAGGTTTGGTCTGCCTTCCTGCTTTCTTGTAGCTCTCATATGTAGTGGTATAATTTCTACCGTCAGCATGTATTTTTTCAATGGGAGTTGAGCAGTCCAAGTGAGTAGGATTGGAGATAGCTCCCACAGGAAAGAAGCTGCAAATTTGACACAGTGCTTGCTGAGAGACTACCTGAGGACGTACTTACTACTGTACGTGGGGTCTCCCTTCCTGCTTTCTTGTTGCTCCCATAAGCAGTGATCCACGTGGCAGGATCCATCAGTAAACAAAGCATAATGCCTCTCATCTTCTGATAGTTCATTATATGGTGGTGCCTCTTGGGCACGAGCTACTTCCTCAGGCAATGCTCCAAAATCTCCATGATTTCTTCCAGGATTCCTGGGCGATTACATTTCCCCAGCCGAGATCGTTGTGTAATCAATGCCATCCACTTACTCCATGTAGCGCTGGTTGCATGATGTATAGAAGGGGTTTTCCCTTTGAACATCCAGTGTAACACAGGCAGACGTGGTGCCAAGAGGAGATGAGCTTCTGTGCCAATGACTTCTGAAGCAGCTCGAAGTCCCTCATATGCTGCCAGTATTTCTTTTTCAGTTGGGGTGTAGTGGGCTTCCGATCCTCGATATCCTCGGCTCCAAAACCCTAATGGTCGACCTCGGGTTTCTCCAGATGTTTTCTGCCAGAGGCTCCAGGTGAGACCATGCTCTCCAGCGGCAGTGTAGAGGATATTCTGCACATCTGGTCCTGTACGGATGGGCCCAAGGGCGACTGCACGAGCTATTTCCTGTTTAATTTGTTGAAAAGCTTGTTGTTGCTCAAGGCCCCACTCAAAACAGTTCTTCTTTCTGGTTACTCTAAAAAGAGGGCTCACAAGCTGACTAGAACCTGGAATATGCATCCTCCAGAATCCCACAAGGCCCAGGAAAGCTTGTGTTTCTTTCTTATTAGTCGGTTGAGACATAGTAGCTATTTTATTCACAACATCCATAGGCACGTGCCGACGCCCATCTTGCCATTTTATGCCCAAAAACTGTATCTCTTGTGAAGGTCCCTTTACTTTGTTTCTTTTTATAGCAAAACCAGCTTTCAGGAGAATCTGTATTATTCTTTTCCCTTTCTCAAACACTTCTTCTGCCTTGTTGCCCCATACAATTATGTCATCAATGTACTGTAAATGTTCAGGGGCATCACCCATTTCCAGCACAGTTTGGATTAGACCATGGCAAATAGTAGGACTATGTTTCCAGCCCTGGGGCAATCGATTCCAGGTATATTGGACACCTCTCCATGTGAAGGCAAATTGTGGCCTGCACTCTGCTGCCAATGGAATTGAGAAGAATGCATTAGCGATGTCAATCGTAGCATACCACTTGGCTGCTTTTGACTCCAGTTCATACTGGAGCGCTAACATGTCTGGTACAGCAGCACTCAGTGGTGGTGTCACTTCGTTCAGGCCACGATAGTCTACTGTTAACCTCCACCCTCCATCAGATTTTTTCACAGGCCATATGGGACTATTAAATGGAGAATGAGTTTTGCTAATTACTCCTTGAGCCTCCAGTTGATGAATCAACTCACGGATGGGAGTCAGGGAATCTCGGTTCGTGCGATATTGCCTCCAGTGCACTCTCCTGGTAGCAATTGGTACCTGTTGCTCTTGAACTTGCAGCAATCCCACAACAAAAGGGTCTTCTGAGAGGCCAGGTAAATTAGAGAGTTGTTTGATTTTCTCTGTATCTACAGTGGCTATACCAAAAGCCCATCGATACCCCTTGGGGTCTTTGAAGTACCCTCTCCTGAGGTAATCTATGCCAAGAATACAAGGGGCCTCTGGACCAGTCACAATGGGGTGTTTTTTCCATTTGTCCCCTGTTAAGCTCACTTCAGCCTCTAATACAGATAATTCTTCACATCCCCCTGTCACTCCAGAGATCCAGACAGAATCTGTGCCTCTATACCTTGATGGCATCAATGTACACTGTGCCCCTGTGTCTACTAAGGCTTTATACTTTTGTGGGTTTGATGTGCCAGGCCATCGAACCCACACAGTCCAGTAGATTCGGTCATCCCTTTCCTCCTCCTGGCTGGAGGCAGGGACCCTCTGTTTCTGTTCTTCATCAGAGTATTCGCTATCTGATCCTTGCAATTTTAGACCTGAAGTCTCCTCATTGGTATCGAAGGAAGTAGGTGCAGTTCTTCTATGTCTTGGAGATTGTTGATTGTCCTCTTTTGTTTTGGCAGCCACTATGCTGACAGCCCTCTTGGGTGGTCCTTTTCTAACAGCTGTCTTCCCCCTTAGTTCACGTACATGCGCTTCCAGCTTAAAAGTGGGTTCACCATCCCACTTCCTCATATCGTCTCCTTGGCCACGGAAAAAGAGTCAGAGTTCATTTCGCGGTGTACTCCTGCGTCTGGGACTTCCTTTTCCCCTGGTCGGGACAGTGGATGACTGAATTCTTGAGGCAGATCTGACAGTCAGGCCATCATCCCACACTGATGAGGAGGTGCAGAGGCTCTCTTCATAGTTCTGTAACCAAGAAGATATCCTCTCCACTGTTGGTATATCCATGTCTGGGTGATACACCATTGCCAGGATATTAGAATATGTAGCTGGGGCACTCTGAATCACTTTTCTCAACATGGCCCATGTACACTGGACATCGTCTGGATCTGTGGAGGCCTCGACATTATCTAGATCACCATAGATGACGTCCAACACAGCTAATTCCCTTAGATATTGGATGCCTTCATCAGCTCTAGTCCACTTTCCTCGGGCATTTACAAGTTCTTCCTTGAATGGGTATCTTGCCCTTACACTTGAGAGGAGCCGTTTCCAGAGACTACAAATTGAGGTCTTCTTTCCAATGCCTCTATCAATTCCCCGGTCCCTAGCAAGAGATCCTAGCTGTTGGGCTTCTCTGCCTTCCAATTGCTGACTGTCAGCCCCAGCAACATCGGAGCAGCCAGGCACCAATCCGCTCACCTGGCTGACGACTGTAATCTTTTCGCATATCTCTAAGTTCTGTTGAGGTGAGGGACCGAGTAGTTTCCATTTCCTTTTCGATTTCTTTCACTCCTTCTCCTGATCTCCTTACCGAAGGACCAGTTTCTTCTTCTAGCCTTTCCTCTTCCTCCTCTTCTGCCCTTACTAATCGATGATATGGACTTGACCTCCTTATCCACTGCTTCTTTTTCACTACTGAGGCAACCACTGTGGTTGTTTGATTCCCTGACTCAACCATGGTAGTCTCAGGTATAGTTTGAATTTCCACCTCGGCCATAGTTCTCTGAGAGGACTGGAATGCAGCTCGGTAGGCAGAGGCTAGGCCCCAGTATAGTGTCTGAACCTGATGGGCCTCATTAGGGTAGGTAAGACACCCTTCTATCAGGTAGCGTGTCAGTAAAGCAGGGTTTTTTATCTGTTCAGGTGTAAAATCCCAGGTTACAGGGGGTGATAACTGTCCTAGGAATTTGCCTAAATTCATCCACACACCCTGCCACCCAGGGACTGACCGCTTCAGGGGGAATTTTAACATGTTACCATCACAAATTTGTCCTCTCTAATACCCAGATGAGTCTAGATTCCATAAGATATATAATATACCAACTATGTTAATTAGTAATATTAAAACTCTCATATAAGGGTGACTAAGGACCTGGGAAGTCTGTTGTAGTGGGTCTGGGACGGTAGTGATTTTCCACAGCAGCTCCTGCAGTGCTGTGCTTACTGTTGATATCAATATTATGACTACCGCTTGCACAACATCGGGGCTGTCCCTCCAGCATTCCTTCCCCCACCTTCACCAATAGCTGTGAGTGGGCATGATCTTGGGAGGGACTATGGCCAGGACAGCTGACCCAGGCTGACCAAGGAGATATTCCATACCATATGACGTCAGCTCAGGAATATAAACTGGGGGAAAGGAGCAGGAAGGGGAGGCGAGATTCATTTCTGGCCTTCCCAAAGCAACCGCTACGCGTACTGAAGCCCTGCTTCTCGGGAGGTGGCCGGACATCGCTGCTGATGGGAAGTAGAGAGTAACAGCTTTATCTGCTTTTGCTTTGCTTCCCGCGCGCGCGGCTTTGCTGCTTATTTACTTATTAAACTGCTTTTATCTCAACCCACGAGATTCCCATCTTATTTTCTCCCCTTCCCTGGCTTGCTTCTCGGGAGGTGGGGGGTAAAGCGGTGTGGTGGGCACCTGGCATCCAGCCAGGCTCAAACTACCACATCTGTATAACAAAATCGTCTAGATCAGTCCGAGCTGAGGAGAAAGAGATGCTTTGCCCCATGGCCTCCACAAGATAGCTCCCACAGCATACTAAATTCATCAGTAACAGAATGAGACTTGCTATTATTATTTGGGCCATCATGTTCCCAGGCCCTTTCATCCTTTTCACAAAATTATAATGCCAGCTTAGCAAAGCTATTAAGGTTAAAGCACAGCATAGAGTCAATGTTAGTAGCATCGTGTTCCCAAACATTAGAAAGTGTAAGATAAGCTGCATAACAGCAAGGCTATGTGACCAGCAAAGGAACTTTGCACTCATTGGTTTACTGTAATTGCAATGCAGTTAATGTAAAACTGCTATTATCTCGCCCCACGTTGGGCGCCAAAAGGGCTGTGGTAGTTTGAGCCTGGCTGGATGCCAGGTGCCCACCACACCGCTTTATCCCCCACCTCCTCAGCAAGCCAGGGAAGGAGAGGAAATAAGATGGGAGTCTCGTGGGTTGAGATAAAAGCAGTTTAATAAATACGCAGCAAAGCCGAGCTCTGGAAGCAAAGCAAAAGCAGATAAAGCTGTTACTCTCTACTTCCCATCAGCAGCGATGTCCGACCACCTCCCGAGAAGCAGGGCTTCAGTACACGTAGCGGTTGCTTTTGGAAGGCCAGAAATGAATCTCGCCTCCCCTTCCTGCTCCTCTCCCCCACTTTATATCACTGATCTGACGTCATATGGTATGGGGTATGGGTCATATGGTATGACACAGTGCTTGCTGATAGACTACATGGAGACCTACTTAGTACTGCAGATTGGGTCTCCGTTCCTGCTTTATTGTAGCTCCCATACGCAGTGGTATAACTTAAGTGACAGCATATATTTTTTCAATTGGCGTTTAGCAGTCCAAGTGACTGGGATTGGAGATAGCATCCACAGGAAAACAGCTGCAAAAGTTGCACAGTACAATCTGATAAACTACAATGTGACCTACATACCGCTTTAGGTGGGGTCTGCCTTCCTGCTTTCTTGTAGCTGCCATAGGCAGTGGTATAACTTCTGCCGACATAATATGTTTCTAAAGGTAGCTGACTATGTTACGAGCGTGGGATTGGAGATAGCTCCCACAGCACAGCATGTGCAAAGGTGGCACACTGCTGACTGAGAGACTACATGGGGATATACTTACTACTGTGGGTGGGGTCTCCCTTCGTGCTTGCTTGTAGCTCCCATAGGCAGTGGTATAACTTCTACCGCCAGCATGTATTTTTTTAAATGGAGCTGAGCAGTCCAAGTAAGTGGGATTGGAGATCGCTCCCACAGGAAAGAAGCTGCCAATGTAACACAGTGCTGGCTGATAGAATACATTGGGGCCTACTTACTACTGTAGGTGGGGTCTGCCTTTCAGCCTCTTTCTAGCTCCCATTCGCAGTGGTATAACTCAAGCGACAGCATATATTTTTTCAATGGGACCTGAGCAGTCCAAATGACAGGGATTGGAGATAGCACCCACAAGAAAAGAACTGCAAATATGAAACAGTGCTGGCTGATAGACTACATGGGAACCTACTTAACACTGTAGTTGGGGGTCTGCCTTTCTGTTTTCTTGTAACTCTCATACGCAGTGGTATAACTTCTACTGACAATCTCTATTTTTAAAAGGAGCTGACGAGGCCAAGAGTGTGGAATTCGAGATAGCTCTCACAGGAAAGCAGCTTCAAAGGTGAACAGTTGTATATGCAGTATCCCATATGCAGTGGTATAACTTAACTGACAGCATAGAGTTTTTCAATTGGCGTTGAGCAGTCCAAGTGACTGGGATTGGAGATAGCGCCCACAGGAAAGCAGCTGCATATGTGACACAATGCTGGCTGATAGACTACATGGGGACCTACTTACTACTGTAGGTGGGGTCTTCGTTCCTGCTTTCTTGTAGCTCCCATACTCAGTGGTATAACTTCTACGGACTGTATGTATTTTCAAAGGGCGGTGAGCAGGACAAGAGCGTGGGATTGGACATTGCTCCGACAGGAAAATAGCTGCAAAGGTTGCACAGTGCAAGCTGATAGACTACAATGTGACCTACATATCACTTTAGGTGGGGTCTGCGTACCTGCTTTCTTCTAGTGCCCAGATGCAGTGGCGTAAGTTTTACCGGCAGCATGTATTTTTTCAAAGTGAGCTGGACAGGCCAAGTGCATGGGATTGTAGATAACTCCCTCAGGAACATAGCTGCAAATATAACACAGTGCTGGCTGATAGACTACATGGGGACCTAGTTACTACTGTAGGTGGGGTCTCCCTTCCTGCTTTCTTGTACCTACCATACTTGCTGAAGACGACGGGAAACAGTCACATCCTATAGTGCTGAGCAAGTCTCAACTTTATTTGCAAAGATACCACTATTTTATAGATACAATAATCAGGCTCATACATATTGCAAAAGCTAAGTTCATCATTGGTTCCCAGTTTAATGTCAATCCTGCCTCTGTTTCAACATACTTCGGATGCTTGTTGCTGCTCAACCCAAACTAAGTTCCTGTTTTCTCATCCTGTTATCATACAACTCTCTTGCTCAAGGACACCACGTCCTTGAGCAAGGATCCAATATCTTATCGCTTAATGCTTACTGCCTAACCAGCAGTAGTCTATCATGTCTTCTTTCCTCTAGCCAAGTCTCCACAAAGCTCGCTACACTTCCCCCGTTTTCTTTTTGGACTATGATATTAGCCTGCCACATCCTCTCAAGTGTTCTTTCTATTGTCCGTTGAATACAATTTATAAAACAGTCAAATACTAACAATACAAATAAAACAATAGCCATAAAGTCAATTCCATACATTATAACATTTTGCAACCAAGGGCCTATTCCCCATCCCTTAAGCCATCCTTCAAGTCCTAATCCCCCTTCTTGTTTCAACTGATGGAATCCCTGTTGAAGTTCTTTCAGTTTGGCATGTATCGAGGTGGAATGGTCCAACAGGTTCGTACAACACATGCCCTCAAATTCTTCACATCCATGTCTGTGGGCTAATAATAAAAAGTCTATGGCAAATGTATTTTGTAACACCGCATGATTTACACTTTGAACGTCAGCTGTTAACATATCAATCATTTCCGAGGTTTTATTTAACTCATCTTTAGTCCAACATCCTAACTTTTTAGCCAAGTTCATGGCCTTATTGGCTGCTCCTCCTGGCAAAAGGGTGGCAACTATGACTTGCTTCAGTTCACTCCAAAATTGTGGGGGACCAACATCAGTGCAATGAAACTCATAATAACTACTTTTTTTGCGGGAGCTATTATTATGGTCAGCAAGCTGCATTAGCGTGGTTAAGTTAGGGTGGAATAAAGAGAGTTTCCCCAAATAACAGGGTCCACCCGGGGGATTTACTGGTATTCCGTTCCAGGCCCTTTCTCCACAGATTAAAAATATACCCGTGGGCAATTTCTTCGGTGATGTAATACTAGAGACATTACAGCTGGAATACAATTGCTTAAATACCATTTCTGACTTCAAAGAAGAGTCTAAGGTGGCCCAATATTTTCGATTTCTATTAAAGTCATGGATATCCCGTGACATAAAACTTATCCTACTTCCCCCAGTTCCATTAGTACCAAAGCTTGCATTGGCACATCCAAACAGGTCTATTTCCTCAGGGGGTGAGGCTAATGTGGTATTAAGGGACTTAATTATCTCACATTGACGTTTCCCGTCCGAATGATCGTGATCATCGCTAACTCTGTTCAGCCCCGTCTTATTACACAAGGTGTTATTTTCTACTAGTCCACAAAATTCCTCTGGATTCCACACGGGCAATCCTATCAAACACGTTTTAAAAGGATTAGTAACCCCTCCCAAACTAAGACAAAGAGATGATTGACTAGTTTCATTAGCAAAGGTTATCCAAATATTATCTCTAGGCTGATTAAAATGCATCAAGCTGTTAACTTTTGTAGTTACATTAAAAGCTATGGTTATAACAAAACACCTCATTATTATTCATTAAATTCACTGTATTTTTGTTATATAACCTTCAATCTTTTGATTGTTAGCAAGTCCTCCAATGACCGCAAGACAAGGGTATATTTATTCTGCAATCTCTTTCTGTCCTTTTTCGTCAGATGGTTTGATCTCCGCAGCTTCGAGGACAGCTGTTGCCCACCTGGCTGGCACCCAAATGGATCCTGTGGGAGAATCAACACACAAATACCCACGTCCCCAGTATAATACTTTGGCCGGAGTCTGCCATATCCCTGTTTTAGGCTCACGATATTTAACCCCCTTCTTTCTTCCCCTCCTTTTTTGCCTTTGGATTATGATGCATTATTACAGGTGGTAGCTCCTGTTCCCCAAACACACACAGGTGGTTCATAACAAATAAGGCCTTTAACAATTTCATATGTGGGTCTTTCACATCCCCATATTTACCAAGATATCTTTTTAGAGTCCCATTATCTCTTTTTATTATGGCTTGTCATGTGGGGGAATGGGGAATCCCTGCTACATATTCAACTCCCTATTGACTCGTGAACTGTTCTATGCTTCTACTTATATAGGCTGGCCCATTGTCTGTCTTTATTTTCTGAGGAATTCCCATTACCGCAAAATAACTATATAAATGACGCTCCACATGTATGGCCCTCTCCCCTGTCTGTGCTGTTGCCCAAACAAATTTGCTCCATGTGTCTATGGTTACATGCACATATTTTAGTCTTCCAAACTCTGCCACATGAGTGACATCCATCTGCCAAACTTCATTTGCAGGTAATCCTCTAGGGTTCACCCCCAAGCCTAAGCCAACACCTCCATTTTGATGGCTACAAATGGGACAAGCTCTAACAATAGCCTTTGCATCCTTTAGCGATAGTTGAAACTCTCGGTGTAAGCCTCGTGCATTCTGATGAAACAGGGAGTGCGCTTCTCTGGCTAGTATCTGTTTGGACAGAGGCGTGTTATGTGTCACTGTGACCAGCTTATCTGCCCTAGCATTACCTTCTCCCAGCCCAATGTCCCATTTATGGCTCCTGATATGTATAATGGCATAAACATGCTCCCTAAGCTTTCTTGCCTTCTGCAGCTGTATTAATAATTCAAATAGTCTGGGATTCTGCACTTCCTTAATGGAGAAGTCCTCGATTCTCTCTACGATACCCACGACATAGAACGAGTCTGTAACCACATTCAGGGGCCCTTTCAGGTTCATCATGGCCCATACTACTGTCAACAGTTCCAAGGTTTGTAACGTGTCTTTCTCTTCTGCTTTTATTAGTTGGTGCTTCCACTCCCCTTCCTCTTGCCAGGTTATTGCCGCCGTTCTAGACTTTCTTCCTGCATCCGTGTATGCTGTCAATGCATCCGTGATGGGGGCCGGCTCCCGTTTGGGTCGTACTAGCCAATTGCATTTTCCTAGCCATTGTAATGGTGCTTTTATTATTTTGTCTGTTGCTACTATACTGCCGCCACTTAAGAGCGCCTCCTGAAGATCTTCTGTATTGTCTAAATACCATGGTAAAGAGTCCTTTTTCATTAGTATCCTTATCATATGCGGCTCAGCACCAGTTACTTGTAATGCTCTTTCACAACCCTTTTTTATTAGTCCCGCCAACATCTCAATTTTTTGAAAAAGGGTTTTTGTTTGTTGTAAGGCTGGGGAAATCCATTCTAGAACCCATACCTCCCCCATTTTCTTTTCAGATTGTGTCAAGGCCCGAAGCAAACACTTTGTGCTATACCAGATGGTTAAGTCAATAGGTAAGTCAACATCGTGACGTCGGACCTGCCCTTGTATGACACAGTCCATAATTTGCTGAAGCGCATCCTGAAGCTCTGGTGTTACCTGTATTTTACACGTGGGGTTGCTTCCTTTGAAAAGTGGTCATAGTTTTTCTAACAACTCGTTGGGTATTCCCACTATTGGTTTTAACCATTGCAGATCCCCTAAAAACTTCTGAGCATCATTCGGGGTCTTTATTTGTAGTTGGAGCTGTAGCTTCTGTGGTATTACGAGCTGTTCTGATAAAGACCATCCAAGATATTTCCATGGAGCTCTACGCTGAACCTTTTCTGGAGCTAGCACAAGGTGGCATTGAGCCAGTGCCTGTCGAATCTCCTCCACCTGTTGGTCCGTAACTGGTGCAGGCTGAGAAAAGAGGATATCATCCATGTTATGGTAGATGATAACGTTAGGCCATGGACATCGAAAGGGTTGTCAAGCTGCGTCAACATACAGCTGACAGATAGTTGGGCTGTTACGCATGCCTTGCGGCAAAACTGTCCATTCAAAACGATGGTCGGGACCTTCTCTATTTATTGCAGGCAAGGTACAATCAAACCGTTGTGTATCCCGCTGATGTAAGGCAATGGTAAAAAAGCAGTCCTTTAGATCTACGATTGAGAGTGGCCAACCCTGCGGAATCATAGCCGGACTGGGTAGTCCTGGCTGCAATGCTCCCATAGGTTCCATTTGTTCATTTACTGCACGTAGGTCATGTAACAAACGATACTTGCCAGATCTCTTTTTAATAACAAATATAGGAGTGTTCCACGGGCTTGTAGATAACTTTAAATGTCCTTGGGCAAGTTGCTCTTGCACTAACTCATGAGCATGCTCAAGACTTTCCCTTTTTAAAGGCCATTGCTTAACCCATACTGACTTGGCTGTTTTTCAGGTAATAGGAAGTGGGAAAGTCCATGCAACAGCCATTATGCCAAAGGGTGCTCATTTGTTAGGACCATTCCTATCTGGGCTAGTATGTCTCGACCAATAAGACATTGCACGGTTGGAGGCAGCTGCCCAACAGAAAAACTAGCAGTTATGGGTTTCTCATCCACATGAACCAAGATGGGTGGAGAGCGACTAGCCAGAGTAAGTCCTCCTACCCCAGTCACAGTAGTTGCTGCCGGTTGCAGGGGCCAGTGTTGTGGCCAACATCTTGGGCTGATAATGCTGGAATCTGCCCCCGTGTCCAATAATCCCATCAAGGACCTTTTTTGTCCTTGAAATTCAAGGTCTATTTTGCATCTAGCCCTTTCACTGAGATCCATAGTCAACAGTGTAAGTCCTCCCTTGGAGCCAAATCCCCCTTCTCCTCTTAAGTCCTCTTTTATTGGTCTTATTCCTTTTGACATTTATTCCAATGGTATTAATTGCGCAGTTCTCTGATTTTTCATAATTTGTATTGGTGGAAAGGGGGTGTGGGCCATGATCATAATTTCTCCCAAATAATCTGCATCGATAACTCCGGGGAGAACAAAGACTCCAAGCATGGTAGTCGACGAGCGTCCTAACAACAATGCGCCCACTGTTCGTCCCCCTATAGTGATTGGACCTTTCACTCCGGTGGGTATCTTCTGTGGGCTTGTTGTCATAATGGTAACATCTACTGCTGCTGCCAGGTCCATTCTGAGGCTCCCACTTGTGGCTGGCTGGAGGCAGCTGCTGACATCTGTTGAGTTGCAGCGGCGACATGTGTCTGAGCGCTGCCACTGCGGTTCGACCCGCTCGAATTGGAGTTTCCCGACCTGCGACGACATGTCCCGGTGTTGTGATTGTCCGTTTGACAGTTTTGACACCAGATTGCTTTAGCATTGCATTCACGACGGAAATGTCCCATTCCGCCACACCGGTAACACTTTATTCATCCACTTGAAGAGCCCCTTTGAGTGGTCACAGTGGATGCTTGAAAGGGTGCAAGGGCGGCTAACACCTGATTCTGCGTTGCTTTTGCCTGTTCCTTTAATCCTAATCCCAATTCCTTAATAGCTTCCACGAGAAAAGCTTGTTGACCTGTCGGGACCTGGGCCATACGCTCTAAAGCATCTTCAATTGACCAATTGGCTCCTAACGTACTCAATACTGTCCTGGTAGCTGGATTACAATTCTGTAGGACGCACTGTTTTAACAAAACGCCACGCATATATTCCGGAACTCCAGCCCTCTCTATGGCGGAGGCAACTTTATCAATAAAGGTCCCGAACGTTTCATCCCGACCTTGTTTGATTCCCATATTTATTGGCACTCCACCTGGGTCCTTTACCTTTTCCATAGCCTCCCTTACTAATCGCATTGCCTCTCTACACTTATCAGGCCCTATCAAAGCCTGAGCCTCCGTACGGAGGAAGGGTCCCAAACCCATCAGCTCTTCCACCATCACACCATAGAGAGGGTCGCCTTGCTGACGCTGAGTTGCGACACTTTCATTCACTAATGTCTGCCAATGTGCATTAAATAACAGCTGCTGATGTTGTGTATAAATAAGTTTTACTATGCCTCGACAGTCAGCGGGCAGTAGCAACTGGGTTCCCCATACATAGTCAATCATTTGTTTCACTGGTTCACTATTTACCCTGAACTGGTTGACTGTGGACCGCAACTGGGATAACAACTTCTAATCCAGAGCAGAAATTGTTGCTTGCATACCTCCCCCCGCAATGAGTTGGAATACCAGTGGCAACGCCAAAGTTCTGTCTGCTTCCAGTGCATCGCCATCCCCTTTTCCCAGACAATCCTATGCAAGTGCAGCCCAAGCCTCCCTCCGCTCCCTTGCGATGGCCTCCGATGGTTCTCTCTCTCTGATGGCCTCCCAGAGTTCTCTCTCTGCCCAAGGGACAGGCTCACCATGTAGGGGGAGCGGAGGCAGGGGCTCTTTAGGCTGGCACTCTCGTTCCCCAGGAGGGGTTGATGGCTCATATGGTTCCCGTACTCCGTCCATGCGTCCACGGTCATTTTCTACATGCGGGGGGGGGGGGGAGCATTGCTTTTGAGACGGTAGGAGCCAGCGGGGTGGATTGGAACCAGTCACGCTCATCGTTTTTATTCTTACTCTATGCTGCTGATGCGTGCTTAGAAGCCTTCTTTTCTGCCTAATGTTGCAGCAACTCATTGTGCACTATCCTCCAAAGCTTCCCTAACTTTTTAGCTGTCTTATCGTCCTCCAGGGTAGCTTCCCACAGCAAATCCCCAAATTTACGCCATTCGCTCAATTCATGCACTGTATGTGGATTGTGAAACACTCCCTTAGCATACCCATAAGGTAACAACCCTGGTAGGTTCTTTTGCAGATCTATACCCTTTATCTGCCGCTTCTGCAAGAATGCAGTAAATAAATCATATGCCGCTTGCCTTTCCATATCTATTATCGTCAGCGCGCTGTTGCAGTCCTTCAAGGTCTGGCGGCACGTATCGGCCGGGCTCGTCTATATGGTCACCCAGGGCACGGCGTGTTCCTTATTTTCACACTTATTGCCATCCTTGCTGCATAGGACCCGAACCCCTTTGTCGCTCTGCCGTGACGCCAAGTCTCTATCACATCGGGGTCACAATTTTCTGAAGACAACGGGAGACAGTCACACCCTGTAGTGCTGAGCAAGTCTCAACTTTACAATAATCAGGCTCACACATATTGCAAAAGCTAAACTCATCATTGGTTCCCAGTTAAATGTCAATCCTGCCCCTGTTTCAACATACTTCAGATGCTTGTGGCTGCTCAACCAAAACTAAGTTCCTGTTTTCTCATCCTGTTATCATACAACTCGCTTGCTCAAGGACAGCACGTCCAATATCTTATCGCTTAATGCTTACTGCCTAACCAGCTTTATTCTATCATGTCCTCTTTCCTCTAGCCAAGTCTCCAAAAAACTCTCTGCACATACTCAGTGGTATAACTTCTACTGACAGCCTGTATTTTTTCAAAGGCAAGTGAGCAGGCCAAGTGTGTGGGATTGGAGATAGCGCCCACAGGAAAACAACTGCAAAGGTTGCACAGTGCAAGCTGATGGACTCCAATGTGACCTACATACCGCTGTAGGTGGGGTCTGCGTACCTACTTTCTTGTACTGCCCAGATGCAGTGGCGTAAGTTCTAACGGCAGCATTCATTTTTTAAAAGGGAGCTGAGCAGGCCAAGTGCTTGGGATTGGAGATAGCTCCCACAGAAAAGTAGCTGCAAATATGACACAGTGCTGGCTGATAGACTACACGGGGATCTACGTATCCCTGTAGATGGGGTCTGCGTACCTCCTTTATTAAAGGTCCCAGAGGCAGAGACATAACTTTAAACATCAATTTTCAATGTATTTTCAATGGGAGCAGAGCAAGCCAAGCTCCCCGGATTGGAGGTAGGTGTAACGGAAGAGCCGCTGTAAAGGTTACACAGTGCTAGCTGATAGGTTTCATGGGGATCTACGTACCACTGTAGTTGGGTTCTGCCTTCATGCTTTCTTGTAGTGGTCATAGGCAGTGGTATAACTTAGACCGACAGAATGTATTTTTGAAGGAAGGTGACAAGGCAAAGAGCGTGGGATTGTAGATAACTCCCACAGTAAAGCAGCTCCAAATGTGACATATTGCTGACTGAGAGACTACATGGGGAACTACTAAGTACTGTAGATGGGGTCTGCCTCCTGCTTTCTTGTAGCTCCCATACTCAGTGGTATAACATAAAGGAAAGCATGTATTTTTTTCAATGGGAGCTGAGCAGTTGAAGTGAGTGGGAATGGAGATAGCTCCCACAAGAAAGCGGGTGCACATGTGAAACAGTTCTGGCTGATAGACTACATGGGGACCTACTTACTACTGTAGGTCAGTCTGCGTATCTGCTTTTTTGTAGCTCCCATACAGCTTTTTTGTAGCTCCCATACGCAGTGGTATAACTTAACCGACAGCATATACTTTTTCAATGGGACCTGAGCAGTACAAGTGAGTGTTATTTTCCCACAGGAAAGCAGTTGCAAATGTGACACAGTGCTGGCTCATAGACTACAATGGGACCTACTTAACACTGAGGTTGGGGTCTGCCTTCCAGCTTTCTTGTAGCTCCCATACGCAGTGGTATAACTAAACAGACAGCATATATTTTTTTTCAATGGGAGCAGAGCAGTCGAGATGAGTGAGAATTGAGATAGCTCCCACAGGAAAGCAGATGCAAATCTTAAACAGTGCTGGCTGATAGACTACATGGGGGCTTACTTATTACTGTAGGTTGGGTCTGTCTTCCTGCTTTTTTGCCGGTCCCTTACGCAGTGGTATAACTTAACTGACAGCATATATTTTTTCAACGGGAGTTGAGCAGTCCAAGTGACTGGGATTGGAGATAGCGTCTACAGGAAAGCAGCTGCAAATGTGACACAGTGCTGCCTAATAGACTACATGGGGACCAACATACTACTGTAGGTGGGGTCTGCCTTCTAGCTTTTTTGCAGCTCCCATATGCAGTGGTATAACTTAACAGAAAGCATCTATGTTTTAATGGGAGCTGAGCAGTCCATGTAAGTGGGATAGGAGATAGCTTTCACAGGAAAGCAGCTGAAAATGTGACACAGTGCTGGCTGATAGAATACATGGGGGTCTACTTACAACTGTAGGTGAGGTCTGCCTTGCTGCTTTCTTGTAGCTTCCATACGCAGTGGTATACCTTCTACCGACAGTCTGTATTTTTCAATGGGAGTTGAGCAGTCCAAGTGAGTTCGATTGGAGATAGCTCCCAAAGGAAAGCAGGTGAAAATGTGACACAGTGCTGGCTGATAGACTACATGAGGACCTACTTACTACAGTAGGGTGGGTCTGCCTTACTCCTTTTTGGTAGGTCCTATACGAAGTGGTATAACTTAAGCGACAGCATGTATTTTTTCAATGGGAGTTGTCCAGTAAAAGTGACTGGGATTGGAGATAGCTCCCACAGGAAAGCAGCTGCAAATGTGACATAGCGCTGACTTACAGACTACATGGGAACCTATTTACTACTGTAGATGGGGTCTGCCTTCCTGTTTTTTTGCAGCTCCCGTATGCAGTGGTATAACTTAACACAAAGCATGTATGTTTTAATGGGAACTGAGCAGTCTATGTAAGTGGTATTGGAGATAGCTCCCACAGGAAAGCAGGTGCAAACGTGACACAGTTCTGGCTGATAGACTACATGGGGACCTACTTACTACTGTAGGTGAGGTCTTCCTTCCTTCTTTATTGTAGCTCTCATTCTCAGTGGTATAACTTCTACCGACAGTCTGTATTTTTTCAATGGGACCTGAGCAGTCCAAATGAGTGGGATTGGAGATAGTGCCCACAGGAAAGTAGCTGCAAATGTGAAACAGTGCTGGCTGATAGATTACATGGGGACGTACTTACTGCTGTAGGTGGGGTCTGCCTTCCTGCTTTTTTGTAGATCATATACCCATGCTATATCTAAACGGAAAGCATGTATTTTTTGCAATGGTAGTTGAGCAATCCAAGTGTGTGGGATTGGAGATAGCTCCCACAGGATGCAGCTGAAAATGTGACACAGTGCTGGCTGATAGACTACATGGGGACCTACATAGTACTGGAGGTGGGGTCTGCCTTCCTGCTTTCTTTTAGTTCCATATGCAGTTGTATAACTTCTACCTGCAGTCTCTATTTTTTCAATGGGAACTGAGTAGTCCAAGTGAGTGGGATTGGAATTAGCTCCCACAGAAATAGCAACTTGTAGTGGGTCTGGGACGGTAGTGATTTTCCACAGCCGCTCCTGCAGTGCTGTGCTTACTGTTGATATCAATATTATGACTACCGCTTGCACAACATCGGGGCTGTCCCTCCAGCATTCCTTCCCCCACCTTCACCAATAGCTGTGAGTGGGCATGATCTTGGGAGGGACTATGGCCAGGACAGCTGACCCAGGCTGACCAAGGAGATATTCCATACCATATGACGTCAGCTCAGTAATATAAACTGGGGGAGAGGAGCAGGAAGGGGAGGCGAGATTCATTTCTGGCCTTCCCCAAGCAACCGCTACGCGTCCTGAAGCCCTGCTTCTCGGGAGGTGGCCGGACATCGCTGCTGATGGGAAGTAGAGAGTAACAGCTTATCTGCTTCTGCTTTGCTTCCCGCGTGCGCGGCTTTGCTGCTTATTTATTAAACTGCTTTTATCTCAACCCACGAGATTCCCATCTTATTTTCTCCCCTTCCCTGGCTTGCTGAGGAGGTGGGGGGTAAAGCGGTGTGGTGGGCACCTGGCATCCAGCCAGGCTCAAACTACCACAGCCCTTTTGGCGCCCAACGTGGGGCGAGATAATAGCAGATTTACATTAACTGCATTGCAATTACAGTAAACCAATGAGAGCAAAGTTCCTGTGCTGGTCACGGAGCCTTGCTGTTATGCAGCTTATCTTACACTTTCTAATGTTTGGGAACACGATGCTACTAACATTGACTCTCGGCTGTGCTTTAACCTTAATAGCTTTGCTAAGCTGGCTATATAATTTTGTGAAGAGGATGAAAGGGCCTGGGAACATGATGGCCCAAATAATAATAGCAAGTCTCATTCTGTTACTGATGAATTTAGTGTGCTGTGGGAGCTATCTTGTGGAGGCCATGGGGCAAAGCACCTCTTTCTCCTCAGCTCGGACTGATCTAGACAATTCTGTTACACAGACTTCCCAGGTCCTTAGTCACCCTTATACGAGAGTTTTAATATTACAACATGGTTGGTATATTATATATCTTGTGGAATCTGGAGTCATCTGGGTATCAGAGAGTACAAATTTGTGATGGAAACATGTTAAAATGCCCCCTGAAGCGGCCAGTCCCTGGGTGGCAGGGTATGTGGATGAATTTAGGCAAATTCCTAGGACGGTTATCACCTCCTGTAACCTGGGATTTTACATCTGAACAGGTAAAAAACCCTGCTTTACTGACACGCTACCTGATAGAAGGGTGTCTTACCTACCCTAATGAGGCCCATCAGGTTCAGGCACTATACTGGGGCCTAGCCTCTGCCTACCGAGCTGCATTCCAGTCCTCTCAGAGAACTGTGATTGAAATGGAAACTCAAATGGTACCTGAGACGAACATAGTTGAGTCAGTCGCAGTCCACCCCTCTCAGAGAACTGTGATTGAAATGGAAACTCAAACGGTACCTGAGACCAACATAGTTGAGTCAGTCGCAGTCCAGCCCTCTCAGAGAACTATGGCCGAGGTGGAAATTCAAACTATACCTGAGACTACCATGGTTGAGTCAGGGAACCAAACAACAACCACAGTGGTTGCCCCAGTAGTGAAAAAGAAGCAGTGGATAAGGAGGTCAAGTCCATATCATCGATTAGTAAGGGCAGACGAGGAGGAAGAGGAAAGGCTAGAAGAAGAAACTGGTCCTTCGGTAAGGAGATCAGGAGAAGTGAAAGAAATTGAAAAGGAAATGGAAACTACTCGGTCCCTCATCTCAGCAGAACTTAGAGATATGCGAAAAGATTACAGTCGCCAGCCAGGTGAGCGGATTGGTGCCTGGCTGCTCCGATGCTGGGATAACGGGGCTGACAGTCAACAATTGGAAGGCAGAGAAGCCCAACAGCTAGGATCTCTTGCTAGGGACCGGGGAATTGATAAAGGCATTGGAAAGAAAACCTCAGTTTGTAGTCTCTGGAAACGACTCCTCTCAAGTGTACGGGCAAGATACCCATTCAAGGAAGACCTTGTAAATGCCCGAGGAAAGTGGACTAGAGCTGATGAAGGCATCCAATATCTAAGGGAATTAGCTGTGTTGGAAGTCATCTATGGTGATCTGGATAATGTCGAGGCCTCCACAGATCCAGACGATGTCCAGTGTACACGGGCCATGTTGAGAAAAGTGATCCAGAGTGCCCCAGCTACATATTCTAATATCCTGGCAATGGTGTATCATCCAGACATGGACATACCAACAGTGGAGAGGGTATCTTCTTGGTTACAGAACTATGGAGAGAGCCTCTGCACCTCCTCATCAGTGTGGGATGATGGCCTGATTGTTAGATCTGCCTCAAGAACTCAGTCATCCACTGTCCCGACCAGGGGAAAGGGAAGTCCCAGACGCAGGAGTACACCGCGAAATGAACTCTGGCTCTTTTTGCGTGGCCAAGGAGAGGATATGAGGAAGTGGGATGGTGAACCCACTTTTAAGCTAGAAGCGCGTGTACGTGAACTAAGGGGGAAGACAGCTGTTAGAAAAGGACCGCCCAGGAGAGCTGTCAGCAGAGTGGCTGCCAAACCAAAAGAGGACAATCAACAATCTCCAAGACATAGAAGAACTGCAACTACTTCCTTCGAAGCCAATGAGGAGACTTCAGGTCTGCAATTGCAAGGATCAGATAGCGAATACTCTGATGAAGAACAATGGAATAACCAACAGGTAGATAAAGCTGCTAAAATTGAACTAGCTCAGGTAGATCTAGACTGGGAGCGTAAAGGTGAGCTATTTATAGCTCGATGGGCCCATGAAACATCAGGACATCTGGGAAGAGATGCAACATATAGATGGGCTCGTGATCGAGGGGTGGACTTGACCATGGAAGCCATCACACAGGTCACCCATGAATGTGAAACATGTGCCGCAATCAAGCGAGCCACACGAATCAAGTCTCCCTGGAACAGAGGCCGATGGCTGGGTTTTCAGTATGGTGAGGCCTGGCAAATTGACTATGTTGGACCACTACCACGAACACATCAAGGCAAGCGTTATATACTCACCATGGTGGAAGCAACTACTGGTTGGTTGGAAACATACTCTGTAAACCACGCCACTGCCCGAAATACTGTCTTGGGTCTTGAAAGGCAAGTTTTGTGGCGACACGGCACTCCAGAAAGAATTGAATCAGATAATGGAACTCATTTTCGAAATAATCTCATAAACTCCTGGGCAAAGAAACATGGCATTGAGTGGATATACCACATCCCCTATCACCCTCAAGCCTCTGGAAAGATTGAGAGATATAATGGGTTACTAAAGACCATGTTGAGAGCACTGGGCAATGGGGCATGGAAGCAGTGGGATAAAAATTTAGCAGAAGCCACTTGGCTGGTCAATAGCAGAGGTTCAACTAACCGTCCTGGTCCTGCCCAAACAAAACCACTACATACTGTGGGAGGAGATAAGGTCCCCGTAGTGCACCCAGGGAAATGGCTGGGGAAGGCAGTATGGGTTGCACCTCCCATGGGAAAAGGCAAACCGATTCGTGGGATTGTCTTTGCTCAAGGGCCTGGCTGTACTTGGTGGGTGATGAGAAAGGATGGGGAAACTCGATGTGTACCTCAAGGAGACTTAACCTTGGGGGAAAAATAACCTGTTATGTGAGTTATCTGTTGTAGATTAACTTTGCAAGAAAAACCGGACAAGTGGACAAACCAAGCCGGTGCTGGTGCCCAACACTGAACATACTGTTTCCCCTGGCCTGGATATTCATCTTGATGGATGAGACAGAAGTTATGACCTGCTCCAGTGAACATCTACAGAGGATGAAAGATATAAGAATGTTGTTTGTTTGTTTGATGCAAGATGCAAGAGGGAATACAAGAATGATGTTTGTCTGTTGAAGAGTGGGGGTACTGGTTAATGAGAGTATATAAGAATGTATATGGATTGTTAAGATGGTTTGTCTGAGCATGACATAAATGGTATGGAATAAGGGGTGGAGACTGTAGTGGGTCTGGGACGGTAATGATTTTCCACAGCCGCTCCTGCAGTGCTGTGCTTACTGTTGATATCAATATTATGACTACCGCTTGCACAACATCGGGGCTGTCCCTCCAGCATTCCTTCCCCCACCTTCACCAATAGCTGTGAGTGGGCATGATCTTGGGAGGGACTATGGCCAGGACAGCTGACCCAGGCTGACCAAGGAGATATTCCATACCATATGACGTCAGCTCAGTAATATAAACTGGGGGAAAGGAGCAGGAAGGGGAGGCGAGATTCATTTCTGGCCTTCCCCAAGCAACCGGTACGCGTACTGAAGCCCTGCTTCTCGGGAGGTGGCCGGACATCGCTGCTGATGGGAAGTAGAGAGTAACAGCTTATCTGCTTCTGCTTTGCTTCCCGCGCGCGTGGCTTTGCTGCTTATTTATTAAACTGCTTTTATCTCAACCCACGAGATTCCCATCTTATTTTCTCCCCTTCCCTGGCTTGCTGAGGAGGTGGGGGGTAAAGCGGTGTGGTGGGCACCTGGCATCCAGCCAGGCTCAAACTACCACACAGCTGCAAATGTCATACAGTGCTGGCTGATAGACTACATGGGGATCTACTTACTACTGTAGGTGGCCTCTGCCTTTCAGCTTTTTTGTAGCTACCATACACAGTGGTATAAGTTAAGCGACAGCATATATATATAACTTCGACCGACAAATTTTTTTTTAAACGGAGCTGACGAAGCAAAGAATGTGGGATTGGAATTAACTGCCAAAGGACAACAGCTGCAAAGTTGACAAAGTTCTGGCTGAGAGACTACATGGAGACCTACTTACTACTGTAGGTGGGGTCCTCCTTCCTGCTTTCTTGCAGCTCCCCTACGCACTGCTAAAACGTCTACCGCCAGCATGTATTTTTTCAATGGGAGCTGAGCAGTCCAAGTGAGTGGGATAGGAGATAGCTCCCACAGGAAAGCAGCTGCAAACGTGACACAGTGCTGGCTGATAGACTACATGGGGACCTACTTAACACTGTAGTTGGGGTCTGTCTTCCTTCTTTCTTCTATCTCCCATATGCAGTGATATAACTTCTACCAACAGTTTGTATTTTTTCAATGGGAGTTGAGCAGTCCAAGTGAGTGGGATTAAAGACAGCTCCCAAAGGAAAGCAGCTGCAAACGTGACACAGTGCTGGCTGATAAACTCCATGGGGACCTACTTACTACTATAGGTGGGATCTGCTTTCCTGCTTTCTTGTAGCTACCACACGCAGTGGTATAACTTCTACCGACATTCTTTATTTTTAATTGAGCTGATGAGGCCAAGAGCGTTGAATTGGAGATAGCTCCCACAGGGAACAAGCTGCAGATATAACAGTGGTGGCTGATAGACAAAATGGGTACCTGCTTACTACTGTAGGTGAGGTCTGCCTTCCTGCTTTCTTATAGGTCCCATACGCAGTGGTATAACTTCTACCTGCAGTCTGTATTTTTTCAACGGGAGTTGAGCGGTCCAAGTGGTATTGGAGATAGGTCCCACATGAAAGCAGCTGAAAATGTGACACAGTGCTTGCTGATACACTACATCGGGACCTACTTACTACTGTAAGTAGGTGTCTTCCTTCCTGCTTTCTTGTAGCTCCCATACTCAGTGGTGTAACTTCTACCGAAAGAGTGTATTTTTTCAATGGGAGTTGAGCAGTCCAAGTGATTGGGTTATGAGATAGCTCCCAAAGGAAAGAACCTGCAAATGTGACAGTGCTGGCTGATAGACGACATGTAAACCTGCTTGATACTGTAGATGCGGTCTTCCTTCCTGCTTTCTTGTAGCTCCCATAAGAAGTGGTGTAAATTAACCGAGAGCATATATGTTTTCAATGGGACCTGAGCAGATTTAGTGAGTGTTATTGGAGATAACTCCCAAAGGAAATCAGCTGCAAATGTGAAACAGTGCTGGTTAATAGACTACATGGGGATCTACTTACTACTGTAGGTGGGGTCTACCCTCCAATTTTTTTTTTAGCTCCCATAGGCAGTACTATAAAGGAAAGCATGTATTTTTTCAATGGGAGCTGACGAGGTCAAGTGCGTGGGATTGGAGATAGCTCCAACAGGAAAGCAATTTCAAAGGTTACACATTGCTGGCTGAGAGACTACATGGGGACCTAATTACTACTGTAGGTGGGGTCTGCCTTCTTATTTTCTTGTAGCTTCGATACGCAGTGGTATAACTTCTACCGACAGTCTGTATTTTTTCAATGGGAGGTGAGACGTCCAAGTGACTGGGATTGGAGATAGCGCCCACAGGAAAGCAGCTTCAAAGGTGACACAGTGCTGACTGAGAGACTATATGGGGGCCTACTTACTAATGTAGATGGAGTCTTGCTTCCTGCTTTTTTGCAGCTCCCAGAAGCAGTGGTATAACTTCTACCACCAGCATATATTTTTTCAATGGGAGCTGAGCAGTCCAAGTGAGATTTATTGGAGATACCTCCCAAAGTAAAGAAGCTGAAAATGTCATACAGTGCTGGCTAATTAACTACATGGGGACCTACTTACTACTGTAGGTGGGGTCTGCCTTCCTGCTTTCTTGTACCTCCAATACGCAGCGGTATAACTAATATCCACAGTCTGCATTTTTAAAGAGTGTTGACGAGGCTAAGAGCGTGGAATTGGAGATAGCTCCCCCAGGAAAGCATCTTCAAAAGTGACACAGTGCTGGCTTGTAGACTACATGGGGACCTACGTAGTACTATAGGTGGGTTCTGCCTTCCTGCTTTCTTGCAGATCCCATAAGTAGTGGTTTAACTTAACGGAAAGCATGTATTTTTTCAATGGGTGCTGAGCAATCCAAGTGAGTGATATTGGAGATAGCTACCACAGGAAAGCAGCTGAAAATAGGACACAGTTCTGGCTGATAGACTACATGGGGACCTACTTACTTCTGTAGGTGGGTTCTGCCTTCCTGCTTTCTTGTAGCTCCCATACGCACTGGTATAACTTCTACCAACAGAATGTATTTTTAAAGCGAGCTGACGAGGTCAAGAGCGTGGGATTGGAGATAGCTCCCACAGGAAAGCAGCTGCAAATGTCACACAGTGCTGGCTGATAGACTACATCGGGACCTACTTACTACTGCAGGTGTGGTCTGCCTTCCTGCTTTCTTGTAGCTCCCATACAAAGTGGTATAACTTCACGGAAACCATGTATTTTTTCAATGGGAGCTGAGCAGAACAAGTGAGTGGGATTGGAGATAGCGCCCTCTGGAAAGCAGCTGCAAATGTGAAACAGTGCTGGGTGGTAGACTACATGGGGCTTACTTACTACTGTAGGTTGGATCTACCTCCCAGCTTTCTTAAAGTTGTAAGAGGCAGTGGTCTAACTATTCTCCGCACCCTGTATTTCTTCAATGAGAGGTGATGAAGCCAAGACCGTGGGATTGGAGATAACTACCACAGGAAAGCAATTGCAAAGGTGGCACAGTGCCTGGTGATAAACTACATGGGGACCTACTTACTACTGTAGGTAGGGTCTGTCTTCCTGCTTTCTTTTAGCTCCCATACGCAGTGGTATAACTTCTACCGACAGTCTATATTTTTTGAATGGGAGTTGAGCAGTCCAAACAAGTGGGATTGAAAATAGCTCCCACAGGAAAGCAGCTGAAAATGTGACACAGTGCTGGCTGATAGACTACATGGGGACCTACTTACTAACGTAGGAGATGTCTGCCTTCCTGCTTTCTTGTAGCTCCCATACGCAGTGCTATAACTTAACGGAAAACGTATTTTTTCAATGGGTGCTGAGCAGTCCAAGTGAGTGGGATTGGAGATAGCTCCCACAGGAAAGCAGCTGCAAATGTGACACAGTACTGTCGGATAGTCTACATGGGGACCTACTTAGTACTGTAGGTTGGGTATTCCTTCCTGCTTTCTTTTAGTTCCCATAGGCAGTGGTATAACTTAACCGACAGCATACATTTTTTCAATGGGACATAAGCAGTACAAGTGAATGTTATTGGAGATAGCTCCCACAGGAAAGCAGCTGAAAATGTGACACAGTGCTGTCTGATAGACTACATGGGGACCTACTTACTACTGTAGGTGGCTTCTGCCTTCCTGCTTTCTTATAGCTCCCATACGCAGTGGTATAACTTAAGAAACAGCATATATTTTTTCAATGGGACCTAAGCAGTCCAAGTGAGTTGGATTGGAGATAGCTCCCACAGGAAAGCAGCTGTAAATGTGACACAGTACTGGCTGATGGACTACATGGGGTTCTAATGGAAGAGGTCATGTTCGTTGATCAAATCATGAAAGAATAGTTGTGCAAGGAACAATTTAAAGTCATTGTAAAAGTCTTGTAAAACGTTAACCGTAAAGTCTTAACTGTAAAGTCCCTCAATGTGCACAGGTGCAGTTGGCTAAGGTGCTTATAGCAGGTACAATATGTTGTGCATGAGCTGATAAGAGCCAGGAGAAGAGTTCATGAGCGGGCCACTAGAGGAAGACTACCGACTTCACCCCAGCGACCACCTTACGACCACTAGGAGGCAGTGGAAGACCCCCTAGTAACAAGACGGGTACATGGGCAGAGTACACCAGGGAGCAATGCACCCGACCTATAAGGACTGTATAAAAGGACTGTGATACGGTGGGGGGCGGGGGAGGCGCACATCGTTGGTGGAGCAGAGTCTCCCGACCGCCCAGTGCTGTTTTGCTTATTTGCTGCTTGCTTAATAAATTTGATCTGTGAGTCATTTAAATTGGGTCGTTAACTTTATCACAGCAACTTATAAAAATTTGGTGCCATGACTCCAATACAGGTAAATTTTATATTGGATTCCCAGACTAGGGGGGCGTCCCATCTGCGGATGGCCCTGGTGTGGGCAATTCCCTTGCCAAACTCTGTATTCCAAACCCCTTCTAAATTTGGCAAATAAGCACATAAACCTGCAGTACCCCATAATTTTTGTCCACGAAGATCCGAACGAAGACCCTGGATTGGGTAAGTATTTGTGTGATTCCGTTCGGTCGGGGTGGGTATCCTAGAGTGTGAGTGACTGAGAGGTCTCAAGGAGACCAAGTGAGTGCGTAACCTCCAGTAGTGCAGTTCCCATTGCCCACGAGGGCGTGGGTCACCGAGGGGAACGATTGTGAGATCGAGTCAAGGGCACTCTGGAAGACTGGACAGAGGAAGTGTAAGCCTTCTGATCCCACGGGTGGTCATAAGGATAGGCTGCCAGGTATTCCCCCAGAAAGTCCGCTGGGGTATAATCAGATGGCAGAGCACAGAGCCCATATGGCAGACCTCCGAGCCATCATTGTGCAGGGAATCAGAGAGTCTGTTCCCCAAGGACAGAATATTAACAAAGCATTAAAAATAAGAAGATTGGCAAGAAAAAGGGCTAGAAAGGGAAACAAAAGCCTGGGAGACAGCTGCATTCATCAGGAAAAAAAAAAAAAAAAGGAATCAAAGGACAATGGAATGTTTTAAAGGAAGAAGAGGGGGAGTCAGGGGCTCTATTTGCTGAGGACCACAAGAGTAATCGAGCCCTTGACAAAACTGAAGTTAGGTCCTCAGTGTCAGGAAGTAGAATTTTTAGTGGACTCTGGGGCTGAGAGATCTACAATCCAGTGATTGCCCCAGGGGTGTAAGATATCTTCAGAGAAAGCACGAATAGTAGGGGCAAAAGGGGAACCATTTAAAGTACCTCTTGTGAAGGAGGTACTGAGAGAATCTGAAGCAGCAAAAATATGCTGTAGGATCATTTTTGTTAGTTCCGGAGGCTGATCATAATTTAGTAGGGAGAGACTTAATTATAGACTTAGGAAAAACCTTGGGCTGCCAGTAAAGGTAAAGCAGTACCCCTTGTCACAAGAAGGTAGACAAGGATTAACCAGAAATAGAAAGACTAATATCTAGGGAACTACTTGAGCTCTGTATGTCCCCTTACAATACTCCCATATTGCCAGTAAAGAAATCTGATGGGACTTATAGATTAGTACACAACCTCCGGGAGATAAACTATTACTAGGTTCCCTGTGGTAGCTAACCTTCACACCTTATTGAGTCAATTGAGTAGACCTTAAGGATGCCTTTTCGGCATGTTCCCTGAAAGAGGAGTGCAGGGATTATTCTGCTTTTGAATGTGAAGAACCTGACACACATAAAAACCAACAGTTGTGATGGACTCTATTACCACAGGGATTTACACAGTTCCCCAATCTTTTTGGACAAGCACTAGAACAGATCTTGAGAAATTATGAGTTAGGCAAAGAAGCTATTTTAGTTCAATATGGGGATGATTTATTATTAGAAGGGAGAGATGAAGAAGTTGTTAGACAGGAAAGTATTACATTGCTTAATTTCCTGAGTTTACAAGGGTTGAAAGTGTCTAAATCTAACTTACTGTTTGCTGAAGAAAAGGTAAAATATTTGGGACACTGGTTTATAAAGGGAAGTAAGAAACTTGATCTAGATCGAGTAAATGGGATACTGTCCCTACAAGCTCCAAAGAGTAAGAGACAAGTTAGATAGCTTTTAGGTCTGTTGGATATTGCAGACAATGGATTGAAAATTTTATTAAGAAGGTAAAATTTTTGTACCAGAAATTAGCTCGAGATGGATTAGTTAAATGGCCCAAAGAAGATGAAAGAGACTTTGAGAATTTAAAAGTGGATTTGATTAATGCTCCTCTGCCTAGCCTGCCTGATGTTAGAAAACCTTTTATTTGTTACCTTTGGAGGGGAGTTAAAGGTGTTTTCTCCCCAGAACATTCGGTATTACAACAAAAGGCGGAAAAACGGATAACTGATGCTAGGCTCTTAAAATATGAAGATATATTAATCCACTCTCCGAAATTAGAAATAGAAACCACCAGTATTAGGAGCCAATACCCCATGGTATCCCCAAAGTTCCGGAAGAGTGGACAGAATGAATGGAGAAATTAAGAAACAGCTAATGAAATTAATGTTAGAAACAGAAATGTCCTGGATTAAATGTTTACCCTTTGTTACAGACACGGGGACTTCTCTGTTTGAAATGTTGTAAAAAGGGAATGGTGGTACAGAGATCACCCTTAGATATTGCTATCCACACGGTTAATCCTGGGGACAAAGTCTTGATAAAAACCTGGAAAGAATCATCTTTAAACTCCCCGATGGGAGATTCCTTTTCTTGTCTTATTTAAGGACCAATTTCCCAGGATCAGTGGGAAGCTGCAGAGGTCCCAGGAGAACTGAAACTTCAGCTGCATAAAAAGTGACATGTTAACTGAGGAGTGGAGTGTAGGGATTTCCTTTTTGTAAAATATTAGAGTTTAATGTTTACATTGTGATCGTCAGAAAGGTGTGAGATAATCAGTAGGGCTGTAATACCTATTTTAAAGTAACAGATTGTGGAATAGGAATAGCTTAGAAGTATAGAACAACTGACTCCAGTGGGGACTGTAATTTAAGTTTATAAAAGGATGCTTTATACTTAGAAGGCCCAGAGAACCGAGACCTGGATGTGAAAGCCAGTGTTTCAGGCACCCCGTGGGTGCTGGAGGAAAAGGCAAGAGGAAAGAGGCCTAAAAGGAGACAGAGAATACCCCTGAAGATTACGACTGCTGCCGAGAAGATCATAAACCTCACTGCTCTAAGCAACAGAGTAGGTGAAGGAGGCAGAGGCGTACTGGGAGTGGGGTACAGAGTCTCTCAAAGCCTCAAACTGGGAATCCTAAGATCCCAAGCCTACCTCTAAGAAGGGCAAAAGCGTTGCACCTAAAAGAATGTGGGGTGAAAAACTAAAAAGGAAAGTACCATTTTATTTGATAAAGGCCCCACAAATTATCCGGGGATGGTATGTTGTTATCTGTCTGATGGAGTGGTTAACTCTCCTGCTGTTGGCAAAGTTATAGCATGAAACCCCCATTTTACGAGGCAATCCTGTGAAAGCTATCTCTAATCCCACTCACTTGGACTGCTCAACTCCCAATTCCAAAAATACAGACTGTCAGTAGAAGTTATACTACTGCCTATGGGAGCAACAAGAAAGCAGGAAGGCAGACCCCACCTACAATAGTAAGTCGGTCCCAATGTAGTTTATCAGCCAGCACTGTGTCACATTTACAGCTGCTTTCCTGTGGGAGCTATCTCCAATAACACTCACTTGTAAAGCGCAATTAGCAATGAAAAAAAAAACTTAACTGTCCTTTAAGTTATAGTACTGCGTATGGGAGCTAAAAGAAAGCAGGAAGGCAGACCGCAACTACAGTTTAAAGTAGGTCCCCATGTATTCTATCAGCCAGCACTGTGTCACATTTGCAACTGCTCTCCTGTGGGCACTATCTCCAATCCCAGTCACTTGGACTGCTCAACTCCCATTGAAAAAATATATGCTGTCAGTTAAGTTATACCACTGCATATGAGAGCTACAACAAAGCAGGAAGGCGAACCCCACCTACAGTAGTAAGTAGGTCCCCATGTATTCTATCAGCCAGCACTGTGTCACATCTGCAGCTGCTTTCCTGTGGGAGCTATCTCCAATCCCACTCACTTGTACTGCTCAGCTCCCATTAAAAAAATACATGCTGGCAGTAGAAGTTATAACACTTTGTATGGGAGCTATAAGAAAGGAGGAAGGGAGAACCCACCCACATTAGTAAGTAGGTCGCCATGTACTCTATCAGCCAACACTGTGTGACCTTTGAAGCTGCTTTCCCGTGGGAGCTATCTCCAATCCCAGTCACTTGGACTGCTCAACTGACATTGAAGAAATATATGCTGTCGCTTAAGTTATACCACTTCGTATGGGAGCTCCAAGAAAGCAGGAAGGCAGACCCCAACTACAGTAGTAAATAGGTCCCTATATAGTGTATCAGCCAGCACTGTCTCACATTTGCAGTTGTTTTCCTGTGAAAGTTATCTCCAATCCCACTCACTTGGACCGCTCAACTCTCATTGAAAAAATACAAACTGTTGGTAGAAGTTATACCACTGCCTATGAAAGCTACAATAAAGCAGGAATACAGATCTCACCTACAGTAGTAAGTAGGTCCCCATGTAGTCTATCAGCCAGAACTGTGTCATATTTGCACCTGCTTTCGTGTGGGAGTAATCTCCAAAAACACTCACTTGTACTGCTCAGGTCCCATTGAAAAAATATATGCTGTCTCTTAAGTTATACCACTGGTTATGGGACCTGCAAAAAAGCAGGAAGACAGACCCCACCTACAGTAGTAAGGCCCATGCAGTCTATCAGCGAGCACTGTGTCGCATTTGCATCTGGTTTCCTGTGGGAGCTTTCTCTAATCCAAATCACTTCGACTGCTCATCTCCCATTGAAAAAATATATGCTATCGGTTAAGTTTTTTCCATTATTTATGGGAGCTACAAGAAAGCAGGAAGACAGACCCCATCTACAGTAGTAAGTTTACACACATATAGTTTATCTGCCAGCACTGTGTCACATTTGCAGCTGCTTTCCTATGGGAGTTATCTCCAATTCTAATCACTTGGACTGCTCAACTCCCAGTGAAAAAATACATGCTGGCCCTAGAAGTTATAGCACTGCGTATGGGACCTACAAGAAAGCAGGAATACAGATCCCACCTACAGTAGTAAGTAGGTCCCCACGTAGTCTATCAGGCAGCACTGTGTCACATTTGCACCTTCTTTCAGAAGGGAGTTATCTCCAATCCCACTCACTTGTACTGCTAAACTCTCATTGAAAAAATATATGCTGTCACTTAAATTATAGCACTGCATATGGGAGCTACAAAAAAGCTGAAAGGCAGACCCCACCTACAGTAGAAAGTAGATCCCCATGTAGTCTATCAGCCAGCACTGTGTCACATTTGCACCTGCTTTGCTGTCGGAGTTATCTCCAATCCCACTCACTTAAACTGCTCAGCTCCCATGGAAAAATAGTTTCTTTCCGTTAAGTTATACCACTGCGTATGGGAGCTAAAAGACTGCAGGAAGGCAATTCCCACCAAGCGAAGTTTTCGGCTCTTGGCCTAAAAACCGGACTCGAAGTCTGAAAAACAGGCTTGAAGCCTGAAACCAGGCTCAAAGCCTGAAAAATGAACCAGACTCGAAGTCTGAAAAACCCAGGCTCGCTGCCTGAAAAACCAGCTCTAAGTCTGCTTCATGCGACGATCAACCCACAGTCCGATTCTCAGCTGGGTGGGAAGAAAGCAGTCCTACTCAGTGTTAGTGATAGCAGAAATCTTCTTTATTGAGAGCATGCTCTAACTTATATACACAGGAGCTTCAAAGCTAGCTCAGCAACAGCAGCTAATAGATTACATTTTCTTGTTCATCCTACTTGCGGTTTCTGCAATAAGCAAGCTCCCTCACATTTTCCCATCTTGTTTTTCCCCAACGTTGTTTACCACTTTTAGCCGAAAACAGTTTGACCTTGAGGGAACAGAAAGCGCCCTGCTGTCTACATGACAGCAACTGCTTTAACCATGGCTCTGAGTCTGGTCTTCATTGTGCATTAAATTCATATAACTAGAGCTCAGGCTGCCTTGCCCCAACAGACCTAACATTATATCCCGGGATCCATGTCCATGCTCCCTCATTTTTTCTCCACAATTTCCCCTGTTTTGTTTTTGCACAATCAAGACTGAGTCAGTCAATTTATGCACTGCCTTCATAATACAACTATATATGATTCTAAACATTACAAGCAAAAGCAAAATAACCAATATACATCTTAACTCTTCTTTGATTAATATAGTCAACCCAGGTGAAAACCCTCTAAAAGCTGATTGAAGCCAATTATCAAAAGGCTGATAACCCATCGTAATATTGTTGGCGTGAGCCTTTAAACATGTGAAAGCGTTGTCAATAGATTCACTATGATCAGAAAGATGAAAACAACACATGCCTTCAAAGTCTTGGCATCCGTGCCCTTCCGCCAATAGCAAAAAATCAATAGCTGCACGATCTTGCAATAAGGCATGTCTAAGGCTTTTCTGGTCTGCCAACAATTTTTCAATAACATCAGTAGTAACATTAGCTTGCTGCTCTGACCACCACACTAATCTTTCTAACTTCCATAAGGCCTGGGCTGCAGCCAATCCAGGTTCAAATGCTGATGCAAATACATTCGCCGTAATGGACCACAATTGTACTTTACCATCACAATCTCCTTTTAAGTTGTGGGTATCTCTTGTTTTCTGTAACTTGGTAATTTTTAACCAGTCCTGCTGTCGAGGAGCAAACAAAGTTAGTTTCCCTAAATAACATGGCCCCCCATTTGGGTTAGCTGGGATTCCCTGCCACACTCGATCCCCACATATTAAGAAGATGTTATTGGGTAGAGCTTTAGCAGACCCATTGCTCCACAGAGTAGGCGCATGAGGATTTCCGCATTCCCAACCATCGTTACTTCCCCCATATATCAACCCAGATAAGTTGGCCATCCAAGTCCCGCCAAATATTCTTATGGCCAATCCACAATATCCTCCTTTTGGATCTACAAATTGACTATATGCACCTTCGGGGGAAACATCAGTCCACTGCTTAACCATATTTTTATATTGTTCCATTCCTCTTAGTCCTTGATATTTAGTCCCAAAGCTAAAACAAGTACGAGTCCAACTCCCATTCGTTATGTTTCCGATTGCTTGACTTCCCAGCAACTCCAATTCTTGTGGGTCCCAGGGAAGAGGGACTTTGAGCCGACTTAACGAGTCCACGGCACAGTCTGATGTCACTTTGCTGGAACAGGAGGCGCTCCCGCTGACATATTTCTGCAAATCACTAGGATCAAAATCTGGTATCCCAACCAGGCAGGTGCGGAATGTATCACTCACCGACTGAAGACTCAGACAAAAGTCAACTTGGCCTGTCTGATTCGCCCAGGTGACCCACATGTTCTGACGTGGATTCACTTGATTCAATGGCGATGTGTGAACTGTCACCATCAGGATTATTAGGAGTAACAGCCACTCTAGTCCATTTCGCAGGAACCCATATTGGACCTGTAGATGTAAGCACAGACATATAACCCCTGCCTAAATACCGCACTTTAGCTGGGCCCTGCCATATACCTGTTCGTGGATCTCTGTAAGTTACCCACATTGCCGGCGGTCTTTTGGATGTTTCCACCATTCCTTGATGTAGTCGAGCTGGAGGTTCTTTCTCCTTCCCAAAGATACATAAATGATTTATAGTAAACAATACCTTAGACAACCATTCCTGAGGGTCCTGTATGTCGGACATCTTACTTAAATATGATTTTAACACTTGATGAGCTCGTTCCACTATAGCCTGTCCTGTTGGTGAATGTGGTACCCCTGTAATGTGTTTCACTCCCAAGGTTTCGAAAAACTGTTTCACCCGTTGACTAACATATGCAGGGCCGTTATCAGTCTTAATGGTGCCTGGCACCCCCATAACAGCATACCATGCAGTGGCATGTCGGATTACATGCGTTACCCTTTCTCCTGCTTAAGTCGTTGCCCATATATACTTACTGAATGTATCCACAGTTACGTGAACATATTTAAGACTTCCAAATTCAAAAATGTGAGTGACTTTCATCTGACACAATTCTAATGGTCCCAGACCCCTGGGGTTGACTCCCAGACCTAACCCTGGGCCGTAGTGGCTACACTGCGGGCAAGCCCTCACTATCGCTCAAGCATCCTCTATTGAGAGGTCAAAACTTCTCTTTAAGCCTTTGGCATTTTGATGAAAGTTAGCATGGGCCTCTCTTGCCTGATTGAATTTATTTACAGGCACCCCCAAAGCTACCAGCTTGTCCACTCTAGCATTTCCTGCTCCTAAACCAATGTCATACTTATTACTTCCGATGTGTAATACACAATATGGAGATGTGTGCTGCCGGATAGCGGCCTACATGGCTCTAAGTAGGTCAAAAAGGCGTTGATTGCGCACTTCTTTAATGCGAGCATCTTCTATTCGCTGAGCAATTCCTGCAACATAAGAAGTCAGTTACAATATTCAACGGTTTACACCACCACATTTCAAGGGTCCGAACAACCGCACAAAGTTCTAAAGTCTGTAAAGAGTCCATTTCCGTGGAATGTAATAGCTGGTGTTTCCATTGTCCTGCCTCTTCCCAGACTGTTACAGCCTGTTCCTGGCTCTTGGCCGCTCACCTGTAAAATTCGAGTGCGTCCCTTTTTAATAAGCATTGCTAAGCCCACAGTTTTTTGTTCAATTGTCCATTTAGGTTGTAACGTGGTGAATAGCCATTCCAGATCGATTAGCCTCTCTTTTTGTTTTTTACACTGTGTTAATGCACCAAGAAACTGTTCTTTGCCCTGCAAAATGGTCAAATCAATGGGGCAATCTGGATCACGACGATCGACTTGCTGAGTGGTAATGAAGTCAGAAATTTCAGCGATAGTTTGCAGTTGTTCTGCTGTCGGCTGTACTTTTGCCGATGGGTCTGTTCCCTTCAATAAGGGACGCAGCGGTTCTGGCATGTCATTAGTGATTCCAACAATAGGGCGCAACCATTGCAAATCCCCCATTAATTTTTGTGCATCATTTACAGTTTTTATCTTGGTATGAATATGGAGCTTTTGCAGCCTAATATGAGCCTCCGTAATACTCCAGCCCAAATACTGCCATGCTGGACGTCTTTGTACCTTTTCAGGAGCAAGAGTCAGACCCTGTGCTTGCAATATGGTTTCTAGATCTCTCTCTTGATCTACAGTAAATGCCTCCTCCTGAGCAATGAGGATATCATGCATACAATGATACACAAGTGCATGTCTAATACTACTTACATCACTAATCAAGCCTTCTAATGTTATTGAGGTTTGATTACTTTGTTTGCTAAGCCAGCATCCTAATTTACATAACTGAGTTAATAAAGCAGATACTCTTACACCTGGAGCAAATATACTAGTTGCTATTATTGCTGAGGGAGACCAAAGGTAACATGGTCACCACATTCACCAGTAAATGCATGCACAAATTGTTTTGGACAATGATGTTTCTAAATCATTGTGTGATTAGGCATCAAGATCGTCAGTTGTCCCAAACTGCGTGATCCTCTTTATAATCTCGAGGGTATTCCAGGCCATGCCTGGTCCCCATAGATCAGAAAAATTCCCTTTGGTAACTGCATAGGCACAAGACTAGGCCTGGATCTTTTTGGTGAAGTATAATTGCACCAAGATGTTGTGTTCTTATACATGCCCAGGATGGGATTCACATTCTGTCCCAAATGTTTTGGTATTGCTGGTAAAATTAAACATAACACAAAAATCCATCTTTATAGATCCCAATAATTCTAACTCCTGTGACTCTGTTGTCATTATTGGCAACCATGAAATGATCAAATCCATACAAAATCCATCCATGACAAAATCCATTTGTTTACTCCTAATTAAAAAAAAAATCCTTCACCAATGAGTCTAAAACACAAACCACCTTTTAGCTTCTCAATGTAACAATGTTCTGTTCCTGACACCTAAAACACCTTAGAAAGTTTCCACTGTAAGAAAACCACTGTTCATGATCACATTTACAGCAAAATGCATAACATCACGACCAACAGTTTTTACACTCTTTGAGGCAAGGGACTGAGGATGGAAAGGACGAGTCCTGCAGTCCATGAGGGCTGGGGCCGGCCGTGTCGGTGCGCGGTGTGTGTCTGGGGGACTGCAGAGACTCTGACCGGGTGCGGGAAGCGGCTGCACAGAAGAGGCTGCAGATGGAAGGGACAGGGGGGATCTGACTCACTCCGTGCCGTCCCCGTCGCCGGCGGCGCAGTCGGTATTAGTCTCTCCTGTGTTTTCTTTTTCTTCCCTCGCATGCCCGATGGTGCCCAGTCTAACACGGGGTCACGCTCCCCCACTCCTCTGATCGTCCTGCACTGCACCCCCGTCCGACTCTGCCCACTTGGCATTCCCCTGCAAGTCGTCCCAGGGGTAACTCGGCCGGCTGGGCTCGAATGAGAAGCAGCTCTCCCGCGGGGGCTCTGCTCCGAAGCCCCTTCGCCTCTCTGACATTGTAAAAACTCTTGTGTAGAGAAATCTTTTTTTTTTTTTTTTTCCTCGCAGCACGCCCCGCTCAGCGACGGACTGCTCACCGGGATGGCTTTCAGTGGCAACAAGCTGTGTTTCGATGGTCTCTTGTCGCTCCAGTTTCTTTAATACTTCCTGCAGGAACCTGTCCATTCCCTTGTCTGTCTCCTTTGGCCTCGGTGCAAACGTCAACGCCTGGGCTGCAGACATTTCTTTTAAAGTATTTATCATGTCTCTCCAAACGAGACCTAGATCTTTACTGATCTTACTATTGTCCTTATCATCACTAATATTTGCTTCCCAGAGAAGGTTTCCAATTTCTCGCCACTCACCAGAAAAGGGAGGTGAGGCATAATTAGTCCCAATACCAAATAGTCCAGCTGTTGGCTTGACTACAGTCTCAGGCATATCAAGCCGCTGAGTTACAGCAGCGGCCAAATTCTTTTCCAACTCATACTTTTTCAAACAGTTAATTACTTCTCTCCACTGTTTCATCAGTTTCCGAGCAGTCTTATCTTCGTCTATAACCAAGTCCCAAAGACAAGCCCCATATGCTCTCCACTCCTCCTCATCAAAATATTTCTCAGAGTCCTTAAAAAAGCCTTTGCAATTACCATATATAAGTAGACCAGACAAATCGGTCAATTTAAAGTCCACCCCCCGCTTTTCTAAAAAGCGATGTAAAAGTGAGAGTGCTACCTCATTATCCATGTTGCCGGCCCCTCATATCATCGTAAACTGTAGTCACTCCCCCGGGTACAGCAACCTCTGCTTGGGATCCGGCAGGCTTCCACCTCCGACGACTGTCTCTGCCTCTGGATTTTCAAGTCTCAGCTCCGCGCAGGCAGGCTGTTTACCCGGTAACACACAGTGAGGGTTCCTGTTCGGGCGCCATTTAGGGCGAAGTTTTCTGCTCTTGGCCTAAAAACCAGACTCGAAGTCTGCAAACCAGGCTCGAAGCCTGAAACCAGGCTCAAAGCCTGAAAAATGAACCAGACTGTAAGTCTGAAAAACCCAGGCTCGAAGCCTGAAAAACCAGCTCTAAGCCTACTTCATGCGGCGATCAACCCAGGGTCTGATTCTCAGCTGGGTGGGAAGAAATCAGTCCTACTCAGTGTGAGTGATAGCAGAAATCTTCTTCTTTATTGAGAGCAGGCTCTAACTTCGATACACAGCAGCTTCAAAGCTAGCTCAGCAATAGCAGCTAATAGATTTCATTTTCTTGTTCATCCTACTTGTGGTTTCTGCCATAAGCAAGCTCCCTCACATTTTCCTATCTTGTTTTTCCCCAAAGTTGTTTACCACTTTTAGCCGAAAACTGTCTGACCTTGAGGGAAGAGAAAGCGGCCTGCTGTCTGCGTGACAGCAACTGCTTTAACCATGACTCTGACTCTGGTCTTGATTGTGCATTAAATTCATATAACTAGAGCTCAGGCTGCCTTGCCCCAACAGGTCGAACATTATATCTTGGGATCCATGTCCATGCTCCAGCATTTTTTCTCCACAGACCTACAGTAGTAAGTAGATCCCCATGTAGTCTATCAGCCAGCACTGTGTCACATTTGCAGCTTCTTTCCTGTTGGGGCTATACCCAATGCCACTCACTCGGACTGCACAGCTCCCATTCAAAAAATATATGCTGTTGGTAGAAGTTATACCACTGCCTATAGGAGCTACAAGAAAGCATGAAGGCAGACCCCACCTACAGTAGTAAGTAGGTCCCCATGTATTCTCTGACAGACAGCACTGTGTCACCTTTGAAGCTGTTTTCCTGTGGGAGCTATCTCCAATCCCACGCCCTTCGATTCATAATCTCCCTTTAAAAATACATTCTGTCGGTAGAAGATATACCACTGCGTATGGGAGCTACAAGAAAGCAGGAAGGCAGACCCCACGTACAGTAGTAAGTAGATTGCCATGTAGTCTATCAGCCAGGGCTGTGTCACATTTTCAGCTGCTTTCCTGTGGCAGCTATCTCCAATAACACTCACTTGTACTACCCAGATCACTTCAAAAAAATATATACTGTCGCTTAAGTTATACCACTGCATATGGGAGCTGCAAGAAAGCAGGAAGGCAGACCTCACCTACAGTATCAAGTAGGTCCACATGTAGTCTATCAGTCAGCACTGTGTCACATTTGCAACTGCTTTAGTGTGAAAGCTATCTCCAATCCTACTCACTTGTACTGCTCAGGTCCCATTGAGAAAATATATGCTGTCGCTTAAGTTATACCACTGCGTATGGGAGCGACAAAAAAGCTGGAAAGCAGACACCACCTACAGAAGTAAGTAGGCCCCCATGTAGTCTATCAGCCAGCACTGTGTCACATTTGCAGCTGTTTTCCTGTGAAAGCTATCTCCAATCCCACTCAATTGGACTGCTCAACTCCCAGTGAAAAAATACAGACTGTCCGTAGAAGTTATACCAATGCGTATGGGAGCTACAAGAAAGCAAGAAGGCAGACCCCAACTACAGTGTTAAGGAGGTCCCCATGTAGTATATCAGCCAGTAGTGTGTCACATTTGCAGCTGCTTTCCTTTGGGAGCTATGTCCAGACCCACTCACTTGGACTGCACAGCTCTCATTAAAAAAATACATTCTTTCGGTAGAAGTTATACCAATGCATATGGGAGCTACAAGAAAGCAGGAAGGTAGACCCAATCTACAGTAGTAAGTAGATCCTCAGGTAGTCTATCAGCCAGCACTGCATCACATTTGCAGCTGCTTTCATGTCGGCGCTATCTCCAATCCCACTCACTTGGAATGCTCAGCTGCCATAGAAAAATACATACTATTGGTGGAAGCTATACCACTGCATATGGGAGCTGCAAGAAAGCAGGAAGGCGGACCCCATCTACTGTAGCAAGTAGGTCCCCATGTAGTCTCTTAGCCAGGACTGTGTCACATTTGCGGCTGCTTTTCTGTAGACGCTATTTCCAATCCCACGGTCTTGTCCTCATCAGCTCCCTTTAAAAATATATTCTGTCGGTAGTAGTTATTCCAGTGCGTATTGACAGTACAAGAAAGCAGGAAGGCAGACCCTAACTACAGTGTTAAGTACGTCCCCATGTAGTCTATCAGCCAGCACTGTGTCACATTTGCAGCTGCTTTCCTGTGGGAGCTATCTCCAAACCCAGTCACTTGGACTGCTCAACTCTCATTGAAAAAATATATGCATTCGGTAGAAGTTATAGCACTGTGTATGGGAGCTACAAGAAAGCAGGAAGGCAGACCCCACCTACAGTACTAAGTAGATCCCCATGTAGTCTCAGGTCCCCCGTGCAGTCTATCAGCCAGCAGTGTCACATTTGAAGCTACTTTCCTGTGGGAGCTATCTCTAAAAACACTCACTTGTACTGCTTAGGTGCCATTGAAAAAATATATGCTGTCACTTAAATGATACCACTGCATATGGGAGGTACAAGAAAGCAGGAAGACAGACCCTACCTAACGTAGTAAGTAGGTCCCCGTGCAGTTTGTCAGTCAGCACTGTGTCACATTTGCAGCAGCTTTCCCCTGGCAGTTATCTCCAATCCCACGCTCTTGGGTTTGTCACCTCCCTTTAAAAAAACATTATTTCGTTATAAGTTATATTACTGTGGATGAGAGCTACAAAAAAGCAGGAAGGCAGACCCCACCTACAGTACTAAGTAGATCCCCATGTAGTCTCAGGTCCCCCGTGCAGTCTATCAGCCAGCACTGTGTCACATTTGAAGCTACTTTCCTGTGGGCGCTATCTCCAATCCCACTCACTTGGACTGCTTAACTCCCATTGGAAAAATACAGACTGTCGGTAGAAGTTATACCACTGCTTATGGGAGCTACAAGAAAGCAGGAACACAGACACTAACTACAGAAGTAAGAAGGTCCAAATGTAGTCTATCAGCTACATGGATGATATCCTCTTTTCTCAGCCTGCACCATTTACGGAACAACAGGTGGAGGAGATTCGACTGGCACTGGCTCAATGCCACCTTGTGCTATCTCCAGAAAAGGATCAGCGTAGAGGTCCATGGAAATATCTTGGATGGTCTTTATCAGAACAGCTCGTAATACCACAGAAGCTACAGCTCCAACTACAAATAAAGACCCCGAATGATGCTCAGAAGCTTTTAGGGGATCTACAATCATTAAAACCAATAGTGGGAATACCCAACGAGTTGTTAGAAAATCTACGACCCCTTTTGAAAGGAACCAACCCCACGCGTCAAATACAGGTAACACCAGAGCTTCAGGATGCACAGGTATGGGTTCTAGAATGGATTTCCCCAGCCTTACAACAAACAAAAACTCTTTTTCAAAAAATTGAGATGTTGGCGGGACTAATAAAAAAGGGTCGTGAAAGAGCATTACAAGTAACTGGTGCTGAGCCGCATATGATAAGGATACCAATGAAAAAGGACTCTTTGCCATGGTATTTAGACAATACAGAAGATCTTCAGGAGGCGCTCTTAGGTGGCGGCAGTATAGTAGCAACAGACAAAATAATAAAAGCACCATTACAATGGCTAGGAAAATGGAATTGGCTAGTACGACCCAAACGAGAGTCGGTCCCCATCACGGATGCGTTGACAGCATACACGAATGCAGGAAGAAAGTCTAGACCGGCGGCAATAACCTGGCAAGAGGAAGGGGAGTGGAAGCACCAACTAATAAAAGCAGAAGAGAAAGACACATTACAAACCTTGGAACTGTTGGCAGTAGTATGAGCCATGATGAACCTGAAAGGGCCCCTGAATGTGGTTACAGACTCGTTCTATGCCGCGGGTATCGTAGAGAGAATCGAGGACGCCTCCATTAAGGAAGTACAGAATCCCAGACTATTTGAATTATTAATACAGCTGCAGAAGGCAAGAAAGCTTAGGGAGCATGTTTATGCCATTATACATATCAGGAGCCATAAATGGGACATTGGGCTGGGAGAAGGTAATGCTAGGGCAGATAAGCTGGTCACAGTGACACATAACACGCCTCTGTCCAAACAGATACTAGCCAGAGAAGCGCACTCCCTTTTTCATCGCAATGCACGGGGCTTATACCGAGAGTTTCAATTATCGCTAAAGGATGCAAAGGCTATTGTTAGAGTTTGTCCCATTTGTAGCCATCACAATGGAGGTGTTGGCTTACGCTTGGGGATGAACCCTAGAGGATTATCTGCAAATGAAGTTTGGCAGATGGATTTCACTCATGTGGCAGAGTTTGGAAGACTAAAATATGTGCATGTAACCATAGACACAAGGAGCAAATTCGTTTGGGCAAAAGCACAGACAGGGGAGAGGGCCATACATGTGGAGTGTCATTTATATAGTAGTTTTGCGGTAATGGGAATTCCTCAGAAAATAAAGACAGAGCATGGGCCGGCCTATATAAGTAGAAGCATAGAACAGTTCACGAGTCAATGGGGAGTTGAATATGTAAAAGGGATTCCCCATTCCCCCACAGGACAGGCCATAATAGAAAGAGCTAATGGGACTCTCAAAAGATATCTTGGTAAATATGGGGATGTTAAAGACCCACATATGAAATTGTTGAAGGCTTTATTTGTTATGAACCACCTGTGTGTGTTTGAGGAACAGAAGGTACCACCTGTAATAATACATCATAATTCAAAGGCACAAAAGGAGGGGAAGAAAGAAATAAATATGGGTTAAATATCGTGACCCTTAAACAGGGATATGGCAGCCTCCGGCCAAAGTATAATACTGGGGACGTGGGTATTTGTGTGTTGATTCTCCCACAGGATCCATTTGGGTGCCAGCCAGGTGGACAACAGCTGTCCTTGAAGCTGCGAAGATCAAACCATCTGACAAAAAAGGACAAGACGAGATTGAAGAATAAATACACCCTCGTCTTGCGGTCGTTAGAGGACTGACTAACAATCTAAAGACTGAAGGTTATGCAAGAAAAAGACTGTTTAATGAATAATAATGAGGTTTTTTGTTATAACCATAGCTTTTATTGTAACTATAATTGCTAAAAGCTTGACACATTTTAATCAGCCTAGAGATAATATTTGGATAACCTTTGCTAATCAAACTGGTCAATCATCTCTTTGTCTTAGTTTGGGAGGGGTTACTAATCCTTTTAAAACATGTTTCATAGGATTGCCCGTGTGGAATCCGGAGGAATTTTGTGGACTAGTAGACAATAACACCTTGTGTAATAGGACGGGGCTGAACACAGTTAGCGATGATCACGATCATTTGGACGGGAAACGTCAATGTGAGATAATTAAGTCCCTTAATGCCACATTAGCCTCACCCCCTGAGGAAACAGACTTGTTTGGAAGTGCCAATGCAAGCTTCGGTACTAATTGAACTGGGGGAAATAGGATAAGTTTTATGTCACGGGATATCCATGACTTTAATAGAAATCGAAAGTATTGGGCCACCTTAGACTCTGAAGTCAGAAACAATATTTAAGCAATTGTATTCCAGCTGTAATGTCTCTAGTATTACATCACCCAAGAAACTGCCCACGGGTATATTTTAAATCTGTGGAGAAAGGGCCTGGAACGGAATACCAGTAAATCCCCCGGGTGGACCCTGTTATTTGGGGAAACTCTTTATTCCACCCTAACTTAACCACGGTAATGCAGCTTGCTGACCATAATAATAGCTCCCGCAAAAAATGTAGTTATTATGAGTTTGATTGTACTGATATTGGTCCCCCACGATTTTTGAGTGAACTGAAGCAAGTCATAGTTGCCACCCTTTCACAATAGGCCCTTGATTGCGAAATGTAATAATGTATGGAATTGGCTTTATGGGTATTGTTTTATTTGTATTGTAAGTGTTTCACTGTTTTATAAATTATATTCAACGGACAATAGAAAGAACTCTTGAGAGGATGTTGCAGACTAATATCATTTTCCAAAAAGAAAACGGGGGAAATGCGAGGAGTTTTGTGGAGACTCGGCTAGAGGAAAGAGGACATGATAGAATCCAGCTGGTTAGTCAGTAAGCATTAAGCGATAAGATATTGGACTCCTGCTCAGGGACGTGAGAACAATATAGTTGTATGATAACAGGATGAGAAAACAGGAACTTAGTTTGGGTTGAGCAGTCGCAAGCATCCGAAGTATGTTGGAACAGGGGAAGGATTGACATTTAACTGGAAACCAATGATGAGCTTAGCTTTTGCAATATGTATGAGCCTGATTATTGTATCTTTAAAAGAGTTGTATCTTTCCAAATAAAGTTCAGACTTGCTCAGCACTACAGGGTATGACTGTCTCCCATCGTCTTCAGCAAGTATGGGACTTAAAAGAAAGCAGGAAGGGAGACCCCACCTACAGTAGTAAGTAGGTCCCCATGTAGTCTGTCAGCCAGCACGGTGTCACATTTGCAGCTGCTTTCCTGTTGGCGCTATCTCACATCCCACTCACTTGGACTGCTCTACTCCAACTGAAAAAAAATATGCTGTCGGATGAAGTTATAACACTGCGTATGGGAGGTACAAGAAAAAAGAAAGGCAGACCAAACCTACAGTAGTAAGTAGGTTCCCATGTAGTCTATCAGCAAGCACTGTGTCTCATTTGCAGCTCCTTTCCTGTGGGAGCTATATCCAATTCCACTCACTTGGACTGCTCAGCTCTGATTGAAAAAATACATGCTTTCCGTTAAGTTATAGTAATATGCATGGGATCTACAAGAGAGCAGGAAGTCAGACTCGACCTACAGTAGTAAGTAGGTCCCCATGTAGTCTATCAGCCAGCACTGTGTCACATTTGCAAATTCTTTCCTGTGAGAGCTATCTTCAATCCCACTCACTTGGACAGCTTAGGTCCCATTGAAAAAATATATGATGTCGCTTAAGTTATACCACTGCGTATGGGAGCAACAAGAAAGCAGGAAGGCAGATCCCACCTACAGTAGTAAGTTGGTCCCCATGTAGTCAATCAGCCAGCACTGTGTCACATTTGCACCTGCTTTCCTATGGGAGTTATCTCCAATCCCACTCGCTTGGACTGCTCACCTCCCATTGAAGAAATACATGCTTTCCGTTAAGTTACACCACTGCCTATGAGAGCTACAAGAAAGCAGGAAGGGAGAGCCCACCTAGGCAGTAAGAAGGTCCACATGTAGTCTCTCAGGCAGCACGGTGTCACATTAGCAACTTCTTTCCTGTGAGAGCTATCTGCAATCCCACTCAGTTGGACTACTCAACTCCCATAAAAAAAATATATGCTGTCTGTTAAGTTATACCACTGCGTATGGGAGCTACAAGAAAGCAGGAAGGCAGACCCCAATTACAGTGTTAAGTAGGTCCCCATGTAGTCTATCAGCCAGCACTGTGTCGCATTTTCAGCTGCTTTCCTGTGGGAGCTATCTGCAATAACACTCACTTGTACTGCTCAGGTCCCATTGACAAAAAAATATGCTGTCGGTTAAGTTATACCACTGCGTATGAGAGCTACAAAAAAACCAGTTACCCAGATCCCATCTACAGTGTTAAGTAGGTCCCCATGAAGTCTATCAGCCAGCACTGTGTCACTTTTGCACCTGGTTTCCTGTAGGAGCTAATTCCAATCCCACTCATTTGGACTGCTGAGCTCCCATTTAAAGAATAAAGACTGTTGATAGATGTTATGCCACTGAGTATGGGAGCTACAAGAAAGCAGGAGGCAGACCCCACCTACAGTACTAAGTAGGTCCCCATGTCATCTCTCAGCCAGCACTGTGTCACATTTGAAGCTACTTTCCTGTGGGAGCTATCTCCAATCCCACTCAGTTGGACTGCTCAGCTCCCATTGAAAAAATACATGCTTTCCATTAAGTTATAGCACTGCGTATGGGAACTACAAGAAAGCAGGAAGTCAGACCCCATCTACAGTACTAAGTTGGTCCTCATGTAGTCTATCAGCCAACACTCTGTCATATTTGCACCTACTTTCCTATGGGTGTGGAGAAAAAATGAAAGAGCATGGACATGGATCAGCAACAGCATGTTATGGCTGTTGGGGCAAGGCAGCCTGAGCTCCAATTATATGAATTTAATGCACAATCAAAACCAGAGTCAGAGCCCTGGTTAAAGCAGTTGCTGTCATATAGACAGCAGGCTGCTTTCTGTTCCCTCAAGGTCGTGCTATTTTCGACTAAAAGTGGTAAACAACTTTGGGGAAAAAAAAGATGGGAAAATGTGATGGAGCTTACTTATTGCAGAAACCGCAAGTAGGATGAACAAGAAAATGAAATCTATTAGCTGCTATTGCTGAGCTAGCTTTGAAGCTGCTGTGTATATAAGTTAGAGCATGCTCTCAATAAAGCAGAAGATTTCTGCTATCACTAACATTGAGTAGGACTGATTTCTTCCCACCCAGCTGAGAATCGAACCCTGGGTTGATCGCCGCATGAAGTAGGCTTAGAGCTGGTTTTTCAGGCTTCGAGCCTGGGTTTTTCAGACTTAGAGTCTGGTTCATATTTCAGGCTTTGAGCCTGGTTTCAGGCTTCGAGCCTGGTTTTCAGACTTCGAGTCTGGTTCATTTTTCAGGCTTCAAGCCTGGTTTCAGGCTTCGAGCCTGGTTTGCAGACTTCGAGTCTGGTTTTTAGGCCAAGAGCAGAAAACTTCGCGGCATATGGCGCCCGAACAGGACCATCACTGTGTGTTACCGGGTAAAGAGCCTGCCTGCTGGGAGTTGAGACTTGAAAATTCGGAGGCAGAGGCAGTCGTCGTCGGAGGAAGCCTGTCGGATACCAAGCAGAGGTTGCTGTACCCGGGGGAGTGACTATAGGTTGCGGTGAGACGAGGAGTCGGCAACATGCATAAGGAGGTAGCATTCTCACTTTTACATCGCTTTTTAGAAAAGCGGGGGGTGGACTTTAAATTGACCGATTTGTCTGGTCTACTTGTATATGGTAATTCTAAAGGCTTTTTTAAGGACGCTGAGAAATATTTTGATGAGGAGGAGTGGAGAGTATATAAGACTTGTCTTTGGGACTTGGTTATAGACGAAGATAAGACTGCTCAGAAACTGATGAAACAGTGGAGAGAGGTCATTAACCTTCTAAAGATATATAAGATGGAAAAGGATTTGGCTGCTGCTATTACTCAGCGACTTGATATGCCTGAGACTGCAGCCGAGCCAACAGCTGGACTGTTTGTTATCGGGACTAATTATGTCTCACCTCCCTTTTCTGGTGAGTGGCGAGAAATTCGAAACCTTCTCTATGAAGCCACTATTAGTGGTAATAAGGACAATAGTAAGATCAGTAAAGATTTAGGTCTCCTTTGGAGAGACCTGATAAATGGAGACGGGACAAAGGGGAAAAGTCAGCCGCCTCGTTGGCCACTGAAGATGAGTGATCTACGTGGAGGAGTGGCAGAAATGAGAGCTAGAAGACGGAGTCTGTTGAGGAGACGGGGGGTGGTGCGGTAACGCGGAGTAAAGAAAAACGTTCTTCTCTACACAAGAGTTTTTACAAAGTCAGAGAGGCGAAGGGGCTTCAGAGCAGAGCCCCCGCGGGAGAGCTGCTTCCCATTCGAGCCCAGCCTGCCGAGTTACCCCTGGGACGACTTGCAGGGGAATGCCAAGTGGGCAGAGTCGGGCGGGGCTGCAGCGCAGGACGATCAGAGGAGTGGGGGAGCACGACCCCGTGTTAGACTGGACACCATCGGACACGCGAGGGGAGTCAAAGAAAACACAGGAGAGACTAATACCAACTGCAACGCCGGCGCCGGGGATGGCACGGAGTGAGCCAGACCCCCCCGCCCCTTCCATCCGCAGCCGCCGCCGCCGCCACAGCGCAGCCGCTTCCCGCGCCCGGTCAGTGTCTCCGGAGTGTCCCCCCAAACACATACCGCGTGCTGACACGACCGGTCCCAGCCCTCACGGATCGCTGGGCTCGTCCTTTCCATACTCAATCCCTTGCCTCAACGAGTATAAAAACGGTTGGTCGTGATGTTATGCATTTTGCTGTAAAGGTGATGATGAATAGTGGTTTTCTTACAGTGGAAAGTTCCTAAGTTGTTTTAGGTGTCAGGAACAAAACTTGGAAAAACAGAACATTTTGACATTGAGAAGTTAAAAGGTGGTTTGTATTTTAGACTCATTGGTGAAGGATTCTTTTTTTAAACAGGAGTGAAAAAATGGATTTTGTCATACTGTTGATGCTTCAAATGATTGTGGTAAATGGTTTTAGGCAATTTCAACAAACCAAGCAAAACATGTGGCTTACAATGGCCAAAGCAATCAATCAGTCTACAATATGTTTATCAATGGCCACTCCAGATAATCCTTTTTGTACCTGTTTGTTGGGAGTTCCATCAGATGTGACACAATGGCCTATACCAAATGCATTAAAACAAATCCCTTAGTTAAGGGTAATGGCAAAGTTGACAGCTGGGATTTGATCATTTCATGGTTGCCAATAATGACAACAGAGTCACAGGATCCTGGCCTAGCAAACAAACTAACCAAACCTCAATGACATTAAAAGACTTCATTAGTAATGTAAGTAGTATGTAGTAGAAGTAGTAGAAGTAGAAGTAGACTTCATTAGTAAAGTAAGTAGTATGTCAGTAGAAGTTATATGACTACAGACTTCATCCCAGTCACCACCCTACGACCACCAGGAGGCAGAAGAAGACCCCATAGTAACAAGACGGGCACATGCGCAGAGTACACCAGGGAGCGATGCACTCGACCGATAAGGACTGTATAAAATTACTCTGATGGGGGGGGGGGGGGACGGGGTCGCACACCGTTGGTGGGGTCTCCCGGCCGCCCAGTGCCTTTTTGCTTATTTGCTGCTTGCTTAATAAATTTGATCTTTGAGTCATTTAAATTGGGTAGTTAACTTTTTCACAGCAACTTATAACAATTTGGTGCCGTCACTCCAATACAGGTAAATTTGATATTGGATTCCCAGAGTAGGGGGGCATCCCATCTGCGGATGGCCCTGGTGTGGGAAATTCCTTGCCAAACTCTGTATTCCGAACCCCTTCTAAATTTGGCAAATAAACAAATAAACCTGCAGTACCCCATAATTTTTGTCCACGAAGATCCGAACGAAGACCCTGGATTGGGTAAGTATTTGCGTGATTCCGTTCGGAGGAAGAGCAAGTATAAAAGGAAACTGACACGGGAGGGGGGCAGGATTGAGCGCCTTTGGTGGAGCAGGGTCTTCCGGCATCCCAGTGCTGCTTTGCTTATTTACCGCTTGCGTAATAAATTTGATCTGTGAGTCATTTAAATTGGCCTGTGAACTTTTTCACAGCAACTTATAACAATTTGGTGCCGTGACTCAGATCCAGGTAAATTTGGTATTGGATTCCCAGAGTAGGGGGGCGCCCCATCTGAAGATGGCCCTGGTGTGGGATATTCCTTTGCCAAACTCTGTATTCCGAACCCCTTCTAAATTTGGCAAATAAGCAAATAAACCTGCAGTACCCCATAATTTTTGTGCATGAAGATCCGAACGAAGACTCTGGATTGAGTAAGTATTTGCATGGTTCCGTTCGATCGGGGTGGTTATCCTAGAGTGAGAGTGAGTGCGTACCCTCCAGTAGTGCAATTCCCATTGCCCACGAGGGCGTGGGTCACGACCGAGGGGAACGATTGTGAAAACGAGTCAAGGGCACTCTAGAAGTTGAAACAGAGGAAGAGCAAGCCCTCTGATCCCATGGGTGGCATAAGGATAGGCTGCCAGATATTTCCCCAGAAAGTCCTCTGGGGATGATGATTAAATTTTGGAATGATTCCCCCCTGTAGAAGACAAAAGAGTAAGAAAAAGATAGTACATTACTGTATGGAAGTCTGGGGTGCTGGGGAGAGTCATTAGGAAATCCCCATATTATTTTGCCCATATTTGGATCTTTTGAGGACTGTTTATGAGCAGACCTCAATTTGTGGGTAAATGATAAGAAGACCGTTACCCAAGAGGAAACTGAATATGTGAGTCTCTGGATACCCCAACCTTCTGATAAGGTATCCATGTTCGCTCTTAAGGAAAAGAAAGCTAAGAGCCCACCCGAAGAGGAGATTTGGTAGAGGATCCTCTGGGTGTGTCTGAGAGATCAGATCAGTTCTTAGGGCTGAATCTCTATACCTGGGATTAACTATATTATTCACAAAGGAAGAAAAGGAAATGATTCGAAGAGCAGGAATGAGAATCTGGGATCAACAGCACCAGGCAGGACCAAACGCACATGTGAAATGGCCCTTGCAAAGGCCCAATTGGAATAATCAGATGGCGGAGCACAGAGCCCATATGGCAGACCTACGAGCCATCATTGCGCATGGAATCAGAGAGTCTGTTCCCCGAGGACAGAATATTAACAAAGCATTCAATGAGAGACAGAGAAAAGACAAAACCCCAACTGATTGGCTTGAGAGATTATGTAAAAGCCTTCAACTGTACTCTGGAGTAGATCCAGCAGCTCCAGTGGGACAGGCATTATTAAAGACACAGTTTGTGGCAAAATCATGGGTGGATATCTGAAAGAAACTGGAAAAATTAGAAGACTGGCAAGAAAAAGGGCTAGAAAGGGAAACAAAAGCCTGGGAGACAGGTGCATTCAACAGGGAAAAAAAAAAAAAAAGAAATCAAAGGACAATGGAATGTTTTTAAGGAAGAATAGGGGGTGTCAGGGGCTCTATTTGCTGAGGACCACAAGAGTAATCGAGCCCTTGATAAAACTGAAGTTAGGTCCTCAGCGTCAGGAAGTAGAATTTTTAGTGGACTCGGGCTGAGAGATCTACAATCCAGTGATTGCCCCAGGGATGTAAGACAAGTAGTAGGGGCAAAAGGGGAAACATTTAAAGTACCTCTTGTGAAGGAGGTACTGATAGAATCTGAAGCAGCAAAATATGCTGTAGGATCGTTTTTGTTAGTTCCGGAGGCTGATCATAATTTATTAGGGGGAGACGTAATTATAGACTTAGGAAAAACCCTGGGCTGCCGGTAAGGGTAAAGCAGTGCCCCTTGTCACAAGAAGGTAGACGAGGATTAAGCAGAAATAGAAAGACTAATATCTAAGGGACTACTTCAGCCCTGTATGTCCACTTACAATACTCCAATATTGCCAGTAAAGAAATCTGATGGGACTTATAGTTTAGTACATAACCTCCGGGAGATAAACAAGAGAACTATTACTAGGTTCCCTGTGGTAGCTAACCCGCACACCTTATTGAGTCATTTGAGTCCAGAGTACCAGTGGTATAGTGTGCTAGACCTTAAGGATGCCTTTTGGGCATGTTCCCTGAAAGAGGAGTGCAGGGATTATTCTGCTTTTTAATGTGAAGATCCTGACACCCATAAAAACCAATAGTTGAGATGGACTGTATTACCACAGGAATTTACAGAGTCTCCCAGTCTTTTTGGACAAGCACTAGTACAGATCTTGAGAAATTATTAGTTAGGCAAAGAAGCTATTTTAGTTATTTTAGAAAGAATCATCTTTAAACTCCCCGATGGGAGGTTCCTTTTCTTGTCTTATTTAAGGACCAATTTCCCAGGATCAGTGGGAAGCTGCAGAGGTCCCAGGAGAACTGAAACTTCAGCTGCATAAAAAGCGACATGTTAACTGAGGAGTGGAGTGTAGTGATTTCCTTTTTGTAAAATATTAGAGTTTAATGTTTACATTGTGATCGTCAGAAAGGTGTAAGATAATCGGTGGGGCTGTAATATCTATTTTAAAGTAACAGAATGTGAAATAGAAATACCTTAGAAGTATAGAACAATCTGAGTCGAGTGGGGACTGTAATTTAAGTTTATAAAAGGGTGCTTTATACGTAGAAGGCCCGGAGAACCGAGACCTGGTTGTGAAAGCCAGTGTTTCAGGCATCCTGTGGGTGCTAGAGGAAAAGGCAAGAGGAAAGAGGCCTAAAAGGAGACAGAGGCAATCGGACTGAACCAATCAGACCTGTGAATAGCTCAAAGTGGGTTTGTTCGAAAACCAGTGTAACCCCATGCCTCTTTAAAGCTATTTAATGCCAGCAGTGAATATTGTATTCAGGTAACCGTTGTTCCATGCATTTTATAATCACCCTGAAGATTTTGTCTATAATCATTGGAATACCAGCACTGTGCCACATGTGCAGTTGCTTTCCTGTGGGAGTTATCTCCAATACCATGCTCTTGGCCTCGTCACCTCCCTTTAAAAATACATTCTGTCGGTCTAAGTTATACCACTACGTATGGGAGCTACAAGAAAGCAGCAGTAAGACAGTAGTAAGTGGGTCCCAATGTAGTCTATCATCCAGCACTGTGTCACAATTGCACCTGCTTTCCTGTGGGAGATATCTTCAATAACACTCACTTGTACCGCTCAACTAGCAACGAAAAAATAAAAACTGTCAGTTAAGTTTTAGTACTGGCTTGGGAGCTACAAGAAAGCAGGAAGGCAGACCTCAACTACAGTGTTCAGTAGATCCCCATGTAGTCTATCAGAAAGCATTGTGTCACATTCGCAGCTGCTTTCCTGTGGGAACTATATCCAATCCCAGTCACTTGGACTGCTCAACGCTCATTGAAAAAATATTTGCTGTCTGTTAATTTATACCACTGAGTATGGGAGCTACAAGAAAGCAGAAAGGAAGACCCTATCTACAGTACTAATTTGGTAACCATGTAGTCTATCAGCCAGCACTGTATCACATTTGCCGCTGCTTTCCTTTGGGAGCTATCTCCAATCCCACTCACTTGTTCTGCTCAGCTCCCATTGAAAAAATACATGTTTTCCATGAAGTTATACCACTTTGTATGGGAGCTACAAGAAAGCAGGAAGGCAGACCACACCTACAGTAGTAAGTAGACCCCCATGTAGCCTATCAGCCAGCACTGTGTCACATTTTCACATTCCTTCCAGTGAAAGCTATCTACAATCCCACTCACTTGGACTGCTGAACTCCCATTTGAAAAAATACAGACTGTCGGTAGAAGTTATTCCACTGCGTATGGGAACTACAAGAAAGCAGGAAGGCAGACATCACCTACAGTATTAAGTAGGTCCCCATTTAGTCTATAAGCCAGCACTGTGTCACATTTGCAGCTACTTTCCTGTATGAGCTATCTCCAATCCCACTCAGTTGGACTGTTCAACTCCCTTTGACAAAATATATGCTGTCGTTTAAGTTATAGCACTGCGTATGGGAGCTATAAAAAAGATGAAAGAAAGACCCCACCTACAGTAGTAAGTGTGTCCCCATGTAGTCTATCAGCCAGCACCATGTCACATTAGCACATGCTTTCCTTTGGGAGCTATCTTCAATTCCACTCTCTTTGACTGCTCAGCTCCCATTGAAAATATACATTTTGTCGGTAGAAGTTATACCACTGTGTCAGGGAGCTAAAAGAAAGCAGGAAGGAAGACCCCAACTACAGTGTTAAGTAGGTCCCCATGTAGTCTATCAGCCAGCACTGTGTCACATTTTCACCTGCTTTCTTTTGGGAGCTATCTCCAATCCCACTCACATGACCTACTCAGTTCCTATTAAAAACTACATGTTTTCCGTTAAGTTATACCACTGGGTATAGAAGCTACAATAAAGCAGGAAGGCAGGCCCCTCCTACAGTAGTAACTAGGACCCCATGTAGTCTATTAGCCAGCACTGTGTCACATTTGCAGCTGCTTTCTTTTGAAAGCTGTCTCCAATAACACTCACTTGTACTACTCAGGTCCTACTGAAAAAATATGCTGTCAGTTAAGTTATACCACTGCGTATGGGAGCTACAAAAAAGGTGGAAGGCAGACCCAATCTACTTTAGTAAGTAGGCCCCCATGTAGTCTATCAGCCAGCAGAGTGTCACATTTGCATCTGCTTTCCTGTTGGCACTGTCTCCAATCCCACTCACCTGGACTGCTCATCTCCCATTGAAAAAATACATACTGTCGGTAGAAGTTATACCGATTCATATGGGATCTAAAACAAAGCAGGAAGGCAGACTCCTCTTACAGTAGTAAGTAGGATCCCATGTAGTCTCTAAGCCAGCACTGTTTCACATTTGCAGCTGCTTTCCAGAGGGCGCTATCTCCAATCCCACTCACTTGGACTGCTCAACTCCCATTAAAAAAGTACCTGCTGCCGGTAGAAGTTATACCACTGCCTATGGCAGCTACAAGAAAGCAGGAAGGGAGGCCCCACCTATAGTAGTAAGTAGGTCCGCCTGTAGTCTTTGAGCCAGCACTGTGTCACCTTTGAATCTGATTTCCTTTGGAAGATATCTCTAATCCTACTCACTTGGACTGCTTTGATTTCTCTGAAAAAATACATACTGGCAGTAGAAGTTATACCACTGTGTATTGGAGATCTAAGAAAGCAGGAAGGCAGAGCCCACCTACAGAAGTAAGCAGGTCCCCATGTAGTCTATCTGCCAGAACTGTGTCTCATTTTCAGCTGCTTTCCTGTGGAAGCTACCTCCAATACCACTCACTTGGATTGCTCAGCGCCCATTGAAAAAATACATGCTTTCCGTTAAGTTAAACCAATACTTATGGGATCTGCAAGAAAGCAGGAAGGCAGAACCCACCTATAGTACTACGTAGGTCCCCATGTAGTCTACAAGCCAGCACTGTGTCACCTTTGAAGCTGCTTTCCTGTGGGCGCTATCTCTAATCCCACTCACTTGGAAGTCTCACCTCCCATTGAAAAAATACAGACTGTCGGTAGAAGTTATACCACTGCGTATCGGAGCTACAAGAAAATAAGAATGCAGACCCCACCTACAGTAGTAAGTAGGTCCCCATGTAGTCTCTCAACCAGCAATGTGTAACCTTTGAAATTGCTTTCCTGTTGGAGCTATCTCCTATCCCACGCTCTTGGCCTCGTCAGCTCCCATTGTAAAAATACATGCTTTCCTTTATAGTACTGCGTATGGGATCTATAAGAAAGCAGGAAGGCAGACCCCACCTACAGTAATAAGTAGGTCCCCATGTAGTCTATTAACCAGCACTGTGTCACATTTGCAGCTGCTTTCCTGTGAGCGCTATTTCCAATCCCAGTGACTTGGGCTACTCAACTCCCATTGAAAAAATATATGCTGCTGCTTAAGTTATACCACTTCCTATGGGAGCTAAAAAAAAACTGGAGGGTAGACCCCAGCTACAGTAGTAGGTTTGTCCCCATGTAGTCTATGAGCCAGCACTGTGTCACATTTGCAGCTGATTTTCTATGGAAGCTATCTCCAATAACACTCACTAAATCTGATCAGGTCCCATTGAAAACATATATGCTCTCGGTTAAGTTACACCACTTCTTATGGGAGCTACAAGAAAGCAGGAAGGAAGACTGCATCTACAGTATCAAGTAGGTTTACATGTAGTCTATCAGCCAGCACTGTCACATTTGCAGGTGCTTTCCTTTAGAAGCTATCTCATAACACACCTACAGTAATAAGTAGGTCCCGATGTAGTGTATCAGCAAGCACTGTTTCACATTTTCAGCTGCTTTCCTGTGGGACCTATCTCCAATACCACTTGGACCGCTCAACTCTAGTTGAAAAAATACAGACTGCAGGTAGAAGTTATACCACTGCGTATGGGACCTATAAGAAAGCAGGAAGGCAGACCTCACCTACAGTAGTAAGTAGGTCCCCATTTTGTCTATCAGCCACCACTGTTATATCTGCAGCTTCTTTCCTGTGGGAGCTATCTCCAATTCAACACTCTTGGCCTCATCAGCTCAATTAAAAATAAAGAATGTCGGTAGAAGTTATACCACTGCGTGTGGTAGCTACAAGAAAGCAGGAAAGCAGATCCCACCTATAGCAGTAAGTAGGTCCCCATGGAGTTTATCAGCCAGCACTGTGTCACGTTTGCAGCTCCTTTCCTTTGGGAGCTATCTTTAATCCCACTCACTTGGACTGCTCAACTCCCATTGAAAAAATACAAACTCTTGGTAGAAGTTATATCACTGCATATGGGAGATAGAAGAAAGAAGGAAGGCAGACCCCAACTACAGTGTTAAGTAGGTCCCCATGTAGTCTATCAGCCAGCACTGTGTCACGTTTGCAGCTGCTTTCCTGTGGGAGCTATCTCCTATCCCACTCACTTGGACTGCTCAGCTCCCATTGAAAAAATACATGCTGGCGATAGACGTTTTAGCAGTGCGTAGGGGAGCTGCAAGAAAGCAGGAAGGAGGACCCCACCTTCAGTAGTAAGTAGGTCTCCATGTAGTCTCTCAGCCAGCACTGTGTCAACTTTGCAGCTGCTGTCCTTTGGCAGTTATCTCCAATCCCACATTCTTCGCTTCGTCAGCTCCCTTTAAAAAAAAAATTTGTCGGTAGAAGTTATACCACTGTGTATGAGAGCTACAAAAAGCAGGTACGCAGACCCCACCTACACTAGTGAGTAGACCTACATATAGTCTATGAGCCAGCACTGTGTCACATTTGCACCTGCTTTCCTGTGGGAGCTATCTCCAATAACACTCACTTGGACTGCTCAGGTCCCATTGAAAAAATATATGCTGTCGCTTAACTTATAGCACTGTGTATGGTAGCTACAAAAAAGATGAAAGGCAGAGGCCACCTACAGTAGTAAGTAGATCTCCATGTAGTCTATCAGCCAGCACTGTATGACATTTGCAGCTGCTTTCCTATGGGAGCTAATTCCAATCCCACTCACTTGGACTACTCAGCTCCCATTGAAAAAATAGAGACTGCAGGTAGAAGTTATACAACTGCATATGGAACTAAAAGAAAGCAGGAAGGCAGACCCCACCTCCAGTACTATGTAGGTCCCCATGTAGTCTATCAGCCAGCACTGTGTCACATTTGCAGCTGCATCCTGTGGGAGCTATCTCCAATCCCACTCACTTGGACTGCTCAACTCCCATTGAAAAAATACATGCTTTCCGTTTAGATATAGCATGAGTATATGATCTACAAGAAAGCAGGAAAGCAGACCCCACCTACAGCAGTAAGTACGTCCCCATGTAATCTATCAGCCAACACTGTTTCACATTTGCAGCTGCTTTCCTGTGGGGACTATCTCCAATCCCACTCACTTGGACTGCTCAGGTCCCATTGAAAAAATATATGCTGTCCGTTAAGTTATACCACTGCGTACGGGAGCTACAAAAAAGTAGGAAGGCAGACCCTACCTACAGCAGTAAGTCGGCCGCCATTTCGTTTTTCAGCAAGCACTGTGTCACATTTGCAACTTATTTCCTTTAGGAGCTATACCCAATCCCACTCACTTGAACTGCTCAACACCCATTGAAAAAATACAGACTGTCGGTCGAAGTTATACCACTGAGAATGAGAGCTACAATAAAGAAGGAAGGAAGACCTCACCTACAGTAGTAAGTAGATCCCCATGTAGTCTATCAGCCAGAACTGTGTCACATTTGCACCTACTTTCCTGTGGGAGCTATCTCCAATCCCACGCACTTGACCTGCTCACTTGCCTTTGAAAAAATACAGGCTGTCAGTAGAAGTTATACCACTGAGTATGTGCAGAGAGTTTTTTGGAGACTTGGCTAGAGGAAAGAGGACATGATAGAATAAAGCTGGTTAGGCAGCAAGCATTAAGCGATAAGATATTGGACGTGCTGTCCTTGAGCAAGCAAGTTGTATGATAACAGGATGAGAAAACAGGAACTTAGTTTTGGTTGAGCACGCATCAGCAGCATAGAGTAAGAATAAAAACGATGAGCGTGACTGGTTCCAATCCACCCCGCTGGCTCCTACCATCTCAAAAGTAATGCTCCCCCCCCCCGCATGTAGAAAATGACCGTGGAGGCACGGACGGAGTACGGGAACCATATGAGCCATCAGCCCCTCCTGGGGAACGAGAGTGCCAGCCTAAAGAGCCCCCGCCTCCACCCCCCCTACATGGTGAGCCTGTCCCTGGGGCAGAGAGAGAACTCTGGGAGGCCATCGCAGAGAGAGAACCATCGGAGGCCATCGCAAGGGAGCGGAGGGAGGCTTGGGCTGCACTCGCAAAGGATTGTCTGGGAAAAGGGGATGGCGATGCACTGGAAGCAGACAGAACTTTGGCGTTGCCACTGGTATTCCAACTCATTGCGGGGGGAGGTATGCAAGCAACAATTTCTGCTCTGGATTAGAAGTTGTTATCCCAGTTGCGGTCCACAGTCAACCAGTTCAGGGTAAATAGTGAACCAGTGAAACAAATGATTGACTATGTATGGGGAACCCAGTTGCTACTGCCCGCTGACTGTCGAGGCATAGTAAAACTTATTTATACACAACATCAGCAGCTGTTATTTAATGCACATTGGCAGACATTAGTGAATGAAAGTGTCGCAACTCAGCATCAGCAAGGCGACCCTCTCTATGGTGTGATGGTGGAAGAGCTGATGGGTTTGGGACCCTTCCTCCGTACGGAGGCTCAGGCTTTGATAGGGCCTGATAAGTGTAGAGAGGCAATGCGATTAGTAAGGGAGGCTATGGAAAAGGTAAAGGACCCAGGTGGAGTGCCAATAAATATGGGAATCAAACAAGGTCGGGATGAAACGTTCGGGACCTTTATTGATAAAGTTGCCTCCGCCATAGAGAGGGCTGGAGTTCCGGAATATATGCGTGGCGCCTTGCTAAAACAATGCGCCCTACAGAATTGTAAACCAACTACCAGGACAGTATTGAGTACGTTAGGAGCCAATTGTAAGTGTATGGCCCAGGTCCCGACAGGTCAACAAGCTTTTCTCGTGGAAGCTATTAAGGAATTGGGATTGGGATTAAAGGAACAGGCGAAAGCAACTCAGAATCAGGTGTTAGCCGCCTTTGCACCCCTTCAAGCATCTGCTGTGACCACTCAAATGGGCTCTTCCAGTGGACGAATAAAGTGTTACCGGTGTGGCGGAATGGGACATTTCCGTCGTGAATGTAATGCTACAGGAATCTGGTGTCAAAAATGCCAAACGGACAATCACAACACCGGGGCATGTTGTCGCAGGTCGGGAAAATCCAATTCGAGCGTGTCGAACCGCAGCGGCTGCGCACAGACACATGTCGCCGCTGCAGCTCAACAGATGTCAGCAGCTGCCTCCAGCCAGCTACAAGTGGGAGCCTCGGAATGGACCTGGCAGCAGCAGTAGCTGTTACCTTGGGCTTGTTGACAACAAGCCCACAGAAGATACCCACCGGAGTGAAAGGTCCAATCACTGTAGGGGGACGAACAGTGGGTGCATTGTTGTTAGGACGCTAGTCGACTACCATGCTTGGAGTCTTTGTTCTCCCCGGAGTTATCGATGCAGATTATTTGGGAGAAATTATGATCATGGCCCACACTCCCTTTCCACCAATACAAATGATGAAAAATCAGAGAACCGCGCAATTAATACCATTGGAACAAATGTCAAAAGGAATAAGACCAATAAAAGAGGACTTAAGAGGAGAAGGGGGATTTGGCTCCACGGGAGGACTTACACTGTTGACTATGGATCTCAGTGAAAGGGCTAGATGCAAAATAGACCTTGAATTTCAAGGACAAAAAGGGTCCTTGATGGGATTATTGGACACGGGGGCAGATTCCAGCATTATCAGCCCAAGATGTTGGCCACAACACTGGCCCCTGCAACTGGCAGCAACTACTGTGACTGGGGTAGGAGGACTTACTCTGGCTAGTCGCTCTCCACCCATCTTGGTTCATGTGGATGAGAAACCCATAACTGCTAGTTTTTCTGTTGTGCAGCTGCCTCCAACCGTGCAATGTCTTATTGGTCGAGACATACTAGCCCAGATAGGAATGGTCCTAACAAATGAGCACCCTTTGGCATAATGGCCGTTGCATGGACTTTCCCACTTCCTATTACCTGAAAAACAGCCGAGCCAGTATGGGTTAAGCAATGGCCTTTAAAAAGGGAAAGTCTTGAGCATGCTCATGAGTTAGTGCAAGAGCAACATGCCCAAGGACATTTAAAGTTATCTACAAGCCCGTGGAACACTCCTATATTTGTTATTAAAAAGAGATCTGGCAAGTATCGTTTGTTACATGACCTACGTGCAGTAAATGAACAAATGGAACCTATGGGAACCTATGATTCCACAGGGTTGGCCACTGTTAATCGTAGATCTAAAGGACTGCTTTTTTACCATTGCCTTACATCAGCGGGATACACAATGGTTTGATTTTACCTTGCCTGCAATAAATAGAGAAGGTCTCGACCATTGTTTTGAATGGACAGTTTTGCCGCAAGGCATGCGTAACAGCCCAACTATCTGTCAGCTGTATGTTGACGCAGCTTGACAACCCTTTCGATGACCATGGCCTAACGTTATCAGAACAGCTGGTAGTACCACAGAAGCTACAGCTCCAACTACAAATAAAAACCCCGAATGATGCTCAGAAGCTTTTAGGGGATCTGCAATCGTTAAAACCAATAGTGGGAATACCCAACGAGTTGTTAGAAAAACTACGACCCCTTTTGAAAGGAACCAACCCCATGCGTCAAATACAGGTAACACCAGAGCTTCAGGATGCACTTCAACAAATTATGGACTGTGTCATACAAGGGCAGGTTCGACGTCACAGTGTTGACTTACCTATTGACTTAACCATCTGGTATAGCACAAAGTATTTGCTTGGGGCCTTGACACAATCTGAAAAGAAAATGGGGGAGGTATGGGTTCTAGAATGGATTTCCCCAGCCTTACAACAAACAAAAACTCTTTTTCAAAAAATTGAGATGTTGGCGGGACTAATAAAAAAGGGTCGTGAAAGAGCATTACAAGTAACTGGTGCTGAGCCGCATACGATAAGGATACCAATGAAAAAGGACTCTTTACCATGGTATTTAGACAATACAGAAGATCTTCAGGAGGCGCTCTTAGGTGGCTGCAGTATAGTAGCAACAGACAAAATAATAAAATCACCATTACAATGGCTAGGAAAATGCAATTGGCTAGTACGACCCAAACGAGAGTCGATCCCCATCACGGATGCGTTGATAGCATACACGGATGCAGGAAGAAAGACTAGAATGGCGGCAATAACCTGGCAAGAGGAAGGGGAGTGGAAGCACCAACTAATAAAAGCAGAAGAGAAAGACACATTACAAACCTTGGAACTGTTGGCAGTAGTATGGGCCATGATGAACCTGAAAGGGCCCCTGAATGTGGTTACAGACTCGTTCTATGTCGCGGGTATCGTAGAGAGAATCGAGGACGCCTCCATTAAGGAAGTGCAGAATCCCAGACTAGAAAGAAAGAAAGAAAGCTTAGGGAGCATGTTTATGCCATTATACATATCAGGAGCCATAAATGGGACATTGGGCTGGGAGAAGGTAATGCTAGGGCAGATAAGCTGGTCACAGTGACACATAACACGCCTCTGTCCAAACAGATACTAGCCAGAGAAGCGCACTCCCTTTTTCATCACAATGCACGGGGCTTATACCGAGAGTTTCAATTATCGCTAAAGGATGCAAAGGCTATTGTTAGACTTTGTCCCATTTGTAGCCATCACAATGGAGGTGTTGGCTTACGCTTGGGGATGAACCCTAGAGGATTATCTGCAAATGAAGTTTGGCAGATGGATTTCACTCATGTGGCAGAGTTTGGAAGACTAAAATATGTGCATGTAACCATAGACACAAGGAGCAAATTCGTTTGGGCAAAAGCACAGACAGGGGAGAGGGCCATACATGTGGAGTGTCATTTATATAGTAGTTTTGCGGTAATGGGAATTCCTCAGAAAATAAAGACAGAGCATGGGCCGGCCTATATAAGTAGAAGCATAGAACAGTTCACGAGTCAATGGGGAGTTGAATATGTAAAAGGGATTCCCCATTCCCCCACAGGACAGGCCATAATAGAAAGAGCTAATGGGACTCTCAAAAGATATCTTGGTAAATATGGGGATGTTAAAGACCCACATATGAAATTGTTGAAGGCTTTATTTGTTATGAACCACCTGTGTGTGTTTGAGGAACAGAAGGTACCACCTGTAATAATACATCATAATTCAAAGGCACAAAAGGAGGGGAAGAAAGAAATAAATATGGGTTAAATATCGTGACCCTTAAACAGGGATATGGCAGCCTCCGGCCAAAGTATAATACTGGGGACGTGGGTATTTGTGTGTTGATTCTCCCACAGGATCCATTTGGGTGCCAGCCAGGTGGACAACAGCTGTCCTTGAAGCTGCGAAGATCAAACCATCTGACAAAAAAGGACAAGACGAGATTGAAGAATAAATACACCCTCGTCTTGCGGTCGTTAGAGGACTGACTAACAATCTAAAGACTGAAGGTTATGCAAGAAAAAGACTGTTTAATGAATAATAATGAGGTTTTTTGTTATAACCATAGCTTTTATTGTAACTATAATTGCTAAAAGCTTGACACATTTTAATCAGCCTAGAGATAATATTTGGATAACCTTTGCTAATCAAACTGGTCAATCATCTCTTTGTCTTAGTTTGGGAGGGGTTACTAATCCTTTTAAAACATGTTTCATAGGATTGCCCGTGTGGAATCCGGAGGAATTTTGTGGACTAGTAGACAATAACACCTTGTGTAATAGGACGGGGCTGAACACAGTTAGCGATGATCACGATCATTTGGACGGGAAACGTCAATGTGAGATAATTAAGTCCCTTAATGCCACATTAGCCTCACCCCCTGAGGAAACAGACTTGTTTGGAAGTGCCAATGCAAGCTTCGGTACTAATTGAACTGGGGGAAATAGGATAAGTTTTATGTCACGGGATATCCATGACTTTAATAGAAATCGAAAGTATTGGGCCACCTTAGACTCTGAAGTCAGAAACAATATTTAAGCAATTGTATTCCAGCTGTAATGTCTCTAGTATTACATCACCCAAGAAACTGCCCACGGGTATATTTTAAATCTGTGGAGAAAGGGCCTGGAACGGAATACCAGTAAATCCCCCGGGTGGACCCTGTTATTTGGGGAAACTCTTTATTCCACCCTAACTTAACCACGGTAATGCAGCTTGCTGACCATAATAATAGCTCCCGCAAAAAATGTAGTTATTATGAGTTTGATTGTACTGATATTGGTCCCCCACGATTTTTGAGTGAACTGAAGCAAGTCATAGTTGCCACCCTTTCACAATAGGCCCTTGATTGCGAAATGTAATAATGTATGGAATTGGCTTTATGGGTATTGTTTTATTTGTATTGTAAGTGTTTCACTGTTTTATAAATTATATTCAACGGACAATAGAAAGAACTCTTGAGAGGATGTTGCAGACTAATATCATTTTCCAAAAAGAAAACGGGGGAAATGCGAGGAGTTTTGTGGAGACTCGGCTAGAGGAAAGAGGACATGATAGAATCCAGCTGGTTAGTCAGTAAGCATTAAGCGATAAGATATTGGACTCCTGCTCAGGGACGTGAGAACAATATAGTTGTATGATAACAGGATGAGAAAACAGGAACTTAGTTTGGGTTGAGCAGTCGCAAGCATCCGAAGTATGTTGGAACAGGGGAAGGATTGACATTTAACTGGAAACCAATGATGAGCTTAGCTTTTGCAATATGTATGAGCCTGATTATTGTATCTTTAAAAGAGTTGTATCTTTCCAAATAAAGTTCAGACTTGCTCAGCACTACAGGGTATGACTGTCTCCCATCGTCTTCAGCAAGTATGGGACTTAAAAGAAAGCAGGAAGGGAGACCCCACCTACAGTAGTAAGTAGGTCCCCATGTAGTCTGTCAGCCAGCACGGTGTCACATTTGCAGCTGCTTTCCTGTTGGCGCTATCTCACATCCCACTCACTTGGACTGCTCTACTCCAACTGAAAAAAAATATGCTGTCGGATGAAGTTATAACACTGCGTATGGGAGGTACAAGAAAAAAGAAAGGCAGACCAAACCTACAGTAGTAGGTAGGTTCCCATGTAGTCTATCAGCAAGCACTGTGTCTCATTTGCAGCTCCTTTCCTGTGGGAGCTATATCCAATCCCACTCACTTGGACTGCTCAGCTCTGATTGAAAAAATACATGCTTTCCGTTAAGTTATAGTAATATGCATGGGATCTACAAGAGAGCAGGAAGTCAGACCCGACCTACAGTAGTAAGTAGGTCCTCATGTAGTCTATCAGCCAACACTCTGTCATATTTGCACCTACTTTCCTATGGGTGTGGAGAAAAAATGAAAGAGCATGGACATGGATCCCGGGGTATAATGTCATGGCTGTTGGGGCAAGGCAGCCTGAGCTCCAATTATATGAATTTAATGCACAATCAAAACCAGAGTCAGAGCCCTGGTTAAAGCAGTTGCTGTCATGTAGACAGCAGGCTGCTTTCTGTTCCCTCAAGGTCGTGCTATTTTCGACTAAAAGTGGTAAACAACTTTGGGGAAAAAAAAGATGGGAAAATGTGATGGAGCTTACTTATTGCAGAAACCGCAAGTAGGATGAACAAGAAAATGAAATCTATTAGCTGCTATTGCTGAGCTAGCTTTGAAGCTGCTGTGTATATAAGTTAGAGCATGCTCTCAATAAAGCAGAAGATTTCTGCTATCACTAACATTGAGTAGGACTGATTTCTTCCCACCCAGCTGAGAATCGAACCCTGGGTTGATCGCCGCATGAAGTAGGCTTAGAGCTGGTTTTTCAGGCTTCGAGCCTGGGTTTTTCAGACTTAGAGTCTGGTTCATATTTCAGGCTTTGAGCCTGGTTTCAGGCTTCGAGCCTGGTTTTCAGACTTCGAGTCTGGTTCATTTTTCAGGCTTCAAGCCTGGTTTCAGGCTTCGAGCCTGGTTTGCAGACTTCGAGTCTGGTTTTTAGGCCAAGAGCAGAAAACTTCGCGGCATATGGCGCCCGAACAGGACCATCACTGTGTGTTACCGGGTAAAGAGCCTGCCTGCTGGGAGTTGAGACTTGAAAATTCGGAGGCAGAGGCAGTCGTCGTCGGAGGAAGCCTGTCGGATACCAAGCAGAGGTTGCTGTACCCGGGGGAGTGACTATAGGTTGCGGTGAGACGAGGAGTCGGCAACATGCATAAGGAGGTAGCATTCTCACTTTTACATCGCTTTTTAGAAAAGCGGGAGGTGGACTTTAAATTGACCGATTTGTCTGGTCTACTTGTATATGGTAATTCTAAAGGCTTTTTTAAGGACGCTGAGAAATATTTTGATGAGGAGGAGTGGAGAGTATATAAGACTTGTCTTTGGGACTTGGTTATAGATGAAGATAAGACTGCTCAGAAACTGATGAAACAGTGGAGAGAGGTCATTAACCTTCTGAAGATATATAAGATGGAAAAGGATTTGGCTGCTGCTGTTACTCAGCGACTTGATATGCCTGAGACTGCAGCCGAGCCAACAGCTGGACTGTTTGTTATCGGGACTAATTATGTCTCACCTCCCTTTTCTGGTGAGTGGCGAGAAATTCGAAACCTTCTCTATGAAGCCACTATTAGTGGTAATAAGGACAATAGTAAGATCAGTAAAGATTTAGGTCTCCTTTGGAGAGACCTGCTAAATGGAGACGGGACAAAGGGGAAAAGTCAGCCGCCTCGTTGGCCACTGAAGATGAGTGATCTACGTGGAGGAGTGGCAGAAATGAGAGCTAGAAGACGGAGTCTGTTGAGGAGACGGGAGACATATGAAATTGTTGAAGACTTTATTTGTTATGAACCAGCTGTGTGTGTTTCGGGAACAGGAGCTACCACCTTGTAATAATGCATCATAATCCAAAGGCACAAAAGGAGGGGAAGAAAGAAATATGGGTTAAATATCGTGAGCCTAAAACAGGGATATGGCAGCCTCCGGCCAAAGTATTATACTGGGGACGTGGGTATTTGTGTGTTGATTCTCCCACAGGATCCATTTGGGTGCCAGCCAGGTGGACAACAGTTGTCCTTGAAGCTGCGGAGATCAAACCATCTGATGAAAAAGGACAGAAAGAGATTGCAGAATAAATATACCCTCGTCTTGCGGTCATTGGAGGACTGGCTAACAATCAAAAGACTGAAGATTATACAACAAAAAGACAGTGAATTTAATGAATAATAATGAGGTGTTTTGTTATAACCATAGCTTTTAATGTAACTACAAAAGTTAACAGCTTGACGCATTTTAATCAGCCTAGGGATAATATTTGGATAACCTTTGCTAATGAAACTGGTCAATCATCTCTTTGTCTTAGTTTGGGAGGGGTTACTAATCCTTTTAAAACGTGTTTGATGGGATTGCTTGTGTGGAATCCGGAGGAATTTTGTGGACTAGTAGACAATAACACCTTGTGTAATAAGACGGGGCTGAACAGAGTTAGTGATGATCACGATCATTAGGACGGGAAATGTCAATGTGAGATAATTAAGTCCCTTAATACCACATTAGCCTCACCCCCTGAGGAAACAGACTTGTTTGGAAGTGCCAATGCAAGCTTTGGTACTAATGGAACTGGGGGAAGTAGGATAAGTTTTATGTCACGGGATATCCATGACTTTAATAGAAATCGAAAATATTGGGCCACCTTAGACTCTTCTTTGAAGTCAGAAACGATATTTAAGCAATTGTATTCCAGCTGTAATGTCTCTAGTATTACATCACCGAAGAAATTGCCCACAGGTATATTTTTAATCTGTGGAGAAAGGGCCTGGAACGGAATACCAGTAAATCCCCCGGGTGGACCCTGTTATTTGGGGAAACTCTCTTTATTCCACCCTAACTTAACCACGCTAATGCAGCTTGCTGACCATAATAATAGCTCCCGCAAAAAACGTAGTTATTATGAGTTTCATTGCACTGATATTGGTCCCCCACAATTTTGGAGTGCAGTTGCCACCCTTTTGCCAGGAGGAGCAGCCAATAAGGCCATGAACTTGGCTTAAAAGTTAGGATGTTGGACTAAAGATGAGTTAAATAAAACCTCAGAAATGATTGATATGTTAACAGCTGACGTTCAAAGTGTAAATCATGCGGTGTTACAAAATAGAGTTGCCATAGACTTTTTATTATTAGCCCACAGAAATGGATGTGAAGAATTTGAGGGCATGTGTTGTACGAACCTGTCGAACCATTCCACCTCGATACATGCCAAACTGAAAGAACTTCAACAGGGATTACATCAGTTGAAACAAGAAGGGGGATTAGGACTTGAAGAATGTCTTAAGGGATGGGGAATAGGCCCTTGGTTACAAAATGTTATAATGTATGGAATTGACTTTATGGCTATTTTTTTATTTGTATTGTTAGTATTTCACTGTTTTATAAATTGTATTCAACGGACAATAGAAAGAACACTTGAGAGGATGTGGCAGGCTAATATCATAGTCCAAAAAGAAAACGGCGGAAGTGTAGCGAGCTTTGTGGAGACTTGGCTAGAGGAAAGAGGACATGATAGACTACTGCTGGTTAGGCAGTAAGCATTAGGCGATAAGATATTGGACCCTTGCTCAAGGACGTGGTGTCCTTGAGCAAGAGAGTTGTATGATAATAGGATGAGAAAACAGGAACTTAGTTGTGGTTGAGCAGCAACAAGCATCCGAAGTATGTTGAAACAGAGGCAGGATTGACATTTAACTGGGAACCAATGATGAGCTTAGCTTTTGCAATATGTATGAGCCTGATTATTGTATCTATAAAATAGTTGTATCTTTGCAAATAAAGTTGAGACTTGCTCAGCACTATAGGATGTGACTTTTTCCCGTTGTCTTCAGCAAGTATGGTAGGTACAAGAAAGCAGGAAGGGAGACCCCATCTACAGTAGTAACTAGGTCCCTATGTAGTCTATCAGCCAGCACTTTTTTATATTTTCAGCTATTTTCCTGTGGGAGTTATCTACAGTCCAATGCACTTGGCCTGTCCAGCTCACTTTGAAAAAATACATGCTGCCGGTAAAACTTACGCCACTGCATCTGGGCACTACAAGAAAGCAGGTACGCAGACCCCACCTAAAGTGATATGTAGGTCACATTGTAGTCTATCAGCTTGCACTGTGCAACCTTTGCAGCACTTTTCCTGTCGGAGCAATGTCCAATCCCATGCTCTTGTCCTGCTCACCGCCCATTGAAAATACATACTGTCCGTAGAAGTTATACCACTGCGTATGGGAGCTACAAGAAAGCAGGAACGAAGACCCCACCTTCAGTAGTAAGTAGGTCCCCATTGTGTCACATATGCAGCTGCTTTCCTGTGGGCGCTATCTCCAATCCCAGTCACTTGGACTGCTCAACGCCAATTGAAAAACTCTATGCTGTCAGTTAAGTTATACCACTGCATATGGGAACTACAAGAAAGCAGGAAGGTAGACGTCATCTACAGTAGTAAATAGGTCCCCATGGAGTCTCTCAGCCAGCACTGTGTCACCTTTGAAGCTGCTTTCCTGTGAGAGCTATCTTGAATTCCACGCTCTTGGCCTCGTCAGCTCCCTTTAAAAATAGAGATTGTCAGTAGAAGCTATACCACTGCGTATGGGAGGTACAAGAAAAAAAAAAGGCAGACCCCATCTACAGTGTTAAGTAGGTCCCCATGTAGTCTATCAGCCAGCACTGTTTCACATTTGCAGTTCTTTTCTTGTGGGCGCTATCTCCAATCCCTGTCGTTTGGACTGCTCAGGTCCCATTGAAAAAATATATGCTGTCGCTTGAGTTATACCACTGCGAATGGGAGCTACAAAAAGGCTGGAAGGCAGACCCCACCTACAGTAGTAAGTAGGCCCAAATGTATTCTATCAGCCAGCACTGTGTTACATTGGCAGATTCTTTCCTGTGGGAGCGATCTCCAATCCCACTCACTTGGACTGCTCAAATCCCATTAAAAAAATACATACTGGCGGTAGAAGTTATACCACTGCCTATGGGAGCTACAAGCCAGCACGAAGGGAGACCCCACCTACAGTAGTAAGTATATCCCCATGTAGTCTCTCAGCCAGCAGTGTGCCACCTTTGCACATGCTGTGCTGTGGGAGCTATCTCCAATCCCACGCTCGTAACCTCGTCAGATCTCTTTAAAAACACATTGTGTCGGCAGAAGTTATACCACTGTGTATGAGAGCTACAAGAAAGCAGGAAGGCAGACCCCACCTAAAGTGGTATGTAGGTCACATTGTAGTCTATCAGATTGTACTGTGCAACTTTTGCAGCTTTTTTCCTGTGGATGCTATCTCCAATCCCAGTCACTTGGACTGTTCAACTCCCATTGAAGAAATATATGCTGTCAGTTAAGTTATATCACTGCGTATGGGAGTGTAGTGGTTCTGGGATGGTAGTGATTTTCCACAGCAGCTCCTGCAGTGCTATGCTTACTGTTGATATCAATATTATGACTACCGCTCGCATAGCATCAGGGCTGTCCCTCCAGCATTCCTTCCCCCACCTTCACCAATAGCTGTGGATGGGCATGGTCTTGGGAGGGACCACGGCCAGGACAGCTGACCCAGGCTGACCAAGGAGATACTCCATACCATATGACGTCAGCTCAGTGATATAAACTGGGGGAGAGGAGCAGGAAGGGGAGGCGGGATTCATTTCTGGCCTTCCAAAAGCAACCGCTACGCGTACTGAAGCCCTGCTTCTCGGGAGGTGGCCGGACATCGCTGCTGATGGGAAGTAGAGAGTAACAGCTTTATCTGCTTTTGCTTTGCTTCCAGAGCGCGGCTTTGCTGCGTATTTATTAAACTGCTTTTATCTCAACCCACGAGACTCCCATCTTATTTCCTCTCCTTCCCTGGCTTGCTGAGGAGGTGGGGGATAAAGCGGTGTGGTGGGCACCTGGCATCCAGCCAGGCTCAAACTACCACAGCCCTTTTGACGCCCAATGTGGGGAGAGATAAAAGCAGTTTTACATTAACTCCATTGCAATTACAGTAAGCCAATGAGTGCAAAGTTCCTGTGCTGGTCACGGAGCCTTGCTGTTATGCAGCTTATCTTACACTTTCTAATGTTTGGGAACACGATGCTACTAACATTGACTCTATGCTGTGCTTTAACCTTAATAGCTTTGCTAAGCTGGCTATATGATTTTATTTAAAAGGATGAAAGGGCCTAGGAACATGATGGCCCAAATAATAATAGCAAGTCTCATTCTGTTACTGATGGATTTACTGTGCTATGGGAGCTATCTTGTGGAGGCCATGGGACAAAGCATCTCTTTCTCCTCAACTCGGACTGATCTAGACAATTTTGTTATACAGACTTCCAAGGTCCTTAGTCACCCTTATATGAGAGTTTTAATATTACTAATTAACATGGTTGGTATATTATATATCTTGTGGAATCTGGACTCATCTGGGTATCAGAGAGTACAAATTTGCGATGGAAACATGTTAAAATGCCCCCTGAAGCGACCAGTCCCTGGGTGGCAGGGTGTGTCGATGAATTTGGGCAAATTCCTAGGACGGTTATCACCTCCTGTAACCTGGGATTTTACACCTGAACAGATAAAAAACCCTGCTTTACTGGCACGCTACCTGATAGAAGGGTGTCTTACCTACCCTAATGAGGCCCATCAGGTTCAGGCACTATACTGAGGCCTAGCCTCTGCCTACCGAGCTGCATTCCAGTCCTCTCAGAGAACTATGATTGAAGTGGAAACTCAAACGGTACCTGAGACCAACATAGTTGAGTCAGTCGCAGTCCAGCCCTCTCAGAGAACTATGGCCGAGGTGGAAATTCAAACTATAGCTGAGACTACCATGGTTGAGTCAGGGAATCAAACAACAACCACAGTGGTTGCCCCAGTAGTGAAAAAGAAGCAGTGGATAAGGAGGTCAAGTCCATATCATCGATTAGTAAGGGCAGAAGAGGAGGAAGAGGAAAGGCTAGAAGAAGAAACTGGTCCTTCGGTAAGGAGATCAGGAGAAGGAGTGAAAGAAATCAAAAAGGAAATGGAAACTACTCGGTCCCTCACCTCAACAGAACTTAGAGATATGCGAAAAGATTACAGTCGCCAGCCAGGTGAGCGGATTGGTGCCTGGCTGCTCCGATGTTGGGATAACGGGGCTGACAGTCAGCAATTGGAAGGCAGAGAAGCCCAACAGCTAGGATCTCTTGCTAGGGACCGGGAAATTGATAGAGGCATTGGAAAGAAGACCTCAATTTGTAGTCTCTGGAAACGGCTCCTCTCAAGTGTAAGGGCAAGATACCCATTCAAGAAAGACCTTGTAAATGCCCGAGGAAAGTGGACTAGAGCTGATGAAGGCATCCAATATCTAAGGGAATTAGCTGTGTTGGACGTCATCTATGGTGATCTAGATAATGCCGAGGCCTCCACAGATCCAGACGATGTCCAGTGTACACGGGCCATGTTGAGAAAAGTGATTCAGAGTGCCCCAGCTACATATTCTAATATCCTAGCAATGGTGTATCATCCAGACATGGATATAACAACAGTGGAGAGGGTATCTTCTTGATTACAGAACTATGAAGAGAGCCTCTGCACATCCTCATCAGTGTGGGATGATGGCCTGATTGTTAGATCTGCCTCAAGAATTCAGTCATCCACTGTCCCGACCAGGGGAAAAGGAAGTCCCAGACGCAGGAGTACACCGCGAAATGAACTCTGGCTCTTTTTGCGTGGCCAAGGAGAGGATATGAGGAAGTGGGATGGTGAACCCACTTTTAAGCTGGAAGCGCGTGTACGTGAACTAAGGGGGAAGACAGCTGTTAGAAAAGGACCACCCAAGAGGGCTGTCAGCATAGTTGCTGCCAAAACAAAAGAGGACAATCAACAATCTCCAAGACATAGAAGAACTGCAACTACTTCCTTTGATACCAATGAGGAGACTTCAGGTCTAAAATTGCAAGGATCAGATAGCGAATATTCTGATGAAGAACAGAAATAGAGGGTCCCTGCCTCCAGCCAGGAGGAGGAAAGGGATGACCGAATCTACTGGACTGTGTGGGTTCGATGGCCTGGCACATCAAACCCACAAAGGTATAAAGCCTTAGTAGACACGGGGGCACAGTGTACATTGATGCCATCAAGGTATAGAGGCACAGATTCTGTCTGGATCTCTGGAGTGACAGGGGGATGTGAAGAATTATCTGTATTAGAGGCTGAAGTGAGCTTAACAGGGGACAAATGGAAAAAACACCCCATTGTGACTGGTCCAGAGGCCCCTTGTATTCTTGGCATAGATTACCTCAGGAGAGGGTACTTCAAAGACCCCAAGGGGTATCGATGGGCTTTTGGTATAGCCACTGTAGATACAGAGAAAATCAAACAACTCTCTAATTTACCTGGCCTCTCAGAAGACCCTTTTGTTGTGGGATTGCTGCAAGTTCAAGAGCAACAGGTACCAATTGCTACCAGGACAGTGCACCGGAGGCAATATCGCACAAACCGAGATTCCCTGACTCCCATCCGTGAGTTGATTCATCAACTGGAGGCTCAAGGAGTAATTAGCAAAACTCATTCCCCATTTAATAGTCCCATATGGCCTGTGAAAAAATCTGATGGAGGGTGGAGGTTAACAGTAGACTATCGTGGCCTGAACGAAGTGACACCACCACTGAGTGCTGCTGTACCAGACATGTTAGAGCTCCAGTATGAACTGGAGGCAAAAGCAGCCAAGTGGTATGCTATGATTGACATCACTAATGCATTTTTCTCAATTCCATTGGCAGCAGAGTGCAGGCCACAATTTGCCTTCACATGGAGAGGTGTCCAATATACTTGGAATCGATTGCCCCAAGGGTAGAAACATAGTCCTACTATTTGTCATGGTCTAATCCAAACGGTGCTGGAAATGGATGAAGCCCCTGAACATTTACTGTACATTGATGACATAATTGTATGGGGCAACAAGGCAGAAGAAGTGTTTGAGAAAGGGAAAAGAATAATACAGATTCTCAGCTTGTCAGCTTGTGAGCCCTCTCTTTAGAGTAACCAGAAAGAAGGACTGTTTTGAGTGGGGCCTTGAGCAACAACAAGCTTTTCAACAAATTAAACAGGAAATAGCTCATGCAGTCGCCCTTGGGTCCATCCATACAGGATCAGATGTGCAGAATATCCTCTACACTGCTGCTGGAGAGCATGGTCTCACCTGGAGCCTCTGGCAGAAAACATCTGGAGAAACCCGAGTTCGACCATTAGGATTTTGGAGTTGAGGATATCGAGGATCGGAAGCCCACTACACCCCAACTGAAAAAGAAATACTAGAAGCACATGAGGGACTTGGAGCTGCTTCAGGAGTCATTGGCACAGAAGCTCATCTCCTCTTGGCACCACGTCTGCCTGTGTTACACTGGATGTTCAAAGGGAAAACCCCTTCTATACATCATGCAATCAACGCTACATGGAGTAAGTGGATGGCGTTGATTATACAATGATCTCGGCTAGGGAAATCTAATCGTCCAGGAATCCTGGAAGAAATCATGGACTGGCCAGAAGGCAGAGATTTTGGAGCATTGCCTGAGGAAGTAGCTCGCGCCCAAGAGGCACCACCATATAATGAACTATCAGAAGATGAGAGGCATTATGCTTTGTTTACTGATGGATCCTGCCACGTGGTAGGAAATCATCGTAAGTGGAAAGCTGCTGTGTGGAGTCCCACACGACAAGTTGTTGAGGCCACTGAAGGAGAAGGTGAGTCGAGTCAGTTTGCTGAAGTGAAAGCCATCCAACTAGCTCTAAAGATTGCAGAATGAGAGAAGTGGCCAGTATATACTGACTCCCGGATGGTGGCTAATGCTCTATGGGGATGGCTACAGCAATGGAAGAAGACCAACTGGCAGCGCAAGGGTAAACCCATCTGGGCTGCTGCATTATGGCAAGACATTGCTGCTCGGGTGGAAAATATGACTCTGAAGGTACGTCATGTAGATGCTCATGTGCCAAAAAGCCGTGCCAATGAAGAACAATGGAACAACCAACAGGTAGATAAAGCTGCCAAAATTGAAGTAGCTCGGGTAGACTTAGACTGGGAGCATAAAGGTGAGCTATTTATAGCTCGATGGGCCCATGAAACAGCAGGACATCTGGGAAGAGATGCAACATATAGATGGGCTCGCGATCGAGGGGTGGACTTAACCATGGAAGCCATTACACAGGTCGCCCACGAATGTGAAACGTGTGCTGCAATCAAGCGAGCCACACGAATCAAGTCTCCCTGGAACGGAGGCCGATGGTTGGGTTTTCAATAAGGTGAGGCCTGGCAAATTGACTATGTTGGACCACTACCACAAACTCATCAAGGCAAGTGTTCTATACTCACCATGGTGGAAGCAACTACCGGTTGATTGGAAACATACCCTGTAAACCACACCACTGCCTGAAATACTGTCTTGGGTCTTGAAAGGCAAGAAAGAATTGAGTCAAATAATGGAACTAATTTTCAAAATAATCTCATAAACTCCTGGGCAAATAAACATGGCACTGAATGGATATACCACATCCCCTATCACCCACAAATCTCTGGAAAGATTGAGAGATATAATGGATTACTAAAGACAATGTTGAGATCACTGGGCAGTGGGGCATGGAAGCAGTGGGATAAAAATTTAGCAGAAGCCACTTGACTGGTTAACAGCAGAGGTTCAACTAACCGTCCTGGTCCTGCCCAAACAAAACCACTACATACTGTGGGAGGAGATAAGGTCCCTGTAGTGCACCCAGGGAAATGGCTGGGGAAGGCAGTATGGGTTGCACCTCCCATGGGAAAGGGCAAACCCATTCATGGGATGGTCTTTGCTCAAGGGCCTGGGTGTACTTGGTGGGTGATGAGAAAGGATGGGGAAACTCGATGTGTACCTCAAGGAGCCTTAACCTTTGGGGAAAAATAACCTGTTATGTGAGTTATCTGTTTTAGATGAACTTTGCAAGAAAAACCGGACAAGTGGACAAACCAAGCCGGATCTGGTGCCCAACACTGAACACACTGTTTCCCCTGGCCTGGATATCCATCTTGATGGATGAGACAGAAGTTATGGCCTGCTCCACTGAACATCTACAGAGGATGAAAGATATAAGAATGTTGTTTATTTGTGTGATACAAGATGCAAGAGGGAATACAAGAATGATATATGTCTGTTGAAGAGTGGGGGTACTGGTTAATGAGAGTATATAAGAATGTATATGGGTTGTTAAGATGGTTTGTCTGAGCATGACAGAAATTGTATGGAATAAGGGGTGGAGAGCGTAGTGGGTCTGGGATGGTAGTGATTTTCCACAGCAGCTCCTGCAGTGCTGTGCTTACTGTTGCTATCAATATTATGACTACCGCTCGCACAGCATCAGGGCTGTCCCTCCAGGTGACCGGACATCGCTGCTGATGGGAAGTAGAGAGTAACAGCTTTATCTACGTATGCTTTGCTTCCCGCGCATGCAGCTTTGCTGCTTCTTTATTAAACTGCTTTTATCTCAACCCACGAGACTCCCATCTTATTTCCTCCCCTTCCCTGGCTTGCTGAGGAGGTGGAAGATAGAGCAAATGGTGGGCACCTGGCATCCAGTCAGGCTCAAACTACCAAAAGTAGTAAGTAGGCCCGCATATAGTCTATCAGCAAGCACGGTGTCACATTTGCAGCTGCTTTCCTGTGGGAGCTATCTTAAAAAACACTCACTTCTACTGCTCAGATCCCATTGAAAAAATACATGCTGGCGTTAGAAGTTATACCACTGCGTAAGGGAGCTACAAGAAAGCAGGAAGGCAGACCCCACCTACAGTAGTAAGTAGGTCCCCATGTAGTCTATCTGCCAGCATTGTGTCACATTTGCAGCTGCTGTTCTGTGGGAGTTATCTCCAATACCAACCTCTTGGCCTTGTCAACACTTTCAAAAAATATATTCTGTCGGTATAAGTTATAGCACTGCGTATGGGAGCTACAAGAAAGCCGGAAGTCACATTTTAGGGTGCTTTTCTGTGGGAGCTATCTCCAATAATACTCAGTTGTACTGCTCGGGTCACGTTGTAAAAAATATATGCTGTCGCTTAAGTTATACCACTTATTATGGGAGCAACAAGAAAGCAGGAAGGGAGACCCCACCTACAGTAGTAAGTAAATCCTCAGGTAGTCTCTCAGCCAGCACTGTGTCAAATTTGCAGCTTCTTTGCTTTGGGAGCTATCTCCAATCCCACTCACTTGGACTGCTCAACTCCCATTGAAAAAATACATGCTGGCGGTAGAAATTATACCACGACATATGGGAGCTACAAGAAAGCAGGAAGGCAGACCAAACCTACAGCAGTACGTAGGTCCCCATTTAGTTTCTCACGTAGCACTGTGTCACCTCTGAAGCTGCTTTCCTGTGGGAGCTTTCTCCAATCCCACGCTCTTGGCCTCGTCATATCCCTTTAAAAATACATTCTGTCGGTATAAGTTATACCATTCCGTATGGGAGCTACAAGAAAACAGGAAGTCAGACCCAACCTAAAGCAGTAAGTAGGTCCCCATGTACTCTATCAGCCAGCACTGTGTCACATTTGCAGCTGCTTTCCTGTGGGAGATATCTCCAATCCCACTCACTTGGACTGCTCAGATCCCATTGAAAAAATACAGGCTGCCGGTAGAACTTACGCCACTGCATCTCGGCAGTACAAGAAAGCACGTACGCAGACCATGCCTACAGTGGTACGTAGGTCACGTTGTAGTCCATCAACTTGCACTGTGCAGCCTTTGTAGCTGTTTTCCTGTCAGAGCTATGTCCAATCCCTCGCTCTTGTCCTGCTAACCTCTGATTGAATATGCAGACTGTTGGTAGAAGTTATACCACCGCATATGGGAGCAACAAAAAAGCAGGAAGACAGACCCTAAACTGAGTACAAAGTTGGTCCCCATGTAGTCTATTAGTCAACGCTGTGTCACATTTGCAGCTGCTTTCCTGTGGGCACTGTCTCCAATCCTACTAACTTGGACTGTTCAACTCCCATTTAAAAAATACAGAATGACGGTTAAGTTTTACCACTGTGTATGGGAGGTACAGCAAAGCAGGAAGGCAGACCCCACCTACAGTAGTAAGTAGTTCCCCTGTAATCTATCAGCCAGCACTGTGTCACATTTGCAGCTACTTTCCTGTGGGAGCTATCTCCAATCCCACTCGCTTGGACTGCTCAACTCCCATTGACAAAATATATGCTGTCAGTTAAGTTATACCGCTGCTTATGGGAGCTAAGAGAAAGTAGGAAGGCAGACCCCACCTACAGTAGTAAGTAGATCCCCATGTAGTCTATCAGCCAGTACTGTGTCACATATGGAAATGTATTCCTGTGGGAGCTATATCCAGTCCCGCTCACTTGGACTGCTAAACTCCCATTGAATAAATACAGTCTCTCGGTAGAAGTTATACTACTGCGTATGAAAGCAACAAGAAAGCAGGAAGGCAGACGTCAACTTGAGTACAAAGTTGGTCCCCATACAGTCTATCAGTCAGCACTGTGTCACATTTGCACCTGCTTTCCTGTTTTACCTATCTCCAAGAACACCCACTTGTACTGTTCAGGTCCCATTGAAAAAATACATGCTTTTCGTTAAGTTATTGTACTGTGTATGAAATCTACAAGAAAGCAGGAAGGCAGACCCCACCTACAGTAGTAAGTAGGCCCCCATTTAGTCTATCACCCAGCACTGTTTCACATTTGCAGCTGCTTTCCTGAGGGAGCTATGTCCAATCCCACTCACTTGGACTGCTCAGCTGCATTTAATAATACATGCTTCCATTAAGTTATAGAAGTGTGCATAGCATCTACAAGAAAGCAGGAAGGAAGTCCCCACCTACAGTAATAAATAGGTTCCCATGTAGTCTATCAGCCAGCACTTTGTCACATTGGCAGCTGCTTTCCTGTGGGAGCTATCTCCAATCCCACTCACTTGGACTGCTTAGCTCCCACTGAAAAAATACATGCTGGCGGTAGAAGTCATAGCACTGCGTATGGGTAATACAAGAAAGCAGGAAGGGAGACTCCCACCTACAGTAGTAAGTAGGTCTCCATGTAGTCTCTCAGCCAGCACTGTGTCAACTTTGCAGCTGCTTTCCTGTGTGAGTTATCTCCAATCCCACACTCTTGGCCTTATCAGATCCCTTTAAAAATACATTTTGTCGTTAGAAGTTATACATATGAGAGCTACAGAAAAGCAGGTACGCAGACCCCACCTACAGTAGTAAGTAGGCCTACATATAGTCTATCAGCCAGCACTATGTCACATTTGCACCTGCTTTCCTGTGGCAGCTATCTCCAATAACACTCACTTGTACTGCTCAGGTCCAACTGAAAAAAAATATGTTGTCGCTTAAATTATACCACTGCGTGTGGGAGCTACAAAAAAGCTGGAAGGCAGACTCCACCTACAGTAGGAGGTAGGCCCCCATGTAGTCTATCAGCCACCACTGTGTTACATTTGCATCTGCTTTCTTGTGAAAGCTGTCTCAAATAACACTGACGTGGATTGCTCAACCCCCATTGAAAAAATACATGCTGTTGGTTAAGTTATACCACTGCGTATGGGAGCTATAAAAAAGCAGGAAGGCAGACCCAATCTATAGTAGTAAGTAGGCCCCCATGTAGTCTATTAGAAAGCACTGTGTAAAATTTACAGCTGCTTTCCTGTGAAAGCTATCTCCAATCCAACTCACTTTGACTGCTCAACTCCCATTGAAAAAATACAGGCTGTCCGTAGAAGTTATACCACTGCGTATGGGAGCTACAAGAAATAGGAAGAGAGACCCCACCTACAGTAGTAAGTAGGTCCCCATGTAGTCTCTCAGCCAGCATTGTGTCACATTGGCACCTGCTTTCCTGTGGGACCTACCTCCAAGAACACTCACTTGTAGTTTTCAGGTCCCATTGAAGAAATATCTACTGTAAGTTTAGTTATAGCACTGCGTATGTTAGCTAAAAGAATGCAGGAAGACAGACCCCAGGTACAGTAGTAAGTAGGTCCCCATGTAGTCTATCAGCCAGCACTGTGTCACATTTGCAGCTGCTTTCCTGTGGGAGCTATCTCCAATCCCAGTCACTTATACTGCTCTACTACCAATGAAAAAACATATGTTGTCGGTTACCTTATACCATAGCGTACAGGGGGTACAAGAAAGCAGGAAGGCAGATCCCTCTTAGAGTAGGAATTAGGCCCCCATGTAGTCTATCAGCCACCACTGTGTTACATTTGCATCTGCTTTCTTGTGAAAGCTGTCTCAAATAACACTGACGTGGATTGCTTAACCCCCATTGAAAAAATACATGCTGTTGGTTAAGTTATACCACTGCGTATGGGAGCTACAAAAAAGATGGAAGGAAGACCACACCTATAGTAGTAAGTAGGTCCCCATGTAGTCTATCAGCCAGCACTGTGTCACATTTCAACCTGCTTTCTTTTGGGAGCTATCTCCAGTCCCACTCACTTGGACTGCTCAGCTCCCCTTGAAAAAATACATGCTTTCCGTTAAGTTATTGCACTCCGTATGGGAGCTACAAGAACGCAGGAAGGCAGACCGCACCTATGCCGCGATGTTTTTGGCTCTTGGCTTAAAAACCAGACTCGAAGTCTGAAAAACCCAGGCTCAATGCCTGAAAAACCAGCTCTAAGCCTGCTTCATGCGGCGATCAATTCAGGGTCCGATTCTCAGCTGGGTGGGAAGAAATCCGTCCTACTCAAGGTGAGTTATAGCAGAAATCTTCTTTATTGAGAGCAGGCTCTAACTTATACACACAGCAGCTTCAAAGCTAGCTCAGCAACAGCACCTAATAGATTTCATTTTCTTGTTCATCCTACTTGTGGTTTCTGCGATAAGCAAACTCCCTCACATTTTCCCGTCTTGTTTTTCCCCAAAGTTGTTTACCACTTTTAGCCGAAAACAGTTTGACCTTGAGGGAACAGAAAGCGGCCTGCTGTCTACATGACAGCAACTGCTTTAACCATGGCTCTGAGTCTGGTCTTGTTTGTGCATTAAATTCATATCACTAGAGCTCAGGCTGCCTTGCCCCAGCAGGCCTAACATTATACCCCGGGATCCATGTCCATGCTCCCTCATTTTTTTCTCCACAATTCCCCCATTTTTTTTTTTGCACAATCAAGACTGAGTCAGTCAATTTATGCACTGCCTTCGTAATACAACTATATACTATCTTAAACATTATAAGCAAAAGCAAAATAATCAATATCCATCTTAACCCTTCTTTGATTAACATTGTCAACCAAGGTGAAAACCCCCTAAAAGCTGATTGAAGCCAATTATCAAAAGGGTTATAACCCACCGTAATATTCTTATTTGAGCCTTTAAATATGCCAAAGCTTTGTGAATAGATTCACTATGATCAGAAAGATTAAAACAACACATGCCTTCAAAGTCTTGGCATCCGTGCCCTTCCGCCAATAGCAAAAAATCAATAGCTGCACGATCTTGCAATAAGGCATGTCTAAGGCTTTTCTGGTCTGCCAACAATTTTTTCAATAACATCAGTAGTAACATTAGCTTGCTGCTCCGACCAACACACTAATTTTTCTAACTGCCGTAAGGCCTGGGCTGCAGCCAACCCAGGTACAAATGCTGAAGCAAATACATTCGCCGTAATGGACCACAATTGTACTTTACCATCACAATCTCCTTTTAAGTTGTGGGTATCTCTTGTTTTCCGTCATTTGGTACTTTTTAACCAGTCCTGCTGTCGAGGAGCAAACAAAGTTAGTTTCCCTAAATAACATGGCCCCCCAATTGGGTTAGCTGGGATTCCCTGCCACGCTCGATCCCCACATATTAAGAAGATGTTATTGGGTAGAGCTTTAGCAGACCCATTGCTCCACAGAGTAGGCCCCTGAGGGTTTCCGCGTTCCCAACCAGTGTTACTCTCCCCATATATCAATCCAGATAAATTGGCCATCCAAGTTCCACAAAATTATCCTATGGCCAATCCACAATATCCTCCTTCTGGATCTACAAATTGACTATATGCACCTTCGGGGGAAACATCAGTCCACTGCTTAACCATATTTTGATATTGTTCCATTCCTCTTAGTCCTTGATATTTAGTCCCAAAGCTAAAACAAGCACGAGTCCAACTCCCATTCGTTATGTTTCCGATTGCTTGACTTCCCAGCAACTCCAACTCTTGTGGGTCCCAGGGAAGAGGGACTTTGAGCCGACTTAACGAGTCCACGGCACATTCTGATGTCACTTTGCTGGAACAGGAGGCGCTCCCGCTGACATATTTCTGGAAATCACTAGGATCAAAATCTGGTATCCCAACCAGGCAGGTGCGGAATGTATCACTCACCGACTGAAGACTCAGACAAAAGTCAACTTGGCCTGTCTGATTCGCCCAGGTGACCCACATGTTCTGACATGGATTCACTTGATTCAATGGCGATGTGTGAACTGTCACCATCAGGATTAATTAGGAGTAACAGCCACTCTAGTCCATTTCGCAGGAACCCATATTGGACCTGTAGATGTAAGCACAGACATATAACCCCTGCCTAAATACCGCACTTTAGCTGGGCCCTGCCATATACCTGTTCGTGGATCTCTGTAAGTTACCCACATTGCCGGCGGTCTTTTGGATGTTTCCACCATTCCTTGATGTAGTCGAGCTGGAGGTTCTTTCTCCTCCCCAAAGATACATAAATGATTTATAGTAAACAATACCTTAGACAACCGTTCCTGTGGGTCCTGTATGTCAGACATCTTACTTAAATATGATTTTAACACTTGATGAGTTCATTCCACTATAGCCTGTCCTGTCAGTGAGTGTGATACCCCTGTAATGTGTTTCACTCCCCAGGTTTGGAAAAACTGTCTCACCCGATAACTAACATACGCAGGGCCGTTATCAGCCTTAATGGTGCCTGGCACCCCCATAACAACAAAATATGCAGTGGCATGTCGGATTACATGCATTACCCTTTCTCCTGCTTGAGCCATTGCTCATATATACTTACTGAATGTATCCACAGTTACGTGAACATATTTAAGACTTCCAAATTCAGAAATGTGAGTGACGTTCATCTGACACAATTCTAATGGTCCCAGATCCCTGGAGTTGATTCCCAGACCTAACCCTGGGCCGTAGTGGCTACATTGCGGGCAAGCCCTCACTATCGCTCAAGCATCCTCTATTGAGAGGTCAAAACTTCTCTTTAAGCCTCTGGCATTTTGATGAAAGGTGGCATGGGCCTCTCTTGCCTGATTGAATTTATTTACAGGCACTCCCAAAGCTACCAGCTTGTCCACTCTAGCATTTCCTGCTCCTAAACCTATGTCATACTTATTACTTCCGATGTGTATTACACAATATGGAGATGCTGAGCAATTCCTGCAACATAAAAAGAGTCAGTTACAGTATTCAATGGTTTACACCACCACATTTCAAGGGCCCAAACAACCGCACAAAGTTCTAAAGTCTGTAAAGAGTCCATTTCCGTGGAATGTAATAGCTAGTGTTTCCATCGTCCTGCCTCTTCCCAGACTATTACAGCCCGCTGATATTTCTTTCCTGTGTCTGTATATGCTCTAACGGCATTTGACAAAGGTTGCTCACTTAGCTTAGGACAAATAATCCACTGTTGTTGTGTCATACACGCCAACACCTTAGATTTTAGGGACTGTATGTTTTTTTTTTGGGCAGATGACAATAAACTAAGCTGTAGAGGCTCCAATGTTGCTATGATCCATTCCAGATCTCTTTTCGCTATAGGCACATATATTGTTCCTGGCTCTTGGCCGCTCACCTGTAAAATTCGAGTGCGTCCCTTTCTAATAAGCATTGTTAAGCCCACAGTTTTTTGTTCAATTGTCCATTTAGGCTGTAACGTGGTGAATAGCCATTCCAGGATGATTAGCCACTCTTTTTGTTTTTTACACTGTGTTAATGCACCAAGAAACTGTTCTTTGCCCTGCAAAATGGTCAAATCAATGGGGCAATCTGGATCATGACGATCGACTTGCTGAGTGGTAATGAAGTCAGAAATTTCAGCGATAGTTTGCAGTTGTTCTGCTGTCGGCTGTACTTTTGCCGATGGGTCTATTCCCTTCAATAAGGGACGCAGCGGTTCTGGCATGTCATTAGTGATTCCAACAATAGGGCACAACCATTGCAAATCCCCCATTAATTTTTGTGCATCATTTACAGTTTTTTTCTTGGTATGAATATGGAGCTTTTGCGGCCTAATATGAGCCTCCGTAATACTCCAGCCCAAATACTGCCATGCTGGATGTCTTTGTACCTTTTCAGGAGCAAGAGTCAGTCCCTGTACTTGTAATATGGTTTCTAGATCTCTCTCTTGATCTACAGTAAATGCCTCCTCCTGAGCAATGAGGATATCATGCATACAATGATACACAAGTGCATGTCTAATACTACTTACATCACTAATCAAGCCTTCTAATGTCATTGAGGTTTGGTTACTTTGTTTGCTAAGCCTGCATCCTAATTTGCATAGCTGACTTAAAGCAGATACTCTTATACCTGGAGCAAATATACTAGTTGCTATTATTGCTGAGGGAGACCAAAGGTAACATGGTAACCACATTCGCCAGTAAATGCATGCACAAATTGTTTTGGACAATGATGTTTCTAAATCATTGTGTAATTAAGCATCAAGATCGTCAGTTGTCCCAAACTGCGTGGTCCCCTTTGTAATCTCGAGGGTATTCCAGGCCATGCCTGGTCCCCACAGATCAGAAAAATTTCTCTTTGCTAACTGTACAGGCACAAGACTAGACCTGGATCTTTTTGGTGAAGTGTAATTGCACCAAGATGTTATGTTCTTATACACGCCCAGGATGGGATCCACATTTTGTCTCAAATGTTTTGGTATTGCTGGTAAAATTAAACATAACACAAAAATCCATCTTTATAGATCCCAATAATTCTAACTCCTGTGGCTCTGTTGTCATTATTGGAAACCATGAAATGATCAAATCGCAGCTGTCAACTTTGCCATTAACCTTAACTAAGGGATTTGGTTTTAATGCATTTGGTACAGGTCATTGTGCCACATCTGATGGAACTCCCACCAAACAGGTAGAAAAAGGATGATCTGGAGTGGCCATTGATACACATATTGTAGACTGATTGATTGCTTTGGCCAGTGTAAGCCACATGTTTTGCTTGGGTTGTTGAAATTGCCTAAAACCATTTACCACAATCATTTAAATATCTTGGTAAATATGGGGATGTTAAAGACCCACATATGAAATTGTTAAAGGCCTTATTTGTTATGAACCATCTGTGTGTGTTTGGGGAACAGAAGCTACCACCTGTAATAATGCATCATAATCCAAAGGCACAAAAGTAGAGAAAGAAAGAAATATGGGTTGAATATCGTGACCCTAAAACAGGGATATGGCAGCCTCCGGCCAAAGTATTATACTTGGTTATTTTTGTGTTGATTCTCCCACAAGATCCATTTGGGTGCCAGCCAGGTGGACAAGAGCTGTCCTTGAAGCTGCGGAGATCTGACGAAAAAGGACAGGAAGAGATTGGAGAATAAATACACCCTCGTCTTGCGGTCATTGGAGGACTGGCTAACAATCAAAAGACTGGAGGTTATATAACAAAAAGACAGTGAATTTAATGAATAATAATGAGGTGTTTTGTTATAACCATAGCTTTTAGTATAACTATAATTGCTAACAGTTTGACGCATTTTAATCAGCCTAGAGATAATATTTCGATAACCTTTGCTAATCAAACTGGTCAATCATCTCTTTGTCTTAGTTTGGGAGGGGTTACTAATCCTTTTAAAACGTGTTTGATAGGATTGCTTGTGTGGAATTCAGAGGAATTTTGTGGACTAGTAGACAATAACACCTTGTGTAATAAGACGGGGCTGAACAGAGTTAGCGATGATCACGATCATTCGGACGGGAAACGTCAATGTGAGATAATTAAGTCCCTTAATACCACATTAGCCTCACCCCCTGAGGAAACAGACTTGTTTGGAAGTGCCAATGCAAGCTTCGGTACTAATGGAACTGGGGGAAATTGGATAAGTTTTATGTCACGGGATATCCATGACTTTAATAGAAATTGAAAATATTGGGCCACCTTAGACTCTACTTTGAAGTCAGAAACAGTATTTAAGCAATTGTATCCCAGCTGTAATGTCTCTAGTATTACATCACCGAAGAAATTGCCCACGGGTATATTTTTAATCTGTGGAGAAAGGGCCTGGAACGGAATACCAGTAAATCCCCCGGGTGGACCCTGTTATTTGGGGAAACTCTATTCCACCCTAACTTAACCGCGCTAATGCAGTTTGCTGACCATCATAACTGCTCCCGCAAAAAAACGTAGTTATTATGAGTTTGATTGTACTGATATTGGTCCCCCACGATTTTGGAGTGAATTTTGGAGTCATAGTTGCCACCCTTTTACCAGGAGGAGCAGCCAATAAGGCCATGAACTTGGCTAAACAGTTAGGATGTCGGACTAAAGACGAGTTAAATAAAACTTCAGAAATGACTGATATGTTAACAGCTGACGTTCAAAGTGTAAATCATGCGGTGTTACAAAATAGAGCTGGAATAGACTTTTTATTATTAGCCCACGGACATGGATGTGAAGAATTTGAGGGCACGTGTTGTATGAACCTGTCGGACCATTCCACCTCGATACATGCCAAACTGAAAGAACTTCAACAGGGATTCCATCAGTTGAAACAAGAAGAGGGATTAGGACTTGAAGGATGACTTAAGGGGTGGGGAATAGGCCCTTGGTTGCTAAATGTTATAATGAATGGAATTGGCTTTATGGGTATTGTTTTATTTGTATTGTTAGTGTTTCCCTGTTTTATAAATTGTATTCAACGGACAATAGAAAGAACTTTTGAGAGGATGTGGCAGGCTAATATCATTTTCCAAAGAGAAAACGGGGGAAATGTGGGGAGTTTTGTGGAGACTTGGCTAGAGGAAAGAGGACATGATAGAATACAGCTGGTTAGGCAGTGAGCATTAAGCGATAAGATATTGGACTCCTGCTCAAGGAGATGAGAGCAAGAGAGTTGTATGATAACAGGATGAGAAAACAAGAGCTTAGTTTGGGTTAAGGAGCCACAAGTATCTGGTGTATGTTGAAACAAGGGCGAGGTTTGCATGTTACTGGGAACCAATGATGAGCTTAGCTATTGCAATAGGTATGAGCCTGATTATTGTATCTATAAAAGAGTTGTAGCTTTGCAAATAAAGTTGAGACTTGTTGCACTACAGGGTAGGCTTGTCTCCCGTCGTCTTCAGCAGGGTCTCCCTTCCTGCTTTCTTGTAGCTCCCATACGCAGTTGTATAACTTCTACTGCCAGCATGTAGTTTTTCAATTGGAGCTGAGCAGTGCAAGTCAGTGGGATTGGAGATAGCTGCCACAGGAAAGCAGCTGCAAATGTGACACTGCTGGCTGATAGACTACATGAGGACCTACTTACTACTGTAGGTGCGGTCTGCCTTCCAGCTTTTTTGTAGCTCCCATACGCACTGGTATAACTTAAGTGACAGCATATATTTTTTCAATGGGAGTTGAGCAGTCCAAGTGAGTGGGATTGTTAATAGCTGCCACAGAAAAACAGGTGCAAATGTGACACAGTGCTGGTTGATAGACTACATGGGGACCAACTAAATATTGTAGATGGGATCTGCCTTCCTGTTCTCTTGTAGCTCACATACGCATGGGTATAACTTCTACAGAGAGTCTGTATTTTTTCAATGGAAGTTCAAAAGTCCAAGTGAGTGGGATTGGAGATAGCTCCCACAGGAAAGCAGCTGCAAATGCGACACAGCACTGGCTGATCGTAGATCTCTCAGCCCGAGTCCACTAAAAATTCTACTTCCTGACGCTGAGGACCTAACTTCAGTTATATCAAGGGCTCGATTACTCAGCAAATAGAGCCCCTGACTCCCCCTATTCTTCCTTAAAAACATTCCATCGGCCTTCGGTTCTTTTTTTTTTTTTTTTCCTGTTGAATGCACCTGTTTCCCAGGCTTTTGTTTCCCTTTCTAGCCCTTTTTCTTGCCAGTCTTCTAATTTTTGTAGTTTCTTTCAGATATCTACCCATGATTTTGCCACAAACTGGGTCTTTAATAATGCCTGTCCCACTGGAGCTGCTGGATCTACTCCAGAGTACAGTTGAAGGCTTTTACATAATCTCTCAAGCCAATCAGTTGGGGTTTTGTCTTTTCTCTGTCTCTCATTGAATGCTTTGTTAATATTCTTTCCTCGGGGAACAGACTCTCTGATTCCCTGGACAATGATGGCTCGTAGGTCTGCCATATGGGCTCTGTGCTCCGCCATCTTATTATTACAATTGGGCCTTTGCAAGGGCCATTTCACATGTGCGTCTGGTCCTGCCTGGTGCTGTTGATCCCAGATTCTCATTCCTGCTCTTCGAATCATTTCCCTTTCCTCCTTTGTGAATAATATAGTACATCCCAGGTATAGAGATTCGGCCCTAAGAAGTGATCTAATCTCTCAGACACACCCAGAGGATCCTCTACCAAATCTCCTCTTCGGGTGGGCTCTTAGCTTTCTTTTCCTTAAGAGCGAACAAGGATACCTTATCAGAAGGTTGGGGTATCCAGAGACTCGCATATTCAATTTCCTCTTGGGTAACGGTCTTCTTATCATTTACCCACAAATTGAGGTCTGCTCATAACCAGTCCTCAAAAGACCCAAATATGGGCCAAATAATATGGGGATTTGTTAATGACTCTCCCCCGCACCCCAAACTTCCATACAATAATGTACCATCTTTTGCTTACTCTTTTGTCTTCTACAGGGGGGAATCATTCGAAAATTTAGTCATCATCCCCAGAGGACTTTCTGGGGGAATATCTGGCAGCCTATCCTTATGCCACCCATGGGATCAGAGGGCTTGCTCTTCCTCTGTCCCAACTTCTAGAGTGCCCTTGACTTGTTCTCACAATCGTTCCCCTCGGTCGTGACCCACGCCCTCGTGGGCAATGGGAACTGCACTACTGGAGGGTCCGCACTCACTTGGTCTCCTTGAGACCTCTCAGTCACTCACACTCTAGGATAACCACCCCGACCGAACGGAACCACGCAAATACTTACTCAGTCCAGAGTCTTCGTTCGGATCTTCGTGCACAAAAATTATGGGGTACTGCAGGTTTATTTGCTTATTTGCCGAATTTAAAAGGGGTTTGGAATACAGAGTTTGGCAAAGGAATTTCCCACACCAGGGCCGTCTGCAGATGGGGCGGCCCCTAGTCTGGGAATCCAATACCAAATTTACCTGTATCGGAGTCACGGCACCAAATTGTTATAAGTTGCTGTGAAAAAGTTCACAGGCCAATTTAAATGAGTTACAGATCACATTTATTAAGCAAGCGACAAATAAGCAAAGCAGCGCTGGGCTACCGGGAGACCCTGCTCCACCAACGGTGTGCGACACCCCCCCTCCCCCCCCCCGTATCACTCCTTATCGGTAGAGTGCATCGCTCCCTGGTGTACTCTGCCCGTGTGCCCGTCTTGTTACTAGGGGGTCTTCTTCTGCCTCCTGGTGGTCGTAGGGTGGTGACTGGGATGAAGTCAGTAGTCTTCCTCTACTGTCCCGCTCATGAACTAATCTCTTGGCTCTTATCAGCTCATGCGCAAGCTATGGTACCGGCTACAAGCACCTTGGCCAACTGCACCTGTGCACATTGTAGAGAATTTACGGTTAAAGTTTTAAAAGACTTTTAAAAAGACTTTAAATGATTCCTTGTACAACTATTTGTTCATGATTTGATTAACGAACATGACCTATTCCAATACAGACGGGAGACAGCGCTCATAGGAAAGCAGCTGCAAATGTGACCCAGTGCTGGCTGATAGACTACATTGGGACCTACTTAACACCGTAGTTGGGGTCTGCCTTCCAGCTTTTTTGTAGCTCCCATACGCAGTGGTATAACTTAACCCACAGCATATATTTTTTTTAACGGGACCTGAGCAGTACAAGTGAGTGTTATTGGAGATAGCTCCCACAGGAAAGCAGCTGCAAGGATGGCACAGTGCTGGCTGAGAGACTACATGGGGCAAACTTCCTACTGCAGGTGGGGTCTGCGTTCCTGGTTTTTTGTAGCTCCCATACGCAGTGGTATAACTTAACCTACAGCGTATATTTTTTCAATGGGACCTGAGCAGTACAAGTGAGTGTTATTGGAGATAGCTCCCACAGGAAAGCAGCTTCAAGGATGGCACAGTGTTGGCTGAGAGACTACATGGGGACAAACTTACTACTGTAGATGGGGTCTGCGTTCCTGGTTTTTTGTAGCTCCCATACGCCGTGGTATAACTTAAAGGAAAGCATGTAGTTTTGAAAGGGATCTGAGCAGTCCAAGTGAGTGGGATTGGAGATAGCTCCCAAAGGAAAGAAGGTGCAAATGTGACACAGTGCTGGCTGATAGACTACTTGGGGACCTACTTACTATTGTAGCTGGGGTCTGCCTTCCAGCTTTTTTGTACCTCCCGTATAACTTAACCGGCAGTCTGTATTTTTTCAATGGTAACTGAGCAGTCCAAGTGAGTGGGATTGGGGATAGCTCCCATATGACGCGAAATTTTCGGCTCTTGGCATAAAAACCGATCTCGAAGCCTGAAACCAGGCTCGAAGCCTGAAAAATGAACCAGACTCGAAGTCTGCAAACCAGGCTCGAAGCCTGAAACCAGGCTCGAAGCCTGAAAAATGAACCAGACTCGAAGTCTGAAAACCAGGCTCGAAGCCTGAAACCAGGCTCGAAGCCTGAAAAATGAACGAGACTCGAGGTCTGAAAACCAGGCTCGAAGCCTGAAAAACCAGCTCTAAGCCGACTTCATGCGGCGATCAATCCAGGGTCCGATTCTCAGCTGGGTGGGAAGAAATCAGTCCTACTCAATGTGAGTGATAGCAGAAATCTTCTTTATTGAGAGCAAGCTCTAACTTATATACACAGCAGCTTCAAAGCTAGCTCAGCAACAGCAGCTAATAAATTTCACTTTCTTATTCATCCTACTTGTGGTTTCTGCGATAAGTAACCTCCCTCACATTTTCCCATCTTTTTTTTCCCCAAAGTTCTTTACCACTTTTAGCCGAAAACAGTCCGACCTTAAGGGAACAGAAAGCGGCCTGCTGTCTACATGACAGCAACTGCTTTAACCATGGCTCTGACTCTGGTCTTGATTGTGCATTAAATTCATATAACTAGAGCTTAGGCTGCCTTGCCCCTACAGGCCTAACATTATACCCCGGGATCCATGTCCATGCTCCCTCATTTTTTCTCCACAATTCCCCCGTTTTGTTTTTGCACAGTCAAGACTGAGTCAGTCAGTCGTTGCACTGCCTTCATAACACAACTATATATTATTCTAAATATTACAAGCAAAAGCAAAATAACAAAAATCCATCTTAACCCTTCTTTGATTAACATAATCAACCAAGGTGACAACCCCCTAAAAGCTGATTGAAGCCAATTATCAAAAGGGTTATAACCCACCATAATATTCTTATTTGAGCCTTTAAATATGCCAAAGCTTTGTGAATAGATTCACTATGATCAGAAAGATTAAAACAACACATGCCTTCAAAGTCTTGGCATCCGTGCCCTTCCGCCAATAGCAAAAAATCAATAGCAGCACGATCTTGCAATAAGGCATGTCTAAGGCTTTTCTGGTGTGCCAACAATTTTTTCAATAACATCAGTAGTAACATTAGCTTGCTGCTCCGACCAACACACTAATTTTTCTAACTGCCGTAAGGCCTGTGCTCCCTTAACCATTCCTCCACACAACAGTGCTGGCTGATAGACTACATAGGGGCCTACTTACTACTGTAGGTGGGCGCGGCCTTCCTGCTTTTTTGTTGCTCCCATACGCAGTGGTATAACTTAACTGACAGCATATATTTTTTCAATAGGAGTGTAGCAGTCCAAGTGACTGGGGTTGGAGATAGCTCCCACAGGAAAGCAGGTGCAAATGTGACACAGTGCTGGCTGATAGACTACATGGGGGTCTACTTACTACTGTAGGTGATGTCTGCCTTCCTGCTTTTTTTTAGCTCCCATACGCAGTGGTATAATTTAACCGACAGCATATATTTTTTCAATTGAGACCTGAGTAGTACAAGTGAGTTTTATTGAAGATAGCACCCAAAGGAAATCAGCTGAAATTGTAACACAGTTCTGGCTGATAGACTACATTGGGACCTACTTACTACTGTAGATTGGGTCTGCCTTCCTGCTGTCTTGTATATTCTATACGCAGTTCTATAACTTAACGGAAAACATGTATTTTTTCAATGCGAGCTGAGCAGTCCAAGTGAGTAAGATTGGAGATAGCTCCCACAGGAAAGCAGGTGCAAATGTGACACAGTTCTGGCTGATAGACTACATGGAAATCTACTTACTCTTGTAAATTGGGTCTGTCTTCCTCCTATTTTTTTGCTCCCATACGCAGTGGTATAACTTCTACCGATAGTCTGTATTTTTTCAATGGGAGTTGAGCAGTCCAAGTGAGAGGGAATGGAGATAGCTTTCACAGAAAAGAAGCTGCAAATGTCACACAGTGCTGGCTGATAGCCTGCATGGGGGCGTACTTACTACTGTAGGTGGGGTCTGCCTTCCTGCTTTTTTGTTGCTCCCATATGCAGTGGTATAACTTAACCGGGAGCATATATTTTTTCAATTTTGACCTGAGCAGTATAAGTGAGTGTAATTAGAGTTAGCTTTCATAAGAAAGCAGTTAAAAATTTGACAAAATGCTGTCTGATAGACTACATGGGGACCTACTTACTACTGTAGGTGGGATCTCCCTTCCTGATTTCTTGTATATTCCATACACAGTTCAATAACTTAACAGAAAGCATGTATTTTTTCAATAAGAGCTGAGCAGTCCAAGTGAGTGGGATAGGAGATAGCTTTCAAAGCAAAACAGATGAAAATGTGACACAGTGCTGCCTGATAGACTAGATGGGGACCTACTTAGTACTGTAGGTGGGGTCTGCCTTCCTGCTTTCTTGTTGCTTCCTTATCCAGTGATATAACTACCGACAGTCTGTGCTTTTTTTTAAGTGGAAGTTTAGCAGTCTACGTAAGTGGGATTTGATATAGCTCCCACAGGAAAGCAGGTGCAAATGTGACGCAGTGCTGGCTGATAGACTACATGGGGACCTACTTACTACTGTAGGTGGGGTCTTCCTTCCTGCTTTATTGTAACTCCCATACGTAATGGTATAACTTAATCGACAGCATATATTTTTTCAATGGGATCTGAGCAGTACAAGTGAGTGTTATTGGACATAGCTCCCACAAGAAAGCAGCTGAAAATGTGACACAGTGCTGGCTGATAGACTACATGGGGTCCTACTTACTACCGTACGAGGCGTCTGCCTTCCTGCTTTCTTGTAGCTCCTATTTGGAGTGGTATAACTTAACGGACAGCATATATTTATTCAATGGGACCTGAGCAGTACAAGTTACTGAGATTGGAGATAGTGGCCACAGGAAAGCAGCTGCAAATGTGACACAGTGCTGGCTGATATACTACATGGGGGCCTCCTTACTACTGTAGGTTTGTTCTGCCTTCCAGCTCTTTTGTATCTGCCTTATGCAGTGCTATAACTTAACCAACAGCATATATTTTTTCAATGGGACCTGAGCAGTACAAGTGAGTGTTACTGGAGACAGCTTTCACAAGAAACCAACTCTAAATTTGACACAGTGCTGGCTGATAGACTACATAGGGGGTCTTCTTACTACTATAGGAGTGGTCTGCCTTCCTGCTTTCTAGTATGTTCTATACGCAGGGTTATAACTTAACCGAGAGCATATATTTTTTAAATGATAGTTGAGCAGTACAAGTAACTGGGATTGGAGATATCTCCCACACGAAAGCAGCTGAAAATGTGACACAGTGCTGGCTGATAGACTACGTGAGGGCGTTCTTACTACTGTAGGAGGGGTCTGCATTCCTGCTTTCTTGTAGCTCCCATAACCATTTCTATAACTTAACCGACAGCATATATTTTTCAATGACAGCTAAGAAGTCCAAGTGAGTTAGATTAAAGACAGCTCAAGCAGAAAAGCAGCTGCACATGTGACACGGTGCTGGCTGATAGACTACATGGGCACGTACTTACTGCTGTAGGTGTGATCTGCCTTCCTGCTTTCTTATAGGTCCTATATGTAGTGCTATAACTTAAACGACAGTCTGTGTTTTTTAAATGGATGTTTAGCAGTACAAGTGACTGGGATTACAGATAGCGCCCGCAAGAAAGTAGCTGCAAATTTGACACAGTGCTGGCTGACAGACTACATGGGGAACTAAATACTATTTTAGGTTGGGTCTGCCTTCCATCTTTTTTCTAGCTTCCATACCCAGTGGTATAACTTCACCGAGAGCATATATTTTTTTCAAAGAGACCTGACCATTACAAGTGAGTGTTATTGGAGATAGCTCCCACAGGAAAGCAGCTGCAAAGGTGAAACAGTGCTGGCTGATAGACTACATGGGGACCTACTTAGTACTGTAGGTGGGGTCTGCCTTCATGCTTTCTTGTAGATCCCATATGCAGTGCTATAACTTAAGAGAAAACATCTATTTTTCTAATGGGAGTTGAGCAGCCCAAGTGAATGGGATAGGAGAAAACTCCCATACGTAATGGTATAACTTAATCGACTGCAAATATTTTTTCAATGGGCGTTGAGCAGTATAAGTGACTGGGATTGGAGACAGCTTTCACAGGAAAGCAGCTGAAAATGTGACACAGTGCTGGCTGATACATTACATGGGGACCTACTTAGTACTGTAGGTGGGGTTTGCCTTCCAGCTTTTTTGTAGCTCCCATAGGCAGTGGTATAACTTCCATCGACGGTCTTTATTTATTAAATGGCAGTTGAGCAGTCAAAGTGAGTGGGATTGGAGATAGCTCCCATAGGAAAGCAGTTGCAAATGTGACACAGTGCTGGCTGATAGACTACATGAGGACCTACTTACTAGTGTTGGGTTTGCCTTCCTACTTTCTTGTACCTCCTATATGCAGTGGTATAACTTCCTCCGATAGAATGTATTTTTAAATGGATATGACGAGTCTAAGAGCGTGTTTGGCAATAGCTCCCACAGGAAAGCAGGTGAAAATGTGACACAGTGCTGGCTGATAGACTACACGGGGTTCTACTTACTACTGTAGGTGGAGTCTGCCTTCCAGCTTTTTTTTAGCTCCCATAGGAAAGTCTTCCTTCATACTTTCTTGTAGCTCTCATACGCAGTAGTATAACTTCTACCGACAAAATGTACTTTTAAAGGGAGCTGACGAGGCCAAGAGTGTGGGATTGGAGATAGCTCCCACAGGAAAGCACGTACAAATGTGACACAGTGCTGGCTGATAGACTACATGGGGAACAACTGTGTCCTGTAAGTGCGGTCTGCCTTCCTGCTTTGTTCTTGCTCCCATATTAAGTGGTATAACTTTTACTGCCAGCATGCATTTTTTCAGTGGGAGTTGAGCAGTCCAAGTGACTGCGTATGGCAGCTACAAGAAAGCAGGAAGACAGACCCAACCTACAGTAGTAAGTAGGTCCCCATGTAGTCTATCAGCCAGCACTGTTTCACATTTGCAGCTGCTTTCCTGTGGGTCCTATCTCTAATCCCAATAACTTGGACTGCTCAACTCCCATTGAAAAAAATACTGACTGTCGGTTAAGTTATACCACTGCGTATGGGAGGTACAAGAAAGCAGGAAGGCAGACCCCAACTACAGTGTTAACTAGGTCCCCATGTAGTCAATGCTGGCTGATAGACTACGTGGGGACCTACTTACTACTGTAGGTGGGGTCTACTTTTCTGCTTTCTTGTAGATCCCATACACAGTGCTATAACTTAACGGAAAGCATGTATTTTTTCAATGGGAGTTCAGCAGTAAAGGTGATTGGGATTGGAGACAGCTCCTACAGAAAAACAGGTGCAAATGTGACACAGTGCTGGCTGAGAGACTACATGGGGACCTACTTACTACTATAGGTGAGGTCTGCCTTCCTGCTTTCTTGTAGCTCCCATACGCAGTGGTATAACTTCTACCGCCAGCATGTATTTTTTCAATGGGAGCTGAGCAGTTCAAGTGACTGGGATTGGAGATAGCTCCCGCAGGAAAGACGCGGCAAATGTGACAGAGTGCTGGCTGATAGACTACATGGGGACCTACTTACTACTGTAGCTGGGGTCTGCGTACCTGTTTTATTAAAGGTCCCACAGGCAGTGGTGTAACTTTAAAAACCAAACTTTTAAATGGGAGCTGAGCAAACCAAAATCCGGGATTGGATGTAGTGGCCACATGAAAGCAGCTGCAAATTTGCACAGCGCTGGCAGATAGACTACATGGGAACCTACTTAAAACTGTAATTGGGGTCTGCCTTCCTTCTATCTTGAAGCTCCCATACGCAGTGGTACAACTTAACCGACAGCAAATATTTTTTCAATTGGAGTTGAGCAGTCGGAATTTGTGTTCTGCCTGCTCCTTTCTTGTAGCTCACATACTCAAGGGTATAAGGAAAGCATGTATTTTTTCAATGGGAGTTGAGCAGTCCAAGTGAGTGGAATTGGAGATAGTTCCCACAGGAAAGCAGCTGCAAATGTGACACAGTGCTGGCTTATAGACTACATGGGGACCTGCTTAACACTATAGTTGGGATCTGCCTTTCTTCTTTCTTGTAGCTCCTATACACAATGGTATAACTTAACCGACCGAATGTATTTTTCAGGGGAGATGTCGAGATAAAGAGTGTAGGATTGGAGAAAACTCAAACATGAAAGAAGCTGCAAATGTGAAACAGTGCTGGCTGATAGACTACATGGGGACCTAGTTACTACTGTAGGTGGGGTCTGCCTTCCTGCTTTCATGTTCCTCCCTTACGCAGTGATATAACCTCTACCGACAGTCTGTATTTTTTCAATGGGCGTTGAGCAGTCCACGGGAGTGGGATTGGAGATAGTTCCCACCGGAAAGCAGCCGCAAATGTGACACAGTGCTGTCTGATAGACTACATGGGGACCTACTTACTACTGTAGGTGGGGTCTGCCTTCCTGCTTTCTTGTAGCTCCCATACACAGTGCTATAACTTTACAAAAAGCATGTATTTTTTCAATAGGAGTTGAACAGTCCAAGTGAGTGGGATTGGGGATAGCTCCTACAGAAAAGCAGTAGCAAATGTGACACAGTCCTGGCTGACAGAGTACATGTGGACCTACTTACTAGTGTAAATGGGGACTGTCTTCCTGCTTTCTTGTAACTCCCATATGCATTGCTACAACTTATACCGACAGATTGTATTTTTTCCAAGGGAGATGACGAGACCAAGAGCGTCGGATTGGAAATAGCGCCCACAGGAAAGCAGGGGCAAATTTGATACAGTGCTTGCTGATAGACTGCATTGGGACCTACTTAACACTGTAGTTGGTGCCTGCCTTCCTGCTTCCTTGTACCTCCCACAGGTAGTGGTATAACTTCTACTGCCAGCATGCATTTTTTCAGTGGGGGTTGAGCAGTCCAAGTGAGTGGGATTGGAGATAACTACCACAGGAAAGCAGCTGCAAATATGACACAGTGCTGACTGATAGAAAACATGGGGACCTACTTAACACTATAGTTGGGGTCTTTCTTCCTGCTTTTTTGTAGCTCCCATACGCAGTGGTATAACTTAACCAAGAGCATATATTTTTTCAATGGGACCTGAGCAATACAAGTGAGTGTTATATGAGATAGGTTCCACAGGAAAGCAGTTGCTAATGTGACACAGTGCTGACTGATAGACTACATGGGGACCTACAGACTACTTTAGGTGGGGTCTGCCTCCCTGCTTTCTTGTAGTACCTATACGCAGTGGTATAACTTCTATCGACAGAATGTATTTTTTCAATTGGAGTTGAGCATTCCAAGTGAATGGATTGGAAAAAGGTCCCACAGGAAAGCAGCTCCAAATGTGACAGAGTGCTGACTTCAAGTCTACATGGGGACCAACTTATTACTGTAGATGGGGTCTGCCTTGCTGCTTTTTGTAGCTCCCATACGCAGTGGTATAACTTCTACCGACACTATATTTTTTAAATGGCAGTTGAGCACTCCAAGTGAGTTAGATTGGAGATAGCTCAACTGCTGTAGTAAGTAAGTCAGTCTGTATTTTTAAAAAGAGCTGACAATGCCAAGAGCTTGGGATTGGAGATACCTCCCACAGGAAAGCAGCTGAAAATGTGACATAGTTCTTATTGAGAGAGTACATTAGGACCTACTTACTACTGTCGGTGGGTTCTTCCTTCCAGCTTTCTTGTAATCCTATATGCAGTACTATAACTTAACGGAAAGCATGTATTTTTTCAATGGGAGCTGAGCAGTGCAAGTGAGTGGGATTGGAGACAGCTTTCAAAGGAATGCAGCTGCAAATGTGACACAGTGCAGGCTGATAGACTACATGGGGCCTACTTACTACTGCAGGTGGGGTCTCCCTTCAAGCCTTTTTATAGCTCCCATACGCAGTGGTATAACTGAAGAGACAGCATATATTTTTTCAATGGGAGCTGAGAAGTCCAATTGAGTAAGATTGGAACTGGCTCCCACAAGAAAGCAGATGAAAACGTTGCACAGTGCTGACTGATAGACTACATGGGGAGCTACTTACTATTGTAGGTGGAGTTTGCCTTCCTCCTTTCTTCTAGCTCTCATTCATAGTGGTATAATTTCTACCGACAGTCAGAATTTTTTCAATGGGAGTTGAGCAGTCCACGTGAGTGGGATTGTAGATAGCTCCCATAGGGAAGCAGTTGCAAATGTGACACAGTGCTGTCTGAGAGACTACATGGGGACCTATTTACTACAGTCGGTGGGGTCTGCCTTGCTGCTTTTTTGTAGCTCCCATAAGCAGTGGTATAACTTAAACGACAGCATATATTTTTTCAGTGGGAGTTGAGCAGTCCAAGTGAGTAGGATTTGAGATAGCTTTCACAGGAAAGCAGCTGTAAACGTTTCACAGTGCTGGCTGATAGACTACATGGGGACCTAGTTCATGCAGTAGTTGGGGTCTGTCTTCTTGCTTTTTTGTAGCTCTCATATGCAGTGTTATAACTTCTACCGACATTCTGTATGTTTTCAATGGGATCAAAGCAGTCCAAGAGAGTGGGACTGGAGATAGCTCCCAAAGGAAAGTAGCTGCAAATGTGACACAGTGCTGGCTGATAGAGTACATGGGGACCTACTTAACACTGTATGTGGGGTCTGCCTTCCTGCTTTCTTGTAGCTCCCATACGCAGTGGTATAACTTAACCGACAGTTAGTATTTTTTTCAATGTGAGTTTAGCAGTCCAAGTGAGTGGTATTGGAGATAGCTTTCACAGAACAGCAGCTGCAAATGTGACAAAGTGCTGGCTGATAGACTACATGGGAACCTACTTACTACAGTCGGTGGGGTCTGCGTACCTGTTTTTTTTAATTCTCATACTCAGTGGTATAACTTAAGCGACAGCATATATTTTTTCAATGGGAGTTGAGCAGTTTATGTGATTGGGATTGGAGATAGCGCCCACAGGAAAGCAGCTGCAAATGTGACACAGTGCTACTGATTGACTACATGGGGACCTACATACTACTGTAGTTGGGATCTGCCTTCCTGCTTTCTTGTACCTCCCCTACGCAGTGGTATAATGCTGAAGACGACGGGAGACAAGCCCACCCTGTAGTGCAACAAGTCTTAACTTTATTTGCAAAGATACAGCTCTTTTATAGATATAATAATCAGGCTCATACATATTGCAAAAGCTAAGATCATCATTGGTTCCCAGTTAGGTGCAAACCTCGCCCTTGTTTTAACAAACTCCAGATAATTGTGGCTGCTTAACCCAAACTAAGCCTGTTATCATACAACTCTTCTGCTCTCACGTCCTTGAGCAGGAGTCCAATATCTTATCGCTTAATGCTCACTGCCTAACCAGCTGTATTCTATCATGTCCTCTTTCCTCTAGCCAAGTCTCCACAAAACTCACCACATTTCCCCCGTTTTCTTTTTTGGAAAATGATATTAGCCTGCCACATCCTCTCAAATGTTTTTTCTATTGTCCGTTGAATAAAATTTATAAAACAGGGAAACACTAACAATATAAATAAAACAATACCCATAAAGTCAATTCCATAAATTAGAACATTTCGCAACCAAGGGCCTATTCCCCATCCCTTAAACCACCCTTCAAGTCCTAATGCCTCTTCTTGTTTCAACCGATGCAATCCGTGTTTGACATGTATCGAGGTGGAATGGTCCGACAGATTTATACAACACATGCCCTCATATTCTTCACATCCATGTCCGTGGGCCTTATTTGCTGCTCCTCCTGGCAAAAGAGTGGCAACTATGACTTGCTTCAGTTCATTCCAAAATTGTGGGGGACCAATATCAGTACAATCAAACTCATAATAGCTACGTTTTTTGCGGGAGCTGTTATTATGGTCAGCAAGCTGCATTACCGTGGTTAAGTTAGGGTGGAATAAAGAGAGTTTCCCCAAATAACAGGGTCCACCCGGGGGATTTACTGCTATTCCGTTCCAGGCCCTTTCTCCACAGATTAAAAATATACCCGTGGGCAATTTCTTTGGAGACATTACAGCTGGAATACAATTGCTTAAATACCATTTCTGACTTCAAAGAAGAGTCTAAGGTGGCCCAATATTTTCAATTTCTATTAAAGTCATGGATATCCCATGACATAAAACTTATCCAATTTCCCCCAGTTCCATTACTACCAAAGCTCGCATCGGCACTTCCATACATGTCTATTTCCTCAGGGGGTGAGGCTAATGTGGTATTAAGGGACTTAATTATCTCACATTGACGTTTCCCATCCGAGTGATCGTGATCACCGCTAATTGTGTTCAGCCCTGTCCTATTACACAAGGTGTTATTGTCTACTAGTCCACAAAATTCCTCCGGATTCCATACGGGCAATCCTATCAAACACGTTTTAAAAGGATTAGTAACCCCTCCCAAACTAAGACAAAGAGATGATTGACCAGTTTCAATAGCAAAGATTATCCAAATATTTTCTCTAGGCTGATTAAAATGCATCAAGCTGTTAGCTATTATAGTTACATTAAAAGCTATGGTTATAACAAAACACCTCATTATTATTCATTAAATTCACTGTCTTTTTGTTATATAACCTTCAGTCTTTTCATTGTTAGCCAGTCCTCCAATGACCTCAAGATGAGGGTGTATTTATTCTACAATCTCTTCCTGTTCTTTTTACCGTCAGATGATTTGATCTCCGCAGCGTCAAGGACAGCTCTTGTCCACCTGGCTGGCACCCAAATGGATCCTGTGGGAGAATCAACGCACAAATACCCATGTCCCCAGTATGATACCCTGGCCAGAGGCTGCCATATCCCTGTTTTAGTGTCACGATATTTAACCCATATTTCTTTCTCTCTCTTCTTTTGTGCCTTTGGATTATGATGTATTATTACAGGTGGTAGCTTCTGTTCCCCAAACACACACAGGTGGTTCATAACAAATAAGGCCTTTAACAATTTCATATTTGGGTCTTTAACATCCCCATATTTACCAAGATATCTTTTGAGAGTCCCATTAGCTCTCTATTATGGCCTGTCCTGTGGGGGAATGGGGAATCCCTGCTACATGTTTAACTCCCCATTGCCTCATAAACTGTTCTATGCTTCTACTTATATAGGCCGGCCCATTGTCTGTCTTTATTTTCTGAGGAATTCCCATTGTTGCAAAACAACTATATGAAAGACGCCCCAGAAAGATGGCCCTCTCCCCTGTCTGTGCTCTTGCACAAATGAATTTGCTCCTTGTGTCTATGGTTACATGCACATATTTTAGTCTTCCAAACTCTGCCACATGAGTGACATCCATCTGCCAAACTTCAATCCCTTGTTTACACCATGTGCTCACATCTGCCACCACCAGCACCTCCTCTCACTCCACCCCGTGCCCCCCTCTTCTGTACCTTCCACCTCTCACGTTACAACCCGAGATCTTCCGGACGCCTACCACATCTCCCGCTCCCTATGCTCGATGACTCCAGTGTCCTGTGGCACGGACTGATACATTACGTGTCTGCCTAGCACATATGCTAGCTGAACCAATTGCAGGAAGATATGATCAGGTGCTGGTTGTGTTCCACTTCACTATTCAATCCTGCCAATAGTTGAGTTACTCCATCTTAATATGCATCACAGCGAGCACTCCAAGGAACACCACAATCTGCAAGAGAGACTCAGTAGACCGTTATATCTTCTGCGTCCCATGATCTCCCCCTCCCTAAGACGGTTGAGCTATGAGTGCATTTAACGACCACCGGTCCCTGGCTAGTGTGAGGGATACCGTGGCTCAATGCATGGAGATAGCTGGTATGTCCATGACCCCTCCAGGCAGCCTGCTCCACTGATTTTAAAAACTCAAATTTTACTAACAAGAATCAGATCTCCATAATCAGCAGCAAAGCTAGCGTGTTTATATTACTTCTAATTGGTCCTTTCTCTAAAAGTCAGCTGTAGTTTTCTGTGACAAGCCTTGCGGTTTCACACGCTGCCCTAGACTCCTCCCTGCCCAAAGCTGCTATCTCGTATGCATTTTTGCTTCTTCGTTTCTCACAGTCGAGAGCAGCTCAAGGACAATCTGCACATTAGTTTAGCAACTCATGCCTGGTAAGCTTCTTCTTATCCACTAAAAAAAAAAAAAGCACAGCTGACAAACAAAGTTATTATACTCGTGCTAAAGGTAAAATCTCTATCAGGTCTATTTTGCAAAGTTGTATGGCTAATACTACTTACATTACTAATCAAGTCTTCTAATGTCATTGAGGTTTGGTTACTTTGTTAGGCCAGTATCCTAATTTGCATAGTTGAGTCAATAAAGCAGATACTCTTACACCTGGAGCAAATATACTAGTTGCTATTATTGCTGAGGGAGACCAAAGGTAACATAGTCATCACATTCGCCAGTAAATGCATGGACAAATTGTTTTCTACAATGATGTTTCTAAATCATTGTGTATTTAGGCATCAAGATCGTCAGTTGTCTCAGACTTCATGGTCCCCTTTGTAATCTCGAGGATATTCCAGGCCATGCCTTGTCCCCACAGATCAGAAAAATTCCCTTTGGTAACTGTACAGGCACAAGACTAGACCTGGATCTTTTTGGTGAAGTATAATTGCACCAAGATATTGTGTTCTTATACACGCCTAGGATGGGATACACATTCTGTCCCAAATGTTTTGGTATTGCTGGTAAAATTAAACATAACACAAAAGTCCATCTTTATAGATCCCAATAATTCTAACTCCTGTGGCTCTGTTGTCATTATTGGAAACCATGAAATGATCAAATCGCAGCTGTCAACTTTGCCATTAACCTTAACTAAGGGATTTGGTTTTAATGCATTTGGTACAGGCCATTGTGCCACATTTGATGGAACTCCCACCAAACAGGTAGAAAAAGGATGATCTGGAGTGGCCATTGATACACATATTGTAGACTGATTGATTGCTTTGGCCAGTGTAAGCCACATGTTTTGCTTGGGTTGTTGAAATTGCCTAAAACTGTTTACAACAATCATTTGAAGCATCAATAGTATGACAAAATCCTTTTTTTTTTTTTTTACTCCTGATTAAAAAAAAAACGATCCTTCACGAATGAGTCTAAAACACAGATCAGTTTTTATAAACCTTTTAAACCCTTTTTTCTTTCTTTTTTACTGTGTCACTGACTTCCCAACGCCAAAATGAGTCAATGAGTCTAAAACACAAACCACCTTTTAGCTTCTCAATGTCAAAATATTCTGTTCTTCCAAGTTCCATTCCTGACACCTAAACCACCTTAGAAAGTTTCCACTGTAAGAAAACCACTGTTCATCGTCATATTTACATCAAAGTGCATAACATCACGACTAACAGTTTTTACACTCGTTGAGGCAAGGTACTGAGGATGGAAAGGATGAGCGCAGCGGTCCGTGAGGGCTAGGGTGTCGGCGTGCGGTGTGTGGGGGGGCACTCCGGAGACACTGACCGGGCGTGGGAAGCGGCTGCGCGGCGGCGGATGGAAGGGATGGAGAGGGGGGGGTCTGGCTCACTCCGTGCCGTCCCCGGCGGCGGCAGCGCAGTCGGTATTACTCTCTCCCGTGTTTTCTTTTTCTTCACTCGCATGCCCGATGGTGCCCAGTCAAACATGGGGTCGCGCTCCGCCACTCTCCTCTGATCATCCTGCGCTGCACCCCCGCCCGACTCCGCCCACTCGGCATTCCCCTGCAAGTCGTCCCAGGGGTAACTCGGCGGACTGGGCTCGAATGGGAAGCAGCTCTCCCGCGGGAGCTCTGCTCCGAAGCCCCTTCGCCTCTCTGACTTTGTAAAAACTCTTGTGTAGAGAAGAAGTTTTTTCTTCACTCCGCGTAGCCGCACCACCCCCCGTCTCCTCACCAGACTCCGTCTTCTAGCTCTCATTTCTGCCACTCCTCCACGTAGATCACTCATCTTCGGTGGTCAACGAGGCGGCTGACTTTTCCCCTTTGTCCCGCCTCCATTTTCGTCAGGTGCCAACTTTGCCGGATCGTGGACTGGCTAACTTTTCTCTTTTCTCGGTATCATCCGTCTCAGCGCCGCTCCCGGCACTACTCTTGGTGCTGCTCCAGGCGCTGCTCTCGGCGCCTCTCCCGGCACTACTGTCGGTGCCTCTCCCAGCGCTGACCGTTCTACACACGGGGGGGGGGAGCATTACTTTTGAAACGGTAGGAGCCAGCGGAGTGGTTTGGAACCAGTCATACTCATAGTTTTTATTCTTACTCTGTGCTGCTGATGTGTGCTCAGCAGCCTTCTTTTCTGCCTGATGTTGCAACAACTCATTGTGCACTGTCCTCCAAAGCTTCCATAACTTTTTAGCTATCTTATCATCCTCCAGGATAGCCTCCCACAGCAAATCCTCAAATTGACGCCATTCGCTCAATTCATGCACTGTATGTGGATTCTGAAACACTCCCTTAGCATACCCATAAGCTGGTAGACCCTGGTAGGTCTTTTTGCAGATCTATACCCTTTATCTGCCGCTTCTGCAAGAATGCAGTAAATAAATCATATGCTGCTTGCCTTTCCATACCTATTTGTCAGCGTGCTGTTGCAACCCTTCAAGGTCCGGCGGCACATATTGGCCGGGCTCGTCTATACGGTCACCCAGGGCACGGCGTGTTCCCAATTTTCACGCTTATTGCCATCCTTGCTGCATAGGACCCTTCGTCGCTCCGCCGTGGCACCCAGTTGGTATATCACGTCCTCCGTGTATCGCGTCGGGGTCACCATTTGCTGAAGACGACGGCAGACAAGCCCATCCTGTAGTGCAAAATATCTCAACTTTATTTGCAAAGATAGAACTGTTTTATAGATACAATAATCAGGCTCATATGTATTGCAAAAGCTAAGCTCATCATTGGTTCCCAGTTAGATGCAAACCTCGTCCTTGTTTCAACATACTCCAGATACTTGTGGCTGCTTAACCCAAACTAAGCTCTTGTTTTCTCATCCTGTTATCATACAACTCTGTTGCTCTCACGTCCTTAAGAAAGAGTCCAATATCTTATCGCTTAATGCTCGCTGCCTAACCAGCTGTATTCTATCATGTCCTCATTCCTGTAGCCAAGTCTCCACATAACTCCCCACAGTATAACTTAAACGACAGCGTATATTTTTTCAATGGGACCTGAGCAGTCCAAGTCAGTGGGATTGGAGACATCTCCCACCGGAAAGTAGATGCAAATTTAACACAGTGCTGGCTGATAGACTACATGTGGACCTACTTACTACTGTAGCTGGGGTCTGCCTTCCTGCTTTCTTCTAGCTCCCATACGCAGTGGTATAACTTAACGGAAAGCATGTAGTTTTTAATGGGAGCTGAGCAGTCCGTGTGAATGGGATTGGAGATAGCTCCCACCGGAAAGCAGCTGCAAATTTAACACAGTGCTGGCTGATAGACTACATGGGGACTTATTTAGTACTGTAGGTGGGGTCTGCCTTCCTCCTTTCTTGTAGCAACCATACGCAGTAGTATAACTTCTACCGATATTCAGTATTTTTCCAGTGAGATTTGAGCAGTCCAAGTGAGTGGGATTTTATATAGCTCTCACAGGAAAGCAGCTGCAAACGTGACACAGTGCTGGCAGACAGACTACATGGAGACCTACTTACTACTGTAGGTGGGGTCTGCCTTCCTACTTTCTTGTAGCTCCCTTACGCAGTGGTATAACGTCTACCGATAGACATTATTTTTTCAATGGACATTGAGCAGTCCAAGTGACTGGAATTGGAGACAGCTCCCACAGGAAAGAAGGTAGAAATGTGACACGATGCTGGCTGATAGACTACATGGGGACCTTCTTAACACTGTTATTAGGTTCTGCATTCCTGCTTTCTTGTAATTCCCATAAGCATTGGTATAACTTAATCGACATCATATATTTTTTAAATGGGAGCTGAGCAGTCAAAATGAGTGGGATTGGAGACATCTCCCACAGGAAAGTAGCTGCAAATGTGTCACAGTGCTGGCTGATAGAATACATGGAGCCCTACTTACTACTGTAAATGTGGTCTGCCTTCCAGCTTTTTTGTAGCTCCCATACGCAGTGGTATAACTTAACTGACAGCAAATATTTTTTCAATGGGAGCTTAGCAGTTCAAATGAGTGGGATTGGAGATAGCTCCCACAGGAAAGCAGAGGCAAAGGTGCCATGGTGACGACTTCGAGACTACATGGGGACCTACTTAACACTGTAGGTGGTGTCTGCCTTCCTGCTTTCTTGTAGCTATCTTATGCAGTGGTATAACTTCTACTGACAGTCTCTATTTTTAAAGGGAGCTGACCAGGCCAAGAGCATGCAATTGGAGATAGCTCCCAGAAGAAGGCAGCTGCAAATGTGACACAGTGCTGGCTGATAGACTACATGGAGACCTACTTACTACTGTAGGTGGGGTCTACCTTCCTGCTTTCTTCTAGCTCCCATACGCAGTGGTATAACTTCTACCGCCAGCATGTATTTTTCCAATGGTATCAAAGCAGTCCAAGTGAGTGGGATTGGATATAGCTCCCACAGGAAAGAAGCTGAAAATGTCAAAAAAAACTGGCTGATACACTAAATGGGGACCTACTTACTACTGTAGGTGGGGTCTTCCTTACTGCTTTCTTGTAGCTCCCATACGCAGTGGTATAACTTCTACGGACAGTCTGTATTTTCAATCGGAGGTGAACAGGACAAGAGCGTGGGATTGTAGATAGCTCCCACAGGAAAGCAGGTGCAAATGCAACACAGTGCTGGCTGATAGACTACATGGGGACCTACGTAACACTGTTGTTTTGCTCTGCCTTCTTGCTTTCTTCTACCTCCCATAGCAGTGGTATAACCTAACCGACACCATATGTTTTTTCAATGGGACCTGAGAAGTACAAGTGAGTGTTATTGGAGATAGCTCCTACAGGATAGCAACGGAAAATGTGACACAGTGCTGGCTGATAGACTACATGGGGACCTACTTAGTACTGTAGGTGTGGTCTGCCTTCCTGATTACTTGTAGCTCCCATATGCAGTGGTATAACTTCTACCGACAGCATATATTTTTTCAATGGGAGTTGAGCAGTCCGAGTGAGTGGGATTGGAGATATCGCCCACAGGAAAGCAGATGCAAATGTGACACAGTGCTGACTGATAGTCTACATTGGGATCTACTTTCTACTCTAGGTGGGGTCTGCCTTCCAGTTTTCTTGGAGCTCCCATACACAGTGGTATAAATTAAGCAACAGCATATATTTTTTCAATGGGACCTGAGCAGTACAAGTGAGTGGGATTGGAGATAGCTTTCACAGGAAAGAAACTGCAAATGTGACACAGTGCTGACTGACAGACTACATGGGGATCTAGTTACTACTGTAAGTTTGGTATGCCTTCCTGCTTTCTTGTTGCTCCCAAACGCAGTGGTAGAACTTAAGCGACAGCATATATTTTTTCAATGGGAGTTTAGCAGTCCAAGTGTCTGGCATTGGAGATAGCTCCCACAGGAAAGCAGCTGCAAATGTTACACAGTGTTGGCTTATAGACTGCATGGGATCCTACTTAACATTGTAGTTTTCGTCTGCCTTCCTGTTTTACTTTACTTCCTATACGAAGTGGTATAATTTCTACCGGTAGTCTGTATTTCTTCAATGGGAGTTGAGCAGTCGAAGCGGGTGGAATTGGAGATAGCGCCCATAGGAAAGCAGCTGGAAATGTGACACAGTGCTGGCTGATAGACTACATGGGGATCTACTTACTACTGTAGGTGGGATTTGCCTTCATGCTTTCTTTTAGCTCCCATAGGCAGTGCTATAAGTTCTACCCCCAGCATGTATTTTTTCAATGGGAGATGATCAATCTAAGTTAGTACGATTGGAGATAGCTCCCACAGGAAAGTAGGTGCAAATGTGACACAGTGCTGGCTGATAGACTACATGGGGACCTACTTACCACTGCAGATGGGGTCTGCCTTCCTGGTTTCTTGTACCTCCCATATGCAGTGTTATAACTTCTACCCACAGTCTGCATTTTTTCAGTGGGAGTTGAGCAGTCCAAGTGAGTGGGATTGGAGACAGCTTTCACAGGAAAGCAGCTGTGACGCGAAGTTTTTTGGCTCTTGGCCTGAAAAAATCAAACTTAAAGTGTGAAAACCAGGCTCGAAGCCTGAAAAATGAACCAGACTCAAATTCTGAAAAACCCAGACTGAAAGCCTGAAACCAGGCTCGAAGCCTGAAAAACCTAAGCAGTCCAAGTGAGTGGGATTGGAGATAGCTCCCACAGGAAAGCAGCTGAAAATATGACACAATGCTGGCTGATAGACTACATGAGGACCTACTTACTACTGTAGTTGGGGTCTGCCTTCCTGCTTTCTTGTAGCTCCCATACGGAGTGCTATATGTTAACGGAAAGCATGTATTTTTTCAATGGGAGCTGAGCAGTCCAAGTGAGTGGGATTGGAGACAGCTCCCAAAAGAAGGCAGGTACAAATGTGACACAGTGCTGGCTGATAGACTACATGAGGACCTACTTAACAATGTAGTTGGGGTCTGCCTTCCTGCTTTCTTGTAGCTCCCATACGGAGTGCTATATCTTAACGGAAAGCATGTATTTCTTCAATAGGATTTGAGCAGTACATGTGAGTGGGATTGGAGATAGCTCCCACAGGAAAGAAGCTGCAAATGTGAAACAGCGCATACTGATAGACTACATGGGGACCTGCTTACTACTGTAGGTGGGGTCTGCCTTCCTGCTTTCTTGGAGCTCCCATACGCACTGTTATAACTTCTACTGACAGTCTGTATTTTTTCAATGGTCGTTGAGAAGTTCAAGTGACTGGAATTGCAGATAGGTCCCACATGAAAGCAGCTGCAAATGTAACACAGTGCTGGCTGATAGACTACATTGGACCTTCTTACTACTTTTGGATGGGGTCTGCCCTCCTGGTTTTTTGTTGCTCCCATACGCAGTGGTATAACTTAAGCGACAGCATATATATTTTCAATGGGACATGAGCAGTCCAAGTGAGTGGGATTTGCCTCTTCCCGGGCCAGGTCTGCGTGGAGGGTGGTCGGTGTCCCAGGGAGGTGAGGGCGTCACACACACAGGGAGGGGTTGGACTACCTTGGCCAGGTGGGCCCGAAGCTTATTCTTGGCATCTCGGCGATGCGGTTGGTGAGGGCCACGTTCACCCTGTTGAACTGGCACCGCATCTCGGTGGCTGTCACCTCCATCAGGTTCTCAATGGAGTCCCGCAGCTGGGTGGAGGCCACCCGCTCTCTCTGCGACTGGAGGATGTTGTCGTCGCTGAACTTGGCCCACGACTTGGGCACGGAGATGCTGGTGGGGGGAAAGGAGAGGCCCGCGGTCAGCCCGTGCTGGGAGGGCCAGGTCCTTCACAGACACAGCCTTCCCTGGTGGCCTTTCCTTTCGGGGAAAGGGAGCGGCACCGAGCATCCCGGGACGGCCGGGTGCCAGCGCTGCGAGGCGCGCACTCAAGTGGCATCCACCCGCTGCACCCCGTGGTAGTAGCTGATGCCGTCGGAGCAGTTCCTCAGCTGGTGACACTTGTCGTTGATGCGGCGGGCTGCCTGCTTGTTGGCCAGGTCCTTCTCCAGCTCGTGCTGGGCCGCCCAGTTGGTCGTGTTGGGCCGCCCACAGCCGTGGTGGCCACGTGTGGGTGGGACGGTCTCCTCCCCTTCCCATGACCATGCAGCTCCCTTTCTCCCTTCCTCCCACCCCCCCCCTCCATCCCTCCCGGGCAGCTCTGTGCTCCCACCAACATCACTGCCCGCTCCCCAGGGAGATACGGGGCTCCTCCTTACATGAGCTGGGCTTTTGCCTTCTCCAGGAATAGCCGTATCCTCTCCTGGCAGGTCCTGATGCCATCCACTTCCTGGGCAGAGAGAGACAAAGCACAAGCCATCAGAGGCCATGCTCCAGCGTCACGGCTGACAGCTCTGCTGACCTCAACTGGAAGGTGGGATCTGCGTCCAGACTTACTGTTAAAAGCTCTTTCTCCACCTCGTCATGGACAAGGTCGATGCCCATCCTCTTCTCCCGCTGCAGGAGGCACTCCCGAGCAACCTGTTGGGGAGAGGCCGTTGGTGCCAGCTGCAGGGCTTCCCGCAGGGATGCTGCCCAGCTCAGGACAGGACAGACAAGAAAGGGGAGGTGGACACAGAGACGAGGACAAGGGCAAGCAGCACCCTGAGCAGCCGGTTTAGGCCACGACTAATGGACGGCAGAGCTTGTTTCATGCAGCGGCAGCATGAAAGCCCCAGGAGAGAGCACACGTGTCCCTGGTGCAGCGGCAGCAGTGGACTACAGCTTGCGACCCACGCACAGGGTGCTCACCTGGAGAGGGGCCTCTGTCTCGGCCAGAGCTCTCTCCAGCCGTGCCTTCATCTCTCTCAGGGCATCGCTCTTCTTGATGATCTCTGCCAGCTCATGGCAGAGCTCCGCCTTCCAAAACTCAATGTCACTGACTCGCTGCCCCAGCTTCTTTGTGTTGTCTGCCTGGCTCTTGCTGGTCTGTTGGTATTTGTCCTGCACCAGGCGGGAGGTATCAGCCGTCAGCAGCTCCGCCTTGCTCTGGGACGTCTCCGCCTCGTGGTAGTTGCTCTGGTTGGAGTGGTACCAGTCGCCGGGGCTGTAGCGGGTGAAAAGCGCCGTTCTGTTTGACACAGAAGGCAGCATCTCGCTGGGGCTCAAGCCCTGGCAGGTGCCAGACAAGGGAGCCAGAGTGGGGTGGGTGGCAGCGGCCTTATAGTAGGCTCTGGGCATCCAGGGGGGGCCGTAGCTCTGCAGCACGGCGTAGCGAGGAGCACGGTTCTTGTAGCTCGAAGCCATGGGGCTGATGACAGGCAGAAAGCGGGCAGGAGTTGACTTGGGGTGAGCGGATGTGGCGGTTAAGGGAGAGCCAAGCAGGTCCATTCTCTTCCGGGACGTGTCCTGCACAGAGGAGACGGGAGAAGACAACTTCCCTCAGTCAGCTCCTGCACTTGCCTGACAACAATAGCTGAGAGCACAAACGGCGACGCACATGGCACCCACACGTGGCCTGTGCTAAAGCCCTTGAAAACAAATCCCTCCCCAAGCGTTTGCCTAAGTCAGGGTTGGACTGTGGGGCTGGGATCCAGCACCAGGTCAGAGGACCAAACCACGGCTGCTGAGGAGAAGGACTGACACCGGGCCTTCATCTTCCTTCAATCTGTCAGTCCAGGGCAAGTGCACTTGCCCTTCCTCCACTGCCCATCTCTTTCTTTTGGCTGGCGTATCTGCTGACCTCAGAGGCCTCCAGGGATCATTTTCACTTGAAAAGCTCCATTGCCAGCCCCGAGGGCTGTGAAGACACAGCCGCTCCCAGCTCAGCACCAGCTGTGGGCCAGGGACTCCATCCTCATCCTCTCTGTCTTCACAGCATGAAATGCTGGGCTGAGGACTCTGCAGGGGAGCTGAGCTTTGCAGGACGGGGCCCACAGGTGACCAACCCACCCCCTCCTCCCCCAGAACAGCCATCTCTTGATCTCAAAGGAAGAAAACCGGTCTGTGGCTCACCTGACGCCAAGGGAACATGCTTGGAAGGGAGAGATCCCACAGCCTTGTCAGAGCGTCTTGTAAACAGCAGCCTTGCAGTAACCCTGGGAGGAAAGACCACACAGGAAGACTGAGCTCCTGAGAGCTGCCTATGGCACTCTGGGGGCTCTTTCTCTTTCCAGGTGGAGGTTCTCAGCCCCTTCTGAGCAGAGGGCCACCAAATGTACCCAACACACCCCAGCTGAGGGCAAACGGCCAGGAGGGTCTGCTGAGCTGGGCATGAAGCTCTTGTGTGGGTACAGGTGTCAGCCCCTGGCACAGAAAGTCCCTGCGGCAGTTGCAGGCAGCTGTCGTGTTGCAGGGACGTGTCCTTCCCCGAACCCGTCCCGTCCCTGCTGCTCCCAGCCTGGCTCAGCACGGGGGGCTGGCGGTGCCCGGGAGCTGCTGCTCACCGTGTGCTGTCGGCTCAGTGTCCCCACGGCCAATGTGGCCCTGTCAGGGACACGGGGACACAGGCCCAGGGAGCGTTGCCAGGGGCGCAGGGGGCTCTGTTACCTCATTCTGCGTGGGCCAGTCCCGGCAGCCGAGAGGGCGGCTGGATGCAGGAATGGGCAACCTGCTCCCGGCCTCTCCTCACCCTCCCCTTCTCAAGGAGATGGAGTTGCTCTCTCTGTGAGGGAGCAATTAGACTGCATTGGGCACTGGAATTTCTCACCACGATGAACAAGGCCATCAAAATAGACTTTTACACTGCCTACAGACAGGTGGAGAATTCTGAGTAGGTTCCAGTCCAGTGGTTTTGTATAATGAATAAAGATAAGTCCCAGCAACTAATTCAGGATATCTCAAAAATCTCACAAATCAAAGTCCGCAAGCGCATCAGGGACAGAGAAATTTTTGTGAGTTGGCGATTTATGAAAGTTGCTGGTCCTAGAATGGGAGTTACGTGCCCTGTACCTAGATCTCGCAGAGAAGTTGTGCTTCAGTAAATAATTGCTGGAATCGGGTAATTCCATGCCAACTTGGCTTTCTTTTGAACATCTTTCTTTCAAACTCTCAAGATCTTTCTTAGAACTGCTAGTTCAACTCTGGCTGCCCAGGTGATCAGTACCTGGGTGTCCGCAGACAGCGTGAACAGCCTCTGCAGAATTCAGGATGCACTGAAACAGCAGGTGAGAAGTTGAATTCACGGCCAGGTGGGACTTCTGCCCATAGACTCCCAACAACGCTGTTTCCGATTTCCCTGAAAGTCTAAGGAACAATTAATTCTGCAAAGTACCAACAGTGGTGGCCATTTCCAAATTAACTTACGTGTTCTGGGAGACAGCCCAGCTCAGTCATCAAGACAGGAACCTTTCAAAAATTATGACTCCAGGGTGACAAATTCTATGGGCAGTGGTGGAATAAAACCAAGTGCTATAGTCCATAGTTTTTTTCTGTTGTACCTGGTGACAGGACAAGGGGCAATGGGATGAAGCTGGAACACAAACGATCCCATTTAAACACAAGAAAAACCTTGTATTACAGTTGAAGTGAGGGAGCACTGGCACAGGCTGCCCAGGGAGGGTGTGGAGGCTCTTTCCCTGGGAGGACTTCCAAACCCGCCTGGAAGCTTTCCTGTGACCTGATCTAGGTGGACGCGTTTTGGCAGGGGGGTTGGACTGGATGGTCTCGAGAGGTCCCTTCCAACCCCTACAGTTCTACGATTCTATGAGCGTACAGGCCCGCCTGCAAGCCCGTGGTGATGCAAAGTGTCCAGAGTGGCTCTCCCAAAACCACTGGGCTTCTTCCTAATAGATACTGGGTGAAATCCACCCCAGTGAACTCTTACTGTGTCCCCATGTCCCTGACAATTCTTCCTCATCTCCGATCTAAACCTCCCCTGCTGCAACTTGATGCAACTTGCCCTGTCATTCCTTACTGGAGAGAAGAGATCGACCCCCACCTGGCTACAACCTCCTTTCGGCTGCTCTCTGTCCCACCGTGAAAGAGAAGCGGCAGAAAGAGAAAAAACAAAGGCAAAAGAAAACCCGGGCAGACCATGTAACACACCAAACGATCATTTAATTCCCACTCAGGCCTTTCAGAAGGAAGCAGAATCTAACTACGCCACAAAAAGGATCAAAGCAAAAGTGGGAGTGCGCTCGGGCCAAACTGGGAACAGCTCCAACAGGAGATGCGGTGAGGGCCGCTGGGACCAGCCTACACGTAGCCGAGCAGCCGCACGGTGCTGGGGAAGGCCTTGCGCAGCCCCAGGCACTTCTCCTGGTCCAGGAAGAGCGAATTGGCCTTGACAGAGAGGTTGTGCTCCAGCGTGGCCTTGGGATGAACCAGCCTCTGCAGGCTCCCAAAAGAAAGCAGGTGCAAATGTGACACAGTGCTGGCTGATAGACTACATGGGGACCTATTTACTACTGTAGAGAGGGCCTGCTTTCAAGCTTTTTTCGTAGCTCCCATACGCAGTGTTATAACTTAAGTGACAACATATATTTTTTCAATGCTATCTGAGCACTAAAAGTGAGTGTTATTAGAGATAGCTCCCACAGGAAAGCAGGTGCAAATGTGATACAGTGCTAGCTGATAGACTACATGGGGACCTACTTAACAATGTAGTTGGGATCTGCCTTCCTGCTTTCTTGTAGCTCCCATACGCAGTACAATTACTTATCAGAAAGCATATATTGTTTCAATGAGAACTGAGCAGTCCAAGTGAGTAGGATTGGAGATAGCGCTCACAGGAAAGCAGCTGAAAAAGTCAAACAGTGCTGGCTGATAGAATAAATGGGAACCTACTTACTACTTTAAGTGGGGTCTGCCTTCCTGCTTTCTTGTAGCTCCCATACGCAGTGGTATAACTTAACCGACAGCATATATTTTTTTCAATGGTCGTTGAGCAGTCCAAGTGACTGGGATTGGAGATAGCTCCAACAGGAAAGAAGGTGCAAATGTGACACAGTGCTGGCTGATAGACTACATGAGGACCTACTTACTACTGTAGGTGGGGTCTGCCTTCCTTCTTTCTTGTAGCTCCCATAAACAGTGGTATAATTTAAGCAAGAGCATATATATTTTCAATGGGACATGAGCAGTCCAAGTGAGTGGGATTGGAGATAGCTCCCAAAAGAAAGCAGGTGCAAATGTGACCAGGGCGGGCTGGTAGACTACATGGGGACCTACTTACTACTGTAGATGGCGTCTGCCTTCCTGCTTTCTTATACTTCCCATACGCAGTGCTATAATTTCTACTGACAGAATGTACTTTTAAAAGGAGCTAACGAGGTCAAGAGCGTGCAATTGGAGATAGCTCCCACAGGAAAGCAGGTTCAAAAATGACACAGTGCTGACTGAGAGACTACATGGGGGCCTACTTAATACTGTAGGTATGATCTGACTTCCTGCTTTCTTGTAGCTCCCATACGCAGTGTTATAACTTAAACGACAGCATATATTTTTTCAATGGGAATTGAGCAATCCAAGTGAGTGGGATTGGAGATAGCTCCCACAGGAAAGCAGTTGAAAATGTGACACAGTGCTGGCTGAGAGACTACATGAGGGCCTACTTAGTACTGTAGATGGGGTCTGCCTTCCAGCTTTCTTGTAGAGCCCGCGTAAGTTGAAATAAGAACAGTTTACGGGGGAAAATTGAAGAGTAACAACTATAACAAAGACAAGGGGATATTAGAAAGAAAATTGTTAAGTGATACAGTTGCTCACCACCCGGGACCCGACGTGAGAGACCGCTCCGGACCGGCGACCGAGGGTCCGCACCCCCCGGAAAAGCTTATTCCAGGGAAGAGCTTATTCCGGCCAGCCCCCACCTATACCCTGGGCATGACGGTTAGGATGGTATCGAATACCTGCTGGCCAGCCTGGGTCAGCTGTGAAGACTGTGCCCTTTCCTGGTTCCTCACGGGAATCAACTCTATCTTGACTCAAACCAGGACACTCCCACAGGAAAGAAGCTGAAAATGTGACACAGTGCTGAATGATAGAGTACATGGGGAACTACTTACTACTGTAGGTGGAGTCTGCCTTCCTGTTTTCTTGTACCTCCCATACGTAGTAGTATAACTTCTGCAGAGAGAATGTATTTTTAAAGAGAGCTGACGACGCCAAGAGCGTGGCATTGGAGATAGCTCTGACAGGAAAGCAGCTTCAAAGGTGTCACAGTTCTGGCTGACAGACTACATGTGGACCTACTTACTACTGTAGGTGGGGTCTGCCTTCCAGCTTTTTTGTAGCTCCCATACGCAGTGGTATAACTTAACGGAAATCATGTATTTTTTCAATTGGAGCTGAGCACTCCAAGTGAGTGTTATTGGAAACAGCTCCCACAGGAAAGCAGCTGCAACTGTGACACAGTGCTGGCTGATCGACTACATGGGGATCTACTTACTACTGTAGGTGGGGTCTGCCTTCCTGCTTTCTTCTAGCTCCCATACGCAGTGGTATAACTTCTACTGACAGTGTGTATTTTTTCAATGGGAGTTGAGCAGTCCAAGTGAGTGGGATCGAAGATAGCTCTCACAGGAAAGCAGCTGCAAATGTGACACAGTGTTGGCTGATAGACTACATGGGGGTCTACTTACTACTGTATGTCGGGTCTGCCTTCCTGCTTTCTCGTAGCTCCGATACGCAGTGGTAGAACTTAACCGACAGCCAATATCTTTTTTCAATGGGCTATGAGCAGTCCAAGTGAGTGTTATTGGAGATACTGCCCACAGGAAAGGAGCTGCAAATAACAGAGTGCTGGCTGATAGACTACATGGGGGTCTACTTACTACTGTATGTGGGGTCTGCCTTCCTGCTTTCTCGTAGCTCCGATACGCAGTGGTAGAACTTAACCGACAGCCAATATCTTTTTTCAATGGGCTATGAGCAGTCCAAGTGAGTGTTATTGGAGATACTGCCCACAGGAAAGGAGCTGCAAATAACAGAGTGCTGGCTGATAGACTACATCGGGGTCTACTTACTACTGTATGTGGGGTCTGCCTTACAGCATTTTTGTGACTTCTATACACAGTATTATAATTTAACCGACAGCATATATTTTTTCAATGGGACCTGACAAGTACAAGTGAGTGTTATTGGAGATAGCTCCTACAGCAAAGCAGATGCAAACGTGACACAGTGCTGGCTGATAGATTACATGGGGACCTACTGACTACTGTAGGTGAGGTCTGCTTTCCTGTTTTCTTGTAGCTCCCATACGCAGCGATATTACTTAACCTACAGCATATATTTTTTTAATGTTAGTTGAGCAGTCCAAGTGAGTGGGATTGGAGATAGCTCCCACAGGAAAAAGCTACAAATGTGACACAGTGCTGGCTGATAGACTACATGGGGACCTACTTACTACTTTAGGTGGGGTCTACCTTCCTGTTTTAGTAGTTCCCATCGGCAGTGATATAACTTCTACTGCCAGCATGTATTTTTTCAATGGGAGCTGAGCAGTCAAAGTGAGTTGGATTGAAGATAGCTCTGACAGGAAAGCAGCTGCAAATGTGACACAGTGCTGGCTGATAGACTACATGGGGACTACTTAAAACTGTAATTGGGGTCTGCCTTCCTTCTTTCCTGTAGCTCCCATACGCAGTGATATAACTTAACCGACAGCATATATTTTTTCAATGTTAGTTGAGCAGTCCAAGTGAGTGGGATTGGGGATAGCTCCCACAGGAAAGCAGCTGCAAATGTGACACATTGCAGGCTGATAGACTACATGGGGACCTACTTACTACTTTAGGTGGGGTCTCCCTTTCTTGTAGCTCCCATCGGCAGTGGTATAACTTCTATCGCCAGCATGTATTTTTTCAATGGGTGCTGAGCAGACACAGTGAGTGGGATTAGAGGTAGTGCCCACAGGCAGGCAGGTGCAAATGTGACACAGTGCTGGCTGATAGACTACATGAGGACCTACTTAGTAGTGTAGGTGGGGTCTCCCTTCCTGCTTTCTTGTAGCTCCCATTCGCAGTGGTATAACCTCTACCGAGTCTGGTTTTTTTCCATGGGACCTGAGCAGTACAAGTGAGTGTTATTGGAGATAGCTCCCTGTAGTGCGTCTGGGATGGTAGTGATTTTCCACAGCAGCTCCTGCAGTGCCGTGGTTACTGTTGATATCAATATTATGACTACCGCTTGCACAGCATCAGGGCTGTCCCTCCAGCATTCCTTCCCCCACCTTCACCAATAACTGTGGGTGGGCATGATCTTGGGAGGAACTATGGCCAGGACAGCTGACCCAGGCTGACCAAGGAGATATTCCATACCATATGACGTCAGCTCAGTAATATAAACTGGGGGAGAAGAGCAGGAAGGGGAGACGATATTCATTTCTGGCCTTCCAAAAGCAACCGCTACGCGTACTAAAGCCCTGCTTCTCGGGAGGTGGCCGGACATCGCTGCTGATGGGAAGTAGAGAGTAACAGTTTTATCTGCTTTTGCTTTGCTTCCCGCGCATGCGGCTTTGCTGCTTATTTATTAAACTGCTTTTATCTCAACCCACAAGACTCCCATCTTATTTCCTCCCCTTCCCTGGCTTGCTGAGGAGGTGGGGGATAAAGCGGTGTGGTGGGCACCTGGCATCCAGCCAGGCTCAAACTACCACAGCCCTTTTGGCGCCCAACGTGGGGCGAGATAATAGCAGTTTTACATTAACTCCATTGCAATTACAGTAAGTCAATGAGTGCAAAGTTCCTGTGCTGGTCACACAGCCTTGCTGTTATGCAGCTTATCTTACACTTTCTAATGTTTGGGAACACGATGCTACTAACATTGACTCTGTGCTGTGCTTTAACCTTAATAGCTTTGCTAAGCTGGCTATATGATTTTGTGAAAAGGATGAAAGGGCCTGGGAACATGATGGCCCAAATAATAATAGCAAGTCTCATTCTGTTACTGATGGATTTACTGTGCTGTGGGAGCTATCTTCTGGAGGCCATGGGGCAAAGCATCTCTTTCCCCTCAGCTCGGACGATCTAGACAATTTTGTTATACAGACTTCCCAGGTCCTTAGTCACCCTTATATGAGAGTTTTAATATTACTAATTAACATGGTTGGTATATGACATATTTTGTGGAATCTGGACTCATCTGGGTATCAGAGAGGACAAATTTGCGATGGAAACATGTTAAAATGCCCCCTGAAGCGGCCAGTCCCTGGGTGGCAGGGTGTGTGGATGAATTTGGGCAAATTCCTAGGATGATTATCACCTCCTGTAATCTGGTATTTTACACTTGAACTGATAAAAAACCCTGCTTTACTGTCATGCCACCTGATAGAAGGGTGTCTTACCTACCCTAATGAGGCCCATCAGGTTTAGACACTATACTGGGGCCTCTGACTACCGAGCTGCATTCCAGTCCTCTCAGAGAACTATGATTGAAGTGGAAACTCAAATGGTACCTGAGACCACCATGGTTGAGTCAGTCGCAGTCCAGTCCTCTCAGAGAACTATGGCCGAGGTGGAAATTCAAACTATACCTGAGACTACCATGGCTGAGTCAGGGAATCAAACAACAACCACAGTGGTTGCCCCAGTAGTGAAAAAGAAGCAGTGGATAAGGAGGTCAAGTCCATATCATCGATTAGTAAGGGCAGAAGAGGAGGAAGAGGAAAGGCTAGAAGAAACTGGTCCTTCGGTAAGGAGATCAGGAGAAGGAGTGAAAGAAATTGAAAAGGAAATGGAAACTACTCGATCCCTCACCTCAACAGTACTTAGAGATATGCGAAAAGATTACAGTCGCCAGCCAGGTGAGCGGATTGGTGCCTGGCTGCTCCGATGTTGGGATAATGGGGCTGACAGTCAGCAATTGGAAGGCAGAGAAGCCCAACAGCTAGGATCTCTTGCTAGGGACCGGGGAATTGATAGAGGCATTGGAAAGAAGACCTCAATTTGTAGTCTCTGGAAACGGCTCCTCTCAAGTGTAAGGGAAAGATACCCATTCAAGGAAGACCTTGTAAATGCCCGAGGAAAGTGGACTAGAGCTAATGAAGGGATCCAATATCTAAGGGAATTAGCTGTGTTGGACGTCATCTATGGTGATCTAGATAATGCCGAGGCCTCCACAGATCCAGACGATGTCCAGTGTACACGGGCCATGTTGAGAAAAGTGATTCAGAGTGCCCCAGCTACATATTTGAATATCTTGGCAATGGTGTATCATCCAGACATAGATATACCAACAGTGGAGAGGGTATCTTCTTGATTACAGAACTATGAAGAGAGCCTCTGCACATCCTCATCAGTGTGGGATGATGGTCTGACTGTCAGATCTGCCTCAAGAATTCGGTCATCCACTGTCCCGACCAGGGGAAAAGGAAGTCCCAGACGCAGGAGTACACCTCGAAATGAACTCTGGCTCTTTTTGCGTGGCCAAGGAGAGGATATGAGGAAGTGGGATGGTGAACCCACTTTTAAGCTGGAAGCGCGTGTACGTGAACTAAGGGGGAAGACAGCTGTTAGAAAAGGACCACCCAAGAGGGCTGTCAGCATAGTAACTGCCAAAACAAAAGAGGACAATCAACAATCTCCAAGACATAGAAGAACTGCAACTACTTCCTTCGATGCCAATGAGGAGACTTCATGCCTAAAATTGAAAGGATCAGATAGCGAATACTCTGATGAAGAACAGAAATAGAGGGTCCCTGCCTCCAGCCAGGAGGAGGAAAGGGATGACCGAATCTACTGGACTGTGTGGGTTCGATGGCCTGGCACATCAAACCCACAAAGGTATAAAGCCTTAGTAGACACAGGGGCACAGTGTACATTGATGCCATCAAGGTATAGAGGCACAGATTCTGTCTGGATCTCTGGAGTGACAGGGGGATGTGAAGAATTATCTGTATTAGAGGCTGAAGTGAGCTTAACAGGGGACAAATGGAAAAAACACCCCATTGTGAATGGTCCAGAGGCCCCTTGTATTCTTGGCATAGATTACCTCAGGAGAGGGTACTTCAAAGACCCCAAGGGGTATCGATGGGCTTTTGGTATAGCCACTGTAGATACAGAGAAAATCAAACAACTCTCTAATTTACCTGGCCTCTCAGAAGACCCTTTTGTTGTGGGATTGCTGCAAGTTCAAGAGCAACAGGTACCAATTGCTACCAGGACGGTGCACCGGAGGCAATATCGCATGAACCGAGATTCCCTGACTCCCATCCGTGAGTTGATTCATCAACTGGAGGCTCAAGGAGTAATTAGCAAAACTCATTCCCCATTTAATAGTCCCATATGGCCTGTGAAAAAATCTGATGGAGGGTGGAGGTTAACAGTAGACTATCGTGGCCTGAACGAAGTGACACCACCACTGAGTGCTGCTGTACCAGACATGTTAGAGCTCCAGTATGAACTGGAGTCAAAAGCAGCCAAGTGGTATGCTACGATTGACATCGCTAATGCATTCTTCTCAATTCCATTGGCAGCAGAGTGCAGGCCACAATTTGCCTTCACATGGAGAGGTGTCCAATATACCTGGAATCGATTGCCCCAGGGGTGGAAACATAGTCCTACTATTTGCCATGGTCTAATCCAAAATGTGCTGGAAACGGGTGATGCCCCTGAACTTTTACAGTACATTGATGACATAATTGTATGGGGCAACAAGGCAGAAGAAGTGTTTGAGAAAGGGAAAAGAATAATACAGATTCTCCTGAAAGTTGGTTTTGCTATAAAAAGAAACAAAGTAAAGGGACCTGCACAAGAGATACAGTTTTTGGGCATAAAATGGCAAGATGGGCGTCAGCATGTGCCTATGGATGTTGTGAATAAAATAGCTACTATGTCTCAACCGACTAATAAGAAAGAAACACAAGCTTTCCTGGGCCTTGTGGGATTCTGGAGGATGCATATCCCAGGTTATAGTAAGCTTGTGAGCCCTCTCTTTAGAGTAACCAGAAAGAAGAACTGTTTTGAGTGGGGCCTTGAGCAACAACAAGCTTTTCAACAAATTAAACAGGAAATAGCTCGTGCAGTCGCCCTTGGGCCCATCCGTACAGGACCAGATGTGCAGAATATCCTCTACACTGCCGCTGGAGAGCATGGTCTCACCTGGAGCCTCTGGCAGAAAACATCTGGAGAAACCCGAGGTCGACCATTAGGGTTTTGGAGCCGAGGATATCGAGGATCGGAAGCCCACTACACCCCAACTGAAAAAGAAATACTAGCAGCATATGAGGGACTTCGAGCTGCTTCAGAAGTCATTGGCACAGATGCTCATCTCCTCTTGGCACCACGTCTGCCTGTGTTACACTGGATGTTCAAAGGGAAAACCCCTTCTAAACATCATGCAACCAGTGCTACATGGAGTAAGTGGATGGCGTTGATTACACAACGATCTCGGCTGGGGAAATCTAATCGCCCAGGAATCCTGGAAGAAATCATGGACTGGCCAGAAGGCAGAGATTTTGGAGCATTGCCTGAGGAAGTAGCTCGTGCCCAAGAGGCACCACCATATAATGAACTATCAGAAGATGAGAGGCATTATGTTTTGTTTACTGATGGATCCTGCCACGTGGTAGGAAATCATCGTAAGTGGAAAGCTGCTGTGTAGAGTCCCACACGACAAGTTGTTGAGTCCACTGAAGGAGAAGGTGAGTCGAGTCAGTTTGCTGAAGTGAAAGCCATCCAACTAGCTCTAAAGATTGCAGAACGAGAGAAGTGGCCAGTACTCTATCTTTATACTGACTCCTGGATGGTGGCTAATGCTCTATGGGGATGGCTACAGCAATGGAAGAAGACCAACTGACAGCGCAAGGGTAAACCCATCTGGACTGCTGCATTATAGCAAGGCATTGCTGCTCGGGTGGAATATATGACTCTGAAGGTACGTCATGTAGATGCTCACGTGCCCAAAAGCCGTGCCAATGAAGAACAATGGAACAACCAACAGGTAGATAAAGCTGCCAAAATTGAAGTAGCTTAGGTAGACCTAGACTGGGAGCGTAAAGATGAGCTATTTATAGCTTGATGGGCCCATGAAACATCAGGACATCTGGGAAGAGATGCAACATATAGATGGGCTCGTGATCGAGGGGTGGACTTGACCTTGGAAGCCATTACACAGGTCACCCACGAATGTGAAACGTGTGCCGCAATCAAGCGAGCCACACGAATCAAGTCTCCCTGGAACAGAGGCCGATGGCTGGGTTTTCAGTATGGTGAGGCCTGGCAAATTGACTATGTTGGACCGCTACCACAAATACATCAAGGCAAGCGTTATATACTCACCATGGTGGAAGCAACTACCGGTTGGTTGGAAACATACCCTGTAAACCATGCCATGGCCCGAAATACTGTCTTGGGTCTTGAAAGGCAAGTTTTGTGGCGACACGGCACTCCAGAAAGAATTGAGTCAGATAATGGAACTCATTTTCGAAATAATCTCATAAACTCCTGGGCAAAGAAACATGGCATTGAGTGGATATACCACATCCCCTATCACCAACAAGCCTCTGGAAAGATTGAGAGATATAATGGGTTACTAAAGACCATGTTGAGAGCACTGGGCAATGGGGCATGGAAGCAGTGGGATAAAGATTGAGCAGAAGCCACTTGACTGGTTAACAGCAGAGGTTCAACTAACCGTCCTGGTCCTGCCCAAACAAAACCACTACATACTGTGGGAGGAGATAAGGTCCCTGTAGTGCACCCAGGGAAATGGCTGGGGAAGGCAGTATGGATTGCACCTCCCATGGGAAAGGGCAAACCCATTCGTGGGATTGTCTTTGCTCAAGGGCCTGGCTGTACTTGGTGAGTGATGAGAAAGGATGGGGAAACTCTATGTGTACCTCAAGGAGACTTAACCTTGGGGGAAAAATAACCTGTTATGTGAGTTATCTGTTGTAGATGAACTTTGCAAGAAAAACCAAAAAAGTGGACAAACCAAGCTGGTGCTGGTGCCCAACACTGAACATACTGTTTCCCCTGGCCTGGATATCCATCTTGATGGATGAGACAGAAGTTATGACCTGCTCCAGTGAACATCTACAGAGAATGAAAGATATAAGAATGTTGTTTGTTTGTTTGATGCAAGATGCAAGAAGGAATACAAGAATGATGTATGTCTGTTGAAGAGTGGGGGTACTGGTTAATGAAAGTATACAAGAATGTATATGGGTTGTTAAAATGGTTTGTCTGAGCATGACATAAATGGTATGGAATAAGGGGTGGAGACTGTAGAGGGTCTGGGATGGTAGTGATTTTCCACAGTAGCTCCTGCAGTGCTGTGCTTACTGTTAATATCAATATTCTGACTACCGCTTGCACAGCATCAGGGCTGTCCCTCCAGCATTCCTTCCTCCACCTTCACACACAGCTGTGGGTGGACATGATCTTGGGAGGGACTATTTATTTGCTTTTGCTTTGCTTCGCGCGCGCGCAGCTTTACTGCTTCTTTATTAAACTGCTTTTATCTCAACCGACGAGACTTCCATATTGTTTCCTCCCCTTCCCTGGCTTGCTGACGAGGTGGGGGATAAAGCTGTGTGGTGGGTACCTGGCATCAAACCAGGCTCAAACTACCACACTCCCACAGGAAAGCAGCTACAAATGTGACACAGTGCTGGCTGATAGACTACATGGAGGCCTACTTACTACTGTAGGTGGGATCTGCCTTCCAGCTTTTTTGTAGCTCCCATACGCAGTCGTATAACTTCTACCGACTGTATTTTTTCAATGGGAGTTGAGCAGTCCAAGTGAGTGGGATTTGAGACAGCTCCCAAAAAAAAGCAGGTGCAAATGTGACACAGTGCTGGCTGATAGACTACATGGGGACCTACTTACTACTGTAGGTTGGGTCTGCCTTCCAGTTTATTTTTACCTCCCATTCAGTGGTATAAATTAAGCGACAGCATATATTTTCTCAATGGGATCTGAGCAGTACAAGTGAGTGTTATTGGAGATAGCTCTCAGAGGAAAGCAGCTGCACATGTCACACAGTGCTGGCTGATAGATTACATGGGGTTCTACTTACTACTTTAGGTGTGGTCTGCCTTCCTGCTTTCTTGTAGTTCCTATACGCAGTGGTATAACTTCTACCGACAGTCTGTATTTTTTCAATGGGAGTTTAGCAGTCCAGGTGAGTGGGATTGGACATAGCTCCCACGGAAAAGCAGGTTCAAATGTGATACAGTGCTGGCTGATAGACTACATGGGGACCTACTTACTACTGTATGTGGTGTCTGCCTTCCTGCTTTCTTGTAGCTCCTATAGGAAGTGGTATAACTTCTACCTACAGCATGTATTTTTTGAAAGGAAACTGTGCAGTCCAAGTGAGTGAGATAGCTCCCAAAGGAAAGCACGTGCAAATGTAACACAGTGCTGGATGATAAACTATGTGGGGACCGCCTTAACACTGTAGTTGGAGTCTGCCTTCTTGCTTTCTTGTAGCTCCCATACGCAGTGGTGTAACTTAACCGACAGCATATATTTTTTCAATGGGACCTGAGCAGTACGAGTGAGTGGGACTGGAGATAGCTTTCCAAGGAAAAGAGCTGCAAAGGTGACACAGTGCTGACTGATAGACTACATGGGGATCTAGTTACTACTTTAGGTGCGGTCTGCCTTCTTGCTTTCTTGTAGCTCCCATACTCAGTGGTATAACTTCTACCTACAGTCTGTATTTTTTCAATGGGAGTTGAGCAGTTCAAGTGAGTGTGTTTAGAGATAGCTCCCACAGGAAAGTAGCTGCAAATGTTACACTGTGCTGGCTGATAGACTACATGAGGACCTACTTACTACTGTAGTTGGGGTCTGCCTTCATTCTTTCTTGTAACTCCCATACGCAGTGCTGTAACTTAACGGAAAGATTGTGTTTTTTCACTGAGAACTGTGCAGTCCACATGAGTGCGATTGGATATAGCTCCCACAGGAAAGCAACTGCAAATGTCACTCAGTGCTGGCTGATAGACTACATGGGGACCTACTTACTACTGTAGGTGGGGTTTGCCTTCCTGCTTTCTTTTTGCTCCCATACGCAGTGGTATAACTTAACGGAAAGCATTTATTTTTTCAACGAAGCTGAGCAGTCCAAGTGAGTGGATTGGAGATAGCTCCCAAATGAAAGCAGCTAGAAATGTGAAACAGTGTTGGCTGAGGGAATACATGGGGGCCTACTTACTACTGTAGTTGCGGTCTGCCTTCCTGCTTTCTTGTAGCTCCCATACTCAGTGGTATAACTTCTAAAGACACTCTATATTTTTTTAATGGGAGATTAGCAGTCCAAGTGAGTTGGATTGGAGATAACTCTTACAAAAAAGCAGCTGCAATGTGACACAGTGCTGGATGATAGACTACATGGGGACCGACTTACTACTGTAGGTGGGGTTTGCGTTTCTGCTTTCTTTTTGCTCCCATAGGCAGTGGTATAACTTCTATCGACAGTCTGTAGTGTTTGAATTGGGAGTTGAGCAGTACAAGTGAGTGACATTAGAGATAACTCCCACAGGAAAGCAGCTGCAAATGTGACACAGTGCTGGTATTCCAATGATTATAGACAAAATCTTCAGGGTGATTATAAAATGCATGGAACGGTTACCTGAATACAATATTCACTGCTGGCATTAAATACCTTTTAAAGAGGCATGGGATTACACTGGTTTTCGAAGAAACCCACTTTGAGCTTTTTCACAGGTCTGATTGGTTCAGTTTGATTGCCTCAGAAAATGGGGGGTTCATGCTGTAACATAGCTAGCAGCAGGAGAGTTAACCACTCCATCAGCCATATAACAACATACCATCCCCGGATAATGGGTGGGGCCTTTATCAAATAAAATGGTACTTTCCTTTTTAGTTTTTCACCCCACATTCTTTTAGGTGCAACATCTTTGCCCTTCTTAGAGGTAGGCTTGGATCTTAGGATTCCCAGTTTGAGGCTTTGAGAGACTCTGTACGCTACTCCCAGTACGCCTCTGCCTCCTTCACCTACTCTGTTGCTTAGAGCAGTGAGGTTTATGATCTTCTCGGCAGCAGTCGTAATCTTCAGGGATATTCTCTTTCTCCTTATAGGCCTCTTTCTTCTTGCCTATTCCTCCAGCACCCACGGGGTGCCTGAAACACTGGCTTTCACATCCAGGTCTGGGTTCTCCGGACCTTCTATGTATAAAGCACCCTTTTAAAAACTTAAATTACAATCCCCACTGGACCCAGATTGTTCTATACTTCTAAGGTATTTCTATTTCACAATCTGTTACTTTAAAATAGGTATTACAGCCCCACCGATTATCTTACGCCTTTCTGTCGATCACAATATAAACATTAAACTCTAATATTTTACAAAAAGGAAATCCCTACACTCCACTCCTCAGTTAACATGTCACTTTTTATGCAGCTGAAGTTTCAGTTCTCCTGGGACCTCTGCAGCTTCCCACTGATCCTGGGAAATTGGTCCTTAAATAAGACAAGAAAAGGAACCTCCCATCGGGGAGTTTAAAGATGATTCTTTCCAGGTTTTTATCAAGACTTTGTCCCCAGGATTAACCGTGTGGATAGCAATATCTAAGGGTGGTCTCTGTACCACCATTCCCTTTTTACAACATTTCAAACAGAGAAGTCCCCGTGTCTGTAGCAAAGCTAAGGGTAAACATTTAATCCAATACATTTGTGTTTCCAACATTAATCTCATTAGCTGTTTCTTAATTTCTCCATTCATTCTGTCCACTCTTCCGGAACTTTGGGGATACCATAGGGTATTGGCTCTTAATACTGGGAGTTTCTATTTCTAATTTCGGAGAGTGGATTAATATACCTTCATATTTTAAGAGCCTAGCATCAGTTATCCATTTTTCCACCTTTTGTTTTAATACCTCCCCCGAATGTTATGGGGAGAAAACACCTTTAACTCCCCTCCAAAGGTAACAAATAAAAGGTTTTCTAACATCAGGCAGGCTAGGCAGAGGAGCATTAATCAAATCCACTTTTAAATTCTCAAAGTCTCTTTCATCTTCTTTGGGCTAACTAATCCATCTCGAGTTAATTTCTGGTACAAAAATTTTACCTTCTTAATAAAATTTTCAATCCATTGTCTGCAATATCCAACAGACCTAAAAACTGTCTAACTTGTCTCTTACTCTTTGGAGCTTGTAGGGACAGTATTCCATTTACTCGATCTGGATCAAGTTTCTTACTTCCCTTTATAAACCAGTGTCCCAAATATTTTACCTTTTCTTCAGGAAACAGTAATTTAGATTTAGACACTTTCAACCCTTGTAAACTCAGGAAATTAAGCAATGTAATACTTTCCTGTCTAACAACTTCTTCATCTCTCCCTGCTAATAATAAATCGTCCACATATTGAATTGAAATAGCTTCTTTGCCTAACTCATAATTTCTCAAGATCTCTTCTAGTGCTTGTCCAAAAAGATTGGGAGACTCTGTAAATCCCTGTGGTAATACAGTCCATCGCACTGTTGTTTTTTATGGGTATCAGGATCTTCACATTTAAAAGCAGAATAATCCCTGCACTCCTCTTTCAGGGAACATGCCCAAAAGGCATCCTTAAGGTCTATCACACTATACCACTGGTACTCTGGACTCAACTGACTCAATAAGGTGTGCAGGTTAGCTACCACAGGGAACCTAGTAATAGTTCTCTTGTTTATCTCCCGGAGATTATGTACTAATCTATAAGTCCCATCAGATTTCTTTACTGGCAATATGGGAGTATTGTAAGGGGACATACAGGGCTCAAGTAATCCCTTAGATATTGGTCTTTCTATTTCTGGTTAATCCTCATCTACCTTCTTGTGACAAGGGGCACTGCTTTACCCTTACCGTCAGCCCAGGGTTTTTCCTAAGTCTATAATTACGTCTCTCCCTAATAAATTATGATCAGCCTCCGGAACTAACAAAAACGATCCTACAGCATATTTTGCTGCTTCAGATTCTATCAGTACCTCCTTCACAAGAGGTACTTTAAATGTTTCCCCTTTTGCCCCTACTACTTGTCTTACACCCCTGGGGCAATCACTGGATCGTAGATCTCTCAGCCCGAGTCCACTAAAAATTCTACTTCCTGACACTGAGGACCTAACTTTAGTTTTATCAAGGGCTTGGTTACTCTTGTGGTCTTCAGCAAATAGAACCCCTGACTCCCCCTATTCTTCCTTAAAAAAATTCCATCGTCCTTTGATTCCTTTTTTTTTTTTTCCCTGTTGAATGCACCTGTCTTCCAGGCTTTTGTTTCTCTTTCTACCCCTTTTTCTTGCCAATCTTCTAATTTTTCTAGTTTCTTTCAGATATCTACCCATGATTTTGCCACAAACTGGGTCTTTAATAATGCCTGTTCCACTGGAGCTGCTGGATCTACTCCAGAGTACAGTTGAAGGCTTTTACATAATCTCTCAAGCCAATCAGTCGGGGTTTTGTCTTTTCTCTGTCTCTCATTGAATGCTTTGTTAATATTATGTCCTCGGGGAACAGACTCTCTGATTCCCTGCACAATGATGGCTCGTAGTTCTGCCATATGGGCTCTGTGCTCCGCCATCTGATTATTCCAATTGGACCTTTGCAAAGGCCATTTCACATCTGCGTCTGGTCCTGCCTGGTGCTGTTGATCCCAGATTCTCATTCCTGCTTTTCGAATCGTTTCCCTTTCCTCCATTGTGAATAATATAGTTCATCCCAGGTATAGAGATTCGGCCCTAAGAACTGATCTAATCTCTCAGACACACCCAGAGGATCCTCTACCAAATCTCCTCTTCGGGTGGGCTCTTAGCTTTCTTTTCCTTAAGAGCGAACAAGGATACCTTATCAGAAGGTTGGGGTATCCAGAGACTCGCATATTCAATTTCCTCTTGGGTAACGGTCTTCTTATCATTTACCCACAAATTGAGGTCTGCTCATAACCAGTCCTCAAAAGACCCAAATATGGGCCAAATAATATGGGAATTTCCTAATGTCTCTTCCCCCCCACCCCAAACTTCCATACAGTAATGTACCATCTTTTGCTTACTCTTTTATCTTCTACAGGGGGGAATCATTCCAAAATTTAATCATCATCCCCAGAGGACTTTCTGGCAGCCTATCCTTATGCCACCTATGGGATCAGAGGGCTTGCTCTTCCTCTGTCTCAACTTCTAGAGTGCCCTTGACTCGTTTTCACAATCGTTCCCCTCGGTTGTAACCCACGCTCTCGCGGGCAATGGGAACTACACTACTGGAGGGTCCGTACTCATTTGGTCTCCTTGAGACCTCTCAGTCACTCACACTCTAGGATAACCACCCCGACCAAACCGAACCATGCAAATACTTACTCAATCCAGAGTCTTCATTTGGATCTTCGTGCACAAAAATTATGGGGTACTGCAGGTTTATTTTCTTATTTTCCAAATTTAGAAGGGGTTCGGAATACAGAGTTTGGCAAAGGAATTTCCCACACCAGGGCCATCCGCAGATGGGGCGCCCCCCTAGTCTGGGAATCCAATACCAAATTTACCTGTATCCAAGTCACGGCACCAAATTGTTATAAGTTGCTGTGAAAAAGTTCACAGGTCAATTTAAATGACTCACAGAACAAATTTATTCAGTGAGCGGTAAATAAGCAAAGCAGCGCTGGCGGCCGGGAGACCTTGCTCCACCAACGGCGCGCAACCCCCCCCCCCCCCCCCCCCCGTATCAGAGTCCTTTTATACAGTCCTTATTGGTCGAGTGCATCACTCCCTGGTGTACTCTGAGAATGTGCCCGTTTTGTTACCATGGGGTCTTCTTCTTCCTCCTGGTGGTCATAGGGTGGTGACTGGGATGAAGTCAGAAGTCTTCCTCTAGTGACCCGCTCATGAACTAATCTCTTGGCTCTTATCAGCTCATGCGCAACCTACTGTATCTGCTATAAGCACCTTAGCCAAATGGACCTGTGCACATTGTAGAGACTTTACGGTAAAAGTTTTAAAAGACTTTTACAATGACTTTAAATGGTTAGTTGCACAACTATTCTTTCATGATTTGATTAACGAACATGACCTATTCCATTACAGACTGGACAAAGTGCTCACAGGAAAGCAGATGCAAATGTGACACAGTGCTGGCTGATAGACTACATGGAAACCTACTTAACACTGTAGTTGGGGTCTGCCTTCCAGCTTTTTTGCAGCTCCCATACGCAGTGCTATAACTTAAGCGCCAGCATGTATTTTTTCAATGGGACCTGAGCAGTCCAAGTGAGTGATAATGGAGATAGCTCCCAAAGGAAAGAAACTGAAGATGTGACACAGTGCTGGGTGATAGACTACATGGGGACCTACTTACTACGGTAGGTGGGGTCTCCCTTCCTGCTTTCTTGCAGCTCCCATACACAGAGGTATAACTTCTACCGACAGCATATATTTTTTTAATGGGACTTCAGCAGTCCCAGTGACTGGGTTTGGAGATAGCTCCCACAGGAATGCAGCTTCAAGGATGGCACAGTGCTGGCTGATAGACTACAGGGGTACCTACTTACTACTGTAGGTGGCGTCTGCCTTCCTGCTTTCTTGTAGCTCCCATACGCAGTGGTATAACTTAAACGACAGTATATATTTTTTTAATGGAAGTTGAGCAGTCCCAGTGACTGGGTTTGGAGATAGCTCCCACAGGAATGCAGCTTCAAGGATGGCACAGTGCTGGCTGATAGACTACATGGGGGCCTACTTAATACTGTAGTTGGGGTATGCCTTCCTGCTTTCTTGTACCTCCCATATGCAGTGGTATAACTTGACCGACAGCACATATTTTTCCAATGGGAGTTGGGCAGTCCAAGTGAGTGGGATTGGAGATATCGCCCACAGGAAAGCAGCTGAAAATGTGACACAGTGCTGGCTGATAGACTACATGAGGACCTACTTGGCACTGTACGTTGGGTCTGCCTTCCCTTTTTTTTGTAGCTCCCATACGAAGTGGTATACCTAAAGCTACTGACAGTCTGTATTTTTTCAATGGGAGTTTAGCAGTCCAAGTAAGTGGGATTAGAGATAGCTCACACCGGAAAAAAACTTCAAATGTGACATAGTGCTGACTGATAGACTACATGGGGACCTACTTACTTCTGTAGGTAGGGTCTGCCTTCCAGCTTTTACGTAGCTCCCATACGCAGTGGTATAACTTAAGTGACAGCATATATTTTTTCAATGGGAGTTGAGCAGTCCAAATGAGTGGGATTGGAGATAGCTCCCACAGGAAAGTAGGTACAAATGTGACTCAGTGCTGACTGATAGACTACATGAGGACCTACTTACTACTGTAAGTTGGGTCTGCCTTCCTGCTTTCTTGTAGCTCCCATACCCAGTGGTATAATGTAAAGGAAAGTATGTATTTTTTCAAAAGACATTTAGCATTCCACCTTACTGACATTGGAGATAGCTACCACATGAAAGCTGCATCAAAGGAGACACAGTGCTGTCTGATAGACTACATGGGGACCTACTTACTGCTGTAGGTTGAGTCTGCCTTCCTGCTTTCTTGTTGCTCTCATATGCAGTGTATAAATTCTACCGACAGTAAATATTTTTTCATTGTGCGTTGAGCAGTCCAAGTCAGTGGGAATGGAGATAGCTAGTACAGGAAAGCAGCTTCAAAAGTGCCACAGTGCTGGATGAGAGAGTACATGGGGACCTACTTACTACTGTAGGTGGGATCTCCCTTCCTGCTTTATTGTAGCTGCTATACGCCGTGGTATAACTTCTACCAACAGAGTATATTTTTTCAAAGGGAGCTGAGCGGTCCAAGTGAGTAGGATTGGAGATAGCTCCCACAGGAAAGCAGCTGAAAATGTGACACACTGCTGGCTGATAAACTACATGGGGACCTACTGCACACTGTAGTTGTGGTTTGCCTTCCAGTTTTTTTGTTACTCTCATAAGCAGTGGTGTAAATTCTACGGCCAGCATGTATTTTTCCAGTTGGATCAAAGCAGTCCAAGTGAGTGGCATTGCAGATAGTTCCCACAAGAAAGAAGGTGAAATGTGACACAGTGCTGGCTGACAGATTACATGGGGACCTACTTAGTACTGTAGATGGGGTCTTCCTTCCTTCTTTCTTATAGCTTATATACTAGTGGTATAACACAACCAACAGAATGTATTTTTAAAGGCAGCTGACGAGGCCAAGAGCGTGAAAATGTAGATAGCTCCACCAGGAAAGCAGCTGCAAATGTGACACCGTGCTGTCTGATAGATTGCATGGGGACCTACTTAGTACTGTACATGGGGTGTGCCTTCCTGCTTACTTGTAGCTCAAATACGCAGTGGTATAACTTTTACCGAAAGTCTGTATTTTTTCAATGGGAGTTGAGCAGTCCAAGTGACTGGGATTGAAAATAGCTTTCACTGGAAAGCAGTCGCAAATGTGACACAGTGCTAGCTGATAGACTACATGAGGACCATCTTAGTACTGTAATTGGGATCTGACTTCCTGCTTTCTTGTAGCTCCCATACTTAGTGGTATAACTTCTACCGACAGAATGTATTTTTAAAGGGAGCTGACGAGGCCAAGAGCTTGGGATTCGAGATTGCTCCCAAAGGAAAGAAACTGCAGATGTGACACAGTGCTGGGTGATAGGCTACATGGGGGCCTACTTACTACTGTAGGTGGGGTCTCCCTTCCTGCTTTCTTGCAGCTCCCATACACAGAGGTATAACTTCTACCGACAGCATATATTTTTTTAATGGGAGTTGAGCAGTCCAAGTGAGTGGGATTGGAGATAGTGCCCACAGGAAAGTAGGTGCAAATGTGACTCAGTGACGGCTGATAGACCACATGGGTACCTACTTACTACTGTAGGTGGCGTCTGCCTTCCTGCTTTCTTGTAGCTCCCATACGCAGTGGTATAACTTAAACGACAGTATATATATTTTTTAATGGAAGTTGAGCAGTCCCAGTGACTGGGTTTGGAGATAGCTCCCACAGGAATGCAGCTTCAAGGATGGCACAGTGCTGGCTGATAGACTACATGGGGGCCTACTTAATACTGTAGTTGGGGTCTGCCTTCCAGCTTTTTTGTACCTCCCATATGCAGTGGTATAACTTAACCGTCAGTCTGTATTTTTTCAATGGTAACTGAGCAGTCCAAGTGAGTGGGATTGGAGATAACTCCCATATACCGCGAAGTTTTCGACTCCTCACCTAAAAACCAAACTCGAAGTCTGAAAACCAGTCTCGAAGCCTGAAACCAGGCTCGAAGCCTCAAACCGGGCTCTAAGCCTGAAAATCTAGCTCTAAGCCTGCTTCATGCGGCGATCAATCCAGGGTCTGATTCTCAGCTGGGTGGGAAGAAATCCGTCCTACTCACTGTGAGTGATAGCAGAAATCTTCTTCTTTATTGAGAGCAAGCTCTAACTTATATACACAGTGTCAGAGACCAGCTCTTTCCAGGACGATGAAGGACAGGCGGACCACTGCTCTTTGAGCAAGTGACAGTTTATTGCTTCTTCTTATGCTCTTTTTATAGTCAGTACATATCGCAAAGGTCATCAGTATAGGTTAACAAACAATATGAGTACGTATATTTTCTATATGCTACAAATCAATCAAATGTTATCTACAAAATTTATGGTACTGTTTACTACATTTTTGTGATATATGTTCCGTGGCTACAAGACATCTGGTGTCCTTATCATTGTTGTGTATACAGGATGTTTTTGCTTAAGTTAGGGGCTTTGTTTAAGGAGCCAACCCTTTCAGGCAGGCTTCCTTAGAAAAGATTAACCCTTACCAGGCAAATCCTTTCGAGCGCCATTCTACCCTTTCAGGCAGATTGGTCTCATCAACACAGCAGCTTCAAAGCTAGCTCAGCAACAGCAGCTAATAGATTTCATTTTCTTGTTCATCCTACTTGTGGTTTCTGCGATAAGCAAGCTCCCTCACATTTTCCCATCTTAATTTTCCCCAACGTTGTTTACCACTTTTAGCCGAAAACAGTCCAACCTTGAGGGAACAGAAAGCGACCTGCTGTCTACATGACAGCAACTGGTTTAACCATGGCTCTGACTCTGGTCTTGTTTGTGCATTAAATTCATATAACTAGAGCTGAGGCTGCCTTGCCCCAGCAGGCCTAACATTATACCCCGGGATCCATGTCCATGCTCCCTCATTTTTTCTCCACAATTCCCCCATTTTTTTTTTTTTGCACAATCAAGACTGAGTCAGTCAATTTATGCACTGCCTTCGTAATACAACTATATACTATCTTAAACATTATAAGCAAAAGCAAAAAAATCAATATCCATCTTAACCCTTCTTTGATTAACATTGTCAACCAAGGTGAAAACCCCCTAAAAGCTCATTGAAGCCAATTATCAAAAGGCTGATAACCCACTGTAATATTCTTAGCGTGAGCCTTTAAATATGCCAAAGCTTTGTGAATAGATTCACTATGATCAGAAAGATTAAAACAACACATGCCTTCAAAGTCTTGGCATCCGTGCCCTTCCGCCAATAGCAAAAAATCAATAGCTGCACGATCTTGCAATAAGGCATGTCTAAGGCTTTTCTGGTCTGCCAACAATTTTTTCAATAACATCAGTAGTAACATTAGCTTGCTGCTCCGACCAACACACTAATTTTTCTAACTGCCGTAAGGCCTGGGCTGCAGCCAATCCAGGTACGAATACTGAAGCAAATACATTCGCCGTAATGGACCACAATTGTACTTTACCATCACAATCTCCTTTTAAGTTGTGGGTATCTCTTGTTTTCCGTCATTTGGTACTTTTTAACCAGTCCTGCTGTCGAGGAGCAAACAAAGTTAGTTTCCCTAAATAACATGGCCCCCCAATTGGGTTAGCTGGGATTCCCTGCCACGCTCGATCCCCACATATTAAGAAGATGTTATTGGGTAGAGGTTTAGCAGACCCATTGCTCCACAGAGTAGGCCCCTGAGGGTTTCCGCATTCCCAACCAGTGTTACTCCCCCCATATATCAACCCAGATAAATTGGCCATCCAAGTTCCACCAAATTGTCCTATGGCCAATCCACAATATCCTCCTTCTGGATCTAAAAATTGACTATATGCACCTTCGGGGGAAACATCAGTCCACTGCTTAACCATATTTTTATATTGTTCCATTCCTCTTAGTCCTTCATATTTAGTCCCAAAGCTAAAACAAGTACGAGTCCAACTCCCATTCATTATGTTTACGATTGCTTGACTTCCCAGCAACTCCAACACTTGTGGGTCCCAGGGAAGAGGGACTTTGAGCCGACTTAACGAGTCTGCAGCACAGTCCAATGTCACTTTGCTGGAACAGGAGGCGCTCCCGCTGACATATTTCTGGAAATCACTAGGATCAAAATCTGGTATCCCAACCAGGCAGGTGTGGAATGTATCACTCACCGACTGAAGACTCAGACAAAAGTCAACTTGGCCTGTCTGATTCGCCCAGGTGACCCACATGTTCTGACATGGATTCACTTGATTCAATGGCGATGTGTGAACTGTCACCATCAGGATTATTAGGAGTAACAGTCACTCTAGTCCATTTCACAGGAACCCATATTGGACCTGTAGATGTAAGCACAGACATATAACCCCTGCCTAAATACCGCACTTTAGCTGGGCCCTGCCATATACCTGTTCGTGGATCTCTGTAAGTTACCCACATTGTCGGCGGTCTTTTGGATGTTTCCACCATTCCTTGATGTAGTCGAGCTGGAGGTTCTTTCTCCTCCCCAAAGATACATAAATGATTTATAGTAAACAATACCTTAGACAACCATTCCTGTGGGTCCTGTATGTCAGACATCTTACTTAAATATGATTTTAACACTTGATGAGTTTGTTCCACTATAGCCCATCCTGTCAGTGAGTGTGATACCCCTGTAATGTGTTTCACTCCCCAGGTTTGGAAAAACTGTCTCATCCGATGACTAACATACGCAGGGCCGTTATTAGTCTTAATGGTGCCTGGCACCCCCATAACAACAAAATATGCAGTGGCATGTCGGATTACATGCATTACCCTTTCTCCTGCTTGAGTCGTTGCTCATATATACTTACTGAATGTATCCACAGTTACGTGAACATATTTAAGCCTTCCAAATTCAGAAATGTGAGTGACTTCCATCTGCCACAATTCTAATGGTCCCAGACCCCTGGGGTTGACTCCCAGACCTAACCCTGGGCCGTAGTGGCTACACTGCGGGCAAGCCCTCAGTATTGCTCGAGCATCCTCTATTGAGAGGTCAAAACTTCTCTTTAGACCTCTGGCATTTTGATGAAAGGTGGCATGGGCCTCTCTTGCCTGATTGAATTTATTTACAGGGACTCCCAAAGCTACCAGCTTGTCCACTCTAGCAATTCCTGCTCCTAAACCAATGTCATACTTATGACTTCCGATGTGTATTACACAATATGGAGATGTGTGCTGCCGGATAGCGACCTGCATGGCTCTAAGTAGGTCAAAAAGGCGTTGATTGCGCACATCTTTAATGTGAGCATCTTCTATTCACTGAGCAATTCCTGCAACATAAAAAGAGTCAGTTACAATATTCAACGGTTTACACCACCACATTTCAAGAGCCCGAACAACCGCACAAAGTTCTAAAGTCTGTAAAGAGTCCATTTCCGTGGAATGTAATAGCTGGTGTTTCCATCGTCCTGCCTCTTCCCAGACTATTACAGCCCGCTGAGATTTCTTTCCTGCATCTGTATATGCTGTAACGGCATTTAACAAAGGTTGCTCACTTAGCTTAGGACGAATAATCCACTGTTGTTGTGTCATACACGCCAACACCTTAGATTTTAGGGACTGCATGTTTATTTTTTGGGCAGATAACAATAAACTAAGCTGTGGAGGCTCCGATGTTGCTATGATCCATTCCAGATCTCTTTTCGCTATAGGCACATATATTGTTCCTGGCTCTTGGCCGTTCACTTGTAAAATTCAAGTGCGTCCCTTTCTAATAAGCATTTTCAAGCCCACAGTTTTTTGCTCAATTGTCCATTTAGACTGTAACGTGTTGAATAGTAATTCCAGGACGATTAGCCTCTCCTTTTGTTTTTTGCACTGTGTTAATGCACCAAAAAACGTTTCTTTGCCCTGCAAAATGGTCAAATCAACGGGGCAATCTGGATCATGACGATCGACTTGCCGAGTAGTAATAAAGTCATAAATTTCAGCAATGGTTTGCAGTTGTTCTGCTGTCGGCTGTACTTTTGCCGATGGGTCTGTTCCCTTCAATAAGGGGCGCAGCAGTTCTAGCATGTCATTGGTGATTCCAACAATAGGGTGCAACCATTGCAAATCCCCCATTAATTTTTGTGCATCATTTACAATTTTTATCTTGGTATGAATATGAAGCTTTTGCGGCCTAATATGAGCCTCTGTAATACTCCAGTCCAAATACTGCCATGCTGGATGTCTTTGTACCTTTTCAGGAGCAAGAGTCAGTCCCTGTGCTTGTAATATGGTTTCTAGATCTCTTGATCTACAGTAAATGCCTCCTCCTGAGCAATGAGGATATCATGCATACAATGATACACAAGTGCATGTCTAATACTACTTACATCACTAATCAAGCCTTCTAATGTCATTGAGGTTTGGTTATTTTATTTGCTAAGCCAGCATCCCAATTCGCATAGCTGAGTTAATAAAGCAGATACTCTTACACCTGGAGCAAATATACTAGTTGCTATTATTGCTGAGGGAGACCAAAGGAAACATGGTCATCACATTCGCCAGTAAATGCATGCACAAATTGTTTTGGACAATGATGTTTCTAAATCATTGTGTCATTAGGCATCAAGATCGTCAGCTGTCCCATACTGCGTGGTCCCCTTTGTTATCTTGAGGGTATTCCAGGCCATGCCTGGTCCCCACAGATCAGAATAATTCCCTTTGGTAACTGCATAGGCACAAGACTAGACCTGGATCTTTTTGGTGAAGTGTAATTGCACCAAGATGTTATGTTCTTATACACGCCCAGGATGGGATCCACATTCTGTCTCAAATGTTTTGGTATTGCTGGTAAAATTAAACATAACACAAAAATCCATCATTATAGATCCCAGTAATTCCAACTCCTGTGGCTCTGTTGTCATTATTGGCAACCATGAAATGATCAAATCGCAGCTGTCAACTTTGCCATTACTCTTAACTAAGGGATTTGTTTTTAATGCATTTGGTACAGGTCATTGTGCCACATCTGATGGAACTCCCACCAAACAGGTAGAAATAGGATGATCTGGAGTGGCCATTGATACACATATTGTAGACTGATTGATTGCTTTGGCCAGTGTAAGCCACATGTTTTGCTTGGGTTGTTGAAATTGCCTAAAACCATTTACCACAATCATTTGAATATCTTGGTAAATATGGGGATGTTAAAGACCCACATATGAAATTGTTAGAGGCCTTATTTGTTTTGAACCATCTGTGTGTGTTTGGGGAACAGAAGCTACCACCTGTAATAATGCATCATAATCCAAAGGCACAAAAGGAGAGAAAGAAAAAAATATGGGTTAAATATCGTGACCCTAAAACAGGGATATGGCAGCCTCCGGCCAAAGTATTATACTTGGGTATTTTTGTGTTGATTCTCCCACAAGATCCATTTGGGTGCCAGCCAGGTTTCCTTAACAAGAGCTGTTAAGCAATTGTATTCCGACTGTAATGTCTCTAGTATTACATCACCGAAGAAATTGCCCACGGGTATATTTTTAATCTGTAGAGAAAGGGCCTGGAACGGAATACCAGTAAATCCCCCGGGTGGACCCTGTTATTTGGGGAAACTCTCTTTATTCTACCCTAACTTTACCACGCTAATGCAGCTTGCTGACCATAATAACAGCTCCCGCAAAAAATATAGTTATTATGAGTTTGATTGTACTGATATTGGTCCCCCACGATTTTGGAGTGAACTGAAGCAAGTCATAGTTGCCACCCTTTTGCCAGGAGGAGCAGCCAATAAGGCCATGAACTTGGCTAAACAGTTAGGATGTTGGACTAAAGACGAGTTAAATAAAACTTCAGAAATTATTGATATGTTAACAACTGACGTTCAAAGTGTAAATCATGCGGTGTTACAAAATAGAGCTGTCATAGACTTTTTATTATTAGCCCACGGACATGGATGTGAAGAATTTGAGGACATGCGCTGTATGAACCTGTCGGACCATTCCACCTCGATACATGCCAAACTGAAAGAAATTAAACAGGGATTGCATAAATTGAAACAAGAAGAGGGATTAGGACTTCAAGGACGGCTTAAGGGGTGGGGAATAGGCCCTTGGTTGTGAAATGTTATAATGTATGGCATTGGCTTTCTGGGTATTGTTTTATTTGTATCGTTAGTGTTACACTGTTTTATAAATTGCATTCAACGGACAATAGAAAGAACATTTGAGAGGATGTGGAGGACAAATATTATTATCCAAAAAGAAAATGGAGGAAATGTGGGGAGTTTTGTGGACACTTGCCTAGAGGAAAGAGGACATGATAGAATACAGCTGGTTAGGCAGTGAGCATTAAGCGATAAGATATTGGACTCCTGCTCAAGGACGTGAGAGCAAGAGAGTGTTATGATAACAGGATGAGAAAGCAGGAGCTTATTTTTGGTTAAGCAGCCACAAGTATCTGGAGTGTGTTGAAACAAGGTCGAGGTTTGCATCTAACTGGGAACCAATGATGAGCTTAGCTTTTGCAATATGTATGAGCCTGAGTATTGTATCTATAAAAGAACTGTATCTTTGCAAATAAAGTTGAGACTTGTTGCACTACAGGGTGGGCTTGTCTCCCGTCGTCTTCAGCAGGGTCTCCCTTCCTGCTTTCTTGTAGCTCCCATACGCAGTGGTATAACTTCTACTGCCAGCATGTATTTTTTCAATGGCAGTTGAGCAGTCCGAATGTATGGGTTTGGAGATAGCTCCCACAGGAAAGCAGCTGAAAATGTGACACAGTGCTGACTGATAGACTACATGGGGACCTACTTAACACTGTAATTGGGGTCTGCCTTCCTGTTTTCTTGTACCTCCCATACGCGGTGGTATAACGTCTACCGACAGTCTGTATTTTTTCAAAGGAAACTGAGCAGGCCAAGTGCGTGCGATTGGAGATAACTCCCACAGGAAAGCAGCTGCAAGAGTGGCACAGTGCAAGCTGATAGATTAGAATGACTAGACTACGTACCACTGTAGGTGGGGTCGTCCTTCCTGCTTTCTTGTAGCTCCCATACAGAGTGGTATAACTTCTATGGACAGTCTATATTTTCAATGGGAGGTGTGCAGGACAAGAGAGTGGGATTGGAGATTGCTCCGACAGGAAAAAAGCTGCAAAGGTTCCACAGTGCAAGCTGCTAGATTACAATGTGACCTACGTACCACTTTAAGTTTGATCTGTGTACCTACTTTCTTGTAGTGCCCAGATGCAGTGGTGTAAGGTCTACCGGCAGCATGTATTTTTTCCAAGGGGGCTGAACAGTCTAAGTGAGTGGGATTGGAGAGAACCCCGACAGGAAAGTAGCTGCAAATATGACACAGTTCTGGCTGATAGACTAAGAAAGGAACTACGTATCCCTGTAGATGGGGCCTGCGTACCTGTTTTATTACAGGTCCCAGAGGCAGTGGCGTAATTTTAAACACGAATCTGTATATTCAATAGGAGTTGAGCAAGCCAAGTTCACGTGATTAGATAAAGGTGCCACAGGAAAGAAGCGGCAAAGGTTGCATAGTGCTGGCTGATAGGTTCCACGGGGACCTACGTACCACTGTAGTTGGGGTCTGCCTTCATGATTTTGTGTAGTACCCAGAGGCAGTGGTGTAACTTCTACCGACACCGTTTATTTTTTCAATGAGAGCTGAGCAGTCCAAGTGAGTGGTATTAGAAAAAGCTAGACAGGAAAGCAGCTGCAAATGTGACACATTGCTGCCTGATAGACTACATGGAGACTTACTCACTACTTTAGATGGAGTCTGCCTTCCTGCTTTCTTGTAGCTCCTATACACAGTGCTATAACTTCTACCGCCAGCATGTATTTTTCCAACGGGACCTGAGCACTCCAAGTGAGTGAGATTGGAGATAGATCCCACTGGAAAACAGCTTCAAAGATGACACAGTGCTAGCTGACTGACTACATGGGGACCTACTTAGTACTGTTGGTGGGTTCTCCCTTCCTGCTTTCTTTTAGGTCCCATAGGCAGTGGTATAACTTCTACCTCCAGTATGTATTTTTTCAATGGACGCTGAGCAGTCCAAGTGAGTGGGATTGGAGAAAGGTCCCACAGGTAAGCAGCTGCAAATGTGACACAGTACTGGCTGATAGACTACATGGGGGTGTAATGGAAGAGGTCATGTTCGTTGATCAAATCATGAAAGAATAGTTGTGCACGGAACCATTTAAAGTCATTGTAAAATTCTTGTAAAACTTTAACCGTAAAGTCTTTACAATGTGCACAGGTGCAGTTGGCTAAGGTACTTATAGCAGGTACAATAGGTTGTGCATGAGCTGATAAGAGCCAAGAGAAGAGTTCATGAGCGGACCACTAGAGGAAGACTACTGACTTCATCCCAGTGACCGCTCTACGACCACCAGAAGGCAGAGGAAGACCCCCTAATAACAAGATGGGCACATGCGCAGAGTACACCAGGGAGCGATGCACCCGATCGATAAGGACTGTATAAAAGGACTGTGATGGGGGGGGGGGGGGGGGGCTTGTCGCACGTCCTTGGTGGAGCAGAGTCTCCCGACCGCCCGGCGCTGTTTTGCTTATTTCCCGCTTGCTTAATAAATTTGATCTGTGAGTCATTTAAATTGACTAGTGAACTTTATCACAGCAACTCATAACAATTTGGTGCCGTGACTCGGATGCAGGTAAATTTGGTATTGGATTCCCGGACTAGGGGGGCGCCCCATCTGCGGGTGGCCCTGGAGTGGGAAATTCCCTTGCCAAACTCTCTATTCCGAACCCCTTCTAAATTTGGAAAATAAGCAAATAAACCTGCAGTACCCCATAATTTTTGTCCACGAAGATCCGAACAAAGTCCCTGGATTGGGTATTTGCGTGATTCCATTCAGTCGCGGTGGATATCCTAGAGTGTGAGTGACTGAGAGGTCTCAAGGAGACCAAGTGAGTGTGCACCCTCCAGTAGTGCAGTTCCCATTGCCCGCGAAGGCGTGGGACACGACCGAGGGGAACGATTGTGAGAACGAGTCAAGGGCACTCTGCAAGATGGGACAGAGGAAGAGCAAGCCCTCTGATCCCATGGGTGGCATAAGAATAGGCTGCCAGACATTCCCCTAGAAAGTCCTCTACTGTAGGTGGGGTCTGCCTTCCTGCTTTCTTATAGATCCCATACGCAGTGGTATAACTTGAGCGACAGCATATATTTTTTCAACTCCCAGTTGAGCAGTCCAAGTGAATGGGATTGGAGATGGCTTTAACAGAAAAGCAGCTGAAAATGTGACACAGTGCTGACTGATAGACTACATGTGGGCCTACTTACTACTCTAGGTTAGGTCTGCCTTCCAGCTTTTTTGTACCTCCCATACACAGTGGTATACCTTAACGGAAAGCATGTATTTTTTCAATGGGAGCTGAGCAGTCCAAGTGAATGTGATTGGAGATAGCTCCGACATGAAACCAAATGCAAATGTGACACAATGCTGACTGACAGACTACATAGGGGCCTAGTTACTAATGTAGGTGGAGTCTGCCTTCCTGCTTTCTTATAGCTCCCATACGCAGTGGTATAACTTCTACCAACAGTTTGTTTTTTTTCAATGGGAATTGAGCAGTCCAAGTGAGTGGGATTGGAGATAGCTTTCACAGAAAAGCAGGTGTAAAATTGACCAAGTTCTGGCTAATACACTACACTGGAGCCTACTTACTACTGTAGGTGGAGTCTGCCTTCCAGGTTTTTTGTAGCTCCTATACGCAGCAGTATAACTTAATCGATAGCATATATTTTTTCGATAGGAGTTGAGCAGTCCAAATGAGTGGGAATTGGAGATATCTGCCCATAGGAAAGCAGCTTCAAAGGTGACACAGTGCTGGCTGATAGACTACATGGGGACCTACCTACTACTGTAGGTGGAATCTGCCTTCCTGCTTTCTTGTAGCTCCTATACGCAGTGGTATAACTTCTACCGAGAGAATGTATTTTTTTAATGGGATCTGAGCAGTCCAAGTGAGTGGGATTGGAGATAACTCCCACAGTAAAAAAGCAGCTGCAAATGTGACACAGTGCTGGCTGATAGACTACATCGGGACCTACTTAACACTGTAATTGGGGTCTGCATTCCTGTTTTCTTGTACCTCCCATATGCAGTGGTGTAACTTCTAACGACAGTCTGTATTTTTAAAGGGGGCTGACGAGGCAAAAGAGTGGGATTGGAGATAGGTCTAACAAGAAAGCAGCTTCAAAGATGACACAGTGCTGGCTGAGAGACTACATGGGGACCTACTTAGTCCTGTAGGTGGGGTCTCCCTTCCTGTTTTCTTGTAGCTCTCATACGCAGTCGTATAACTTAATCAACAGCATATATTTATTCAATGGGAGCTGAGCAGCCCAAGTGACTGGGATTGGAGATAGATCCCACAGGAAAGAAGCTGCAAATGTGACACAATGCTGGCTGATAGAGTACATGGGGACCAACTTAGTACTGTAGGTTTGGTCTGCCTTCCTGCTTTCCTGTAGCTCCCATACGCAGTTGTATAATTTCTACGGATAGTCTGTATTTTTTCAGTGGGAGTTGAGCAGTCCAAGTGTGTGGGAGTGGACATGTCGCCCACAGGAAAGCAGCTGCAAATGTGACACAGTGCTGGCTGATAGACTACATGGGGACCTACTTACTACTGTAGGTCAGGTCTGCCTAACTGCTTTCTTGTAGCTCCCATGCGCAGTGGTATAACTTCTACCGGCACCCTGTATTTCCTCAATGTGAGCTAAGGAAGCCACGAGCGTGGGATTGGAGGTAACTCCCACAGGAAAGCAGCTGCAAAAATGACACAGTGCTGACTGATAAACTACATGGGGATCTACTTACTACTGTAGGTGGGGTCTGTCTTCCTGCTTTCTTGTAGCTCCAATTAGTAGTGGTATAACTTAACCGACAGCAAATATTTTTTTCAATGGGCATTGAGTGGTCCAAGTGAGTGGGATTGCAGATAGCTTTCACACTAAAATAGCTGCAAATGGGACACATTGCTGGCTCATAGACTACATGGGGGTCTACTAAGTACTATAGGTGGGGTCTGCGTAACTGCTTTTTTGTAAATCTCATACGCAGTGGTATGACTTAACCGACAGCATATATTTTTCAAATGGGAGTTGAGCAGTCCAAGTGACTGGGATTGGAGATAGCGCCCTCAGGAAAGCAGCTGCAAATGTGACACAGTGCTGGCTGCTAGACTAACATGGAGACCTACTTATGACTGTAGTTGGGGTCTGCCTTCCTGCTTTCTTGTAGCTCCCATACGCAGTGTTATAACTTAACCGACAGCATCAATTTTTTTAATAGGAGTTAACCAGTCCAAGTGAGTGGGTTTGGAGATAGCTCCTACAGGAAAGCAGCTGCAAATATGACACAGTGCTGGCTGATAGACTACATAAGGACCTACTTAGTACTGTAAGTTGGGTCTGCCTTCCGTCTTTCTTGTTACTCCCATACCCAGTGGTATAACTTCTACCAACTGTATGTTTTCAATGGGAGTTGAGCAGTACAAGTGAGTGTTATTGGAGATAGCTCCCACAGGATAGCAGCTGCAAATGTGACACAGTGCTGGCTGATAGACTACATGGGGACCAACTTAACACTGTAGTTGGGATCTGCCTTCCTGCTTTCTTGTACCTCCCATACTCAGTGGTATAAATTACCCGAAAGCAAATATTTTTTCAATGGCAGTTGGGCAATCCAAGTGACTGTGATTGGAGATAGCTCCCACAAGAAAGCAGCTGCCAATGTGACACAGTGCTGGCTGATAGACTACATGAGGACCTACTTACTACTGTAAGTTGGGTCTGCCTTCCCTCTTTCTTGTCGCTCCCATACGCAGTGTTATAACTTCTACCGACAGAACGTATTTTTAAAGGGAGCTGACGAGTTTAAGAGCGTGGGATTGGAGATAGCGCCCACAGCAAAGCAGCTTCAAAAGTGACACAGTGCTTGCTGAGATAGTACATGGGGACCTACTAAACACTGTAAGTTGGGGTCTCCCTTCCTATTTTCTTGTACCTCCCATTTGAAATGGTATAACTTCTACCGACAGTCTATATTTTTTCAATGGTAGATCAGCAGTCTAAGTGATTGGGATTGGAGATAGCTCCCACAGGAAAGCAGCTGCAAATGTGACACAGTGCTGGCTGATAGACTACATGGTGGCCTACTTAACAGTGTAGTTGGGGTCTGCCTTCCTGCTTTCTTGTAGCTCCCTTAAGCAGTGGTATAACTTCTATCAACAGAATGTATTTTTAAAGGGAGCTAACGAGGCCAAGAGCGTGGGATTGGAGAGAGATCCCAAAGGAAAGCAGCTGAAAATGTGACGCAGTGCTGGCTGATAGACTACATGGGGACCTACTTACTACTGTAGGTGGGGTCTACCTTCCTGCTTTCTTCTAGCTCTCATACGCAGTGGTATAACTTAACTGACAGCAAATATTTTTTCAATGGGAGTCGAGCAGTCCAAGTGAGTGGGATTGGAGATAGTGCCCATAGGAAAGCAGCTGCAAATGTCACACAGTCCTGACTGATAGACTACATGGGGACCTACTTACAACTGTTGGTGGGGTCTCCCTTCCTGCTTTCTTGTAGCTCCCATACTTTCTGAAGATGACAGGAGACAGTCACACCCTGTAGTGCTTAGCAAGTCTCAAGTTTATTTGCAAAGATACAACTCTTTTAAAGATACAATAATCAGGCTCATACATATTGCAAAAGTTAAGCTCATCATTGGTTCTCAGTTAAATGTCAATCCTTCCCCTGTTTCAACATACTTCGGATGCTTGTTCCTGCTTTCTCATCCTGTTATCATACAACTCTCTTGCTCTCACGTCCTTGAGCAGGAGTCCAATATCTTATTGCTTAATGCTTACTGCCTAACCAGCTGTCCTCTTTCCTCTAGCCAAGTCTCCAAAAAACTCTCTACACTTCCCCGTTTTCTTTTTTGACAATGATATTAGCCTGCCTCATCCTCTCAAGTGTTCTTTCTATTGTCCATTGAATACAATTTATAAAACAATGAAACACTTACAATACAAATAAAACAATACCCATAAAGCCAATTCCATACATTATAACATTTCGCAACCAAGGGCCTATTCTCCATTCCTTAAGCCATCCTTCAAGTCCTAATCCCTCTTCTTGTTTCAACTGATGAAATCCCTGTTGAAGTTCTTTCAGTTTGGCATGTATCGAGGTGGAATGGTCCGACAGGTTCATACAACACATGCCCTCAAATTCTTCACATTCATGTCCCTGGGCTGATAATAAAAAGTCTATGGAAGCTCTATTTCGTAACACCGCATGATTTACACATTGAACGTCAGCTGTTAACATATCAATCATTTCTAAAGTTTTATTTAACTCGTCTTTAGTCCAACATCCTAACTGTTTAGCCAAGTTCATGGCCTTATTAGCTCCTCCTCCTGACAAAAGTGGGCAACTACGACTTGCTTCAGTTCACTCCAAAATCGTGGGGACCATTATCAGTACAATCAAACTCATAATAACTATATTTTTTGCGGGAGCTGTTATTATGGTCAGCAAGCTGCATTAGCGTGGTTAAGTTAGTGTGGAATAAAGAGAGTTTCCCCAAATAACAGGGTCCACCCGGGGGATTTACTGGTATTCCGTTCCAGGCCCTTTCTCCACAGATTAAAAATATACCAGTGGGCAATTTCTTCGGTGATGTAATACTAGAGACATTACAGCTGGAATACAATTGCTTAAATACCGTTTCTGACTTCAAAGAAGAGTCTAAGTTGGCCCAATATTTTCGATTTCTATTAAAGTCATGGATATCCCCTGACATAAAACTTATCCAATTTCCCCCAGTTCCATTAGTACCGAAGCTTGCATTGGCACTTCCAAACAAGTCTGTTTCCTCAGGGGGTTAGGATAATGTGGTATTAAGGGACTTCATTATCTCACATTGACGTTTCCAGTCCGAATGATCGTGATCATCGCTAATTGTGTTCAGCCGCGTCCTATTGCACCAGGTGTTATTGTCTACTAGTCCACAAAATTCCTCCGGATTCCACACGGGCAATCCTATCAAACACCTTTTAAAAGGATTAGTAACCCCTCCCAAACTAAGACAAAGAGATGATTGACCAGTTTCATTAGCGAAGTTTATCCAAATATTATCTCTAGGCTGATTAAAATGCATCAAGCTGTTAGCAAATATAGTTACACTAAAAGCTATGGTTATAACAAAACACCTCATTATTATTCATTAAATTCACTGTCTTTTTGTTATATAACCTTCAGTCTTTTGATTGTTAGCCAGTCCTCCAATGACCGCAAGACGAGGGTGTATTTATTCTCCAATCTCTTCCTGTCCTTTTTCGTCAGATGGTTTGATCTCCGCAGCTTCAAGGACAGCTCTTGTCCACCTGGCTGGCACCCAAATGGATCCTGTGGGAGAATCAACACACAAATACCCACGTCCCCAGTATTGTACTTTGGCCGGAGGCTGCCATATCCCTGTTTTAGGGTCACGATATTTAACCCATATTTCTTTCTTCTCTTGCCTGGTAAGCTTCTTCTTAATCACTGAAAAAAAACCCCACAGTTGAGAAACAAAGTTATTATACTTGTGCTAAAAGTAAAATCTCTAGCAGGTCTATGTTGCAAAGTTGTATGGCTAATACTACTTACATTACTAATCAAGTCTTCTAATGTCATTGAGGTTTGGTTACTTTGTTTGTTAGGCCAGTATCCTAATTTGCATAGCTCAGTTAATAAAGTAGATACTCCTACACCTGGAGCAAATATACTAGTTGCTATTATTGCTGAGGGAGACCAAAGGTAACATAGTCATCACATTCGCCAGTAAATGCATGCACAAATTGTTTTGGACAGGCACAAGACTAGACCTGGATCTTTTTGGTGAAGTGTAATTGCAACAAGATGTTGTGTTCTTATACACGCCCAGGATGGGATCCACAATCTGTCCCAAATGTTTTGGTATTGCTGGTAAAATTAAACATAACACAAAAATCCATCTTTATAGATCCCAATAATTCTAACTCCTGTGGCTCTGTTGTCATTATTGGCAACCATGAAAAGATCAAATCGCAGCTGTCAACTTTGCCATTACTCTTAACTAAGGGATTTGTTTTTAATGCATTTGGTACAGGTCATTGTGCCACATCTAATGGAACTCCAACCAAACAGGTAGAAAAAGGATTATCTGGAGTGGTCATTGATAAACATATTGTAGGAGCCCAGCGGTCCGTGAGGGCTATGGCCGGCCGTGTCGGCGTGAGGTGTGTTTGGGGAGGCACTCCGGAGACAGTGACCGGGCGCGGGAAGCGGCTGCGCGACGGCGGCGAGTGCGGATGGAAGGGGTGGCGGGGAGTCTGGCTCACTCCGTGCCGTCCCCGGTGCCGGCCGCGCAGCCGGTATTACTCTCTCCTGTGTTTTCTTTGTCTTCCCTCGCGTGCCCGATGGTGCCCAGTCTAATATGGGGTCACGCTCCGCCACTCTCCACTGATCATCCTGCGCTGCACCCCCGCCCGACTCCGCCCGCTCGGCATTCCCCTGCAAGTCGTCCAAAGGGTAACTCGGCGGGCTGGGCTCGAATGGGAAGCAGCTCTCCCGCGGGGGCTCTGCTCCGAAGCCCCTTCGCCTCTCTGACTTTGTAAAAACTCTTGTGTAGAGCAGAACATTTTTCTCTACTCCGCGTAGCCGCACCACCCCCCGTCTCCTCACCAGACTCTGTCTTCTAGCTCTCATTTCTGCCACTCCTCCATGCAGATCACTCATCTTCGGTGGCCAACGAGGCAGCTGACTTTTCCCCTTTGTCCCACCTCCATTTCTGTCAGGCACCAACTTTGGCGGAACGTGGTCTGGCTGACTTTTCTGTTTTCTCGGTATCATCTGCCTCAGCGCTGCACCCGGCACTACTCTCGGTGCTGCTACCAGCGCTGCTCTCGGCGCCTCTCTCGGCACTGTTCTCAGCCCCTCTCCCGGCGCTTCTCCTGGCGCTTCACCCGGGGGGGGGAGCATTACATTTGAGACGGTAGGAGTCAGCGAGGTGGATTGGAATCAGTCACGCTCATAGTTTTTATTCTTGCTCTATGCTGCTGATGCGTGCTCAGCAGCCTTCTTTTCTGCCTGATGTTGCAACAACTCATTGTGCACTATCCTACAAAGCTTCCCTAACTTTTTAGCTATCTCATTGTCCTCCAGGGTAGCTTCCCACAGCAAATCCCCAAATTTACGCCATTCGCTCAATTCATACACTGTATGTGGATTCTGAAACACTCCCTTAGCATACCCATAAGCTAACAACCCTGTTAGGTCCTTTTGCAGATCTATACCCTTTATCTGCCGCTTCTGCAAGAATGCAGTAAATAAATCATATACCACTTGCCTTTCCATACCTATTATCATCAGCGCGCTGTTGTAGCCCTTCAAGGTCTGGCGGCACGTATCGGCCGGGCTCGTCTATACGGTCACCCAGGGCACGGCATGTTCCACATTTTCACGCTTATTTCCATCCTTGTTGGGTAGGACCCGAACCCCTTCGTCCCTCCGCCATGGCGTCAAGCCGCTATCACGTCGGGGTCACCATTTGCTGAAGACGACGGGAGACAGTCACACCATGTAGTGCTGAGCAAGTCTCAAATTTATTTGAAAAGATACAGCTCTTTTATAGATACAATAATCAGGCTCACACATATTGCAAAAGCTAAGCTCATCATTGGTTCCCAGTTAAATGTCAATCCTGCCCCTATTTCAACATAATTTGGATGCTTGTGGCTGCTCAACCCAAACTAAGTTCCTGTTTTCTCATCCTTTTATCATACAACTCTCTTGCTCAAGGACACCACGTCCTTGAGTAAGGGTCCAATATCTTACCGCTTAATGCTTACTGCCTAACCAGCTGTATTCTCTAGCCAAGTCTCCACAAAACTCCCCACAAAAGAGGACATGATAGAATACAGCTGGTTAGACAGTAAGCATTAAGCGATAAGATATTGGACTCCTGCTCAAGGCCATGAGAGAAAGAGAGCTGTATGATAACAGGATGAGAAAGCAGGAGCTTAGTTTGGGTTAAGCAGCCACAAGTATCTGGAGTATGTTGAAACAAGGGCGAGGTTTGCACCTAACTGGGAACCAATGATGAGCTTAGCTTTTGCAATATGTATGAGCCTGATTATTGTATCTATAAAAGAGTTGTATCTTAGCAAATAAATTTGAGACTTGTTGCACTACAGGGTGGGCTTGTCTCCCATCGTCTTCAGCAAATGGTGGCCCCGACGCGATACACGAAGGACATGATATACCGACTGGGCGCCACAGCGGAATAAGAATAAAAACTATGAGCGTGACTGGTTCCTATCCACCCCGCTGACTCCTACCGTCTCAAAAGTAATGCTCCCCCCTCGCATGTAGAAAATGGCCCTGGAGGCACGGACGGGGTACGAGAACCATGTGAGCCATCAGCCCCTCCTGAGGAACTTGAGTGCTGGCCTAAAGAGCCCCCGCCTCCGCCCTCCCCACTTGGTGAGCCTGTCCCTGGGGCAGAGAGTGAACTGGCGGAGGCCATCGCAAGGGAGCGGAGGGAGACTTGGGCTGCACTCGCAAAGGATTGTCTGGGAAAAGGGGATGGCGATGCACTGGAAGCAGCCAGAACTTTGACGTTGCCAGTGGTATTCCAACCCATTGCAGGGGGAGGTTTGCAAGCAACAATTTCTGCTCTGGACTTGAAGTTGTTATCCCAGTTGCGGTCCACGGTCAGCCAGTTCAGGGTAAATAGTGAACCAGTGAAACAAATGATTGACTATGTATGGGGAACGCAGTTGCTACTGCCTGCTGACTGTCGAGGCATAGTAAAACTTATTTATACACAACATCAGCAGCTGTTATTTAATGCACATTGGCAGGCATTAGTGAATGAAAGTGTCGCAACTCAGCGTCAGCAAGGCGACCCTCTCTATGGTGTGACGGTGGAAGAGCTGATGGGTTTGGGACCCTTCCTCCGTACGGAGGCTCAGGCTTTGATAGGGCCTGATAAGTGTAGAGAGGCAATGTGATTAGTAAGGGAGGCTATGGAAAAGGTAAAGGACCCAGGTGGAGTGCCAATATATATGGGAATCAAACAAGGTCGGGATGAAATGTTCGGGACCTTTATTGATAAAGTTGCCTCCGCCATAGAGAGGGCTGGAGTTCCGGAATATATGCGTGGCGCCTTGTTAAAACAGTGCGCCCTACAGAATTGTAATCCAGCTACCAGGACAGTATTGAATACGTTAGGAGCCAATTGGTCAATTGAAGATGCTTTAGAGCGTATGGCCCAGGTCCCGACAGGTCAACAAGCTTTTCTCGTGGAAGCTATTAAGGAATTGGGATTAGGATTAAAGGAACAGGCGAAAGCAACTCAGAATCAGGTGTTGGCCGCCCTTGCACCCCTTCAAGCATCCGCTGTGACCACTCAAAGGGGCTCCTCAGGTGGATGAATAAAGTGTTACCGGTGTGGCGGAATGGGACATTTCCGTCGTGAATGCAATGCTACAGGAATCTGGTGTTAAAAATGCCAAACGGACAATCACAACACCGGGACCTGTCGTCGCAGGTCGGGAAACTCCAATTCGAGCGGGTCGAACCGCAGTGGCATCGCTCAGACACATGTCGCCGCTGCAGCTCAACAGATGTCAGCAGCTGCCTCCAGCCAGCCACAAGTGGGAGCCTCAGAATGGACCTGGAAGCAGCAGTAGATGTTACCATTATGACAACAAGCCCACAGAAGATACCCACCGGAGTGAAAGGTCCAATCACTATAGGGGGACGAACAGTGGGCGCATTGTTGTTAGGACGCTCGTCAACTACCATGCTTGGACTCTTTGTTCTTCCCGGAGTTATTGATGCAGATTATTTGGGAGAAATTATGATCATGGCCCACACCCCCTTTCCACCAATACAAATGATGAAAAATCAGAGAACTGCGCAATTAATACCATTGGAACAAATGTCAAAAGGAATAAGACCAATAAAAGAGGACTTAAGAGGAGAAGGGGGATTTGGCTCCACGGGAGGACTTACACTGTTGACTATGGATCTCAGTGAAAGGCCTAGACGCAAAATAGACCTTGAATTTCAAGGACAAAAAAGGTCCTTGATGGGATTATTGGACACGGGGGCAGATTCCAGCATTATCAGCCCAAGATGTTGGCCACAGCACCGGCCCCTGCAACCGGCAGCAACTACTGTGACTGGGGTAGGAGGACTTACTCTGGCTAGTCGCTCTCCACCCATCTTGGTTCATATGGATGAGAAAACCATAACTGCTACTTTTCCTGTTGTGCAGCTGCCTCCAACTGTGCAATGTCTTATTGGTCGAGACATACTAGCCCAGATAGGAATGGTCCTAACAAATGAGCACCCTTTGGCATAATGGCCGTTGCATGGACTTTCCCACTTTCTATTACCTGGAAAACAGCCGAGCCAGTATGGGTTAAGCAATGGCCTTTAAAAAAAGAAAATCTTGAGCATTCTCATGAGTTAGTGCAAGAACAACTTGCCCAAGGACATTTAAAGTTATCTACAAGCCCGTGGAACACTCCTATATTTGTTATTAAAAAGAGATCTGGCAAGTATCGTTTGTTACATGACCTACGTGCAGAAAATGAACAAATGGAACCTATGGGAGCATTGTAGCCAGGACTACCCAGTCTGGCTATGATTCCACAGTGTTGGCCACTGTTAATCGTAGATCTAAAGGACTGCTTTTTTACCATTGCCTTACATCAGCGGGATACACAACGGTTTGCTTTTACCTTGCCTGCAATAAATAGAGAAGGTCCCGACCATCGTTTTAAATGGACAGTTTTGCCCCAAGGCATGCGTAACAGCCCAACTATCTGTCAGCTCTATCTTGACGCAGCTTGACAACCCCTTCGATGACCATGGCCTAACGTTATCATCTACCATTACATGGATGATATCCTCTTTTCTCAGCCTGCACCATTTACGGAACAACAGGTGGAGGAGATTCGACAGGCACTGGCTCAATGCCACCTTGTGCTAGCTCCAGAAAAGGTTCAGCGTACAGCTCCATGGAAATATCTTGGATGATCTTTATCAGAACAGCTCATAGTACCACAGAAGCTACAGCTCCAACTACAAATAAAGACCCCGAATGATGCTCAGAAGTTTTTAGGGGATCTGCAATGGTTAAAACCAATAGTGGGAATACCCAACGAGTTGTTAGAAAAACTACGACCACTTTTGAAAGGAAGCAACCCCACGCGTCAAATACAGGTAACACCAGAGCTTCAGGATGCGCTTCAACAAATTATGGACTGTGTCATACAAGGGCAGGTTCGACGTCACAATGTTGACTTACCTATTGACTTAACCATCTGGTATAGCACAAAATATTTGCTTGGGGCCTTGACACAATCTCAAAACAAAACGGGGGAGGTATGGGTTCTAGAATGGATTTCCCCAGCCTTACAACAAACAAAAACCCTTTTTCAAAAAATTGAGATGTTGGCGGGACTAATAAAAAAGGGTCGTGAAAGAGCATTACAAGTAACTGGTGCTGAGCCGCATACGATAAGGATACCAATGAAAAAGGACTCTTTACAATGGTATTTAGACAATACAGAAGATCTTCAGGAGGCGCTCTTAGGTGGCGGCAGTATAGTAGCAACAGACAAAATAATAAAAGCACCATTACAATGGCTAGGAAAATGAAATTGGCTAGTACGACCCAAACGAGAGCCGGCCCCCATCACGGATGCGTTGACAGCATACACGGATGCAGGAAGAAAGTCTGGAACGGCGGCAATAACCTGGCAAGAGGAAGGGGAGTGGAAGCACCAACTAATAAAAGCAGAAGAGAAAGACGCATTACAAACCTTGGAATTGTTGGCAGTAGTATGGGCCATGATGAACCTGAAAGGGCCCCTGAATGTGGTTACAGACTCGTTATATGTCGCGGATATCGTTGTTGTAGTAGTGCAGGCAATATTCACTTGAAGACGTAGAGAGTCTAAGTAATGCACGTGCAGAGACGTACAGGGACAACGTAGTACAACCACCAGAGTTGACTCAAAGCCACCCTTCCTTTGCTAGCTACCTCCTTATATGCTGCTTCTGCCCATGAGATCACCCAGGGCCCAATTGATTAACTTGCAGCACCTTTTACTGTAGTAGCATGCCAGCTGCATGAACTTATCCCTACCATCTTTATTCAAGCTGGCTGGTCCAAGCTACATCTGTGCCTACAATTCCCCCCTTTTTCTTTTTCGAACCAGCCAGCCTTTAGCAACACACTTCAAAATTAAAGGTACATGAAGAAAAGAAAATATTTTTACCCATGGCCATGAGTTTACAACAAAAGGTCAATAACAGCTACATCGCTGAACAATACAATACAGAAATCCATAAAGTCAAAATAAACATAATCTGATATGTGTTGCTAGGAGGGACGCACACTGGCAGGAAGGGATGAGTTCTTGGTAGCTCCACTCATATTTCTTTTTCCTTATGTAGTTCTGGACTTCTCTTCAGATCCTTTAGCATGCTGATCTGTGAGCATTATCTGTAAGATGGAAGTATCTCTTCATCTGTAGAAAATACATCATTTTTGTTTTCAAGCTCCCAGTGGTCATCTTAAGTTCTTCAATTTTAATACAATACAGATAGCTGGAGGAATTTATAGCAGCGCATGTAGTGCCACAGTTGCGAGGGTTTACATTTTAATAGAGTGATGGATTGAGGGTGGATCACTTGGTTCTTTCCTCAAGATTGGTTTTTTTTTTTGTTTTTTTTTTTTTTTTCATTGGGATTACAGTTAAGTCCTTTCTGTTGATGTGGCTTGATCCATTTTGCCGGAATCCATCGGGGACCTTGATCTGTAATGACACAAGCATAGCCTCTCCCCCACGTTAACAGATCTGCAGGTCCTTGCCACTCTCCAGTAGTGGGATTCTTATACCAAACTTTAGGTTTGTCAGTAAAATCCAAATCCCGACTCATTTGGGCAAAGTGTGTTAATGCCGGCGGTTCATTCCGGTTTGCCACAATTCTGAGATGATTCATTGTATAAAGGGCTTTCATTAGTCTGTCTTGAGGGCTTACCCCCTCTTCCCCCGTTTTTTGTTTTTCTAGCAGGCCTTTTAAGGTTTGATGTGTACGTTCAATAATGGCTTGACCGGTGGAATTTCCTGGGATTACAGTAGTATGTTTAACACCCCATAAGTTTAGAAACTTACGTGTTTTACCGGCTATGTATCCCGAGCCATTATCAGTTTTTATCTCTCTTGGAACACCAAGGACTGCAAAGCAACTCCTCCGATATCTTATGACGTCTCGAGAACTGTCACTGGTTAAGGCTGTGGCCCAAACCATGGCTGAATAAGTATCAATAGTGACATGTATACATTTAAATCGCCCAAAAGGAGCATAAACAGTGATATCTGATTGCCATATACCTAATGGTGCCAGATCCCTGGGATTGACTCCTACTCCTAGGCCGATTTGATTCTGGCATGCAGGGCATGTGGAAACAATACCCTGAGCGTCTGATATAGTCAGGTCAAACTGGTTCGCCAGCATTTTCGCACTTTGATGAAAGAAATCGTGCGATCTTCGGGCTTGAGAAAATTTGTCAATTATTGGCCCCGTACGTATCAATAAAAGGGCTGCCACTATCTTGTCAACAATTTCATTGCCAACTGATAGGCCATCTTTTAAGCCCGAATGGCTTCGAATATGTCCAATATAATAAGCAGTTTGACGTTCATTTATCTGATGCCAGAGCCGCAGGAATAAGTTATACAAATTCTGATCAGAGACTTCTTTCAACAACGCTCTCTCTAATCGAGTGACGGCATCGACCACATAGAGGGAATCAGAAATGATGTTTAATGGGACGTCTGGTCATTTCTCGAAAGTTTTAACTACAGCCATCAGGTCCAGCAGTTGAACTGAACTGCCTGGGGAGTGAACAGTTAGATTTTGCCATTTTCCATTCTCCCACCAAACCACTCCCGCTTTGGCTTGGATCTTACTTGCATCGGTAAAAACAGTCAGGCCTTTAACAGGTACTGCTGATCTCAACGGCCGGTCTTCCATTTGAAATTTAACAGAAAACAATTTATGGGCCGGATAATGATTATTTATAGCTCCTGGATATGACAATAAGGCCCACTGTAATTCATCAGATTGTTGCAGTGCCCAGTTCAAGAACTCATCTGTGAGAGGAACGAAAATGACGTCTGCCTCAATCCCTGCTATTTCCAGCAGACGTTTCCTGGCCTTAACTATTATTTTCACAATTGCCCCTAGCCTCGTGGTAATTGTTTTTTGCAAATTATATGCCAAAATATCCACTCCAAGATCCTCAATGCGTCTTTCGCTACTGAATCCCACTGCATCAAGACTGCCATTACATGCTGGTTTTGACTTATCACAGCAATGTTAATTGACAGGTCAGGATCATATCGGTGACTGTACTTATTGACTATCTTGTTTCCTATTTTTTCTATTGCTTGGATTTGCTGCCGAGACAGTTTTCATGCACTATCAGCCTCTACTGAGCCCTTTAACAAAGGCATTAGTGGCGCAAGATCCTCATTCGTGATACCACATATGGTTCGTACCCATTGGATATCACCTATTAACTTTTGAACATCTGTTAAGTTAGCAATATCTGTTTTAATTGCCACCTTCTGAGGATAAATGCGTGCATCGGTGATGATATTACCTAAATATTTCCAAGAGGCGTGCATTTGTACCTTCTCTGGCGCGATCACCAACCCGGAGATGGTTAACTGCCGGTTCACTTCTTGTAGAATGCGATGCTGGTCCAGGTCTTTTCCTGCAATCAAGATATCATCCATATAATGGTAAAATAAGACACGAGGGTATTTTTTGCGCAGAGGTGCCAGCGCCCAGGCAACATAAGTTTGACAAATAGTTGGCGAGTTCTTCATTCCCTGAGGTAAAACAGTCCATTGGTATCGTTTTGCTGGCTCTTGTTTGTTAATTGATGGTACTGTAAAAGCAAACTTCTCACTGTCATCCTCATGTAGGGGAATTGTGAAAAAACAGTCCTTCAGGTCAATCACCAACAGGGGCCACTCTTTTGGAAGCATTGCAGGAGAGGGTAATCCTGGCTGTAAAGCACCCATGTCCTACATCACTGCATTAACAGCTCTTAAATCATGTAACAGCCTCCACTTCCCTGATTTTTTAGGGATAGTAAAAATTGGTGTATTCCATGGACTGGTGGATGGCTTAATATGACCTTTCTCTAATTGTTCATTTACTAATTCATGAATGTGGGCGAGCTTTTCTTTGCTTAGCGGCCATTGATCAATCCAAACTGGTTTATCTGTAAGCCAGGTTAACTTCAGGATTGGTCGCCCATCAATGGCCGCCATTAAAAATTTTCATTTGACAAACGAAAGCCCATTTGGCTTAAGGCGTCTCTACCCAAAAGCCAAACTGAAGTATTCATTACATAGGGCCTAATTTGCACACATCTATTCTCTTCGCCCTGTATGCATACCGAAATTAGATCTGTGCTAATTTTTGTCATCTCTATTCCTCCTACTCCAACAGCAGGGGTGTCTAAATTCTCTAAAGGCCAGCTTTTTGGCCAATAGGATAATGGAACAATAGTAACATTTGCTCCCGTATCCAGTAATGTGTTGTACCCAACCACGTGTTCACCATTTGGATGTTGGAATACAACCGTCTGAGTGGGCTTTCCCTGTGAAAGTGGCATTGCCAGTCTTACCTCAGGTACTCCAGTGGATCCAAAACCACCGTCTCGACGCTTACAACTTCCTGCGAAAGGAACTTCAGCTCTGAAAGGAACTAATTGAGCTATTTTAGTTCCTTTAGGTATATGAACTGGTGGCTGCCAAACTTTAACCATTATTCCAATGTTTCCTTCATAATCCGCATCAATTACACCAGGGATCACAAAAATACCCTGTCGAGAGGCCGATGACCGTCCTAAAAGCAAAGCACTTAATCCATAGCCAAGGGATCCGTTAGCGTTAGATGAGATAACTGTTACCTCCGTGTTGTGGATGGTTACATCTACTGTTGTTTCCACATCCACTCCTGCGCTTCCTGCAGTGGCTGATCTGAGGCCATCCAGGCAGCTCTTGGTGTTGAAGGGCGTTTTTGTGTCATCGCGCTCGCCCTTTTTGCGCTCGTTAACCCGTTTCCCTTAGGCATTGTATGTCTGGCCACTCGAGAGAGGCACTCGGTGGCTCTATGGCCAAACTCTCCACATCTGTAACAATTGCCATGAAATCTGTCGTTGGACCCAGATGGCCTGGCGGAGCTGTTTGTCCATACCAATGGTCTGGACCGACATTGATTTTTCACGTGTCCTATTTTTCCACAATTAAAGCATTTTGGCCTCCGATTTCCTTTGTGAGGTTGAACTAAAGGTTTTAATGCTGTTGCCATAGCTTCAGCTAAATGGGCTGACGATCCTACCCTAGAGCAGGCTTCTATCATGTTGACCAAAGCTGCTGTCCACGGGAGAGCCTCCAGGATCTTTTTGCAGTCATGGTTAGCATTAGCAACTGCTAAGTGTAACCCTCTTTCTGCCTTTACTTCAGTTGACATGTTTGGTATACGATCCAGAGCTGCTCTTAGACGATCTAAGAAGGTCATGAAAGGCTCATTAGGTTTCTGTATAATAGTTGTATATGAGGGAACTGGCATCCCCATGTCAGGAACAATCTTAAATGCTTGACGAGCCAGTGTCTGCGTTTGCTGCAAAATAGCTTCATTCAGTCGGGCTTGTACCTGAGGGTCAGCAAACGGTCCTTTACCCAATATCATATCTGCTGTGACGACTCGCCGCGGATCTCCCTGTTGTAAGTCCATATTTTCTACTACTGCCAGATCAACTCTTTTTTCCCATTCAGACTCCCATAGTAATACCTGAGTGGGCTTCAGGAAAGTTTCTGCTAGCTTCCGTCAGTCAAATGGAGTCATTAATCCACTGATGAAAATATGATCCAATAACATTTGAACGTATGGGTTGGACAAGCCATATTGCATTACAGCTTTCTGGCCTTCCCTTACCAACTTCCAATCCAAAGGTGCCCATTGTCGTTTTCTTTGTGCTACTATTACTGGAAAGGCTTGTGGAATAAATTCTCCTTCGATTACCGCATCACGTATGAGGCCTCTCCATTTCTTAGCCGGATCATAGTCATCTGGCCGGGGGTCTCTGAGCACCTGTGGGGATGAAACTTTAATCTTTGGTTTGGTTAATTCATTAATTCGTTCCAACAGTTGATTAGCTGTTGCTTTTGGTTTTTCCATCAGTTCCTCCAAGTGGGCCAAAGTGTGTTTCATATCTTCTCCGTGTCGTATTAATTCTTCCTTTAATAGTTGTCTTTGTTGATCTTCAACTTCACTAGATGTTGGGGGTGATGATGGAAGAGGAATGCACTCAGGGATTGATGAGCTCAGGGGCAATGGCAATCCACATTGTCATTTGTAAAACGTACCTTTCGTTCTCTGCCAGGTACTCCTTCAGACATAGCAGAAGGATGGGATGGGGCAGGATGGTGAAGTGTGGGTGGGAGGGGAGGAGGGGAGGAGAAGGGGAGGAGAAGCAATGCCCGTATTCGGCTCCTGGAACGGTGCTCTAGGGGGTTCTGGGGGAGGTGGGCTCACATCCATGCTCTCTTCTTCTAGAGGTGGAGCCGAGGGTATTACGACATTATCCCCTCCGAAGAGTCTCTTAGTATTTTCTTCTAGAGGTGGAGCCGATGGTACTATAAAGTCACCACCTCCAAAGAACCTTTTAGCATCTACCAGGAACGCAGATGGTACAGCAGCTTCTGCTTTCATGGCAGCAGCTGCAGCACGCTCAGCTTCTAGTTGGTGTATAATGGATGATACCGATTTACACAAGTCGATAGCATCATTCAACATGTCTCCTAGGTTTTCCCAGTGTCCCGTTTCATATACTTCTTGGGGGGAAACAAAGAGACCTATTTCCTGTCCCCATCTTACAAGTCTTAGCAAATCCTCTCTTTCATAACTGAATCCTTTCTCAGCAAGGCTATGCTGAAGGGTGTCAATAGGATTTTCCTCTTTGCTTATGTTTTTTCCCATTAAATCACTTTACTCAGATCACTTGCCTTTTCAAGCAGGAATCCAAGTGCTTTTCTGCAGAGGGTTCTTAATCCAACCAATTTGGCGTATCACGTTGGGGTCACCAAATGTTGTAGTAGTGCAGGCAATATTCACTTGAAGACGTAGAGAGTCTAAGTAATGCACGTGCAGAGACGTACAGGGACAACGTAGTACAACCACCAGAGTTGACTCGAAGCCACCCTTCCTTTGCTAGCTACCTCCTTATATGCTGCTTCTGCCCATGAGATCACCCAGGGCCCAATTGATTAATTTTCAGCACCTGTTTCTGAAGTAGCATGCCAGCTGCATTAACTTATCCCTACCATCTTTATACAAGCTGGCTGGTCCAAGCTACATTTGTGCCTACATATCGTAGAGAGAATCGAGGACGCCTCCATTAAGGAAGTGCAGAATCCCAGACTATTTGAATTATTAATACAGCTGCAGAAGGCAATAAAGCTTAGGGAGCATGTTTATGCCATTATACATATCAGGAGCCATAAATGGGACACTGGGCAGGGAGAAGGTAATGCTAGGGCAGATAAGTTGGTCACAGTGACACATAACACGTATCTGTCTAAACAGATACTAGCCAGAGAAGCGCACTCCCTTTTTCATCACAATGCACGGGGCTTATACCGAGAGTTTCAATTATCGCTAAAGGATGCAAAGGCTATTGTTAGAGTTTGTCCCAATTGTAGCCATCACAATGGAGGTGTTGGCTTACGCTTGGGGATGAACCCTAGAGGATTATCTGCAAATGAAGTTTGGCAGATGGATGTCACTCGTGTGGCAGAGTTTGGAAGACTAAAATATGTGCATGTAACCATAGACACATGGAGCAAATTCGTTTGGGCAACAGCACAGACGGGAGAGGGCCATACATGTGGAGCGTCATTTATATTGTTGTTTTGCAACAATGGGAATTCCTCAGAAAATAAAGACAGACAATGGGCCAGCCTATATAAGTAGAGGCATAGAACAGTTCACGAGTCAATGGGGAGTTAAACATGTAGCAGGTATTCCCCATTCCCCCACAGGACGGGCCATAATAGAAAGAGCTAATGGGAATCTAAAAAGATATCTTGGTAATTATGGGGATGTGAAAGACCCACATAGGAAATTGTTAAAGGCTTTATTTGTTATGAACCACCTGTGTGTGTTTGGGGAACAGAAGCTACCACCTGTAGTAATGCATCATAATCCAAAAGCACAAAAGGAGGGGAAGAAAGAAATATGGGTTAAATATCGTGAGCCTAAAACAGGGATATGGCAGCCTCCAGCCAAAGTATTATACTGAGGACGTGGGTGATTGTGTGTTGATTCTCCCACAGGATCCATTTGGGTGCCAGCCAGGTGGGCAAGAGCTGTCCTTGAAGCTGCGGAGATCAAATCATCTGACAAAAAAGGACAGGAAGAGATTGGAGAATAAATACACCCTCGTCTTGCGGTCATTGGAGGACTGGCTAACAATCAAAAGACTGAAGGTTATATAACAAAAAGACAGTGAATTTAATGAATAATAATGAGATGTTTTGTTATAACCATAGATTATAGTGTAACTATAATTGCTAACAGCTTGATGCATTTTAATCAGCCTAGAGATAATATTTGGATAACCTTTGCTAATCAAACTGGTCAATCATCTCTTTGTCTTAGTTTGGGAGGGGTTACTAATCCTTTTAAAAGGTGTTTGATAGGATTGCCCGTGTGGAATCCGGAGGAATTTTGTGGACTAGTAGACAATAACACCTTGTTTAATAAGACGGGGCTGAACACAGTTAGTGATGATCACGATCATTCGGACGGGAAAGGTCAATGTGAGATAATTAAGTCCCTTAATACCACATTAGCCTCACCCCCTGAGGAAATAGACCTGTTTGGCAGTGCCAATGCAAGCTTCGGTACTAATGGAACTGGGGGAAATTGGATAAGTTTTATGTCACAGGATATCCATGACTTTAATAGAAATCAAAAATATTGGGCCACCTTAGACTCGTCTTTGAAGTCAGAAACGATATTTAAGCAATTGTATTCCATCTGTAATGTCTCTAGTATTACATCACTGAAGAAATTGCCCACGGGTATATTTTTAATCTGTGGAGAAAGGGCCTGGAACGGAATAGCAGTAAATCCCCCGGGTGGACCCTGTTATTTGGGGAAACTCTATTCCACCCTAACTTAACCACGCTAATGCAGCTTGCTGACCATAATAACAGCTCCCGCAAAAAATATAGTTATTATGAGTTTTATTGGACTAATATTGGTCCCCCACGATTTTTGAGTGAACTGAAGCAAGTCGTAGTTGCCACCCTTTTGCCAGGAGGAGCAGCCAATAAGGCCATGAACTTGGCTAAACAGTTAGGATGTTGGACTAAAGATAAATTAAATAAAAAATTGATTGTTTCTATAAAAGAGTTGTATCTTTGCAAATAAATTTGAGACTTGTTGCACTACAGGGTGGGCTTGTCTCCCGTCGACTTCAGGATAATACCACTGCGTAGGGAAACTACAAGAAAGCAGGAAGTTAGACCGCACCTACAGTCGTAAGTAGGTCCCCATGTAGTCTATCAGCCAGCACTGTGTCACATTTGCAGCTTCTTTCCTGTGAAAGCTATCTCCAATCCCACTCACTTGGACTGCTCGACTCCCATTGAAAAAATACAGAATGTCGGTTAAGTTATACCACTGCGTATGGGAGCTACAAGAAAGCAGGAAGGAAGACCCCAAATACAATGTTAAGTAGGTTCTATTAACCAGCACTGTGTCAAATTTGCAGCTTCTTTCCTGTGGGACCTATCTCCAATAACACTCACTTGTACTGCTCAACTCCCATTGAAAACATACAGTCGGTAGAAGTTATACCACTGCGTATGGGAGCAATAAGAAAACTGGAATCAAGACCCAACCTGCCGTAGTAAATAGGTCCCCATATAGTCTATCAGCAAACACTGTGTCACATTTGCAGCTGCTTTCCTCTGGGTTCTAACTCCAATCCCAGTCACTTGGACTGTTCAACTCCTTTTGAAAAAATAAATGCTGTCGCTTAACTTATACCACTGTGTATGGGAGCTACAAGAAAGTAAGAAGGCAGATACCACCTACAGAAGTAAGTAGGTCCCCATGTAGTCTATCAGCCAGCACTGTGTCACATTTGCAGCTGCTTTCCTGTGAAACCTATCTCCGGTCCCACTCACTTGGACTGCTCAACTTCCATTAAAAAAAACAGAATATCGGTAGAAGTTATAACACTGCGTATGGACGCAAAAAGAAAGCAGGAAGACCGAAACTACAGTAGTAAGTAGGTCCTCATGTAGTCTATCAGCCACCACTGTGAGACATTTTCAGATGCTTTCCTGTGGGAGTTATCCCCAAGAACACTCACTTTTACTGCTCAGGTCCCATTGAAAAAATATATGCTGTAGGTTAAGTTATAAATCTGCGTATGGAAGCTACAAGAAAGCACGAAGGCAGACCCCATCTACAGTACTAAGTTGGTCTCCATGTAGTCTATCAGCCATCATTTTGTCACATTTGCAGCTGCTTTCCTGTGGGAGCTCTCTCCAATACCAATAACTTGGACTGCTCAACTCCCATTGAAAAAATACAGACTGTCGGCAGAAGTTATAACACTGGGTACTGTAACTACAAAAAGGCAGGAAGGCAGACAACATCGACAGTACTAAGTTGGTCTCCATGTAGTCTATCAGTCAGCACTGTCTCGCATTTGCAGCTGCTTTCCTGTGGGAGCTATCTTCAATCCCACTCACTTGGACTGCTCAGCTCCCATTGAAAAAATAAACGGTGTTGGTAGAAGTTATACCACTGCGTATGGGAGCTACAAAAAAGCAGGAAGGCAGACACCATCTACAGTACTACGTTCGTCCCCATGTAGTCTATAGGGCAGCACTGTGTTACCTTTGAAGCTACTTTCTTGTGGGAGCAATCTTCAATCCCACTTACTTGGACTGCTCAGCTCCCATTGAAAAAATACATACTGGCAGTAGTAGTTATACCACTGTATATGGGAGCTACAGGAAAGCAGGAAGGCACACCCCACCTACAGTAGTATTTAGGTTCCCATGTAGTCTCTAATCCAGCACTGTGTCACGTTTTCAGCTTCTTTCCTGTGGGAGCTATATCCAATCCCATTCACTTGGAGTGCTCAGCTCCCATTGAAAAAATACAGATTTTCGTTAGAAGTTATACCACTGTGTATGGGACCTAAAAGAAAGCAGGAAGGAAGACCCAACCTACAGTGTAAGTAGGTCCCCATGTACTCTATTAGCCAACACTGTGTCACATTTGCAGCTGCTTTCCTGTTGGAGCTATCTCGAATCCCAGTCACTTTGACTGCTAAACGCCCATTGAAAAAATATTTTCTGTCCCTTAAGTTATACCACTGCATATGGGAGCTATAAGAAAGCGGGAAGGCAGACCCCAACTACAGTGTTAAGTAGGTTCCCATGTAGTCTATCAGCAAGCACTGTGTCATATTTGCAGCAGCTTTACTGTGGGCGTTGTCTCAAATCCCAGTCACGTCTACTGCTAAGGTCCAATTGAAAAAATATATGCTGTCGCTTAAGTTATACCACTGCGTATGGGAGCAATTAGAAAACTGGAAGGCAGACCCAACCTGCAGTAGTAAATAGGTCCCCATGTAGTCTATCAGCCAGCACTGTGTCACTTTTGCAGCTGTTTTCCTGTGAAAGCTATCTCTAATCGCTTGGACTGCTCAGGTCGCATTGAAAAAATATATGCTGTCTGTTAAGTTATACCACTGTGTATGGGAGCTACAAAAAAGCTGTAAGGCAGACCCCACCTACAGTAGTAAGGAGTTCGCCATGTAGTCTATCAGCCAGAACTGTTTCACATTTGCAGCTGGTTGTTTTTGGCCACTATCTCCAATCCCAGTCACTTGAACTGCTCATCTCCCATTTAAAAAATACAGACTATCGGTAGAAATTATACCACTGCGTATAGGAGCTAAAAAAAGCTGGAAGACAGACCCCACCTATACTACTAAGAAGATCCCCATGTACTCTATCGGCCAGCACTGTGTCACATTTGCACCTGCTTTCCTGTGAAAGCTATCTCCAATCCTACTCACTTGGACTGCTCATCTCCCATTGAAAAAATACAGACTATCGGTAGAAATTATACCACTGCGTATGGGAGCTAAAAAAAAGCTGGAAGGCAGACCCCACTTACAGCAGTAAGAAGACCCCCATGTAGTCTATCAGCCAGCACTGTGTCACATTTGCAGCTGCTTTACTGTGGGAGCTTTTTCAAATCCCACTCACTTGGACTGCTCAGTTCCTGTTGAAAAAATAAACGGTGTCGGTAGAAGTTACGTCACTGCCTCTGGGTACTACACAAAAGCATGAAGGCAGACCCCAACTACAGTGGTACGTAGGTCCCCCTAAAACCTATCAGCCAGCACTATGCAACCTTTGACGCTTCTTTCCTCTGGCACCTTTATCCAATCCCTGGAGCTTGGTTTGTTCAACTCCCGTTGAATATAGAGATTCGTGTTTAAAATTTCGCCACTGCCTCTGGGACCTTTAATGAAACAGGTACGCAGACCCCATCTACAGGGATACGTAGTTCCTTTCTTAGTCTATCAGCCAGCACTGTGTCATATTTGCAGCTACTTTCCTGTCGGAGTTCTCTCCAATCCCACTCATTTGGACTGCTCAGCCCCCTTTTAAAAAAATACATGCTGCCAGTAAAACTTATGCCACTGCATTTGGGCACTAAAAGAAAGGAGGTATGCAGACTCCACCTAAAGTGGTACGTAGGTCACGTTGTAGTCTATCAGCTTGTACTGTTCCACCTTTGCAGCTGCTTTCGTGTGGGAGCTATCTCCAATCCCACGCTCTTGGCCTCCTCAGCTCCCTTTAAAAAACATTCTGTCTTTAGAAGTTATACCACTGCGTAGTGGAGCTAAAAAAAAGCAGGAAGGCACACCCAAATTACAGTTTTAAGTAGGCTCCATGTAGTCTATCATTCAGCACTGTGTCACATTTTCACCTGCTTTCCTGTGGGAGCTATCTCCAATCCCACTCACTTGGACTGCTCAACTCCCATTGAAAAAATACAGACTGTCAGTAGAAGTTATACCACTGTGTATTGGAGCTACAAGAAAACGGGAAGGCAGACCCCACCTACAGTAGTAAGTAGGTCCCCATGTAGTCTATCAGCCAGCACTGTGTCACATTTGCACCTGTTTTCCTGTGGGAGCTTTTTCAAATCCCACTCACTTGTACTGCTCAGGTCCCATTGAAAAAATACAGACTGTCAGTAGAAGTTATACCACTGCGTATGGGACCTACAAGAAAGCAGGTAGGCAGACCCAACCTACAGTAGTAAGTAGGTCCCCATTTAGTCTCTCAGCCAGCACTGTGTCACATTTGCACCTGCTTTCTTTTGGGAGCTCTCTCCAATCCCACTCACTTGTACTGCTCAGCTCCCATTGAAAAAATGTATGCTGTCGGTTAAGTTATACCACTGCGTATGAGATCTACAAAAAAGCAGGAAGGAAGACCCCACCTACAGTAGTGTAAGAAACTATGAATTAGGGTATTGTTTATTAAAATTTATGTTAAGCTCAATGTAAAGGTTAAGCGACAAAAGAAAGGAAAGTACTTATGCGAACAGCTGCAGGACATCACTCATGTGAGATAAGATAACTGCAATTGCCTTCACATACCAGACACCATTTGTGTAAACAGGAGAGATACTGCTCAAGGATGACTACAAGATGTTCTAAGGGACTGTCGAAGAGAAGAAAAACAACTCTATCTAAGTGAGGGATCAATTATAAAACAAAGAAGGAAAACTTCTTACTCAGCAAGCACCGAAAGACAGAAAAAAGACCCCTCACAGTAACTGAAGCATGCGCAGAGCAGTTCTCCTACTTTACGGCCACGGATGCAAAATGTATAAAAAAGGACTGTTTAAACTAATCAGTACGGCAGTTGGCGGAGCGCAGACTCCCCTGTCGTCCAGCACTGTCTTTGCTCTTATTCTACTTGCTACAATTAATAAAATTATAATTGGCTTATGATCCATTGTGGTCTCAATTTATGACAATCTTGGTGCCGTGACTCAGATAAGGAACGGTGAGCTTCAGTCCTCCGGGGAGGCGCCCCGCGGCAATCCGCGGCCCCGTGACTGACAGCCTACCTCAACCTTACCGATGAACCTAAATTCTAGAATAATGAGCAAAGGGGAAACCGGTAAAATCCCATAAAAATTCTGTGCACGGGAGTCCGGACGAAGACGCAGGGACGCGTAAGTATATTGCGAAAATTGGTTCGCGGGTTATCCGTTCGGGCGGGATTGGGTATCCTGGATTATAGCAAATGAGAGGTTCGATATACTGAACCAAGCGAGTGTGGACCCTTAAGTACTGCGTTTCCCATCTCCCACGAGGGACTGGGCCAGGAACAAGGGGAGCAAGTGAGTGTGTGTTTGTGGATAATCCAGAAGATGGGGGCGAAGGGCAGCAAGCCTTTGACACCCATGGGAAGGGTACCTGCTGTACCTAAGAATACCCCTCTGGCATATATCTTAGACAATTGGAGATATTTCCCTGAAACCCTAGGGAAAGATAAGCAGAAAATAATAGAATACTGTACTAAGATATGGGGAGGGAAGAAGATTTCTGAAAATGTCTTTTGGCTAGTCTGCGGGCCAGAAGAAGATTGGATAAGACAACAATTAAATTTCTGGGTTAATAATAAAAAACCCCTTAACCCGGAAGAAAGTCAGTACGCGGAAGTGTGGCTAAAAAGACCGGGAACTAGACTTTACCCGCTGAGTGAAATAAAAGCTAAACAAAAAAAAGAAGGAAGAGTTAGACGAAACCATTCTAACCCCCCCTTACATTTCCCCTCCTGCTCCCACAGCCTCTCCAGAGGTCCCCAGAGCACCCACTCCCCCACCAGAGTTGGAACGAAAGTCTCCCCCTCCTCCTTTTGGGACCAAACCTTTATACTTGGGATGAAATGCAATCTATCCTTGGTCAATTATTTACTACCGAGGAAAGAGACATGATTAGACGAGCAGGAATGAGATTGTGGGATGCTCAACATGCCCAGGGACCTAAAGCAAATATTAAAATGGCCACTCCAAAGACCTAATTGGGATAATCATGATCCGGTGCATAGAACTCATATGCAGGACCTGAAAACTATAGTAATTCAGGGAATTAGAAAAGCAGTACCCCGTGGCCAGAATATCAATAAAGCATTTAATGAAATGCAAAAGAAAAATGAGAGCCCTACTGAGTGGTTAGAACGACTGAGGAAAGCCCTTCAGCTGTATCTCGGGGTAAATCCTGACGAAGGGCAAGCACTCCTCAAAACTCAGTTTGTAGCAAAATCATGGGGGGATATCAGAAAGAAGATTGAAAAGTTAGAAGACTGGCAAGTGAGAGGGTTGGATGAATTATTGAGGGAAGCCCGGAAAGTCTATGTAAGGCGAGAGGAGGAGAGCAGCAAGCGGCAAGTGAAAATGATGGTAGCAGCGGTCAGAGAGGATCGTAAAAGACAAACTGCTGCTGGAACGAAACAAGGGAATGTAGTAGTAAAGAAGGAACAGAGGTGTTGTTTTTACTGTGGAAAAAAGGGACATGTAAAGAAGAATTGTAGAGAAAGGATCAGGGATGAGGAAATTTTGAAAGCGGAATAGGAGAGTCAGGGGCTCTATATTTTGGGGGACCGGAGTCATCATGAGCCCTTGATAAAATTAAAAATAGGTCCCCATAAACTAGAGTTCACCTTTTTAGTAGACACTGGGGCTGAAAAATCGACTATTAAACAAATACCTGAGGGATGTAAAATTTCCCCCGAAAAAGTACAAGTGATTGGGGCAAAAGGAGAACCATTTAAAGTAAACAAAATAAAAAATGTATTATTTGAAACTGAAAATAAATTCGGAATGGGTGAACTCTTGCTCGTCCCTGAAGCAGAATTTAATCTGCTAGGATGAGATTTAATTGTTGAATTGCAATCAGAAATTAAAGTAAAGAATCAAGAGCTAACAGTGTCTGCTTATCCTTTGACCGTGGAGGATAAAAAACAAATCAGCCCTGATGTCTGGTACTCTCCGGACACAATTAGTAGACTGGAAATCCCACCGATTAAAGTCCAAATTTCTGAACCCCACATACCTGTGAGGGTAAAGCAATATCCCATATCCCGAGAAGGACGGAGAGGATTAAAACCAGAAACTGATCGGTTATTAGCACAAGGAATCTTAGAGCCTTGTATGTCACCCTTTAACACCCCCATTCTGCCTGTAAAGAAACCTAATGGGAAATATCGGCTCGTGCATGATTTAAGGGAAATAAACAAAAGAACTATTACCCGGTTCCCTGTAGTAGCAAATCCATACACATTGCTAAGCAAGTTAGAACCTCATAACTCCTGGTATAGTGTGATTGATTTAAAGGATGCCTTTTGGGCCTGTCCACTGGCAGAAGAATGCTGTGATTATTTTGCCTTTGAATGGGAAGACATAGAAACAGGCCGTAGACAGCAATTAAGATGTACCGTGCTCCCTTAAGGGTTCACTGAGTCCCCTAATTTGTTTGGACAGGCCCTGGAAGAGCTCTTAAAAGAATACCAGGTACAAACGGGAAATGTACTGTTACAATATGTAGATGATCTGCTTATAGCAGGGAATAATAAGGAAGATGTAAGAAAAGAAAGCATTCGATTCCTAAACTTTCTTGCACAAAAGGGAACTAAGACAAACACCGGTTTTAAACCTACCAGATTTAAAGTGGCCATTCCATTTATTTGTTAACACACATGAAGGAACAGCATTCGGAGTAGTAACTCAGGAATGGGCCGGACAAAAGAAACCGGTGGCATACCTATCAAAGCTGTTAGACGCTGTGAGCAGGGGTTGGCCGAGCTGCTTACAAATCATTGTTGCTGCTGCCTTATTACTTGAAGAAACAAATCGTATTACCTTTAATGGAGAAGTTGTCTTATATGCTCCACATAACATCAGAGGAGTGTTGCAATAAAAAGCAGAAAAATGGCTTACAGATAGCCGATTATTAAAGTATGAGGGAATACTTATAGAATCCCCTAAACTATCTTTAAAAACTATTGGGGCAGTTAATCCCGCTGAATTTTTGTACCCAGGAGAAGATAATGAACTGTTACACAATTGTTTTCAAACAATTGAACAGCAGACACATATTAGGCCAGACTTAGAAGAAGAAGAACTATAATATGGAGAAGTATTATTTATAGATGGGTCATCACGAATAGTGGAAGGTAAACGATTGTCCGGATATGCCATCGTTAAGTTGGAAAAAGGAGAGTTTAAGATAATAGAATCAGGCCCCCTGAGTGCCAGCTGGTCAGCTCAAGCCTGTGAGCTATATGCATTGTGGAAAGCGTTAGTGTCACTGGAGGGTGAACCCTGGCAGCACTCCACCGGCCCTCCACTAGTCCCCCCCAAGCCTCGGCTGTGGTGGGGTGCTGGGAGAGCATGGAGGAGGTCAGGCCCCGCTTGTGCCCCCACCCTGCTCCTCTTCCCCCTGGAAGAAGTGTTTTTGGAGGGGGCAGCTGGATCATAGCTGTTGGCAGCAGTGGCGGTATCTGGAGCTGTACAGCCGGGTCACGGTGCAGAGCCCCTGGGTGCTGCCCTGAGGATTGTTTTGGCTGCCGTGGGGATGCCCAGGCACAGCCCTGCCTGCCTCCCCTGGCTGCCAGCCTGGGGCTGTGCAAGGTTTCCGGCCCCCCCCTCCCCCCCAGCAATGCCGTCCCGGCCGCACTGCAGCGGGGAAGACAGAGCGGTGGGAAATGTGAAAAGGAGGAAAAAGACGGAACTATATATACAGACTCACGCTATGCGTTCGGAGTAGTACACACTTTTGGAAAAATATGGGATGAAAGAGGATTTGTTAACTCGCAGGGAAAAGAATTGATACACCCGGAATTGATTCAGCGAGTTCTGGGGGCATTAAAAATGCCGAATAAAATAGCAGTTGTACATATAAAGGGACACCAGCGAGGTACAAGTTATCAAGTCAGGGGAAATAATGCCGCCGATACAGAAGCAAAACGAGTGGCAGGCAATTATAATACGATTTTGACTATGCACACAGCAGCCTGCGAGACCTGTCAAAAGGTTAATCGAAATAACATGAGACAAAAACCCCTTGGGGGACGTTCCCCAGCATACAGACCCTTCTCACACATACAAGTGGATTTTACTGAACTACCTAGGGTTGGACTTTACAAATATTTATTAGTAATGGTGGATCATTTAACACATTAATGTTTTAATTCGAGATTGTGTGATTAATGACTATGTTTCGCAATTAGCAGAACACCGTAACAAGCTTTGGGAGCAGGGACTGATTGTGCAACGATCCCTGTTGGATTTAAAAAAAAAATCATAATGTCAAGCCTGGAGATTGGATATTGATTAAAGTGTGGAAGGAAGAAACTCTAAGACCCAGCTGGGAGGGATCTTATCTTGTTTTGCTTACAACAGAAACGGCTGTCTGAACTGCTGAGCGTGGATGGACTCATGCCAATCGCATTAAAGGCCCAATAACGAGACCCCACTGGAAAGTAATCAGTACTCCAAGTGACACCAAGATAACCCTGAAAAGATAACGTAATGATAGAGACTTTATTTGATTATTTTGCTGCGTTACCTTTTGGTATAAAGTGTATTGTCATTTATATTTGCAATAATTATTTCTTTGTTTATCTATTATATGGAAGCGTACAAAGTGTGCTGAAGGGAATTGCTAAACTCATACAACCACACCATATTGAATATAGAAAATATACTGATGTAAATAATATATATATATATATATATATTCTAGATATAAGAATTAGGTGTAATGATTTAAATTGCAATTGGTATCCATTTGCTTGTTTTAGGTGCAAGGTATGCCAGGATAAATGGTGAATGTGGATACCCTCCAATAGGAGTTTGCACACAGTGTTGGGAAATCACTCCAACGAACCAATCCCCTTTGTAGTTGAAATCCTGACTATAAAGAAAAGTGCTAACTGTGTCTTGCTTTATCCCATTAAAGCCTGTGTAAATAGGTAAAAGGCCCTGAAACAGCTGTCTCCTGAAGAATTCCCTTGCTGCCGAGAAGATGGTACACCCCGTGGCTCGAAGCAACCGAGTCGACGGGCGAGGCAGAGGAGGAACAAACTGTGGAGAAAAGAACCAAAACAATGGGACGCAAAAGCAACCATGGTCAAACTTCCCTAGGACTGGTAAAATTATACTTAAATTGGTAAAATTGACAAATACCGTTTTTCCTGGTATACTGGTGGTTTTGCTATTGATACTAACTCAAGCAAATGGGAACCCCCATGAGCCAGTGCTCTGGAAATTATATAACTTACAGGAAAGTAAGCTTATACAAAATCGAAGCAGTTCGGAAGGAAATTGGAATTTTACTGTATTTTTATTTTCGCTAATACCTTTTGAAGCAATGGGATGTCATCCAACAAACTGTTTAAATTTGGGTTACACCCAAGCGCAATGCAAGGCATGGTACATATGTCCAGCCTCAAACCCTGGAAAAAAATTATTGTAATTACCCGGGACATTATTATTGTGGTTATTGGGGTTGTGAGACAATAGCTTCAGATTGGAAAACAACAGGAGATAGATATATAGACATCACTTGGGGACCTCCTGGATGTAAGAAACCACAACACAGATATGACAAATGGGCTATCCCGACACCAGGAACTAAATGGGTTTGTTCAGACATCGGAATAACACCATGTCTGAACTTCGGAAAAGGTTAAATCAACGTAAAAAGGATCGTGAGGTGGGCAGATCATGGTATAAAAATTGGTTTAACGTTTCACCCTGGCTAACCACTTTATTGTTTGCCTTAGCAGGACCACTTATTATGTTGATTCTGGGACTTATATTTGAACCATGCATATTACGCTATATTTTACATTTTATTAAGGAGCGGTTTGACATAGCTAAACTACTCATTCTAACTATGGAGAGCTGAGAGAGATTATAAAAGTATACCTACTAATGAAGATGAAGATAACGAAGACTGTTGTGAATGCGATATGCCACGTGAAAACTATGATTGTAATTGTAAGGTATTGTAATTGTAAGGTATTATCTTGTGAGTGTTATGATACATGTTGGGATTGTGGAAAAAGTTTGCCTGCAGTGTCGAAAATGAAAATAGCGTCTAATAAACAATAATAGGATAAAAGAAAAAACGGGGGATTGTAAGAAACTATGAATTAGGGTATTGTTTATTAAAATTTATGTTAAGCTCAATGTAAAGGTTAAGCGACAAAAGTAAGGAAAGTACTTATGCGAACAGCTGCAGGACATCACTCATGTGAGATAAGATAACTGCAATTGCCTTCACATACCAGACACCATTTGTGTAAACAGGAGAGATACTGCTCAAGGATGACTACAAGATGTTCTAAGGGACTGTCGAAGAGAAGAAAAACAACTCTATCTAAGTGAGGGATCAATTATAAAACAAAGAAGGAAAACTTCTTACTCAGCAAGCACCGAAAGACAGAAAAAAGACCCCTCACAGTAACTGAAGCATGCGCAGAGCAGTTCTCCTACTTTACGGCCACGGATGCAAAATGTATAAAAAAGGACTGTTTAAACTAATCAGTACGGCAGTTGGCGGAGCGCAGACTCCCCTGTCGTCCAGCGCTGTCTTTGCTCTTATTCTACTTGCTACAATTAATAAAATTATAATTGGCTTATGATCCATTGTGGTCTCAATTTATGACAATAGTAAGTGGACCCCTGTTATAAGTTGCTCTGATAAACTTCACCAGCCAAGTTAAATGACTCACAGTTCAAATTTATTAAGCCAGCGGCAAATAAGCAAAACGGCGCTGGGCGGCCGGGAGACTCTGCTCCACCAAGGACATGCGACCCCCCCCCCCCCCTCATCACAGTCCTTTTATACAGTCCTTATCGGTCGGGTGCATCACTCCCTGGTGTACTCTGCACATGTGCCCGTCTTGTTACTAGGGGGTCGTCTTCTTCCTCCTGGTGGTCGTAGGGTGGTCGCTGGGATGAAGTCAGTAGTCTTCTTCTAGTGACCCGCTCATGAACTCTTCTCTTGGCTCTTATCAGCTCATGCACAACCTATTGTACCTGCTATAAGCACCTTAGCCAACTGCACCTGTGCACATTTTAACGACTTTACGGTTAAAGTTTTACAAGACTTTTACAATGACTTTAAATGGTTCCTTGCACAACTATTCTTTCATGATTTGATTAACGAACATGTCCTCTTCCATTACAATCCCCCCTTTTGTTTTCCTCATGTTGTTCATCAAATCTAAGAACATCTTTAGCCATTTCTAAAGTAGGTGTTTCACTTATTTCATCCTCTCCGTTGGCTGCTTGTATTGCTTCCTAACCAGCATTAAGTGGGCTGCTTCCAGCCTGCTTTTTACAATCTCCATTACCTTATTGAATACACAAGGCCCAGTCATCAGCACTAATACCAGTAGAATGACGGGCCCAGCTATAGCCAACAATAACGTCTTGTGAGCCAAGGGGAATAGTTGAACCATGACTTATACCAAACTTATTGCTGTTCCCTTTCTTGTTTTCGTTTCTCCAAGCCCTCTCGTAATTTTGTCATTGTGGAGGAATGGTTAAGGGAGAATGGACATGGATCCCAGGGTATAATGTTAGGCCTGTTGGGGCAAGGCAATCTGAGTTCTAGTTATATGAATTTAATGCACAATCAAGACCAGAGTCAGAGACATGGTTAAAGCAGTTGCTGTCACGTAGTCAACATAGACAGCAGGCCGCTTTCTGCTCCTTCAAGGTCGGACTGTTCTCAGATAATGAGCTAACAGCTCAAGGTGGAAAACAACTTCGGAGAAAAACAAGATGGGAAAATGTGAGGGAGCTTGCTTATGGCAGAAACCGCAAGTAGGATGAACATAAGAATGTAATCTATTAGTTGCTGTTGCTGAGCTAGCTTTGAAGCTGCTGTGTATATAAGTTAGAGCCTGCTCTCAATAAAGAAGAAGATTTCTGCTATCACTCACATTGAGTAAGACTGATTTCTTCCCACCAGCTGAGAATCGGACCCTAGGTTGATTGCCGCATGAAGCAGGCTTGGAGTTGGTTTTTCAGGCTTCGAGTCTGGGTTTTTCAGGCTTCGAGCCTGGTTTCAGGCTTCGAGCCTGGGTTTTTCAGACTTAGAGTCTGGTTTCAGGCTTCGAGCCTGGTTCGCAGACTTCGAGTCTGGTTTTTTCAGGCCAAGATCCGAAAACTTCGCGTCATGTCATCATGTGTTTCACTATACCGGTATGATCTGCATAAAGACAGCATTCTTCCCCTAGGGCTGCACACAGTCCCCCTTGTTGTAAAAACAGCAGATTCAACTCCCGGCAATTTTGTAAAGCTACTTCTGAAGGCTTGGAATTTCTGGTTCTGCTGCACTAGAGATGTAATCCCTGTCCCTGCTCCCGCTGCCCTAATTGTCATCAAGGTAGCTATAGTTACGGATGTGAAAGGCTCCGGCTTGTGCCGGAGCACCCTGATATTCCAATGATTATAGACAAACTCTTCAGGGTGATTATAAAATGCATGGAACAACGGTTACCTGAATACAATATTCACTGCTGGCATTAAATACCTTTAAAGAGGCATGGGGTTACACTGGTTTTCGAACAAACTTACTTTGAGCTGTTCACAGGTCTGATTGGTTCAGTCCGATTGCCTCATAAAATGGGGGGTTCATGCTGTAACATAGCCAGCAGCAGGATAGTTAACCACTCCATCAGAATGTATTTTTAAAGGGAACTTGCGAGGACAAGAGCGTGGGATTGGAGATAGCTCCCACAGGAAAGCAGTTACAAATGTGACACAGTGCTGGCTGATAGTCTACATGGGGACCTACCTACTACTGTAGGTGCAGTCTGCCTTCCTGCTTTCTTGGAGCTCCCATACACATTGGTATCACTTAACGTACAGCATATATTTTTTTCAATAGAGTTGAGTGGTCCAAGTGACTGGGACTGGAGATAGGTCCCACAGGAAAGTAGGTGCAAATGTGACACAGTGCTGGTTGATAGACTACATAAGGACCTACTTACTACTGTAGGTGGGGTCTGCCTTCCAGGTTTTTTTTAGCTCCCATACCCAGTGGTATAACTCAACCGACAGAATATATTTTTTCAATTGGGACCTCAGCAGTAAAAGTGATTGTTATTGGAGAAAGCTCCCACAGGAAAGCAACTGAAAATGTGACACAGTGCTGGCTGATAGACTACATGGGGACCTACTTAGTACTGTAGGTGAGGTCTGCTTTCCTGCTTTCTTGTAGATCCCATATGCAGTGTTATAAATTAACCGGCATTTTTTGTTTTTTCATTGCTAGTTGAGCGGTACAAGTGAGTGTTTTTTGAGATTCCTCCCACAGGAAAGCAGGTGCAAATGTGACACAGTGCTGGCTGATAAACTCCATTGGGACCGACTTAGTACTGCAGGTGGGATCTGCCTTCCTGCTTTCTTGTTGCTCCCATAGGCAGTGTATAACTTCTACTGACAGTCTGTACTTTTTGAATTGTGAGTTGAGCAGTCGAAGTGAGTGAGATTAGAGATAGCTTTCACAGGAAAACAGCTGCAAATGTGACGCAGTGCTGGTGTTCCAATGATTATAGACAAACTCTTCAGGGTGATTATAATAGGCATGGAACAACGGTTACCTGAATACAATATTCACTGCTGGCATTAAATACCTGTAAAGAGGCATGGGGTTACACTGGTTTTCGAACAAACCCACTTTGAGCTTTTTCACAGGTCTGATTGGTTCAGTCCGATTGCCTCATAAAATGGGGGATTCATGCTATAACATAGCCAGCAGCAGAATAGTTAGCACTCCATCAGCCAGATAACAACATACCATCCCCGGATAATGGGTGGGGCCTTTATCAAATAAAATGGTACTTTCCTTTTTAGTTTTTCACCCCACATTCTTTTAGGTGCAACGCTTTTGCCCTTCTTAGAGGTAGGCTTGGGATCTTAGGATTCCCAGTTTGAGGCTTTGAGAGACTCTGTACCCCACTCCCAGTACGTCTCTGTCTCCTTCACCTACTCTGTTGCTTAGAGCAGTGAGGTTTATGATCTTCTCGGCAGCAGTCGTAATCTTCAGGGGTATTCTCTTTCTCCTTATAGGCCTCTTTCCTCTTGCCTTTTCCTCCAGCACCCACGGGGTGCCTGAAACACTGGCTTTCACATCCAGGTCTGGGTTCTCCGGGCCTTCTATGTATAAAGCACCCTTTTAAAAACTTAAATTACAGTCCCCACTGGACTCAGATTGTTCTATACTTCTAAGGTATTTCTATTCCACAATCTGTTACTTTAAAATAGGTATTACAGCCACACTGATTATCTTACGCCTTTCTGACGATCACAGTGTAAACATTAAACTCTAATATTTTACAAAAAGGAAATCCCTACACTCCACTCCTCAGTTAACATGTCACTTTTTATGCAGCTGAAGTTTCAGTTCTCCTGGGACCTCTGCAGCTTCCCACTGATCCTGGGAAATTGGTCCTTAAATAAGACAAGAAAAGGAACCTCCCATCGGGGAGTTTAAAGATGATTCTTTCCAGGTTTTTATCAAGACTTTGTCCCCAGGATTAACCGTGTGGATAGCAATATCTAAGGGTGGTCTCTGTACCACCATTCCCTTTCTACAACATTTCAAACAGAGAAGTCCCCGTGTCTGTAACAAAGCTAAGGGTAAACATTTAATCCAGGACATTTCTGTTTCCAACATTAATTTCATTATCTGTTTCTTAATTTCTCCATTCATTCTGTCCACTCTTCCGGAACTTTGGGGATACCATGGGGTATTGGCTCTTAATACTGATGGTTTCTATTTCTAATTTCGGAGAGTGGATTAATATACCTTCATATTTTAAGAGCCTAGCATCAGTTATCCATTTTTCTGCCTTTTGTTGTAATACCTCCCCCGAATGTTGTGGGGAGAAAACACCTTTAACTCCCCTCCAAAAGTAACAAATAAAAGGTTTTCTAACATCAGGCAGGCTAGGCAGAGGAGCATTAATCAAATCCACTTTTAAATTCTCAAAGTCTCTTTCATCTTCTTTGGGCCATTTAACTAATCCATCTCGAGTTAATTTCTGGTACAAAAATTTTACCTTCTTAATAAAATTTTCAATCCATTGTCTGCAATATCCAACAGACCTAAAAGCTGTCTAACTTGTCTCTTACTCTTTGGAGCTTGTAGGGACAGTATCCCATTTACTCGATCTGGATCAAGTTTCTTACTTCCCTTTATAAACCAGTGTCCCAAATATTTTACCTTTTCTTCAGGAAACAGTAATTTAGATTTAGACACTTTCAACCATTGTAAACTCAGGAAATTAAGCAATGTAATACTTTCCTGTCTAACAGCTTCTTCATCTCTCCCTGCTAATAAGAAATCGTCCCCATATTGAACTAAAATAGCTTCTTTGCCTAACTCATAATTTCTCAAGATCTCTTCTAGTGCTTGTCCAAAAAGATTGGGGGACTCTGTAAATCCCTGTGGTAATACAGTCCATCTCAACTGTTGTTTTCTATGTGTGTCAGGATCTTCACATTCAAAAGCAGAATAATCCCTGCACTCCTCTTTCAGGGAACATGCCTAAAAGGCATCCTTAAGGTCTACTCAACTGACTCAATAAGGTGTGCGGGTTAGCTACCACAGGGAACCTAGTAATAGTTCTCTTGTTTATCTCCCAAAGGTTATGTACTAATCTATAAGTCCCATCAGATTTCTTTACTGGCAATATGGGAGTATTGTAAGGGGACATACAGGGCTCAAGTAATCCCTTAGATATTAGTCTTTCTATTTCTGGTTAATCCTTGTCTACCTTCTTGTGACAAGGGGTACTGCTTTACCTTTACCAGTAGCCCAAGGTTTTTCCTAAGTCTATAATTACGTCTCTCCCTAATAAATTATGATCAACCTCCGGAACTAACAAAAACGATCCTACAGCATATTTTTGCTGCTTCAGATTCTATCAGTACCTCCTTCACAAGAGGTATTTTAAATGTTTCCCCTTTTGCCCCTACTACTTGCACCTTCTCTGAAGATATCTTACACCCCTGGGGCAATCACTGGATTGTACATCTCTCAGCCCCAGAGTTCACTAAAAATTCTACTTCTAAGGGCTCAGTTACTCTTGTGGTCCTCAGCAAATAGAGCCCCTGACTCCCCCTATTCTTTCTTTTAAAACATTCCATTGTCCTTTGATTCCTTTTTTTTTTTTTTCCTGATGAATGCACCTGGATCTCAGGCTTTTGTTTCCCTTTCTAGCCCTTTTTCTTGCTAATCTTCTAATTTTTAATACTTTGTTAATATTCTGTCCTCGGGGAACAGACTCTCTGATTCCCTGCACAATGATGGCTCGTAGGTCTGCCAAATGGGCTCTGTGCTCCGCCATCTGATTATTCCAATTGGGCCTTTGCAAGGGCCATTTCACATCTGTGTCTGGTCCTGCCTGGTGCTGTTGATCCCAGGTTCTCATTCCTGCTCTTCGAATCATTTCCCTTTCCTCCATTGTGAATAATATAGTTCAATCCAGGTATAGATATTCAGCCCTAAGAACTGATCGAATCTCTCAGACACACCCAGAGGATCCTCTACCAAATCTCCTCTTCGGGTGGGCTCTTAGCTTTCTTTTCCTTAAGAGCGAACAAGGATACCACTCAGAAGGTTGGGGTATCCAGAGACTTGCATATTTAATTTCCTCTTGGGTAACGGTCTTATCATTTACCCACAAATTGAGGTCTGCTCATAACCAGTCCTCAAAAGACCCAAATATGGGCCAAATAATATGGGAATTTCCTAATGACTCTTCCCCCCCAAACTTCCATACAGTAACGTACCATCTTTTGCTTACTCTTTTGTCTTCTACAGGGGGAATCATTCCAAAATTTTATCATCATCCCCAGAGGACTTTCTAGGGGAATACCTGGCAGCCTATCCTTATGGCCACCCATGAGATCAGAGGGCTTGCTCTTCCTCTATCCCATCTTAAAGAGTGCCCTTGACTCGTTCTCACAATCGTTCCTCTCGGTCGTGACCTAGGCCCTCGCGGGCAATGGAAACTGCACTACTGGAGGGTGCACACTCACTTGGTCTCCTTCAGACCTCTCAGTCACTCACACTCTAGGATACCCCCCGTGACTGAATGGAATCACACAAATACTTACCCAATCCAAAGAGTTTGTTCGGATCTTCGTGGACAAAAATTATGGGGTACTGCAGGTTTATTTGCTTATTTGCCAAATTTAGAAGGGGTTTGGAATACAGAGTTTGGCAAAGGAATTTCGCACACCAGGGCCATCCGCAGATGGGGTGTCCCCCTAGTCCGGGAATCCAATACCAAATTTACCTGTATCCGAGTCACGACACCAAATTGTTATAAGTTGCTGTGATAAAGTTCACTAGTCAATTTAAATGACTCACGGATCAAATTTATTAAGCAAGCGGGAAATAAGCAAAACAGCACTGGGCGGCTGTGAGATTCTGCTCCCCCCCCCGTATCAGAGTCCTTTTATACAGTCCTTATCGGTCGGGTGCATCGCTCCCTGGTGTACTCTGCGCATGTGCCCATCTTGTTACTAGGGGGTCTTCCTCTGCCTCCTGGTGCTCGTAGGGTGGTCGCTGGGATGAAGTCAGAAGTCTTCCTCTAGTGGCCCGCTCATGAACTCTTCTCTTGGCTCTTATCAGCTCATGCACAACCTATTGTACCTGCTATAAGCACCTTAGCCAACTGCACCTGTTCACATTGTAAAGGCTTTACGGTTAAAGTTTTACAAGACTTTTACAATGACTTTAAATGGTTCCTCGCACAACTATTCTTTCATGATTTGATCAATGAACATGACCTCTTCCAATACACCCCCATGTAGTCTATCAGCCAGTACTGTGTCACATTTGCAGCTGCTTTCCTGTGTGAGCTATCTCCAATCCCACTCACTTGAACTGCTCAGCGCCCAGTGAAAAAATACATGCAGGCGGTAGAAGTTATACCACTGACTATGGGAGCTAAAATAAAGCAGGAAGGGTGATCCCACCTACAGTACTAAGTAGGCCCCCAAGTAGTCTATCAGCCAGCATTGTGTCATCTTTGAAAATGCTTTCCTCTGGGAGCTATCTCCAATCCCACACTCTTGGCCTTGTCTGCTCCCTTTAAAAATACATTTTGTCGGTAGAAGTTATACCACTGCGTATGGGAGGTACAAGAAAACAGGAAGGCAGACACAACCGACAGTAGTAGGTAGGTCCCCATGTAGTCTATCAGCAAGCACTGTGTCACATTTTCAGCTACTTTCCTTTGGGAGTAAACTCCAATCCACTCACTTTGACTGCTCAGTTCCCATTGAAAAAAAACACGGTTTCTGTTAAGTTATACAACTGCATATGGGAGCTAAAAGAAAGCAGGAGGCAGAACCCAAATTCTGTAGTAAGTAGGTCTTCATGTAGTCTATCAGCTTGCACTGTTCCACCTTTGCAGTTGCTTTCCTATGGGAGCTATCTCCAATCCCACGCGCTTGGCCTCCTCAGCTCCCTTTAAAAAAACATTCTTTATTTAGAAGTTATACCACTGCGTAGTGGAGCTAAAAAAAAGCAGGAAGGCAGACCCAACCTACAGTAGTAAGTAGCTCCCCATGTAGTCTATCAACCAGCACTGTGTCACATTTGCAGCTGCTTTCCTGTGAAAGCTATCTCCAGTTCCACTCACTTGGACTGCTCAACTCCCATTGAAAAAACACAGACTGTCGGTAGAAGTTATACCACTGTGTATGGTATCTACAAGAAAGTAGGAAGGCAGACTCCACCTACAGAAGTAAGTAGGTCCCCATGTAGTCTATCAGCCAGAACTGTGTACCATTTGCACCTGCTTTCCTTTGGGAACTGTCTCCAATCCCAATCACTTGGACTGCTCAGCTCCCATTGAAAAAATACATGCTGCCGATAAAACTTACGCCACTGCATCTGGGCAGTACAAGAAAGCAGGTACGCAGACCCCTCTGGGGATGATGATAAAATTTTGGAATGATTTCCCCCCTGTAGAAGACAAAAGAGTAAGGAAAAGATGGTACATTATTGTATGGAATTTTGGGGTGGGGGGAAAGAGTCATTATGAAATTCCCATATTATTTGGCCCATATTTGGGTCTTTTGAGGACTGGTTATGAGCAGACCTCAATTTGTGGGTAAATGATAAGAAGACCGTTACCCAAGAGGAAATTGAATATGCGAGTCTCTGGATACCCCAACCTTCTGATAAGGTATCCATGTTCGCTCTTAAGGAAAAGAAAGCTAAGAGTCCACCCGAAGAGGAGATTTGGTAGAGGATCCTCTGGGTGTGTCTGAGAGATTAGATCAGTTCTTAGGGCCGAATCTCTATACCTGGGATGAACTATATTATTCACAATGGAGGAAAGGGAAATGATTCGAAGAGCAGGAATGAGAATCTGGGATCAACAGCACCAGGCAGGACCAGACGCACATGTGAAATGGCCCTTGCAAAGGCCCAATTGGAATAATCAGATGGCGGAGCACAGAGTCACTCGTAGGTATGGCAGACCTACGAGCCATCATTGTGCAGGGAATCAGAGAGTCTGTTCCCCGAGGAAAGAATATTAACAAAGCATTCAATGAGAGACAGAGAAAAGACAAAACCCCGACTGATTGGCTTGAGAGATTATGTAAAAGCCTTCAACTGTACTCTGGAGTAGATCCAGTAGCTCCAGTGGGACAGGCATTATTAAAGACCCAGTTTGTGGTAAAATCAAGGATATATATCTAAAAGAAACTAGAAAAATTAGAAGATTGGCACGAAAAAAGGGCTAGAAAGGGAAACAAAAGCCTGGGAGACAGGTGCATTCAACAGGAAAAAAAAAAAAAGGAATCAAAGGACGATGGAATATTTTTAAGGAAGAATAGGGGGAGTCAGGGGCTGTATTTACTGAGGACCACAAGAGTAATCGAGCAATTGATAAAACTAAAGTTAGGTCCTCAGTGTCAGGAAGTAGAATTTTTAGTGGACTCTGGGGCTGAGAGATCTACAATCCAGTGATTGCCCCAGGGGTGTAAGATATCTTCAGAGAAGGTGCAAGTATTAGGGGCAAAAGCGGAAACATTTAAAGTACCTCTTGTGAAGGAGGTACTGATAGAATCTGAAGCAGCAAAATATGCTGTAGGGTCGTTTTTGTTAGTTCCGGAGGCTGATCATAATTTATTAGGGAGAGACGTAATTATAGACTTAGGAAAAACCCTGGGCTGCCGGTAAGGGTAAAGCAGTGCCCCTTGTCACAAGAAGGTAGACGAGGATTAATCAGAAATAGAAAGACTATAATAAAAGGGATTACTTGAGCCCTGTATGTCCCCTTACAATACTCCCATATTGCCAGTAAAGAAATCTGATGGGACTTATAGATTAGTACATAACCTCCGGGAGATAAACAGGAGAACTATTACTAGGTTCCCTGTGGTAGCTAACCCACACACCTTATTGAGTCAGTTGAGTCCAGAGTACCAGTGGTATAGTGTGCTAGACCTTAAGGATGCCTTTTGGGCATGTTCCCTGAAAAAGGAGTGCAGGGATTATTCTGCTTTTGAATGTGAAGATCCTGACACCCATAAAAAACAACAGTTGAGATAGACTGTATTACCACAGGGATTTACAGAGTCCCCCAATCTTTTTGGACAATGTAGTGGGTCTGGGATGGTAGTGATTTTCCACAGCAGCTCCTGCAGTGCTGTGCTTACTGTTGATATCAATATTATGACTACCGCTTGCACAACATCAGGGCTGTCCCTCCAGCATTCCTTCCCCCACCTTCACCAATAGCTGTGGGTGGGCATGATCTTGGGAGGGACTATGGCCAGCACAGCTGACCCAGGCTGACCAAGGAGATATTCCATACCATATGACGTCAGCTCAGTAATATAAACTGGGGGAGAGGAGCAGGAAGGAGAGGCGAGATTCATTTCTGGCCTTCCCAAAGCAACCGCTACGCGTACTGAAGCCCTGCTTCTTGGGAGGTGGCCGGACATCGCTGCTGATGGGAAGTAGAGAGTAACAGCTTATCTGCTTTTGCTTTGCTTCCCGTGCGCGCGGCTTTGCTGCTTATTTATTAAACTGCTTTTATCTCAACCCACGAGACTCTCATCTTATTTTCTCCCCTTCCCTGGCTTGCTGAGGTGGTGGGGGATAAAGTGGTGTGGTGGGTACCTGGCATCCAGCCAGGCTAAAACTACCACAGCCCTTTTGGCGCCCAACGTGGGGCGAGATAATAGCAGTTTTACATTAACTCCATTGCAATTACAGTAAGCCAATGAGTGCAAAGTTCCTGTGCTGGTCACGGAGCCTTGCTGTTATGCAGTTTATCTTACACTTTCTAATGTTTGGGAACACGATGCTACTAACATTGACTCTATGCTGTGCTTTAACCTTAATAGCTTTGCTAAGCTGGCTATATAATTTTGTGAAAAGGATGAAAGGGCATGGGAACATGATTACCCAAATAATAATAGCAAGTCTCATTCTGTTACTGATGAATTTAGTGTGCTGTGGGAGCTATCTTGTGGAGGCCATGGGGCAAAGCACCCCTTTCTCCTCAGCTCGGACTGATTTAGACAATTTTGTTACACAGACTTCCCAGGTCCTTAGTCACCCTTATACGAGAGTTTTAATATTACTAATTAACATGGTTGGTATATTATATATCTTGTGGAATCTGGACTCATCTGGGTATCAGAGAGTACAAATTTGTGATGGAAACATATTAAAATGCCCTCTGAAGCGGCCAGTCCCTGGGTGGCAGGGTATGTGGATGAATTTAGGCAAATTCCTAGGACGGTTATCACCTCCTGTAACCTGGGATTTTACATCTGAACATATAAAAAACCCTGCTTTACTGACACGCTACCTGATAGAAGGGTGTCTTACCTACCCTAATGAGGCCCATCAGGTTCAGGCACTATACTGGGGCCTAGCCTCTGCCTACCGAGCTGTATTCCAGTCCTCTCAGAGAACTGTGATTGAAATGGAAACTCAAACGGTACCTGAGACCAACATAGTTGAGTCAGTCGCAGTCCAGCCCTCTCAGAGAACTATGGCCGAGGTGGAAATTCAAACTATACCTGAGACTACCATGGTTGAGTCAGGGAACCAAACAACAACCACAGTGGTTGCCCCAGTAGTGAAAAAGAAGCAGTGGATAAGGAGGTCAAGTCCATATCATCGATTAGTAAGGGCAGAAGAGGAGGAAGAGGAAAGGCTAGAAGAAGAAACTGGTCCTTCGGTAAGGAGATCAGGAGAAGTGAGAGAAATCGAAAAGGAAATGGAAACTACTCGGTCCCTCACCTCAACTGAACTTAGAGATATGCGAAAAGATTACAGTCGCCAGCCAGGTGAGCGGATTGGTGCCTGGCTTCTCCGATATTGGGAAACGGGGCTGACAGTCAGCAATTGGAAGGTAGAGAAGCCCAACAGCTAGGATCTCTTGCTAGGGACCGGGGAATTGATAGAGGCATTGGAAAGAAGACCTCAATTTGTAGTCTCAGGAAACGGCTCCTCTCAAGTGTAAGGGCAAGATACCCATTCAAGAAAGACCTTGTAAATGCCTGAGGAAAGTGGACTAGAGCTGATGAAGGGATCCAATATCTAAGGGAATTAGCTGTGTTGGAAGTCATCTATGGTGATCTGGATAATGTCGAGGACTCCACAGATCCAGACGATGTCCAGTGTACACGGGCCATGTTGAGAAAAGTGATTCAGAGTGCCCCAGCTACATATTCTAATATCCTGGCAATGGTGTATCATCCAGACATGGATATACCAACAGTGGAGAGGGTATCTTCTTGGTTACAGAACTATGAAGAGAGCCTCTGCACCTCCTCATCAGTGTGGGATGATGGCCTGATTGTTAGATCTGCCTCAAGAATTCAGTCATCCACTGTCCCGACCAGGGGAAAAGGAAGTCCCAGACGCAGGAGTACACCTCGAAATGAACTCTGGCTCTTTTTGCGTGGCCAAGGAGAGGATATGAGGAAGTGGGATGGTGAACCCACTTTTAAGCTGGAAGCGCGTGTACGTGAACTAAGGGGGAAGACAGCTGTTAGAAAAGAACCACCCAAGAGGGCTGTCAGCATAGTAACTGCCAAAACAAAAGAGGACAATCAACAATCTCCAAGACATAGAAGAACTGCAACTACTTCCTTCGATGCCAATGAGGAGACTTCAGGTCTAAAATTGCAAGGATCAGATAGCGAATACTCTGATGAAGAACAGAAATAGAGGGTCCCTGCCTCCAGCCAGGAGGAGGAAAGGGATGACCGAATCTACTGGACTGTGTGGGTTCGATGGCCTGGCACATCAAACCCACAAAGGTATAAAGCCTTAGGAGACACAGGGGCACAGTGTACATTGATGCCATCAAGGTATAGAGGCACAGATTCTGTCTGGATCTCTGGAGTGACAGGGGGATGTGAAGAATTATCTGTATTAGAGACTGAAGTGAGCTTAACAGGGGACAAATGGAAAAGACACCCCATTGTGAATGGTCCAGAGGCCCCTTGTATTCTTGGCATAGATTACCTCAGGAGAGGGTACTTCAAAGACCCCAAGGGGTATCGATGGGCTTTTGGTATAGCCACTGTAGATACAGAGAAAATCAAACAACTCTCTAATTTACCTGGCCTCTCAGAAGACCCTTTTGTTGTGGGATTGCTGCAAGTTCAAGAGCAACAGGTACCAATTGCTACCAGGACAGTGCACCGGAGTCAATATCACACAAACCGCGATTCCCTGACTCCCATCCGTGAGTTGATTCATCAACTGGAGGCTCAAGGAGTAATTAGCAAAACTCATTCCCCATTTAATAGTCCCATATGGCCTGTGAAAAAATCTGATGGAGGGTGGAGGTTAACAGTAGACTATCGTGGCCTGAACGAAGTGACACCACCACTGAGTGCTGCTGTACCAGACATGTTAGAGCTCCAGTATGAACTGGAGGCAAAAGCAGCCAAGTGGTATGCTACGATTGACATCGCTAATGCATTTTTCTCAATTCCATTGGCAGCAGAGTGCAGGCCACAATTTGCCTTCACATGGAGAGGTGTCCAATATACTTGGAATCGATTGCCCCAGGGGTAGAAACATAGTCCTACTATTTGCCATGGTCTAATCCAAACTGTGCTGGAAACGGGTGATGCCCCTGAACATTTACAGTACATTGATGACATAATTGTATGGGGCAACAAGGCAGAAGAAGTGTTTGAGAAAGGGAAAAGAATAATACAGATTCTCCTGAAAGCTGGTTTTGCTATAAAAAGAAACAAAGTAAAGGGACCTTCACAAGAGATACAGTTTTTGGGAATAAAATGGCAAGATGGACGTTGCCATGTGCCTGTGGATGTTGTGAATAAAATAGCGACTATGTCTCAAACAACTAATAAGAAAGAAACACAAGCTTTCCTGGGCCTTGTGGGATTCTGGAGGATGCATATCCCAGGTTATAGTCAGCTTGTGAGCCCTCTCTTTAGAGTAACCAGAAAGAAGAACTGTTTTGAGTGGGGCCTTGAGCAACAACAAGCTTTTCAACAAATTAAACAGGAAATAGCTCGTGCAGTCGCTCTTGGGCCCATCCGTACAGGATCAGATGTGCAGAATATCCTCTACACTGCCGCTGGAGAGCATGGTCTCACCTGGAGCCTCTGGCAGAAAACATCTGGAGAAACCCGAGGTCGACCATTAGGGTTTTGGAGCCGAGGATATCGAGGATCGGAAGCCCACTACACCCCAACTGAAAAAGAAATACTAGCAGCATATGAGGGACTTCGAGCTGCTTCAGAAGTCATTGGCCTGTGTTACACTGGATGTTCAAAGGGAAAACCCCTTCTATACATCATGCAACCAGCGCTACATGGAGTAAGTGGATGGCGTTGATTACACAACGATCTCGGCTGGGGAAATCTAATCGTCCAGGAATCCTGGAAGAAATCATGGACTGGCCAGAAGGCAGAGATTTTGGAGCATTGCCTGAGGAAGTAGCTCACGCCCAAGAGGCACCACCATATAATGAACTATCAGAAGAAAAGAGGCATTATGCTTTGTTTACTGATGGATCCTGCCGCACGGTAAGAAATCATCGTAAGTGGAAAGCTGCTGTGTAGAGTCCCACATGACAAGTTGTTGAGTCCACTGAAGGAGAAGGTGAGTCAAGTCAGTTTGCTGAAGTGAAGGCTATCCAACTAGCTCTAAAGATTGCAGAACGAGAGAAGTGGCCAGTACTCTATCTTTACACTGACTCCTGGATGGTGGCTAATGCTCTCTGGAGATGGCTACAGCAATGGAAGAAGATCAACTGGCAGCGCAAGGGTAAACCCATCTGGACTGCTGCATTATAGCAAGGCATTGCTGCTCGGGTGGAAAACATGACTCTGAAAGTACGTCATGTAGATGCTCATGTGCCAAAAAGCCGTGCCAATGAAGAACAATGGAATAACCAACAGGTAGATAAAGCTGCTAAAAGTGAACTAGCTCAGGTAGATCTAGACTGGGAGCGTAAAGGTGAGCTATTTATAGCTCAATGGGCCCATGAAACATCAGGACATCTGGGAAGAGATGCAACATATAGATGGGCTCGTGATCGAGGGGTGGACTTGACCATGGAAGCCATCACACAGGTCACCCATGAATGTGAAACGTGTGCCGCAATCAAGCGAGCCACACGAATCAAGTCTCCCTGGAACAGAGGTCGATGGCTGGGTTTTCAGTATGGTGAGGCCTGGCAAATTGACTATGTTGGACCACTACCACGAACACATCAAGGCAAGCGGTATATACTCACCATGGTGGAAGCAACTACCGGTTGGTTGGAAACATACTCTGTAAACCACGTCACTGCCCGAAATACTGTCTTGGGTCTTGAAAGGCAAGTTTTGTGGCGACACGGCACTCCAGAAAGAATTGAATCAGATAATGGAACTCATTTTCGAAATAATCTCATAAACTCCTGGGCAAAGAAACATGGCATTGGGTGGATATACCACATCCCCTATCACCCACAAATCTCTGGAAAGATTGAGAGATATAACGGAATACTAAAGACCATGTTGAGAGCACTGGGCAATGGGGCATGGAAGCAGTGGGATAAAAATTTAGCAGAAGCCACTTGGCTGGTCAATAGCAGAGGTTCAACTAACCGTCCTGGTCCTGCCCAAAAAAAACCACTACATACTGTGGGAGGAGATAAGGTCCCCGTAGTGCACCCAGGGAAATGGCTGGGGAAGGCAGTATGGGTTGCACCTCCCATGGGAAAGGGCAAACCCATTCGTGGGATTGTCTTTGCTCAAGGGCCTGGGTGTACTTGGTGGGTGATGAGAAAGGATGGGGAAACTCGATGTGTACCTCAAGGAGACTTAACCTTGGGGGAAAAATAATCTGTTATGTGAGTTATCTGTTGTAGATGAACTTTGCAAGAAAAACCAAAAAAGTGGACAAACCAAGCCAGTGCTGGTGCCCAACACTGAACACACTGTTTCCCCTGGCCTGGATATCCATCTTGATGGATGAGACAGAAGTTATGGCCTGCTCCAGTGAACATCTACAGAGGATGAAAGATATAAGAATATTGTTTGTTTGTTTGATGCAAGATGCAAGAGGGAATACAAGAATGATGTTTGTCTGTTGAAGAGTGGGGGTACTGGTTAATGAGAGTATATAAGAATGTATATGGATTGTTAAGATGGTTTGTCTGAGCATGACAAAAATGGTATGGAATAAGGGGTGGAGACTGTAGAGGGTCTGGGACGGTAGTGATTTTCCACAGCAGCTCCTGCAGTGCTGTGCTTACTGTTGATATCAATATTATGACTACCGCTTGCACAACATCAGGGCTGTCCCTCCAGCATTCCTTCCCCCACCTTCACCAATAGCTTTGGGTGGGCATGATCTTGGGAGGGACTATGGCCAGGACAGCTGACCCAGGCTGACCAAGGAGATATTCCATACCATATGACGTCAGCTCAGTAATATAAACTAGGGGAGAGGAGCAGGAAGGAGAGGCGAGATTCATTTCTGGCCTTCCCAAAGCAACCGCTACGCGTACTGAAGCCCTGCTTCTTGGGAGGTGGTCGGACATCGCTGCTGATGGGAAGTAGAGAGTAACAGCTTATCTGCTTCTGCTTTGCTCTCCGCGCGCGCAGCTTTGCTACTTATTTATTAAACTGCTTTTATCTCAACCCACTAGACTCTAATCTTATTTTCTTCTCTTCCCTGGCTTGCTGAGGAGGTGGGGGATAAAGTGGTGTGGTGGGTACCTGGCATCCAGCCAGGCTCAAATTACCACAGACAAGCACTAGAAGAGATCTTGAGAAATTATGAGTTAGGCAAAGAAGTTATTTTAGTTCAATATGGGGACGATTTCTTATTAGCAGGGAGAGATGAAGAAGCTGTTAGACAGGAAAGTATTACATTGCTTAATTTCCTGAGTTTACAAGGGTTGAAAGTGTCTAAATCTAAATTACTGTTTCCTGAAGAAAAGGTAAAATATTTGGGACACTGGTTTATAAAGGGAAGTAAGAAACTTGATCCAGATCGAGTAAATGGAATACTGTCCCTACAAGCTCCAAAGAGTAAGAGACAAGTTAGACAGCTTTTAGGTCTGTTGGATATTGCAGACAATGGATTGAAAATTTTATTAAGAAGGTAAAATTTTTGTACCAGAAATTAACTCGAGATGGATTAGTTAAATGGCCCAAAGAAGATGAAAGAGACTTTGAGAATTTAAAAGTGGATTTGATTAATGCTCCTCTGCCTAGCCTGCCTGATGTTAGAAAACCTTTTATTTGTTACTTTTGGAGGGGAGTTAAAGGTGTTTTCTCCCCACAACATTCGGGGGAGGTATTACAACAAAAGGCGGAAAAATGGATAACTGGTGCTAGGCTCTTAAAATATGAAGGTATATTAATCCACTCTCCGAAATTAGAAATAGAAACCATCAGTATTAAGAGCCAATACCCCATGGTATCCCCAAAGTTCCGGAAGAGTGGACAGAATGAATGGAGAAATTAAGAAACAGATAATGAAATTAATGTTGGAAACAGAAATGTCCTGGATTAAATGTTTACCCTTAGCTTTGTTACAGACACGGGGACTTCTCTGTTTGAAATGTTGTAGAAAGGGAATGGTGGTACAGAGACCACCCTTAGATATTGCTATCCACACGGTTAATCCTGGGGACAAAGTCTTGATAAAAACCTGGAAAGAATCATCTTTAAACTCCCCGATGGGAGGTTCCTTTTCTTGTCTTATTTAAGGACCAATTTCCCAGGATCAGTGGGAAGCTGCAGAGGTCCCAGGAGAACTGAAACTTCAGCTGCATAAAAAGTGACATGTTAACTGAGGAGTGGAGTGTAGGGATTTCCTTTTTGTAAAATATTAGAGTTTAATGTTTACACTGTGATCGTCAGAAAGGCGTAAGATAATCAGTGTGGCTGTAATACCTATTTTAAAGTAACAGATTGTGGAATAGAAATACCTTAGAAGTATAGAACAATCTGAGTCCAGTGGGGACTGTAATTTAAGTTTTTAAAAGGGTGCTTTATACATAGAAGGCCCGGAGAACCCAGACCTGGATGTGAAAGCCAGTGTTTCAGGCACCCCGTGGGTGCTGGAGGAAAAGGCAAGAGGAAAGAGGCCTATAAGGAGAAAGAGAATACCCCTGAAGATTACGACTGCTGCCGAGAAGATCATAAACCTCACTGCTCTAAGCAACAGAGTAGGTGAAGGAGACAGAGACGTACTGGGAGTGGGGTACAGAGTCTCTCAAAGCCTCAAACTGGGAATCCTAAGATCCCAAGCCTACCTCTAAGAAGGGCAAAAGCGTTGCACCTAAAAGAATGTGGGGTGAAAAACTAAAAAGGAAAGTACCATTTTATTTGATAAAGGCCCCACCCATTATCCGGGGATGGTATGTTGTTATCTGGCTGATGGAGTGCTAACTATTCTGCTGCTGGCTATGTTATAGCATGAATCCCCCATTTTATGAGGCAATCGGACTGAACCAATCAGACCTGTGAAAAAGCTCAAAGTGGGTTTGTTCGAAAACCAGTGTAACCCCATGCCTCTTTACAGGTATTTAATGCCAGCAGTGAATATTGTATTCAGGTAACCGTTGTTCCATGCCTATTATAATCACCCTGAAGAGTTTGTCTATAATCATTGGAACACCAGCACTGCGTCACATTTGCAGCTGTTTTCCTGTGAAAGCTATCTCTAATCTCACTCACTTCGACTGCTCAACTCACAATTCAAAAAGTACAGACTGTCAGTAGAAGTTATACACTGCCTATGGGAGCAACAAGAAAGCAGGAAGGCAGATCCCACCTGCAGTACTAAGTCGGTCCCAATGGAGTTTATCAGCCAGCACTGTGTCACATTTGCACCTGCTTTCCTGTGGGAGGAATCTCAAAAAACACTCACTTGTACCGCTCAACTAGCAATGAAAAAACAAAAAATGCCGGTTAATTTATAACACTGCATATGGGATCTACAAGAAAGCAGGAAAGCAGACCTCACCTACAGTACTAAGTAGGTCCCCATGTAGTCTATCAGCCAGCACTGTGTCACATTTTCAGTTGCTTTCCTGTGGGAGCTTTCTCCAATAACAATCACTTTTACTGCTGAGGTCCCAATTGAAAAAATATATTCTGTCGGTTGAGTTATACCACTGGGTATGGGAGCTAAAAAAAACCTGGAAGGCAGACCCCACCTACAGTAGTAAGTAGGTCCTTATGTAGTCTATCAACCAGCACTGTGTCACATTTGCACCTACTTTCCTGTGGGACCTATCTCCAGTCCCAGTCACTTGGACCACTCAACTCTATTGAAAAAAATATATGCTGTACGTTAAGTGATACCAATGTGTATGGGAGCTCCAAGAAAGCAGGAAGGCAGACTGCACCTACAGTAGTAGGTAGGTCCCCATGTAGACTATCAGCCAGCACTGTGTCACATTTGTAACTGCTTTCCTGTGGGAGCTATCTCCAATCCCACGCTCTTGTCCTCGCAAGTTCCCTTTAAAAATACATTCTGATGGAGTGGTTAACTATCCTGCTGCTGGCTATGTTACAGCATGAACCCCCCATTTTATGAGGCAATCGGACTGAACCAATCAGACCTGTGAACAGCTCAAAGTAAGTTTGTTCGAAAACCAGTGTAACCCCATGCCTCTTTAAAGGTATTTAATGCCAGCAGTGAATATTGTATTCAGGTAACCGTTGTTCCATGCATTTTATAATCACCCTGAAGAGTTTGTCTATAATCATTGGAATATCAGGGTGCTCCGGCACAAGCCGGAGCCTTTCACATCCGTAACTATAGCTACCTTGATGACAATTAGGGCAGCGGGAGCAGGGACAGGGATTACATCTCTAGTGCAGCAGAACCAGAAATTCCAAGCCTTCAGAAGTAGCTTTACAAAATTGCCGGGAGTTGAATCTGCTGTTTTTACAACAAGGGGGACTGTGTGCAGCCCTAGGGGAAGAATGCTGTCTTTATGCAGATCATACCGGTATAGTGAAACACATGATGACATGACGCGAAGTTTTCGGATCTTGGCCTGAAAAAACCAGACTCGAAGTCTGCGAACCAGGCTCGAAGCCTGAAACCAGACTCTAAGTCTGAAAAACCCAGGCTCGAAGCCTGAAACCAGGCTCGAAGCCTGAAAAACCCAGACTCGAAGCCTGAAAAACCAACTCCAAGCCTGCTTCATGCGGCAATCAACCTAGGGTCCGATTCTCAGCTGGTGGGAAGAAATCAGTCTTACTCAATGTGAGTGATAGCAGAAATCTTCTTCTTTATTGAGAGCAGGCTCTAACTTATATACACAGCAGCTTCAAAGCTAGCTCAGCAACAGCAACTAATAGATTACATTCTTATGTTCATCCTACTTGCGGTTTCTGCCATAAGCAAGCTCCCTCACATTTTCCCATCTTGTTTTTCTCCGAAGTTGTTTTCCACCTTGAGCTGTTAGCTCATTATCTGAGAACAGTCCGACCTTGAAGGAGCAGAAAGCGGCCTGCTGTCTATGTTGACTACGTGACAGCAACTGCTTTAACCATGTCTCTGACTCTGGTCTTGATTGTGCATTAAATTCATATAACTAGAACTCAGATTGCCTTGCCCCAACAGGCCTAACATTATACCCTGGGATCCATGTCCATTCTCCCTTAACCATTCCTCCACAATGACAAAATTACGAGAGGGCTTGGAGAAACGAAAACAAGAAAGGGAACAGCAATAAGTTTGGTATAAGTCATGGTTCAACTATTCCCCTTGGCTCACAAGACGTTATTGTTGGCTATAGCTGGGCCCGTCATTCTACTGGTATTAGTGCTGATGACTGGGCCTTGTGTATTCAATAAGGTAATGGAGATTGTAAAAAGCAGGCTGGAAGCAGCCCACTTAATGCTGGTTAGGAAGCAATACAAGCAGCCAACGGAGAGGATGAAATAAGTGAAACACCTACTTTAGAAATGGCTAAAGATGTTCTTAGATTTGATGAACAACATGAGGAAAACAAAAGGGGGGATTGTAATGGAAGAGGACATGTTCGTTAATCAAATCATGAAAGAATAGTTGTGCAAGGAACCATTTAAAGTCATTGTAAAAGTCTTGTAAAACTTTAACCGTAAAGTCGTTAAAATGTGCACAGGTGCAGTTGGCTAAGGTGCTTATAGCAGGTACAATAGGTTGTGCATGAGCTGATAAGAGCCAAGAGAAGAGTTCATGAGCGGGTCACTAGAAGAAGACTACTGACTTCATCCCAGCGACCACCCTACGACCACCAGGAGGAAGAAGACGACCCCCTAGTAACAAGACGGGCACATGTGCAGAGTACACCAGGGAGTGATGCACCCGACCGATAAGGACTGTATAAAAGGACTGTGATGAGGGGGGGGGGGGGGTCGCATGTCCTTGGTGGAGCAGAGTCTCCCGGCCGCCCAGCGCCGTTTTGCTTATTTGCCGCTGGCTTAATAAATTTGAACTGTGAGTCATTTAACTTGGCTGGTGAAGTTTATCAGAGCAACTTATAACAGGGGTCCACTTACTATTGTCATAAATTGAGACCACAATGGATCATAAGCCAATTATAATTTTATTAATTGTAGCAAGTAGAATAAGAGCAAAGACAGCGCTGGACGACAGGGGAGTCTGCGCTCCGCCAACTGCCGTACTGATTAGTTTAAACAGTCCTTTTTTATACATTTTGCATCCGTGGCCGTAAAGTAGGAGAACTGCTCTGCGCATGCTTCAGTTACTGTGAGGGGTCTTTTTTCTGTCTTTCGGTGCTTGCTGAGTAAGAAGTTTTCCTTCTTTGTTTTATAATTGATCCCTCACTTAGATAGAGTTGTTTTTCTTCTCTTCGACAGTCCCTTAGAACATCTTGTAGTCATCCTTGAGCAGTATCTCTCCTGTTTACACAAATGGTGTCTGGTATGTGAAGGCAATTGCAGTTATCTTATCTCACATGAGTGATGTCCTGCAGCTGTTCGCATAAGTACTTTCCTTACTTTTGTCGCTTAACCTTTACATTGAGCTTAACATAAATTTTAATAAACAATACCCTAATTCATAGTTTCTTACAATCCCCCGTTTTTTCTTTTATCCTATTATTGTTTATTAGACGCTATTTTCATTTTCGACACTGCAGGCAAACTTTTTCCACAATCCCAACATGTATCATAACACTCACAAGATAATACCTTACAATTACAATACCTTACAATTACAATCATAGTTTTCACGTGGCATATCGCATTCACAACAGTCTTCGTTATCTTCATCTTCATTAGTAGGTATACTTTTATAATCTCTCTCAGCTCTCCATAGTTAGAATGAGTAGTTTAGCTATGTCAAACCGCTCCTTAATAAAATGTAAAATATAGCGTAATATGCATGGTTCAAATATAAGTCCCAGAATCAACATAATAAGTGGTCCTGCTAAGGCAAACAATAAAGTGGTTAGCCAGGGTGAAACGTTAAACCAATTTTTATACCATGATCTGCCCACCTCACGATCCTTTTTACGTTGATTTAACCTTTTCCGAAGTTCAGACATGGTGTTATTCCGATGTCTGAACAAACCCATTTAGTTCCTGGTGTCGGGATAGCCCATTTGTCATATCTGTGTTGTGGTTTCTTACATCCAGGAGGTCCCCAAGTGATGTCTATATATCTATCTCCTGTTGTTTTCCAATCTGAAGCTATTGTCTCACAACCCCAATAACCACAATAATAATGTCCCGGGTAATTACAATAATTTTTTTCCAGGGTTTGAGGCTGGACATATGTACCATGCCTTGCATTGCGCTTGGGTGTAACCCAAATTTAAACAGTTTGTTGGATGACATCCCATTGCTTCAAAAGGTATTAGCGAAAATAAAAATACAGTAAAATTCCAATTTCCTTCCGAACTGCTTCGATTTTGTATAAGCTTACTTTCCTGTAAGTTATATAATTTCCAGAGCACTGGCTCATGGGGGTTCCCATTTGCTTGAGTTAGTATCAATAGCAAAACCACCAGTATACCAGGAAAAACGGTATTTGTCAATTTTACCAATTTAAGTATAATTTTACCAGTCCTAGGGAAGTTTGACCATGGTTGCTTTTGCGTCCCATTGTTTTGGTTCTTTTCTCCACAGTTTGTTCCTCCTCTGCCTCGCCCGTCGACTCGGTTGCTTCGAGCCACGGGGTGTACCATCTTCTCGGCAGCAAGGGAATTCTTCAGGAGACAGCTGTTTCAGGGCCTTTTACCTATTTACACAGGCTTTAATGGGATAAAGCAAGACACAGTTAGCACTTTTCTTTATAGTCAGGATTTCAACTACAAAGGGGATTGGTTCGTTGGAGTGATTTCCCAACACTGTGTGCAAACTCCTATTGGAGGGTATCCACATTCACCATTTATCCTGGCATACCTTGCACCTAAAACAAGCAAATGGATACCAATTGCAATTTAAATCATTACACCTAATTCTTATATCTAGAATATATATATATATATATATATTATTTACATCAGTATATTTTCTATATTCAATATGGTGTGGTTGTATGAGTTTAGCAATTCCCTTCAGCACACTTTGTACGCTTCCATATAATAGATAAACAAAGAAATAATTATTGCAAATATAAATGACAATACACTTTATACCAAAAGGTAACGCAGCAAAATAATCAAATAAAGTCTCTATCATTACGTTATCTTTTCAGGGTTATCTTGGTGTCACTTGGAGTACTGATTACTTTCCAGTGGGGTCTCGTTATTGGGCCTTTAATGCGATTGGCATGAGTCCATCCACGCTCAGCAGTTCAGACAGCCGTTTCTGTTGTAAGCAAAACAAGATAAGATCCCTCCCAGCTGGGTCTTAGAGTTTCTTCCTTCCACACTTTAATCAATATCCAATCTCCAGGCTTGACATTATGATTTTTTTTTTAAATCCAACAGGGATCGTTGCACAATCAGTCCCTGCTCCCAAAGCTTGTTACGGTGTTCTGCTAATTGCGAAACATAGTCATTAATCACACAATCTCGAATTAAAACATTAATGTGTTAAATGATCCACCATTACTAATAAATATTTGTAAAGTCCAACCCTAGGTAGTTCAGTAAAATCCACTTGTATGTGTGAGAAGGGTCTGTATGCTGGGGAACGTCCCCCAAGGGGTTTTTGTCTCATGTTATTTCGATTAACCTTTTGACAGGTCTCGCAGGCTGCTGTGTGCATAGTCAAAATCGTATTATAATTGCCTGCCACTCGTTTTGCTTCTGTATCGGCGGCATTATTTCCCCTGACTTGATAACTTGTACCTCGCTGGTGTCCCTTTATATGTACAACTGCTATTTTATTCGGCATTTTTAATGCCCCCAGAACTCGCTGAATCAATTCCGGGTGTATCAATTCTTTTCCCTGCGAGTTAACAAATCCTCTTTCATCCCATATTTTTCCAAAAGTGTGTACTACTCCGAACGCATAGCGTGAGTCTGTATATATAGTTCCGTCTTTTTCCTCCTTTTCACATTTCCCACCGCTCTGTCTTCCCCGCTGCAGTGCGGCCGGGACGGCATTGCTGGGGGGGAGGGGGGGGCCGGAAACCTTGCACAGCCCCAGGCTGGCAGCCAGGGGAGGCAGGCAGGGCTGTGCCTGGGCATCCCCACGGCAGCCAAAACAATCCTCAGGGCAGCACCCAGGGGCTCTGCACCGTGACCCGGCTGTACAGCTCCAGATACCGCCACTGCTGCCAACAGCTATGATCCAGCTGCCCCCTCCAAAAACACTTCTTCCAGGGGGAAGAGGAGCAGGGTGGGGGCACAAGCGGGGCCTGACCTCCTCCATGCTCTCCCAGCACCCCACCACAGCCGAGGCTTGGGGGGGACTAGTGGAGGGCCGGTGGAGTGCTGCCAGGGTTCACCCTCCAGTGACACTAACGCTTTCCACAATGCATATAGCTCACAGGCTTGAGCTGACCAGCTGGCACTCAGGGGGCCTGATTCTATTATCTTAAACTCTCCTTTTTCCAACTTAACGATGGCATATCCGGACAATCGTTTACCTTCCACTATTCGTGATGACCCATCTATAAATAATACTTCTCCATATTATAGTTCTTCTTCTTCTAAGTCTGGCCTAATATGTGTCTGCTGTTCAATTGTTTGAAAACAATTGTGTAACAGTTCATTATCTTCTCCTGGGTACAAAAATTCAGCGGGATTAACTGCCCCAATAGTTTTTAAAGATAGTTTAGGGGATTCTATAAGTATTCCCTCATACTTTAATAATCGGCTATCTGTAAGCCATTTTTCTGCTTTTTATTGCAACACTCCTCTGATGTTATGTGGAGCATATAAGACAACTTCTCCATTAAAGGTAATACGATTTGTTTCTTCAAGTAATAAGGCAGCAGCAACAATGATTTGTAAGCAGCTCGGCCAACCCCTGCTCACAGCGTCTAACAGCTTTGATAGGTATGCCACCGGTTTCTTTTGTCCGGCCCATTCCTGAGTTACTACTCCGAATGCTGTTCCTTCATGTGTGTTAACAAATAAATGGAATGGCCACTTTAAATCTGGTAGGTTTAAAACCGGTGTTTGTCTTAGTTCCCTTTTGTGCAAGAAAGTTTAGGAATCGAATGCTTTCTTTTCTTACATCTTCCTTATTATTCCCTGCTATAAGCAGATCATCTACATATTGTAACAGTACATTTCCCGTTTGTACCTGGTATTCTTTTAAGAGCTCTTCCAGGGCCTGTCCAAACAAATTAGGGGACTCAGTGAACCCTTAAGGGAGCACGGTACATCTTAATTGCTGTCTACGGCCTGTTTCTATGTCTTCCCATTCAAAGGCAAAATAATCACAGCATTCTTCTGCCAGTGGACAGGCCCAAAAGGCATCCTTTAAATCAATCACACTATACCAGGAGTTATGAGGTTCTAACTTGCTTAGCAATGTGTATGGATTTGCTACTACAGGGAACCGGGTAATAGTTCTTTTGTTTATTTCCCTTAAATCATGCACGAGCCGATATTTCCCATTAGGTTTCTTTACAGGCAGAATGGGGGTGTTAAAGGGTGACATACAAGGCTCTAAGATTCCTTGTGCTAATAACCGATCAGTTTCTGGTTTTAATCCTCTCCGTCCTTCTCGGGATATGGGATATTGCTTTACCCTCACAGGTATGTGGGGTTCAGAAATTTGGACTTTAATCGGTGGGATTTCCAGTCTACTAATTGTGTCCGGAGAGTACCAGACATCAGGGCTGATTTGTTTTTTATCCTCCACGGTCAAAGGATAAGCAGACACTGTTAGCTCTTGATTCTTTACTTTAATTTCTGATTGCAATTCAACAATTAAATCTCATCCTAGCAGATTAAATTCTGCTTCAGGGACGAGCAAGAGTTCACCCATTCCGAATTTATTTTCAGTTTCAAATAATACATTTTTTATTTTGTTTACTTTAAATGGTTCTCCTTTTGCCCCAATCACTTGTACTTTTTCGGGGGAAATTTTACATCCCTCAGGTATTTGTTTAATAGTCGATTTTTCAGCCCCAGTGTCTACTAAAAAGGTGAACTCTAGTTTATGGGGACCTATTTTTAATTTTATCAAGGGCTCATGATGACTCCGGTCCCCCAAAATATAGAGCCCCTGACTCTCCTATTCCGCTTTCAAAATTTCCTCATCCCTGATCCTTTCTCTACAATTCTTCTTTACATGTCCCTTTTTTCCACAGTAAAAACAACACCTCTGTTCCTTCTTTACTACTACATTCCCTTGTTTCGTTCCAGCAGCAGTTTGTCTTTTACGATCCTCTCTGACCGCTGCTACCATCATTTTCACTTGCCGCTTGCTGCTCTCCTCCTCTCGCCTTACATAGACTTTCCGGGCTTCCCTCAATAATTCATCCAACCCTCTCACTTGCCAGTCTTCTAACTTTTCAATCTTCTTTCTGATATCCCCCCATGATTTTGCTACAAACTGAGTTTTGAGGAGTGCTTGCCCTTCGTCAGGATTTACCCCGAGATACAGCTGAAGGGCTTTCCTCAGTCGTTCTAACCACTCAGTAGGGCTCTCATTTTTCTTTTGCATTTCATTAAATGCTTTATTGATATTCTGGCCACGGGGTACTGCTTTTCTAATTCCCTGAATTACTATAGTTTTCAGGTCCTGCATATGAGTTCTATGCACCGGATCATGATTATCCCAATTAGGTCTTTGGAGTGGCCATTTTAATATTTGCTTTAGGTCCCTGGGCATGTTGAGCATCCCACAATCTCATTCCTGCTCGTCTAATCATGTCTCTTTCCTCGGTAGTAAATAATTGACCAAGGATAGATTGCATTTCATCCCAAGTATAAAGGTTTGGTCCCAAAAGGAGGAGGGGGAGACTTTCGTTCCAACTCTGGTGGGGGAGTGGGTGCTCTGGGGACCTCTGGAGAGGCTGTGGGAGCAGGAGGGGAAATGTAAGGGGGGGTTAGAATGGTTTCGTCTAACTCTTCCTTCTTTTTTTTGTTTAGCTTTTATTTCACTCAGCGGGTAAAGTCTAGTTCCCGGTCTTTTTAGCCACACTTCCGCGTACTGACTTTCTTCCGGGTTAAGGGGTTTTTTATTATTAACCCAGAAATTTAATTGTTGTCTTATCCAATCTTCTTCTGGCCCGCAGACTAGCCAAAAGACATTTTCAGAAATCTTCTTCCCTCCCCATATCTTAGTACAGTATTCTATTATTTTCTGCTTATCTTTCCCTAGGGTTTCAGGGAAATATCTCCAATTGTCTAAGATATATGCCAGAGGGGTATTCTTAGGTACAGCAGGTACCCTTCCCATGGGTGTCAAAGGCTTGCTGCCCTTCGCCCCCATCTTCTGGATTATCCACAAACACACACTCACTTGCTCCCCTTGTTCCTGGCCCAGTCCCTCGTGGGAGATGGGAAACGCAGTACTTAAGGGTCCACACTCGCTTGGTTCAGTATATCGAACCTCTCATTTGCTATAATCCAGGATACCCAATCCCGCCCGAACGGATAACCCGCGAACCAATTTTCGCAATATACTTACGCGTCCCTGCGTCTTCGTCCGGACTCCCGTGCACAGAATTTTTATGGGATTTTACCGGTTTCCCCTTTGCTCATTATTCTAGAATTTAGGTTCATCGGTAAGGTTGAGGTAGGCTGTCAGTCACGGGGCCGCGGATTGCCGCGGGGCGCCTCCCCGGAGGACTGAAGCTCACCGTTCCTTATCTGAGTCACGGCACCAAGATTGTCATAAATTGAGACCACAATGGATCATAAGCCAATTATAATTTTATTAATTGTAGCAAGTAGAATAAGAGCAAAGACAGTGCTGGACGACAGGGGAGTCTGCGCTCCGCCAACTGCCGTACTGATTAGTTTAAACAGTCCTTTTTTATACATTTTGCATCCGTGGCCGTAAAGTAGGAGAACTGCTCTGCGCATGCTTCAGTTACTGTGAGGGGTCTTTTTTCTGTCTTTCGGTGCTTGCTGAGTAAGAAGTTTTCCTTCTTTGTTTTATAATTGATCCCTCACTTAGATAGAGTTGTTTTTCTTCTCTTCGACAGTCCCTTAGAACATCTTGTAGTCATCCTTGAGCAGTATCTCTCCTGTTTACACAAATGGTGTCTGGTATGTGAAGGCAATTGCAGTTATCTTATCTCACATGAGTGATGTCCTGCAGCTGTTCGCATAAGTACTTTCCTTTCTTTTGTCGCTTAACCTTTACATTGAGCTTAACATAAATTTTAATAAACAATACCCTAATTCATAGTTTCTTACACTACTGTAGGTGGGGTCTTCCTTCCTGCTTTTTTGTAGATCTCATACGCAGTGGTATAACTTAACCGACAGCATACATTTTTTCAATGGGAGCTGAGCAGTACAAGTGAGTGGGATTGGAGAGAGCTCCCAAAAGAAAGCAGGTGCAAATGTGACACAGTGCTGGCTGAGAGACTAAATGGGGACCTACTTACTACTGTAGGTTGGGTCTGCCTACCTGCTTTCTTGTAGGTCCCATACGCAGTGGTATAACTTCTACTGACAGTCTGTATTTTTTCAATGGGACCTGAGCAGTACAAGTGAGTGGGATTTGAAAAAGCTCCCACAGGAAAACAGGTGCAAATGTGACACAGTGCTGGCTGATAGACTACATGGGAACCTACTTACTACTGTAGGTGGGGTCTGCCTTCCCGTTTTCTTGTAGCTCCAATACACAGTGGTATAACTTATATCGACAGCATATAGTTATTCAATGGGAGTTGAGCAGTCCAAGTGAGTGGGATTGGAGATAGCTCCCACAGGAAAGCAGGTGAAAATGTGACACAGTGCTGAATGATAGACTACATGGAGCCTACTTAAAACTGTAATTTGGGTGTGCCTTCCTGCTTTTTTTTAGCTCCACTACGCAGTGGTATAACTTCTAAAGACAGAATGTTTTTTAAAGGGAGCTGAGGAGGCCAAGAGCGTGGGATTGGAGATAGCTCCCACAGGAAAGCAGCTGCAAAGGTGGAACAGTACAAGCTGATAGACTACAACATGACCTACGTACCACTTTAGGTGGAGTCTGCATACCTCCTTTCTTTTAGTGCCCAAATGCAGTGGCATAAGTTTTACTGGCAGCATGTATTTTTTTAAAAGGGGGCTGAGCAGTCCAAATGAGTGGGATTGGAGAGAACTCCGACAGGAAAGTAGCTGCAAATATGACACAGTGCTGGCTGATAGACTAAGAAAGGAACTACGTATCCCTGTAGATGGGGTCTGCGTACCTGTTTCATTAAAGGTCCCAGAGGCAGTGGCGAAATTTTAAACACGAATCTCTATATTCAACGGGAGTTGAACAAACCAAGCTCCAGGGATTGGATAAAGGTGCCAGAGGAAAGAAGCGTCAAAGGTTGCATAGTGCTGGCTGATAGGTTTTAGGGGGACCTACGTACCACTGTAGTTGGGGTCTGCCTTCATGCTTTTGTGTAGTACCCAGAGGCAGTGACGTAACTTCTACCGACACCGTTTATTTTTTCAACGGGAACTGAGCAGTCCAAGTGAGTGGGATTTGAAAAAGCTCCCACAGTAAAGCAGCTGCAAATGTGACACAGTGCTGGCTGATAGACTACATGGGGGTCTTCTTACTGCTGTAAGTGGGGTCTGCCTTCCAGCTTTTTTTTAGCTCCAATACGCAGTGGTATAATTTCTACCGATAGTCTGTATTTTTTCAATGGGAGATGAGCAGTCCAAGTGAGTAGGATTGGAGATAGCTTTCACAGGAAAGCAGGTGCAAATGTGACACAGTGCTGGCCGATAGAGTACATGGGGGTCTTCTTAGTACTATAGGTGGGGTCTGCCTTCCAGCTTTTTTTTAGCTCCCATACGCAGTGGTATAATTTCTACCGATAGTCTGTATTTTTTAAATGGGAGATGAGCAGTTCAAGTGACTGGGATTGGAGATAGTGGCCAAAAACAATCAGCTGCAAATGTGAAACAGTTCTGGCTGATAGACTACATGGCGAACTCCTTACTACTGTAGGTGGGGTCTGCCTTACAGCTTTTTTGTAGCTCCCATACGCAGTGGTATAACTTAACAGACAGCATATATTTTTTCAATGCGACCTGAGCAGTCCAAGCGATTAGAGATAGTTTTCACAGGAAAACAGCTGCAAAAGTGACACAGTGCTGGCTGATAGACTACGTGGGGACTCATTTACTACTGTAGATGGGGTCTGCCTACCTTCTTTCTTATAGCTCCTATACGCAGTGGCATAACTTCTGCCGACAGTCTGTATTTTTAAAGGCAACTGAAGAGGCCAAGAGCGTTGGATTGGAGATAACTCCCACAGGAAAGCAGATGCAAATGTGACACAGTTCTGGCTGATAGACTACATGGGGACATACTTACTACTGTAGGTGGGGTCTGCTTTCTTGCTTTTTCGTAGTTCCCATACGCAGTGCTATAACTTAACGAAAAGCATGTATTTTCTCAATGGGGGTTGAGCAGTCCAAGTGAGTGGGATTGGAGATAGTGTCCACAGGAAAGCAGCTGCAAATGTGACACAGTGCTGGCTAATAGACTACATGGGGACCTACTTACTACTGTACGTGCAGTCTGCCTTCCTGCTTTCTTGTAGCTCCCATACACATTGGTATAACTTCTACCGACACAATGTATTTTTTCAATGGGAGCTGAGAAGTACAAATGAGTGGGATTGTAGATAGCTCCAACAGGAAAACAGGTGGAAATGTTACACAGTGCTGGCTGATACACTATGTAGGGACTTACTTACTACTGTTGGTGGGATCTGCCTTCCTGTTTTCTTGTAGTTCTCATACACAGTGCTATAACTTAACGGAAAGCATTTGTTTTTTTCAATGGGTGCTGAGCAGTCCAAGTGAGTGGGATAGAGAAAGCTCCCAAAAGAAAGCAGCTGCAAATATTAAACAGTGCTGGCTGATAGACTACATGACGGCCTACATTCTACTGTAGGTGGGTTCTGCCTTCCAGCTTTTTTGTAGCTCCCATAAGCAGATGTAAAACTTAACCGTCAGCATATATTTTTTCAATGAGAGTCGAGAAGTCCAAGTGAGTGGGATTGGAGATAGCTCCCACAGGAAAGGAGTTGCAAATGTGACACAGTGCTGCCTGATAGACTAGATTGGGACCTACTTACTATGTAGGTCGGGTGTGCGTACCTGCTATTTTGTAGCTCTCATACGCAGTGGTATAACTTATATCGACCGAATGTACTTTTAAAGGGTGATGACGAGGCCAAGAGCGTGAGAGTGGAGATAGCTCCTACAGGAAAGCAGCTGGAAATGTGACACAGTGCTTGCTGATAGACTACATGGGGACCTATTTACTACTGCAGGTTGGGTCTGCCTTCCAGTTTTCTAATTGCTCCCATACGCAGTGGTATAACTTCAACGACAGCATATATTTTTTCAATTGGACCTTAGCAGTAGACGTGACTGGGATTTGAGACAACGCCCACAGTAAAGCTGCTGCAAATGTGACACAGTGCTTGCTGATAGACTACATGGGAACCTACTTAACACTGTAGTTGGGGTCTGCCTTCCCGCTTTCTTATAGCTCCCATATGCAGTGGTATAACTTAAGGGACAGAAAATATTTTTTCAATGGGCGTTTAGCAGTCAAAGTGACTGGGATTCGAGATAGCTCCAACAGGAAAGCAGCTGCAAATGTGACACAGTGTTGGCTAATAGAGTACATGGGGACCAACTTAACACTGTAGGTTGGGTCTTCCTTCCTGCTTTCTGTTAGGTCCCATACACAGTGGTATAACTTCTAACGAAAATCTGTATTTTTTCAATCGTAGCTGAGCACTCCAAGTGAATGGGATTGGATATAGCTCCCACAGGAAAGAAGCTGAAAACGTGACACAGTGCTGGATTAGAGACTACATGGGAACCTAATTACTACTGTAGGTGGGGTCTGCCTTCCTGCTTTCTTGTAGCTCCCATATACAGTGGTATAACTACTACTGCCAGTATGTATTTTTTCAATGGGAGCTGAGCAGTCCAAGTAAGTGGGATTGAAGATGGCTCCCACAGGAAAGAAGCTTCAAAGGTAACACAGTGCTGCCCTATAGACTACATGGGGACGAACGTAGTACTGTAGATGGTGTCTGCCTTCCTGCTTTTTTGCAGCTCCCATACGCAGTGGTATAACTTCTACCAACACCGTTTATTTTTTCAATGGGAGCTGAGCAGTCCAAGTGAGTGGGATTGAAGATAGCTCCCACAGGAAAGCAGCTGCAAATGCGAGACAGTGCTGACTGATAGACTACATGGGGACCAACTTAGTACTGTCGATGTTGTCTGCCTTCCTGCCTTTTTGTAGTTACAGTACCCAGTGTTATAACTTCTGCCGACAGTCTGTATTTTTTCAATGGGAGTTGAGCAGTCCAAGTTATTGGGATTGGAGAGAGCTCCCACAGGAAAGCAACTGCAAATGTGACAAAATGATGGCTGATAAACTACATGGAGACCAACTTAGTACTGTAGCTGGGGTCTGCCTTCGTGCTTTCTTGTAGCTTCCATACGCAGATTTATAACAACCTACAGCATATATTTTTTCAATGGGACCTGAGCAGTATAAGTGAGTGTTCTTGGGGATAGCTCCCACAGGAAAGCATCTGAAAATGTGACACAGTGCTTGCTGATAGACTACATGGGAACCTACTTAACACTGTAGTTGGGGTCTGCCTTCCCGCTTTCTTATAGCTCCCATATGCAGTGGTATATCTTAAGGGACAGAAAATATTTTTTCAATGGGCGTTGAGCAGTCAAAGTGACTGGGATTGGAGATAGTTCCAACAGGAAAGCAGCTGCAAATGTGACACAGTGTTGGCTAATAGAGTATATGCGGACCAACTTAACACTGTAGGTTTGGTCTTCCTTCCTGCTTTCTTTTTGCGCCCATACGCAGTGTTATAACTTCTACCCACAGCATGTATTTTTTCAATATTTTTGCAAAAGCTAAGCTCATCCTTGGTTCCCATTTAGATGCAAACCTCGCCGTTGTTTCAAGAAACCCCCGATACTTGTGGCTGCTTAACCCAAATATCTTATCGCTTAATGCTTACTGCCTAACCAGCTGTATTCTATCATGTCCTCTTTCCTCTATCCAAGTCTCCACAAAACTCCCCATATTTCATCCTTTCAAATGTTCTTTCTATTGTCTGTTGAATGCAATTTATAAAACAGCAAAACACTAACAATACAAATAAAACAATACCCATAAAGCCCATTCCATACATTATAACATTTCGCAACCAAGAGCCTATTCCCCATTCCTTAAACCATCCTTCAAGTCCTAATCCCTCTTCTTGTTTCAACTGATGTAATCCCTGTTGAAGTTCTTTCAGTTTGGCATGTATCGAGGTGAAATGGTCCGAAAGGTTCATACAACACATGCCCTCAAATTCTTCGCATCCATGTCCGTGGGCTAATAATAAAAAGTCAATGGCAGCTCTATTTTGTAACACCGCATGATTTACACTTTGAACGTCAGCTGTTAACATATCAATCATTTCTGAACTTTATTTTAACTGATCTTTAGTCCAACATCCTAACTGTTTAGCCAAGTTCATGGCCTTATTGGCTGCTCCTCCTGGCAAAAGGGTGGCAACTATTACTTGCTTCAGTTCACTCCAAAATCGTGGGGGACCAATATCAGTACAATGAAACTCATAATAACTACGTTTTTTGCGGGAGCTATTATTATGGTCAGCAAGCTGCATTAGCGTGGTAAAGTTAGGGTAGAATTGAGTTTCCCCAAAAAACAGGGTCCACCCGGGGGATTTACTGGTATTCCGTTACAGGCCCTTTCTCCACAGATTAAAAATACACCCGTGGGCAATTTCTTCAGTGATGTAGTACTAGAGACAGCTGGAATAAAATTGCTTAAATACCGTTTCTGACTTCAAAGAAGAGTCTAAGGTGGCCCAATATTTTTGATTTATATTAAAGTTATGGATATCCCGTGGCATAAAACTTACCCAATGTCCCCCAGTTCCATTAGTACCAAAGCTTGCATTGGCACTTCCAAACAGGTCTATTTCCTCAGGGGGTGAGGCTAATGTGGTATTAAGGGACTTAATTATCTCACATTGACCTTTCCCGTCCGAATGATCGTGATCATCACTAACTGTGTTCAGCCCCGTCTTATTAAACAAGGTGTTATTGTCTACTAGTCCACAAAATTCCTCCGGATTCCACACGGGCAATCCTATCAAAGGATTAGTAACCCCTCCCAAACTAAGACAAAGAGATGATTGACTAGTTTCATTAGCAAAGGTTATCCAAATATTATCTCTAGGCTGATTAAAATGCGTTAGCAATTAAAAGCTGTTAGCAATTATAGTTACACTAAAAGCTATGGTTATAACAAAACACCTCATTATTATTCATTAAATTCACTGCCTTTTTGTTATATAACCTTCAGTCTTTTGATTGTTAGCCAGTCCTCCAATGACCGCAAGACGAGGGTGTATTTATTCTGCAATCTCTTCCTGTCCTTTTTTGTCAGATGATTTGATCTCCACAGCGTGAAGGACAGCTCTTGTCCACCTGGCTGGCACCCAAATGGATCCTGTGAGAGAATCAACACACAAATACCCATGTCCCCAGTATAATACTTTGGCCGGAGGCTGCGATTTCACTGTTTTAGGGTCACGATATTTAACCCATATTTCTTTCTCTCTCTCCTTTTGTGCCTTTGGATTATGATGTATTATTACAGGTGGTAGCTTCTGTTCCCCAAACACACACAGGTGGTTTATAACAAATAAGGACTTTAACAATTTCATATGTGGGTCTTTAACATCCCCATATTTACCAAGATATCTTTTTAGAGTCCCATTAGCTCTTTCTATTATGGCCTGTCCTGTGGGGGAATGGGGAATCCCTTTTACATATTCAGCTCCCCATTGACTAGTGAACTGTTCTATGCTTCTACTTATATAGGCCGGCCCATTGTCTGTCTTTATTTTCTGAGGAATTCCCATTGTTGCAAAACAACTATATAAATGACGCTCCACATGTATGGCCCTCTCCCCTGTCTGTTCTGTTGCCCAAAAAAATTTGCTCCATGCGTCTATGGGTACATGCACATATTTTAGTCTTCCAAACTCTGCCACATGAGAGACATCCATCTGCCAAACTTCAACCCCTTGTTTACACCATGTTCTCACATCTCACATCTCACATCGAAGTGTTCCACTTCGCTATTCAATCCTGCCAATAGTCTAGTGACTCCATCTTGGTCTACATCACGGCGAGCACTGCAATAAGCACATCAATCTGCAAGAGAGACTCAGGAGACCGTTATATCTTCTACGTCCCATGCTCTCCCCCTCCCTAAGACGGTCGAGCTGTGTGCGCATTTAAAGACCGCCTGTCCCTGGCTAGTGTGAGGGATACCGTGGCTCAATGCATGGGGATAGCTGGTATGTCCATGATCCCTCCAGGCAGCCTGCTCCACTGATTTTAATAACTCAAATTTTACTAACAAGCATCAGACCCCCATAATCAGCAGCAAAGCTAGTGGGTTTATAGTACTTCTAATTGTTCCTTTGTTTAAAAGCCAACTGTAGTTTTCTGTGACAAGCCTTTCAGTTTCACAGGCTACCCCAGCCTCCTCCCTGCCCAAAGCTGCTATCTCATATGCATTTTTGCTTCTTCGTTTCTCACAGTCGAGAGCAGCTCAAGGACAATCTGCACATTAGTTTAGCAACTCATGCCTGGTAAGCTTCTTCTTATCCACTGAAAAAAAAAAAAGCACAGCTGAAAAACAAATTTATTATACTCGTGTTTAAGGTAAAATCCATAGCATGTCTATGTTGCAAAGTTGTATGGCTAGTACTACTTACATTAGTAATCAAGTCTTCTAATGTCATTGAGGTTTGGTTACTTTGTTTGCTAAGCCTGCATCCTAATTTGCATAGCTGACTTAATAAAGCAGCTTACACCTGGAGCAAATATACTACTTTGGGCAGTGTAAGCCACATGTTATGCTTGGTTTTTTGAAATTGCCTAAAACCATTTACTTGATCATACTTTTTCTACCTGTTTGGTGGGAGTTCCATCAGATGTGGGATTGTAAGGGTCTGATGCTTGTTAGTAAAATTTGAGTTATTAAAAACAGTGGAGCAGGCTGCCTGGAGGGATCATGGACATACCAGCTATCCCCATGCATTGAGCCGCGGTATCCCTCACACTAGCCAGGGACAGGCGGTCTTTAAATGCGCTCACAATACTTTAAAAGTACAGCTCAACCGTCTTAGGGAGGGGGAGAGCATGGGGCGTAGAAGATATAACAGTCTACTGAGTCTCTCTTGCATATTGACGTGTTCCTCGGAGTGCTCGCTGTGATGCAGATCAAGATGGAGTCACTCAACTATTGGCAAGATTGAATAGTGAAGTGGAACATGACCAGCACCTGAACATATGCCCGTGCCACAGGACACTGGAGTCATCGAGCATAGGGAGGGGGAGATGTGGTAGGCCTCTGGAAGATCTCGGGTTGTAACGTGAGACCTGGAAGGTACAGAAGAGGTGGGCACGGGGTGGAGTGAGAGGAGGTGCTGGTGGTAGCAGATGTAAGCACATGGTGTAAACAAGGGGCCGGCCTATATAAGTAGAAGCATAGAACAGTTTATGAGGCAATGGGGAGTTAAACATGCAGCAGGGATTCCCCATTCCCCCACAGGACAGGCCATAATAGAAAGAGCTAATGGAACTCTAAAAAGATATCTTGGTACATATGGGGATGTTAAAGACCCACATATGAAATTGTTAAAGGCCTTATTTGTTATGAACCACCTGTGTGTGTTTGGGGAACAGAAGCTACCACCTGTAATAATACATCATAATCCAAAGGCAAAAAGGAGAGAAAGAAAGAAATATGGGTTAAATATTGTGACCCTAAAACAGGGATATGGCAGCCTCCGGCCAAAGTATTATACTGGAGACATGGGTATTTTTGTGTTGATTCTCCCACAGGATCCATTTGGGTGCCAGCCTGTCCTAGTTTAGGCCCATCAGGGAAAAAAGACCAGGATTAGCCTCAAGTACAGAAGAGGCTGAGAATTGCTCAAGGGCAGGGAGAGCTTAATTGCCGCTTAAGTTTCAGGACAAAACCAACCAGGCTACTCGGTTTAGGGAAGAAAACAGAAAAATAATTTAATACAACATCAAGTAAAACATACTCCCAGAAACTCTCTTTATTCCACCCTAACTTAACCGCGCTAATGCAGCTTGCTGACCATAATAATAGCTCCCGCAAAAAACATATTTATTATGAGTTTGATTGTACTGATCTTGGTCCCCCACGATTTTGGAGTGAACTGAAGCAAGTCATAGTTGCCACCCTTTTGCCAGGAGGAGCAGCCAATAAGGCCATGAACTTGGCTAAACAGTTAGGATGTTGGACTAAAGATAAGTTAAATAAAAAATTGATATGTTAACAGCTGACATTCAAAGTGTAAATCATGCGGTGTTACAAAATAGAGCTGCCATTGACTTTTTATTATTAGCACACGGACATGGATGCGAAGAATTTGAGGGCATGTGTTGTATGAATCTGTCGGTCCATTCCACCTCGATACATGCCAAACTGAAAGAACTTCAACAGGGATTACATCAGTTGAAACAAGAAGAGGGATTAGGACTTGAAGGATGGCTTAAGGGGTGGGGAATAGGCCCTTCTTTGCAAAATGTTATAATGTATGGAATTGGCTTTATGGGTATTGTTTTATTTGTATTGTTAGTGTTTCCCTGTTTTATAAATTGTATTCAACGGACAATAGAAAGAACATTTGAGAGAATGTGGCAGGCTAATATCATTTTCCAAAAAATAACCGGGGGAAATGTGGTGTGTTTTGTGGAGACTTGGCTAGAGGAAAGAGGACATGATAGAATACAGCTGGTTAGGCAGTGAGCATTAAGCGATAAGATATTGGACTCCTGCTGAAGGACATGAGAGAAAGAGAGTTGTATGATAACAGGATGAGAAAGCAGGAGCTTAGTTTGGGTTAAGCAGCCACAAGTATCTGGAGTATGTTGAAACAAGGGCGAGGTTTGCATCTAACTGGGAACCAATGATGAGCTTGGCTTTTGCAATATGTATGAGCCTGATTATTGTATTGTATAAAAGAGCTGTATCTTTGCAAATAAAGTTGATACGTGTTGCACTACAGGGTGGGCTTTGCTCCTGTCGTCTTAAACACATAGGCAGTGGTATAACTTCTACCACCAGCATGTATTTTTTCAATGGGAGCTGAGCAGTCCAAGTGAGTGGGATTGAGATAGCTCCCACAGGAAAGCAGGTGCAAATGTGACAAAGTGCTAGCAGATAGACTACATGGGGACCTACTTAACACTTTAATTGGGGTCTGCCTTCCTGCTTTCTTGTAGCTCCCATACCCAGTGTTATTACTTTTACCGACAGTCTGTATTTTATCAATGCGAGTTGAGAAGTCCACGTGAGTGGGATTTGAGATAGCTTTTACAGGAAAGTAAATGCAAATGTGACACAGTGCTGGCTGATAGACTACATGAGAGCCTTACTACTGTATGTGGGGTGTGCCTTCCAGCTTTTTTGTACCTCCCATTCGCAGTTGTATAATTTCTACCGACAGCATATATTTTTTCAATGGAACCTCAGGAGTCCAAGTGAGTGAGATTGGAGATAGCTCCCACAGGAAAGCAGCTGCAAATGTGACACAGTGCTAGCTGATAGACTACATGGGGGCCTACTTACTCCTGTAAATGGCGTCTGCCTTCCTGCTTTCTTGTAGCTCCCATACTCAGTGGTATAACTTCTAACGAAAATCTGTATTTTTTCAAAGGCAGTTGAGCAGTCTAAGTGAGTGAGATTGGAGATAGCTTTCATAAGAAAGCCGCTGCAAGTGTGACACAGTGCTGGCTGATAGACTACATGGGGGGCTACTTACTACTGTAGGTGGGTTCTGCTTTCCAGCTTTTTTGTAGCTCCCATATCCAGTGGTATAACTTAAGTGACAGCATATATTTTTTCAATGGGACCTGAGCAGTACGAGTGAGTGTTATTGGAGATAGCTCCCCCAGGAGACCAGCTGAAAAGGTGAGACAGTGCTGGCTGATAGACTACATGGGAACCTACTTACTACTGTAGGTGGGGTCTGCCTTCCTGCTTTCTTATAGCTCCCATACGCAGTGGTATAACTTCTCCCGACATGATATATTTTTTAAGGGAGCTGACAAGGCAAACAGCGTGGGATTGGAGATAGCTCCAACAGGATAGCAGCTTAAAATGTGACACAGTGCTGACTGATAGACTACATAGGGACCTACTTACTACTATAGGTGGCGTCTGCCTTCCTGCTTTCTTGGAGATCCCATACACAGTGCTATAACTTAACGGAAAACATTTGTTTTTTTCAATGGGTGCTGAGCAGTCCAAGTGAGTGGGATAGAGAAAGCTCCCAAAAGAAAGCAGCTGCAAATATTAAACAGTGCTGGCTGATAGACTACATGACGGCCTACATTCTACTGTAGGTGGGTTCTGCCTTCCAGCTTTTTTGTAGCTCCCATAAGCAGATGTAGAACTTAACCGTCAGCATATATTTTTTCAATGGGAGACGAGAAGTCCAAGTGAGTGGGATTGGAGATAGCTCCCACAGGAAAGCAGTTGCAAATGTGACACAGTGCTGCCTGATAGACTAGATTGGGACCTACTTACTATGTAGGTCGGGTGTGAGTACCCGCTTTCTTGTAGCTCTCATACGCAGTGATATAACTTATATCGACCGAATGTACTTTTAAAGGGTGATGACGAGGCCAAGAGCGTGAGAGTGGAGATAGCTCCTACAGGAAAGCAGCTGCAAATGTGACACAGTGCTTGCTGATAGACTACATGGGGACCTACTTAACACTGTAGTTGGGGTCTGCCTTCCCGCTTTCTTATAGCTCTCCTACGCAGTGGTATAACTTAAGCGACAGCATATATTTTTTCAATCGAATCTGAGCAGTAGACGTGAGTGGGATTTGAGACAGCGCCCACAGAAAAGCTGCTGCAAATGTGACACAGTGCTTGCTGATAGACTACATGGGGACCTAGTTAACACTGTAGTTGGGGTCTGCCTTCCCGCTTTCTTATAGCTCCCATATGCAGTGGTATAACTTAAGGGACAGAAAATATTTTTTCAATGGGCGTTTAGCAGTCAAAGTGACTGGGATTCGAGATAGCTCCAACAGGAAAGCAGCTGCAAATGTGACACAGTGTTGGCTAATAGAGTACATGGGGATCAACTTAACACTGTAGGTTGGGTCTTCCTTCCTGCTTTCTTTTAGGTCCCATACACAGTGGTATAACTTCTAACGAAAATCTGTATTTTTTCAATGGTAGCTGAGCACTCCAAGTGAATGGGATTGGATATAGCTCCCACAGGAAAGAAGCTGAAAACGTGACACAGTGCTGGATTAGAGACTACATGGGAACCTAATTACTACTGTAGGTGGGGTGTGCCTTCCTGCTTTCCTGTAGCTCCCATATACAGTGGTATAACTACTACTGCCAGTATGTATTTTTTCAATGGGAGCTGAGCAGTCCAAGTAAGTGGGATTGAAGATTGCTCCCACAAGAAAGTAGCTTCAAAGGTAACACAGTGCTGCCCTATAGACTACATGGGGACGAACGTAGTACTGTAGATGGTGTCTGCCTTCCTGCTTTTTTGTAGCTCCCATACGCAGTGGTATAACTTCTACCAACACCGTTTATTTTTTCAATGGGAGCTGAGCAGTCCAAGTGAGTGGGATTGAAGATAGCTCCCACAGGAAAGCAGCTGCAAATGCGAGACAGTGCTGACTGATAGACTACATGGAGACCAACTTAGTACTGTCGATGTTGTCTGCCTTCCTGCCTTTTTGTAGTTACAGTACCCAGTGTTATAACTTCTGCCGACAGTCTGTATTTTTTCAATGGGAGTTGAGCAGTCCAAGTTATTGGGATTGGAGAGAGCTCCCACAGGAAAGCAGCTGCAAATGTGACAAAATGATGGCTGATAGACTACATGGAGACCAACTTAGTACTGTAGATGGGGTCTGCCTTCGTGCTTTCTTGTAGCTTCCATACGCAGATTTATAACTTAACCTACAGCATATATTTTTTCAATGGGACCTGAGCAGTAAAAGTGAGTGTTCTTGGGGATAACTCCCACAGGAAAGCATCTGAAAATGTCTCACAGTGGTGGCTGATAGACTACATGAGGACCTACTTACTACTGTAGTTTCGGTCTTCCTGCTTTCTTTTTGCGTCCATACGCAGTGTTATAACTTCTACCGATATTCTGTTTTTTTTAATGGAAGTTGAGCAGTCCAAGTGAGTGGGACCGGAGATAGGTTTCACAGGAAAGCAACTGCAAATGTGACACAGTGCTGGCTGATAGACTACATGGGGACCTACTTACTTCTGTAGGTGGTATCTGCCTTCTTACTTTCTTGTAGCTCCCATACACAGTGGTATAAGTTAACCGACAGCATTTATTTTTTCAAAAGGAGTTGAACAGTCCAAGTGACTGGGATTGGAGTTAGAACCCAGAGGAAAGCAGCTGCAAATGTGACACAGTGTTTGCTGATAGACTATATGGGGACCTATTTACTACGGCAGGTTGGGTCTTGATTCCAGTTTTCTTATTGCTCCCATACGCAGTGGTATAACTTCTACCGACTGTATGTTTTCAATGGGAGTTGAGCAGTACAAGTGAGTGTTATTGGAGATAGGTCCCACAGGAAAGAAGCTGCAAATTTGACACAGTGCTGGTTAATAGAACCTACTTAACATTGTATTTGGGGTCTTCCTTCCTGCTTTCTTGTAGCTCCCATACGCAGTGGTATAACTTAACCGACATTCTGTATTTTTTCAATGGGAGTCGAGCAGTCCAAGTGAGTGGGATTGGAGATAGCTTTCACAGGAAAGAAGCTGCAAATGTGACACAGTGCTGGCTGATAGACTACATGGGGACCTACTTACGACTGTAGGTGCGGTCTAACTTCCTGCTTTCTTGTAGTTTCCCTACGCAGTGGTATTATCCTGAAGTCGACGGGAGACAAGCCCACCCTGTAGTGCAACAAGTCTCAAATTTATTTGCAAAGATACAACTCTTTTATAGAAACAATCAATTTTTTATTTAATTTATCTTTAGTCCAACATCCTAACTGTTTAGCCAAGTTCATGGCCTTATTGGCTGCTCCTCCTGGCAAAAGGGTGGCAACTACGACTTGCTTCAGTTCACTCAAAAATCGTGGGGGACCAATATTAGTCCAATAAAACTCATAATAACTATATTTTTTGCGGGAGCTGTTATTATGGTCAGCAAGCTGCATTAGCGTGGTTAAGTTAGGGTGGAATAGAGTTTCCCCAAATAACAGGGTCCACCCGGGGGATTTACTGCTATTCCGTTCCAGGCCCTTTCTCCACAGATTAAAAATATACCCGTGGGCAATTTCTTCAGTGATGTAATACTAGAGACATTACAGATGGAATACAATTGCTTAAATATCGTTTCTGACTTCAAAGACGAGTCTAAGGTGGCCCAATATTTTTGATTTCTATTAAAGTCATGGATATCCTGTGACATAAAACTTATCCAATTTCCCCCAGTTCCATTAGTACCGAAGCTTGCATTGGCACTGCCAAACAGGTCTATTTCCTCAGGGGGTGAGGCTAATGTGGTATTAAGGGACTTAATTATCTCACATTGACCTTTCCCGTCCGAATGATCGTGATCATCACTAACTGTGTTCAGCCCCGTCTTATTAAACAAGGTGTTATTGTCTACTAGTCCACAAAATTCCTCCGGATTCCACACGGGCAATCCTATCAAACACCTTTTAAAAGGATTAGTAACCCCTCCCAAACTAAGACAAAGAGATGATTGACCAGTTTGATTAGCAAAGGTTATCCAAATATTATCTCTAGGCTGATTAAAATGCATCAAGCTGTTAGCAATTATAGTTACACTATAATCTATGGTTATAACAAAACATCTCATTATTATTCATTAAATTCACTGTCTTTTTGTTATATAACCTTCAGTCTTTTGATTGTTAGCCAGTCCTCCAATGACCGCAAGACGAGGGTGTATTTATTCTCCAATCTCTTCCTGTCCTTTTTTGTCAGATGATTTGATCTCCGCAGCTTCAAGGACAGCTCTTGCCCACCTGGCTGGCACCCAAATGGATCCTGTGGGAGAATCAACACACAATCACCCACGTCCTCAGTATAATACTTTGGCTGGAGGCTGCCATATCCCTGTTTTAGGCTCACGATATTTAACCCATATTTCTTTCTTCCCCTCCTTTTGTGCTTTTGGATTATGATGCATTACTACAGGTGGTAGCTTCTGTTCCCCAAACACACACAGGTGGTTCATAACAAATAAAGCCTTTAACAATTTCCTATGTGGGTCTTTCACATCCCCATAATTACCAAGATATCTTTTTAGATTCCCATTAGCTCTTTCTATTATGGCCCGTCCTGTGGGGGAATGGGGAATACCTGCTACATGTTTAACTCCCCATTGACTCGTGAACTGTTCTATGCCTCTACTTATATAGGCTGGCCCATTGTCTGTCTTTATTTTCTGAGGAATTCCCATTGTTGCAAAACAACAATATAAATGACGCTCCACATGTATGGCCCTCTCCCGTCTGTGCTGTTGCCCAAACGAATTTGCTCCATGTGTCTATGGTTACATGCACATATTTTAGTCTTCCAAACTCTGCCACACGAGTGACATCCATCTGCCAAACTTCATTTGCAGATAATCCTCTAGGGTTCATCCCCAAGCGTAAGCCAACACCTCCATTGTGATGGCTACAATTGGGACAAACTCTAACAATAGCCTTTGCATCCTTTAGCGATAATTGAAACTCTCGGTATAAGCCCCGTGCATTGTGATGAAAAAGGGAGTGCGCTTCTCTGGCTAGTATCTGTTTAGACAGATACGTGTTATGTGTCACTGTGACCAACTTATCTGCCCTAGCATTACCTTCTCCCTGCCCAGTGTCCCATTTATGGCTCCTGATATGTATAATGGCATAAACATGCTCCCTAAGCTTTATTGCCTTCTGCAGCTGTATTAATAATTCAAATAGTCTGGGATTCTGCACTTCCTTAATGGAGGCGTCCTCGATTCTCTCTACGATATGTAGGCACAAATGTAGCTTGGACCAGCCAGCTTGTATAAAGATGGTAGGGATAAGTTAATGCAGCTGGCATGCTACTTCAGAAACAGGTGCTGAAAATTAATCAATTGGGCCCTGGGTGATCTCATGGGCAGAAGCAGCATATAAGGAGGTAGCTAGCAAAGGAAGGGTGGCTTCGAGTCAACTCTGGTGGTTGTACTACGTTGTCCCTGTACGTCTCTGCACGTGCATTACTTAGACTCTCTACGTCTTCAAGTGAATATTGCCTGCACTACTACAACATTTGGTGACCCCAACGTGATACGCCAAATTGGTTGGATTAAGAACCCTCTGCAGAAAAGCACTTGGATTCCTGCTTGAAAAGGCAAGTGATCTGAGTAAAGTGATTTAATGGGAAAAAACATAAGCAAAGAGGAAAATCCTATTGACACCCTTCAGCATAGCCTTGCTGAGAAAGGATTCAGTTATGAAAGAGAGGATTTGCTAAGACTTGTAAGATGGGGACAGGAAATAGGTCTCTTTGTTTCCCCCCAAGAAGTATATGAAACGGGACACTGGGAAAACCTAGGAGACATGTTGAATGATGCTATCGACTTGTGTAAATCGGTATCATCCATTATACACCAACTAGAAGCTGAGCGTGCTGCAGCTGCTGCCATGAAAGCAGAAGCTGCTGTACCATCTGCGTTCCTGGTAGATGCTAAAAGGTTCTTTGGAGGTGGTGACTTTATAGTACCATCGGCTCCACCTCTAGAAGAAAATACTAAGAGACTCTTCGGAGGGGATAATGTCGTAATACCCTCGGCTCCACCTCTAGAAGAAGAGAGCATGGATGTGAGCCCACCTCCCCCAGAACCCCCTAGAGCACCGTTCCAGGAGCCGAATACGGGCATTGCTTCTCCTCCCCTTCTCCTCCCCTCCTCCCCTCCCACCCACACTTCACCATCCTGCCCCATCCCATCCTTCTGCTATGTCTGAAGGAGTACCTGGCAGAGAACGAAAGGTACGTTTTACAAATGACAATGTGGATTGCCATTGCCCCTGAGCTCATCAATCCCTGAGTGCATTCCTCTTCCATCATCACCCCCAACATCTAGTGAAGTTGAAGATCAACAAAGACAACTATTAAAGGAAGAATTAATACGACACGGAGAAGATATGAAACACACTTTGGCCCACTTGGAGGAACTGATGGAAAAACCAAAAGCAACAGCTAATCAACTGTTGGAACGAATTAATGAATTAACCAAACCAAAGATTAAAGTTTCATCCCCACAGGTGCTCAGAGACCCCCGGCCAGATGACTATGATCCGGCTAAGAAATGGAGAGGCCTCATACGTGATGCGGTAATCGAAGGAGAATTTATTCCACAAGCCTTTCCAGTAATAGTAGCACAAAGAAAACGACAATGGGCACCTTTGGATTGGAAGTTGGTAAGGGAAGGCCAGAAAGCTGTAATGCAATATGGCTTGTCCAACCCATACGTTCAAATGTTATTGGATCATATTTTCATCAGTGGATTAATGACTCCATTTGACTGACGGAAGCTAGCAGAAACTTTCCTGAAGCCCACTCAGGTATTACTATGGGAGTCTGAATGGGAAAAAAGAGTTGATCTGGCAGTAGTAGAAAATATGGACTTACAACAGGGAGATCCGCGGCGAGTCGTCACAGCAGATATGATATTGGGTAAAGGACCGTTTGCTGACCCTCAGGTACAAGCCCGACTGAATGAAGCTATTTTGCAGCAAACGCAGACACTGGCTCGTCAAGCATTTAAGATTGTTCCTGACATGGGGATGCCAGTTCCCTCATATACAACTATTATACAGAAACCTAATGAGCCTTTCATGACCTTCTTAGATCGTCTAAGAGCAGCTCTGGATCGTATACCAAACATGTCAACTGAAGTAAAGGCAGAAAGAGGGTTACACTTAGCAGTTGCTAATGCTAACCATGACTGCAAAAAGATCCTGGAGGCTCTCCCGTGGACAGCAGCTTTGGTCAACATGATAGAAGCCTGCTCTAGGGTAGGATCGTCAGCCCATTTAGCTGAAGCTATGGCAACAGCATTAAAACCTTTAGTTCAACCTCACAAAGGAAATCGGAGGCCAAAATGCTTTAATTGTGGAAAAATAGGACACGTGAAAAATCAATGTCGGTCCAGACCATTGGTATGGACAAACAGCTCCGCCAGGCCATCTGGGTCCAACGACAGATTTCATGGCAATTGTTACAGATGTGGAGAGTTTGGCCATAGAGCCACCGAGTGCCTCTCTCGAGTGGCCAGACATACAATGCCTAAGGGAAACGGGTTAACGAGCGCAAAAAGGGCGAGCGCGATGACACAAAAACGCCCTTCAACACCAAGAGCTGCCTGGATGGCCTCAGATCAGCCACTGCAGGAAGCGCAGGAGTGGATGTGGAAACAACAGTAGATGTAACCATCCACAACACGGAGGTAACAGTTATCTCATCTAACGCTAACGGATCCCTTGGCTATGGATTAAGTGCTTTGCTTTTAGGACGGTCATCGGCCTCTCGACAGGGTATTTTTGTGATCCCTGGTGTAATTGATGCGGATTATGAAGGAAACATTGGAATAATGGTTAAAGTTTGGCAGCCACCAGTTCATATACCTAAAGGAACTAAAATAGCTCAATTAGTTCCTTTCAGAGCTGAAGTTCCTTTCGCAGGAAGTTGTAAGCGTCGAGACGGTGGTTTTGGATCCACTGGAGTACCTGAGGTAAGACTGGCAATGCCACTTTCACAGGGAAAGCCCACTCAGACGGTTGTATTCCAACATCCAAATGGTGAACACGTGGTTGGGTACAACACATTACTGGATACGGGAGCAAATGTTACTATTGTTCCATTATCCTATTGGCCAAAAAGCTGGCCTTTAGAGAATTTAGACACCTCTGCTGTTGGAGTAGGAGGAATAGAGATGACAAAAATTAGCACAGATCTAATTTCGGTATGCATACAGGGCGAAGAGAATAGATGTGTGCAAATTAGGCCCTATGTAATGAATACTTCAGTTTGGCTTTTGGGTAGAGACGCCTTAAGCCAAATGGGCTTTCGTTTGTCAAATGAAAATTTTTAATGGCGGCCATTGATGGGCAACCAATCCTGAAGTTAACCTGGCTTACAGATAAACCAGTTTGGATTGATCAATGGCCGCTAAGCAAAGAAAAGCTCGCCCACATTCATGAATTAGTAAATGAACAATTAGAGAAAGGTCATATTAAGCCATCCACCAGTCCATGGAATACACCAATTTTTACTATCCCTAAAAAATCAGGGAAGTGGAGGCTGTTACATGATTTAAGAGCTGTTAATGCAGTGATGTAGGACATGGGTGCTTTACAGCCAGGATTACCCTCTCCTGCAATGCTTCCAAAAGAGTGGCCCCTGTTGGTGATTGACCTGAAGGACTGTTTTTTCACAATTCCCCTACATGAGGATGACAGTGAGAAGTTTGCTTTTACAGTACCATCAATTAACAAACAAGAGCCAGCAAAACGATACCAATGGACTGTTTTACCTCAGGGAATGAAGAACTCGCCAACTATTTGTCAAACTTATGTTGCCTGGGCGCTGGCACCTCTGCGCAAAAAATACCCTCGTGTCTTATTTTACCATTATATGGATGATATCTTGATTGCAGGAAAAGACCTGGACCAGCATCGCATTCTACAAGAAGTGAACCGGCAGTTAACCATCTCCGGGTTGGTGATCGCGCCAGAGAAGGTACAAATGCACGCCTCTTGGAAATATTTAGGTAATATCATCACCGATGCACGCATTTATCCTCAGAAGGTGGCAATTAAAACAGATATTGCTAACTTAACAGATGTTCAAAAGTTAATAGGTGATATCCAATGGGTACGAACCATATGTGGTATCACGAATGAGGATCTTGCGCCACTAATGCCTTTGTTAAAGGGCTCAGTAGAGGCTGATAGTGCATGAAAACTGTCTCGGCAGCAAATCCAAGCAATAGAAAAAATAGGAAACAAGATAGTCAATAAGTACAGTCACCGATATGATCCTGACCTGTCAATTAACATTGCTGTGATAAGTCAAAACCAGCATGTAATGGCAGTCTTGATGCAGTGGGATTCAGTAGCGAAAGACGCATTGAGGATCTTGGAGTGGATATTTTGGCATATAATTTGCAAAAAACAATTACCACGAGGCTAGGGGCAATTGTGAAAATAATAGTTAAGGCCAGGAAACGTCTGCTGGAAATAGCAGGGATTGAGGCAGACGTCATTTTCGTTCCTCTCACAGATGAGTTCTTGAACTGGGCACTGCAACAATCTGATGAATTACAGTGGGCCTTATTGTCATATCCAGGAGCTATAAATAATCATTATCCGGCCCATAAATTGTTTTCTGTTAAATTTCAAATGGAAGACCGGCCGTTGAGATCAGCAGTACCTGTTAAAGGCCTGACTGTTTTTACCGATGCAAGTAAGATCCAAGCCAAAGCGGGAGTGGTTTGGTGGGAGAATGGAAAATGGCAAAATCTAACTGTTCACTCCCCAGGCAGTTCAGTTCAACTGCTGGACCTGATGGCTGTAGTTAAAACTTTCGAGAAATGACCAGACGTCCCATTAAACATCATTTCTGATTCCCTCTATGTGGTCGATGCCGTCACTCGATTAGAGAGAGCGTTGTTGAAAGAAGTCTCTGATCAGAATTTGTATAACTTATTCCTGCGGCTCTGGCATCAGATAAATGAACGTCAAACTGCTTATTATATTGGACATATTCGAAGCCATTCGGGCTTAAAAGATGGCCTATCAGTTGGCAATGAAATTGTTGACAAGATAGTGGCAGCCCTTTTATTGATACGTACGGGGCCAATAATTGACAAATTTTCTCAAGCCCGAAGATCGCACGATTTCTTTCATCAAAGTGCGAAAATGCTGGCGAACCAGTTTGACCTGACTATATCAGACGCTCAGGGTATTGTTTCCACATGCCCTGCATGCCAGAATCAAATCGGCCTAGGAGTAGGAGTCAATCCCAGGGATCTGGCACCATTAGGTATATGGCAATCAGATATCACTGTCTATGCTCCTTTTGGGCGATTTAAATGTATACATGTCACTATTGATACTTATTCAGCCATGGTTTGGGCCACAGCCTTAACCAGTGACAGTTCTCGAGACGTCATAAGACATCGGAGGAGTTGCTTTGCAGTCCTTGGTGTTCCAAGAGAGATAAAAACTGATAATGGCTCGGGATACATAGCCGGTAAAACACGTAAGTTTCTAAACTTATGGGGTGTTAAACATACTACTGTAATCCCAGGAAATTCCACCGGTCAAGCCATTATTGAACGTACACATCAAACCTTAAAAGGCCTGCTAGAAAAACAAAAAACGGGGGAAGAGGGGGTAAGCCCTCAAGACAGACTAATGAAAGCCCTTTATACAATGAATCATCTCAGAATTGTGGCAAACCGGAATGAACCGCCGGCATTAACACACTTTGCCCAAATGAGTCGGGATTTGGATTTTACTGACAAACCTAAAGTTTGGTATAAGAATCCCACTACTGGAGAGTGGCAAGGACCTGCAGATCTGTTAACGTGGGGGAGAGGCTATGCTTGTGTCATTACAGATCAAGGTCCCCGATGGATTCCGGCAAAATGGATCAAGCCACATCAACAGAAAGGACTTAACTGTAATCCCAATGAAAAAAAAAAAGAACAAAAAAAAAAACCAATCTTGAGGAAAGAACCAAGTGATCCACCCTCAATCCATCACTCTATTAAAATGTAAACCCTCGCAACTGTGGCACTACATGCGCTGCTATAAATTCCTCCAGCTATCTGTATTGTATTAAAATTGAAGAACTTAAGATGACCACTGGGAGCTTGAAAACAAAAATGGTGTATTTTCTACAGATGAAGAGATACTTCCATCTTACAGATAATGCTCACAGATCAGCATGCTAAAGGATCTGAAGAGAAGTCCAGAACTACATAAGGAAAAAGAAATATGAGTGGAGCTACCAAGAACTCATCCCTTCCTGCCAGTGTGCGTCCCTCCTAGCAACACATATCAGATTATGTTTATTTTGACTTTATGGATTTCTGTATTGTATTGTTCAGCGATGTAACTGTTATTGACCTTTTGTTGTAAACTCATGGCCATGGGTAAAAATATTTTCTTTTCTTCATGTACCTTTAATTTTGAAGTGTGTTGCTAAAGGCTGGCTGGTTCGAAAAAGAAAAAGGGGGGAATTGTAGGCACAGATGTAGCTTGGACCAGACAGCTTGAATAAAGATGGTAGGGATAAGTTCATGCAGCTGGCATGCTACTACAGTAAAAGGTGCTGCAAGTTAATCAATTGGGCCCTGGGTGATCTCATGGGCAGAAGCAGCATATAAGGAGGTAGCTAGCAAAGGAAGGGTGGCTTTAAGTCAACTCTGGTGGTTGTACTACGTTGTCCCTGTACGTCTCTGCACGTGCATTACTTAGACTCTCTACGTCTTCAAGTGAATATTGCCTGCACTACTACAACAACGATATCCGCGACATATAACGAGTCTGTAACCACATTCAGGGGCCCTTTCAGGTTCATCATGGCCCATACTACTGCCAACAATTCCAAGGTTTGTAATGCATCTTTCTCTTCTGCTTTTATTAGTTGGTGCTTCCACTCCCCTTCCTCTTGCCAGGTTATTGCCGCCGTTCCAGACTTTCTTCCTGCATCCGTGTATGCTGTCAACGCATCCGTGATGGGGGCCGGCTCTCGTTTGGGTCGTACTAGCCAATTCCATTTTCCTAGCCATTGTAATGGTGCTTTTATTATTTTGTCTGTTGCTACTATACTGCCGCCACCTAAGAGCGCCTCCTGAAGATCTTCTGTATTGTCTAAATACCATTGTAAAGAGTCCTTTTTCATTGGTGTCCTTATCGTATGCAGCTCAGCACCAGTTACTTGTAATGCTCTTTCACGACCCTTTTTTATTAGTCCCGCCAACATCTCAATTTTTTGAAAAAGGGTTTTTGTTTGTTGTAAGGCTGGGGAAATCCATTCTAGAACCCATACCTCCCCCGTTTTGTTTTGAGATTGTGTCAAGGCCCCAAGCAAATACTTTGTGCTATACCAGATGGTTAAGTCAATAGGTAAGTCAACATTGTGACGTCGGACCTGCCCTTGTATGACACAGTCCATAATTTGTTGAAGCGCATCCTGAAGCTCTGGTGTTACCTGTATTTGACGCGTGGGGTTGCTTCCTTTCAAAAGTGGTCGTAGTTTTTCTAACAACTCGTTGGGTATTCCCACTATTGGTTTTAACCATTGCAGATCCCCTAAAAACTTCTGAGCATCATTCGGGGTCTTTATTTGTAGTTGGAGCTGTAGCTTCTGTGGTACTATGAGCTGTTCTGATAAAGACCATCCAAGATATTTCCATGGAGCTGTACACTGAACCTTTTCTGGAGCTAGCACAAGGTGGCATTGAGCCAGTGCCTGTCGAATCTCCTCCACCTGTTGTTCCGTAAATGGTCCAGGCTGAGAAAAGAGGATATCATCCATGTAATGGTAGATGATAACGTTAGGCCATCGTCATCGAAGGGGTTGTCAAGCTGCGTCAAGATACAGCTGACAGATAGTTGGGCTGTTACGCATGCCTTGGGGCAAAACTGTCCATTTAAAACGATAGTCGGGACCTTCTCTATTTATTGCAGGCAAGGTAAAAGCAAATCGTTGTGTATCCCGCTGATGTAAGGCAATGGTAAAAAAGCAGTCCTTTAGATCTACGATTAACAGTGGCCAACACTGTGGAATCATAGCCAGACTGGGTAGTCCTGGCTGCAATGCTCCCATAGGTTCCATTTGTTCATTTACTGCACGTAGGTCATGTAACAAACGATACTTGTCAGATCTCTTTTTAATAACAAATATAGGAGTGTTCCACGGGCTTGTAGATAACTTTAAATGTCCTTGGGCAAGTTGTTCTTGCACTAACTCATGAGAATGCTCAAGATTTTCTTTTTTTAAAGGCCATTGCTTAACCCATACTGGCTCGGCTGTTTTCCAGGTAATAGAAAGTGGGAAAGTCCATGCAACGGCCATTATGCCAAAGGGTGCTCATTTGTTAGGACCATTCCTATCTGGGCTAGTATGTCTCGACCAATAAGACATTGCACAGTTGGAGGCAGCTGCACAACAGGAAAAGTAGCAGTTATGGTTTTCTCATCCACATGAACCAAGATGGGTGGAGAGCGACTAGCCAGAGTAAGCCCTCCTACCCCAGTCACAGTAGTTGCTGCCGGTTGCAGGGGCCGGTGCTGTGGCCAACATCTTGGGCCGATAATGCTGGAATCTGTCCCCGTGTCCAATAATCCCATCAAGGACCTTTTTTGTCCTTGAAATTCAAGGTCTATTTTGCGTCTAGGCCTTTCACTGAGATCCATACTCAACAGTGTAAGTCCTCCCGTGGAGCCAAATCCCCCTTCTCCTCTTAAGTCCTCTTTTATTGGTCTTTTTCCTTTTGACATTTGTTCCAATGGTATTAATTGCGCAGTTCTCTGATTTTTCATCATTTGTATTGGTGGAAAGGGGGTGTGGGCCATGATCATAATTTTTCCCAAATAATCTGCATCAATAACTCCGGGGAGAACAAAGAGTCCAAGCATGGTAGTTGACGAGCGTCCTAACAACAATGCGCCCACTGTTCGTCCCCCTATAGTGATTGGACCTTTCACTCCGGTGGGTATCTTCTGTGGGCTTGTTGTCATAATGGTAACATCTACTGCTGCTGCCAGGTGCATTCCGAGGCTCCCACTTGTGGCTGGCTGGAGGCAGCTGCTGACATCTGTTGAGCTGCAGCGGCGACATGTGTCTGAGCGCTGCCACTGCGGTTCGACGTGCTCTAATTGGAGTTTCCCGACCTGCGACGACAGGCCCCGGTGTTGTGATTGTCCGTTTGGCATTTTTAACACCAGATTCCTGTAGCATTGCATTCACGACGGAAATGTCCCATTCCGCCACACCGGTAACACTTTATTCGTCCACCTGAGGAGCCCCTTTGAGTGGTCACAGCGGATGCTTGAAGGGGTGCAAGGGCGGCCAACACCTGATTCTGAGTTGCTTTCGCCTGTTCCTTTAATCCTAATCCCAATTCCTTAATAGCTTCCACGAGAAAAGCTTGTTGACCTGTCGGGACCTGGGCCATACGCTCTAAAGCATCTTCAATTGACCAATTGGCTCCTAACGTATTCAATACTGTCCTGGTAGCTGGATTACAATTCTGTAGGGCGCACTGTTTTAACAAGGCGCCACGCATATATTCCGGAACTCCAGCCCTCTCTATGGCGGAGGCAACTTTATCAATAAAGATCCCGAACGTTTCATCCCGACCTTGTTTGATTCCCATATATATTGTCACTCCACCTGGGTCCTTTACTTTTTCCATAGCCTCCCTTACTAATTGCATTGCCTCTCTACACTTATCAGGCCCTATCAAAGCCTGAGCCTCCGTACGGAGGAAGGGTCCCAAACCCATCAGCTCTTCCACCGTCACACCATAGAGAGGGTCGCCTTGCTGACGCTGAGTTGCGACACTTTCATTCACTAATGCCTGCCAATGTGCATTAAATAACAGCTGCTGATGTTGTGTATAAATAAGTTTTACTATGCCTCGACAGTCAGCGGGCAGTAGCAACTGCGTTCCCCATACATAGTCAATCATTTGTTTCACTGGTTCACTATTTACCCCGAACTGGCTGACCGTGGACCGCAACTGGGATAACAACTTCAAGTCCAGAGCAGAAATTGTTGCTTGCAAACCTCCCCCTGCAATGGGTTGGAATACCAGTGGCAACGTCAAAGTTCTGGCTGCTTCCAGTGCATCGCCATCCCCTTTTCCCAGACAATCCTTTGCGAGTGCAGCCCAAGTCTCCCTCCGCTCCCTTGCGATGGCCTCCGCCAGTTCACTCTCTGCCCCAGGGACAGGCTCACCAAGTGGGGAGGGCGGAGGCGGGGGCTCTTTAGGCCAGTACTCCTGTTCCTCAGGAGGGGCTGATGGCTCACATGGTTCTCGTACCCCGTCCGTGCCTCCAGGGCCATTTTCTACACGCGGGGGGGGAGCATTACTTTTGAGACGGTAGGAGCCAGCGGGGTGGATAGGAACCAGTCACGCTCATAGTTTTTATTCTTACTCCGCTGTGGCGCCCAGTCGGTATATCATGTCCTTCGTGTATCGCGTCGGGGCCACCATTTGCTGAAGACGATGGGAGACAAGCCCACCCTGTAGTGCAACAAGTCTCAAATTTATTTGCTAAGATACAACTCTTTTATAGATACAATAATCAGGCTCATACATATTGCAAAAGCTAAGCTCATCATTGGTTCCCAGTTAGGTGCAAACCTCGCCCTTGTTTCAACATACTCCAGATACTTGTGGCTGCTTAACCCAAACTAAGCTCCTGCTTTCTCATCCTGTTATCATACAGCTCTCTTTCTCTCATGGCCTTGAGCAGGAGTCCAATATCTTATCGCTTAATGCTTACTGTCTAACCAGCTGTATTCTATCATGTCCTCTTTTGTGGGGAGTTTTGTGGAGACTTGGCTAGAGAATACAGCTGGTTAGGCAGTAAGCATTAAGCGGTAAGATATTGGACCCTTGCTCAAGGACGTGGTGTCCTTGAGCAAGAGAGTTGTATGATAAAAGGATGAGAAAACAGGAACTTAGTTTGGGTTGAGGAGCCACAAGCATCCAAATTATGTTGAAACAGGGGCAGGATTGACATTTAACTGGGAACCAATGATGAGCTTAGCTTTTGCAATATGTGTGAGCCTGATTATTGTATCTATAAAAGAGCTGTATCTTTTCAAATAAATTTGAGACTTGCTCAGCACTACATGGTGTGACTGTCTCCCGTCGTCTTCAGCAAATGGTGACCCCGACGTGATAGCGGCTTGACGCCATGGCGGAGGGACGAAGGGGTTCGGATCCTACCCAACAAGGACGGAAATAAGCGTGAAAATGTGGAACATGCCGTGCCCTGGGTGACCTATAGACGAGCCCGGCCGATACGTGCCGCCAGACCTTGAAGGGCTACAACAGCGCGCTGATGATAATAGGTATGTGTAGTGGGTCTGGGACGGTAGTGATTTTCCACAGCAGCTCCTGCAGTGCTGTGCTTACTGTTGATATCAATATTACGACTACCGCTTGCACAACATCGGGGCTGTCCCTCCAGCATTCCTTCCCCCACCTTCACCAATAGCTGTGAGTGGGCATGATCTTGGGAGGGACTATGGCCAGGACAGCTGACCCAGGCTGACCAAGGAGATATTCCATACCATATGACGTCAGCTCAGTAATATAAACTGGGGGAGAGGAGCAGGAAGGGGAGGCGAGATTCATTTCTGGCCTTCCCAAAGCAACCGCTACGCGTCCTGAAGCCCTGCTTCTCGGGAGGTGGCCGGACATCGCTGCTGATGGGAAGTAGAGAGTAACAGCTTATCTGCTTCTGCTTTGCTCTCCGCGCGCGTGGCTTTGCTGCTTATTTATTAAACTGCTTTTATCTCAACCCACGAGATTCCCATCTTATTTTCTCCCCTTCCCTGGCTTGCTGAGGAGGTGGGGGGTAAAGCGGTGTGGTGGGCACCTGGCATCCAGCCAGGCTCAAACTACCACAGCCCTTTTGGCGCCCAACGTGGGGCGAGATAATAGCAGATTTACATTAACTGCATTGCAATTACAGTAAACCAATGAGAGCAAAGTTCCTGTGCTGGTCACGGAGCCTTGCTGCTATGCAGCTTATCTTACACTTTCTAATGTTTGGGAACACGATGCTCCTAACATTGACTCTCGGCTGTGCTTTAACCTTAATAGCTTTGCTAAGCTGGCTATATAATTTTGTGAAGAGGATGAAAGGGCCTGGGAACATGATGGCCCAAATAATAATAGCAAGTCTCATTCTGTTACTGATGAATTTCGTGTGCTGTGGGAGCTATCTTGTGGAGGCCATGGGGCAAAGCACCTCTTTCTCCTCAGCTCGGACTGATCTAGACAATTCTGTTACACAGACTTCCCAGGTCCTTAGTCACCCTTATATGAGAGTTTTAATATTACTAATTAACATAGTTGTTATATTATATATCTTGTGGAATCTGGAGTCATCTGGGTATCAGAGAGTACAAATTTGTGATGGAAACATGTTAAAATGCCTCCTGAAGTGTCCAGTCCCTGGGTGGCAGGGTATGCGGATGAATTTAGGCAAATTCCTAGGACGGTTATCACCTCCTGTAACCTGGGATTTTACATCTGAACAGATAAAAAACCCTGCTTTACTGACACGCTACCTGATAGAAGGGTGTCTTACCTACCCTAATGAGGCCCATCAGGTTCAGGCACTATACTGGGGCCTAGCCTCTGCCTACCGAGCTGCATTCCAGTCCTCTCAGAGAACTGTGATTGAAATGGAAACTCAAACGGTACCTGAGACCAACATAGTTGAGTCAGTCGCAGTCCAGCCCTCTCAGAGAACTATGGCCGAGGTGGAAATTCAAACTGTACCTGAGACTACCATGATTGAGTCAGGGAACCAAACAACAACCACAGTGGTTGCCCCAGTAGTGAAAAAGAAGCAGTGGATAAGGAGGTCAAGTCCATATCATCGATTAGTAAGGGCAGACGAGGAGGAAGAGGAAAGGCTAGAAGAAGAAACTGGTCCTTCGGTAAGGAGATCAGGAGAAGTGAAAGAAATCGAAAAGGAAATGGAAACTACTCGGTCCCTCACCTCAACAGAACTTAGAGATATGCGAAAAGATTACAGTCGCCAGCCAGGTGAGCGGATTGGTGCCTGGCTGCTCCGATGCTGGGATAACGGGGCTGACATTCAACAATTGGAAGGCAGAGAAGCCCAACAGCTAGGATCTCTTGCTAGGGACCGGGGAATTGATAAAGGCATTGGAAAGAAAACCTCAGTTTGTAGTCTCTGGAAACGACTCCTCTCAAGTGTATGGGCAAGATACCCATTCAAGGAAGACCTTGTAAATGCCCGAGGAAAGTGGACTAGAGCTGATGAAGGGATCCAATATCTAAGGGAATTAGCTGTGTTGGAAGTCATCTATGGTGATCTGGATAATGTCGAGGCCTCCACAGATCCAGACGATGTCCAGTGTACACGGGCCATGTTGAGAAAAGTGATCCAGAGTGCCCCAGCTACATATTCTAATATCCTGGCAATGGTGTATCATCCAGACATGGACATACCAACAGTGGAGAGGGTATCTTCTTGGTTACAGAACTATGAAGAGAGCCTCTGCACCTCCTCATCAGTGTGGGATGATGGCCTGATTGTTAGATCTGCCTCAAGAACTCAGTCATCCACTGTCCCGACCAGGGGAAAGGGAAGTCCCAGACGCAGGAGTACACCGCGAAATGAACTCTGGCTCTTTTTGCGTGGCCAAGGAGAGGATATGAGGAAGTGGGATGGTGAACCCACTTTTAAGCTGGAAGCGCGTGTACGTGAACTAAGGGGGAAGACAGCTGTTAGAAAAGGACCGCCCAAGAGGGCTGTCAGCATAGTGGCTGCCAAAACAAAAGAGGACAATCAACAATCTCCAAGACATAGAAGAACTGCAACTACTTCCTTCGAAGCCAATGAGGAGACTTCAGGTCTGCAATTGCAAGGATCAGATAGCGAATACTCTGATGAAGAACAGAAATAGAGGGTCCCTGCCTCCAGCCAGGAGGAGGAAAGGGATGACCGAATCTACTGGACTGTGTGGGTTCGATGGCCTAGTTCGATGGCGGAGTAAAGAAAAATGTTCTGCTCTACACGAGAGTTTTTACAAAGTCAGAGAGGCGAAGGGGCTTCGGAGCAGAGCCCCCACGGGAGAGTTGCTTCCCATTCGAGCCCAGCCCGCCGAGTTACCCCTAAGATGACTTGCAGGGGAATGCCGAGCGGGCGGAGTCGGGCGGGGGTGCAGCGCAGGATGATCAGTGGAGAGTGGCGGAGCGTGACCCCATATTAGACTGGGCACCATCGGGCACGCGAGGGAAGACAAAGAAAACACGGGAGAGAGTAATACCGGCTGCGCGGCCGGCGCCGGGGACGGGACGGAGTGAGCCAGACTCCCCCCCACCCCTTCCATCCGCACTCGCCGCCGTCGCGTAGCCGCTTCCCGCGCCCGGTCATTGTCTCCGGAGTGCCTCCCCAAACACACCTCACGCCGACACGGACGGCCATAGCCCTCACGGACCGCTGGGCTCCTCCTTTCCATCCTCAGTCCCTTGCCTCAAAGAGTGTAAAAACTGTTGGTCGTGATGTTATGCATTTTGCTGTAAATGTGATGATGAATAGTGGTTTTCTTACAGTGGAAACTTTCTAAGGTGGTTTAGGTGTCAGGAATGGAACTTGGAAGAACAGAACATTTTGACATTGAGAAACTAAAGGTGGTTTATGTTTTAGACTCATTGCTGAAGGATTTTTTTTTTTTTTTGATCAGGAGTAAAAAAAAAAAATGGATTTTGTCAAACTGTTGATGCTTCAAATGATTGTGGTAAATGGTTTTAGGCAATTTCAACAACCCAAGAAAAACATGTGGCTTACACTGGCCAAAGCAATCAATCAGTCTACAATATGTTTATCAATGACCACTCCAGATAATCCTTTTTCTACCTGTTTGGTTGGAGTTCCATTAGATGTGGCACAATGACCTGTACCAAATGCATTAAAAACAAATCCCTTAGTTAAGGTTAATGGCAAACTTGACAGCTGGGATTTGATCATTTCATGGTTGCCAATAATGACAACAGAGCCACAGGAGTTAGAATTATTGGGATCTATAAAGATGGAGTTTTGTGTTATGTTTAATTTTACCAGCAATACCAAAACATTTGGACAGAATATGGGTCCCATCCTGGGCGTATATAAGAACACAACATCTTGGTGCAATTACACTTCACCAAAAAGATCCAGGTCTAGTCTTGTGCCTGTACAGTTACCAAAGGGAATTTTTCTGATCTGTGGGAACCAGGCATGGCCTGGAATACCCTCGAGATTACAAAGGGGACCACGCAGTTTGGGACAGCTGACGATCTTGATGCCTAATGACACAATGATTTAGAAACATCATTGTCCAAAACAATTTGTGCATGCATTTACTGGCGAATGTCATGACTATGTTACCTTTGGTCTCCCTCAGCAATAATAGCAACTAGTATATTTGCTCCAGGTGTAGGAGTATCTGCTTTATTAACTGAGCTATGCAAATTAGGATGCTGGCTTAGCAAACAAAGTAACCAAACCTCAATGACATTAGAAGACTTGATTAGTAATGTAAGTAGTATTAGCCATACAAGTTTGCAACATAGACCTGCTAGAGAATTTACTTTTAGCACAAGTATAATAACTTTGTTTGTCAACTGTGGGTTTTTTTTTCAGTGATTAAGAAGAAGCTTACCAGGCATGAGAAGAAAGAAATATGGGTTAAATATCGTGACCCTAAAACAGGGATATGGCAGCCTCCGACCAAAGTACAATACTGGGGACGTGGGTATTTGTGTGTTGATTCTCCCACAGGATCCATTTGGGTGCCAGCCAGGTGGACAAGAGCTGTCCTTGAAGCTGCGGAGATCAAACCATCTGACGAAAAAGGACAGGAAGAGATTGGAGAATAAATACACCCTCGTCTTGCGGTCATTGGAGGACTGGCTAACAATCAAAAGACTGAAGGTTATATAACAAAAAGACAGTGAATTTAATGAATAATAATGAGGTGTTTTGTTATAACCATAGTTTTTAGTGTAACTATAATTGCTAACAGCTTGATGCATTTTAATCAGCCTAGAGATAATATTTGGATAAACTTTGCTAATGAAACTGGTCAATCATCTCTTTGTCTTAGTTTGGGAGGGGTTACTAATCCTTTTAAAACGTGTTTGATAGGATTGCCCGTGTGGAATCCGGAGGAATTTTGTGGACTAGTAGACAATAACACCCTGTGTAATAGGACGCGGCTGAACACAATTAGCGATGATCACGATCATTCGGACGGGAAACGTCATTGTGAGATAATGAAGTCCCTTAATACCACATTAGCCTAACCCCCTGAGGAAACAGACATGTTTGGAAGTGCCAATGCAAGCTTCGGTACTAATGGAACTGGGGGAAATTGAATAAGTTTTATGCCACGGGATATTCATGACTTTAATAGAAATCGAAAATATTGGGCCAACTTAGACTCTTCTTTGAAGTCAGAAACGGTATTTAAGCAATTGTATTCCAGCTGTAATGTCTCTAGTATTACATCACCGAAGAAATTGCCCACGGGTATATTTTTAATCTGTGGAGAAAGGGCCTGGAACAGAATACCAGTAAATCCCCCGGGTGGACCCTGTTATTTGGGGAAACTCTCTTTATTCCACACTAACTTAACCACGCTAATGCAGCTTGCTGACCATAATAATAGCTCCCGCAAAAAAAGTAGTTATTATGAGTTTGATTGTACTGATAATGGTCCCCATGATTTTGGAGTGAACTGAAGCAAGTCGTAGTTGCCCACTTTTGTCAGGAGGAGGAGCTAATAAGGCCATGAACTTGACTAAACAGTTAGAATGTTGGAATAAAGACGAGTTAAATAAAATTTTAGAAATGATTGATATGTTAACAGCTGACGTTAAATGTGTAAATCATGCGGTGTTACGAAATAGAGCTTCCATAGACTTTTTATTATCAGCCCAGGGACATGAATGTGAAGAATTTGAGGGCATGTGTTGTATGAACCTGTCGGACCATTCCACCTCGATACATGGAAAACTGAAAGAACTTCAACAGGGATTTCATCAGTTGAAACAAGAAGGGGGATTAGGACTTGAAGGATGGCTTAAGGAATGGAGAATAGGCCCTTGGTTGCGAAATGTTATAATGTATGGAATTGGCTTTATGGGTATTGTTATATTTGTATTGTAAGTGTTTCATTGTTTTATAAATTGTATTCAATGGACAATAGAAAGAACACTTGAGAGGATGAGGCAGGCTAATATCATTGTCAAAAAAGAAAACGGGGGAAGTGTAGAGAGTTTTTTGGAGACTTGGCTAGAGGAAAGAGGACAGCTGGTTAGGCAGTAAGCATTAAGCAATAAGATATTGGACTCCTGCTCAAGGACATGAGAGCAAGAGAGTTGTATGATAACAGGATGAGAAAGCAGGAACAAGCATCCGAAGTATGTTGAAACAGGGGAAGGATTGACATTTAACTGAGAACCAATGATGAGCTTAACTTTTGCAATATGTATGAGCCTGATTATTGTATCTTTAAAAGAGTTGTATCTTTGCAAATAAACTTGAGACTTGCTAAGCACTACAGGGTGTGACTGTCTCCTGTCATCTTCAGAAAGTATGGGAGCTACAAGAAAGCAGGAAGGGAGACCCTACCAACAGTTGTAAGTAGGTCCCCATGTAGTCTATCAGTCAGCACTGTGTGACATTTGCAGCTGCTTTCCTATGGGCACTATCTCCAATCCCACTCACTTGGACTGCTCGACTCCCATTGAAAAAATATTTGCTGTCAGTTAAGTTATACCACTGCGTATGAGAGCTAGAAGAAAGCAGGAAGGCAGACCCCAGCTACAGTAGTAAGTAGGTCCCCATGTAGTCTATCAGCCAGCACCGCGTCACATTTTCAGCTGCTTTCCTTTGGGATCTCTCTCCAATCCCACACTCTTGGCCTCGTTAGCTCCCTTTAAAAATACATTCTGTCAATAGAAGTTATACCACTGCTTAAGGGAGCTACAAGAAAGCAGGAAGGCAGACCCCAACTACACTGTTAAGTAGGCCACCATGTAGTCTATCAGCCAGCACTGTGTCACATTTGCAGCTGCTTTCCTGTGGGAGCTATCTCCAATCCCAATCACTTAGACTGCTGATCTACCATTGAAAAAATATAGACTGTCGGTAGAAGTTATACCATTTCAAATGGGAGGTACAAGAAAACAGGAAGGGAGATCCCAACTTACAGTGTTTAGTAGGTCCCCATGTACTATCTCAGCCAGCACTGTGTCACTTTTGAAGCTGCTTTGCTGTGGGCGCTATCTCCAATTCCACGCTCTTAAACTCGTCAGCTCCCTTTAAAAATACATTCTGTCGGTAGAAGTTATACCACTGCGTATGGGAGCGACAAGAAAGAGGGAAGGCAGACCCAACTTACAGTAGTAAGTAGGTTCTCATGTAGTCTATCAGCCAGCACTGTGTCACATTGGCAGCTGCTTTCTTGTGGGAGCTATCTCCAATCCCAGTCACTTGGATTGCCCAACTGCCATTGAAAAAATATTTGCTTTCGGGTAATTTATACCACTGAGTATGGGAGGTACAAGAAAGCAGGAAGGCAGATCCCAACTACAGTGTTAAGTTGGTCCCCATGTAGTCTATCAGCCAGCACTGTGTCACATTTGCAGCTGCTATCCTGTGGGAGCTATCTCCAATAACACTCACTTGTACTGCTCAACTCCCATTGAAAACATACAGTCGGTAGAAGTTATACCACTGGGCATGGGAGTAACAAGAAAGACGGAAGGCAGACCCAACTTACAGTACTAAGTAGGTCCTTATGTAGTCTATCAGCCAGCACTGTGTCATATTTGCAGCTGCTTTCCTGTAGGAGCTATCTCCAAACCCACTCACTTGTACTGGTCAACTCCCATTAAAAAAATTGATGCTGTCGGTTAAGTTATAACACTGCGTATGGGAGCTACAAGAAAGCAGGAAGGCAGACCCCAACTACAGTCATAAGTAGGTCTCCATGTTAGTCTAGCAGCCAGCACTGTGTCACATTTGCAGCTGCTTTCCTGAGGGCGCTATCTCCAATCCCAGTCACTTGGACTGTTCAACTCCCATTTGAAAAATATATGCTGTCGGTTGTCATACCACTGCGTATGAGATTTACAAAAAAGCAGTTACGCAGACCCCACCTATAGTACTTAGTAGACCCCCATGTAGTCTATCAGCCACCAATGTGTCCCATTTGCAGCTATTTTACTGTGAAAGCTATCTGCAATCCCACTCACTTGGACCACTCAATGCCCATTGAAAAAAATATTTGCTGTCGGTTAAGTTATACCACTACTAATTGGAGCTACAAGAAAGCAGGAAGACAGACACCACCTACAGTAGTAAGTAGGTCCCCATGTAGTCTATCAGACAGCACTGTGTAACATTTGCAGGTTCTTTCCTTTGGGAGCTGTCTCCAATCCCACTTACTTGGACTGCTCAACTCCCATCATAAAAATACAGACTCTCGGCAGAAGTTATACCACTGCGTATGGGAGCTACAAGAAAGCAGGAAGGCAGACCCCAAATACAGCACTAAGTAGGTCCCCATGTAGTCTATTAGCCAGCACTTTGCCACATTTTCAGCTGCTTTCCTTTAGTAACTATCTTTAATCTGACTCACTCGGTCTGCTCAAATCCCATTGAAAAAATACAGATTGTGGGTAGAAGTTATACCGCTGTGTATGATAGCTACAAGAAAGCAGGAAGGCAGACCCCACCTACAGTAGTAAGTAGGTCCCCATGTAGTCTATCAGCCAGCACTGTGTCACATTTGCAGCTGCTTTCCTGTGGGCGACATGTCCACTCCCACACACTTGGACTGCTCAACTCCCACTGAAAAAATACAGACTATCCGTAGAAATTATACAACTGCGTATGGGAGCTACAGGAAAGCAGGAAGGCAGATCAAACCTACAGTACTAAGTTGGTCCCCATGTACTCTATCAGCCAGCATTGTGTCACATTTGCAGCTTCTTTCCTGTGGGATCTATCTCCAATCCCAGTCACTTGGACTGCTCAGCTCCCATTGAATAAATATATGCTGTTGATTAAGTTATACGACTGCGTATGAGAGCTACAAGAAAACAGGAAGGGAGACTCCACCTACAGGACTAAGTAGGTCCCCATGTAGTCTCTCAGCCAGCACTGTGTCATCTTTGAAGCTCCTTTCTTGTTAGACCTATCTCCAATCCCACTCTTTTGCCTCGTCAATCCCCTTTAAAAATACAGACTGTCGGTAGAAGTTACACCACTGCGTATGGGAGGTACAAGAAAACAGGAATGCAGACCCCAATTACAGTGTTAAGTAGGTCCCGATGTAGTCTATCAGCCAGCACTGTGTCACATTTGCAGCTGCTTTTTTACTGTGGGAGTTATCTCCAATCCCACTCACTTGGACTGCTCAGATCCCATAAAAAAAATACATCCTCTCGGTAGAAGTTATACCACTGCGTATAGGAGCTACAAGAAAGCAGGAAGGCAGACCCCACCTACAGTAGTAAGTAGATCCCCATGTAGTCGATCAGCCAGCACTGTGTCACAGTTGCAGCTACTTTCCTGTGGGAGCTGTTTCCAATAACACTCACTTGGAGTGCTCAGCTCCAATTGAAAAAATACATGATTTCCGTTAAGTTATACCACTGCGTATGGGAGCTACAAAAAAGCTGGAAGGCAGACCCCACCTACAGTAGTAAGTAGGTCCTCATGTAGTCTGTCAGCCAGAACTGTGACACCTTTGAAGCTGCTTTCCTGTCAGAGCTATCTCCAATGCCACGCTCTTGGCGTCGTCAGCTCTCTTTAAAAATACATTCTCTCTGCAGAAGTTATACTACTACGTATGGGAGGTACAAGAAAACAGGAAGGCAGACTCCACCTACAGTAGTAAGTAGTTCCCCATGTACTCTATCATTCAGCACTGTGTCACATATTCAGCTTCTTTCCTGTGGGAGTGTCCTGGTTTGAGTCAAGATAGAGTTGATTCCCGTGAGGAACCAGGAAAGGGCACAGTCTTCACAGCTGACCCAGGCTGGCCAGCAGGTATTCGATACCATCCTAACCGTCATGCCCAGGGTATAGGTGGGGGCTGGCCGGAATAAGCTCTTCCCTGGAATAAGCTTTTCCGGGGGGTGCGGACCCTCGGTCGCCGGTCCGGAGCGGTCTCTCACGTCGGGTCCCGGGTGGTGAGCAACTGTATCACTTAACAGTTTTCTTTGTAATATCCCCTTGTCTTTGTTATAGTTGTTACTCTTCAATTTTCCCCCGTAAACTGTTCTTATTTCAACTTACGCGGGCTCTACAAGAAAGCTGGAAGGCAGACCCCATCTACAGTACTAAGTAGGCCCTCATGTAGTCTCTCAGCCAGCACTGTGTCACATTTTCAACTGCTTTCCTGTGGGAGCTATCTCCAATCCCACTCGGATTGCTCAGCTACCATTGAAAAAAACTATGCTGTCGGTTAAGTTATACCACTGCGTATGAGAGCTACAAGAAAGCAAGAGGGCAGACCCCACCTACAGTAGTAAGTAGGTCCCCATGTAGTGTATCCGCCAGCAAAGTGTAACATTTCCAGTGGCTTTCCTGTGGGAGCTATCTCCAAACCCAGTCACTTGGATTGCTCAATTCCCATTGAAAAAATATATGCTGTCGTTTAAGTTATAACACTGCGTATGGGAGCTACAAGAAAGCAGGAAGTCAGATCATACCTACAGTATTAAGTAGGCCCCCATGTAGTCTCTCAGTCAGCACTGTGTCATTTTTGAACCTGCTTTCCTGTGGGAGCTATCTCCAATTGCACGCTCTTGACCTCGTTAGCTCCTTTTAAAAGTACATTCTGTCAGTAGAAATTATAGCACTGCGTGTGGGAAGTATAAGAAAGCAGGAAGGCAGACGCCATCTACAGTAGTAAGTAGGTCCTCATGTAGTCTATCAGCCCGCCCTGGTCACATTTGCACCTGCTTTCTTTTGGGAGCTATCTCCAATCCCACTCACTTGGACTGCTCATGTCCCATTGAAAATATATATGCTCTTGCTTAAATTATACCACTGTTTATGGGAGCTACAAGAAAGAAGGAAGGCAGACCCCACTTACAGTAGTAAGTAGGTTCCCATTTATTCTATCAGCCAGCACTGTTTGACTTTTTCAGCTGCTTTCCTGTGAGCGCTATCTCCAATCCTACTCACTTGGACTGTTCAGTTCTCATTGAAAAAATACATGCTTTCTGATAAGTAATTGTACTGCGTATGGGAGCTACAAGAACGCAGGAAGGCAGATCCCAACTACAGTGTTAAGTAGGTCCCCATGTAGTCTATCAGCTAGCACTGTGTCACATTTGCACCTGCTTTCCTGTGGGAGCTATCTCTAATAACACTCACTTTTAGTGCTCAGATAGCATTGAAAAAATATATGTTGTCACTTAAGTTATAACACTGCGTATGGGAGCTACGAAAAAAGCTTGAAAGCAGACCCTCTCTACAGTAGTAAATAGGTCCCCATGTAGTCTATCAGCCAGCACTGTGTCACATTTTCACCTGCTTTCTTTTGGGAGCCTGCAGAGGCTGGTTCATCCCAAGGCCACGCTGGAGCACAACCTCTCTGTCAAGGCCAATTCGCTCTTCCTGGACCAGGAGAAGTGCCTGGGGCTGCGCAAGGCCTTCCCCAGCACCGTGCGGCTGCTCGGCTACGTGTAGGCTGGGCCCAGCGGCCCTCACCGCATCTCCTGTTGGAGCTGTTCCCAGTTTGGCCCGAGCGCACTCCCACTTTTGCTTTGATCCTTTTTGTGGCGTAGTTAGATTCTGCTTCCTTCTGAAAGGCCTGAGTGGGAATTAAATGATCGTTTGGTGTGTTACATGGTCTGCCCGGGTTTTCTTTTGCCTTTGTTTTTTCTCTTTCTGCCGCTTCTCTTTCACGGTGGGACAGAGAGCAGCCGAAAGGAGGTTGTAGCCAGGTGGGGGTCGATCTCTTCTCTCCAGTAAGGAATGACAGGGCAAGTTGCATCAAGTTGCAGCAGGGGAGGTTTAGATCGGAGATGAGGAAGAATTGTCAGGGACATGGGGACACAGTAAGAGTTCACTGGGGTGGATTTCACCCAGTATCTATTAGGAAGAAGCCCAGTGGTTTTGGGAGAGCCACTCTGGACACTTTGCATCATCACGGGCTTGCAGGAGGGTCTGTACGCTCATAGAATCGTAGAACTGTAGGGGTTGGAAGGGACCTCTCGAGACCATCCAGTCCAACCCCTCTGCCAAAACGCGTCCACCTAGATCAGGTCACAGGAACGCGTCCAGGCGGGTTTGGAAGTCCTCCCAGGGAAAGAGCCTCCACACCCTCCCTGGGCAGCCTGTGCCAGTGCTCCCTCACTTCAACTGTAACACAAGGTTTTTCTTGTGTTTAAATGGGATCGTTTGTGTTCCAGCTTCATCCCATTGCCCCTTGTCCTGTCACCAGGTACAACAGAAAAAAACTATGGACTATAGCACTTGGTTTTATTCCACCACTGCCCATAGAATTTGTCACCCTAGAGTCATAATTTTTGAAAGGTTCCTGTCTTGATGACTGAGCTGGGCTGTCTCCCAGAACACATAAGTTAATTTGGAAATGGCCACCACTGTTGGTACTTTGCAGAATTAATTGTTCCTTAGACTTTCAGGGAAATCGGAAACAGCGTTGTTGGGAGCCTATGGGCAGAAGTCCCACCTGGCCGTGAATTCAGCTTCTCACCTGCTGTTTCAGTGCATCCTGAATTCTGCAGAGGCTGTTCACGCTGTCTGCGGACACCCAGGTACTGATCACCTGGGCAGCCAGAGTTGAACTAGCAGTTCTAAGAAAGATCTTGAGATTTTGAAAGAAAGATGTTCAAAAGAAAGCCAAGTTGGCATGGAATTACCCGATTCCAGCAATTATTTACTGAAGCACAACTTCTCTGCGAGATCTAGGTACAGGGCACGTAACTCCCATTCTAGGACCAGCAACTTTCATAAATCGCCAACTCACAAAAATTTCTCTGCCCCTGATGCGCTTGCGGACTTTGATTTGTGAGATTTTTGAGATATCCTGAATTAGTTGCTGGGACTTATCTTTATTCATTATACAAAACCACTGGACTGGAACCTACTCAGAATTCTCCACCTGTCTGTAGGCAGTGTAAAAGTCTATTTTGATGGCCTTGTTCATCGTGGTGAGAAATTCCAGTGCCCAATGCAGTCTAATTGCTCCCTCACAGAGAGAGCAACTCCATCTCCTTGAGAAGGGGAGGGTGAGGAGAGGCCGGGAGCAGGTTGCCCATTCCTGCATCCAGCCGCCCTCTCGGCTGCCGGGACTGGCCCACGCAGAATGAGGTAACAGAGCCCCCTGCGCCCCGGCAACGCTCCCTGGGCCTGTGTCCCCGTGTCCCTGACAGGGCCACATTGGCCGTGGGGCCACTGAGCCGACAGCACACGGTGAGCAGCAGCTCCCGGGCACCGCCAGCCCCCCGGGCTGAGTCAGGCTGGGAGCAGCAGGGACGGGACGGGTTCGGGGAAGGACACGTCCCTGCAACACGGCAGCTGCCTGCAACTGCCGCAGGGACTTTCTGTGCCAGGGGCTGACACCTGTACCCACACAAGAGCTTCATGCCCAGCTCAGCAGACCCTCCTGGCCGTTTGCCCTCAGCTGGGGTGTGTTGGGTACATTTGGTGGCCCTCTGCTCAGAAGGGGCTGAGAACCTCCACTTGGAAAGAGAAAGAGCCCCCAGAGTGCCATAGGCAGCTCTCAGGAGCTCAGTCTTCCGGTGTGGTCTTTCCTCCCAGGGTTACTGCAAGGCTGCTGTTTACAAGACGCTCTGACAAGGCTGTGGGATCTCTCCCTTCCAAGCATGTTCCCTTGGCGTCAGGTGAGCCACAGACCGGTTTTCTTCCTTTGAGATCAAGAGATGGCTGTTCTGGGGGAGGAGGGGGTGGGTTGGTCACCTGTGCGCCCCGTCCTGCAAAGCTCAGCTCCCCTGCAGAGTCCTCAGCCCAGCATTTCATGCTGTGAAGACAGAGAGGATGAGGATGGAGTCCCTGGCCCACAGCTGGTGCTGAGCTGGGAGCGGCTGTGTCTTCACAGTCCTCGGGGCTGGCAATGGAGCTTTTCAAGTGAAAATGATCCCTGGAGGCCTCTGAGGTCAGCAGATACGCCAGCCAAAAGAAAGAGATGGGCAGTGGAGGAAGGGCAAGTGCACTTGCCCTGGACTGACAGATTGAAGGAAGATGAAGGCCCGGTGTCAGTCCTTCTCCTCAGCAGCCGTGGTTTGCTCCTCTGACCTGGTGCTGGATCCCAGCCCCACAGTCCAACCCTGACTTAGGCAAACGCTTGGGGAGGGATTTGTTTTCAAGGGCTTTAGCACAGGCCACGTGTGGGTGCCGTGTGCGTCGCCGTTTGTGCTCTCAGCTGTTGCTGTCAGGCAAGTGCAGGAGCTGACTGAGGGAAGTTGTCTTCTCCCGTCTCCTCTGTGCAGGACACGTCCCGGAAGAGAATGGACCTGCTTGGCTCTCCCTTAACCGCCACATCTGCTCATCCCAAGTCAACTCCTGCCCGCTTTCTGCCTGCCATCAGCCCCATGGCTTCGAGCTACAAGAACCGTGCTCCTCGCTACGCCGTGCTGCAGAGCTACGGCCTCCCCTGGATGCCCAGAGCCTACTATAAGGCCGCTGCCACCCACCCCACTCTGGCTCCCTTGTCTGGCACCTGCCAGGGCTTGAGCCCCAGCGAGATGCTGCCTTCTGTGTCAAACAGAACGGCGCTTTTCACCCGCTACAGCCCCGGCGACTGGTACCACTCCAACCAGAGCAACTACCACGAGGCGGAGACGTCCCGGAGCAAGGCGGAGCTGCTGACGGCTGATACCTCCCGCCTGGTGCAGGACAAATACCAACAGACCAGCAAGAGCCAGGCAGACAACACAAAGAAGCTGGGGCAGCAAGTCAACGACATTGAGTTTTGGAAGGCGGAGCTCTGCCATGAGCTGGCAGAGATCATCAAGGAGAGCGATGCCCTGAGAGAGATGAAGGCACGGCTGGAGAGAGCTCTGGCCGAGACAGAGGCCCCTCTCCAGGTGAGCACCCTGTGCGTGGGGCGCAAGCTGTAGTCCACTGCTGCCGCTGCACCAGGGACACGTGTGCTCTCTCCTGGGGCTTTCATGCTGCCGCTGCATGAAACGAGCTCTGCCGTCCATTAGTCGTGGCCTAAACCGGCTGCCCAAGGCGCTGCTTGCCCTTGTCCTCGTCTCTGTGTCCACCTCCCCTTTCTTGTCTGTCCTGTCCTGAGCCGGGCAGCATCCCTGCGGGAAGCCCTGCAGCCGGCACCAACGGCCTCTCCCCAACAGGTTGCTCGGGAGTGCCTCCTGCAGCGGGAGAAGAGGATGGGCATCGACCTTGTCCATGACGAAGTGGAGAAAGAGCTTTTAACAATAAGTCTGGACGCAGATCCCACCTTCCAGTTGAGGTCAGCAGAGCTGTCAGCCGTGACGCTGGAGCATGGCCTCTGATGGCTTGTGCTTTGCCTCTCTCTGCCCAGGAAGTGGATGGCATCAGGGTCTGCCAGGAGAGGATACGGCTATTCCTGGAGAAGGCAAAAGCCCAGCTCATGTAAGGAGGAGCCCCGTATCTCCCTGGGGAGCGGGCAGTGATGTTGGTGGGAGCACAGAGCTGCCCGGGAGGGATGGAGGGGGGGGGTGGGAGGAAGGGAGAAAGGGAGCTGCACGGCCATGGGAAGGGGAGGAGACCGTCCCACCCACACGTGGCCACCACGGCTGTGGGCGGCCCAACACGACCAACTGGGCGGCCCAGCACGAGCTGGAGAAGGACCTGGCCAACAAGCAGGCAGCCCGCCGCATCAACGACAAGTGCCACCAGCTGAGGAACTGCTCCGACGGCATCAGCTACTACCACGGGGTGCAGCGGGTGGATGCCACTTGAGTGCGCGCCTCGCAGCGCTGGCACCCGGCCGTCCCGGGATGCTTGGTGCCGCTCCCTTTCCCCGAAAGGAAAGGCCACCAGGGAAGGCTGTGTCTGTGCAGGACCTGGCCCTCCCAGCACGGGCTGACCGCGGGCCTCTCCTTTCCCCCCACCAGCATCTCCGTGCCCAAGTCGTGGGCCAAGTTCAGCGACGACAACATCCTCCAGTCGCAGAGAGAGCGGGTGGCCTCCACCCAGCTGCGGGACTCCATTGAGAACCTGATGGAGGTGACAGCCACCGAGATGCGGTGCCAGTTCAACAGGGTGAACGTGGCCCTCACCAACCGCATCGCCTAGATGCCAAGAATAAGCTTCGGGCCCACCTGGCCAAGGTAGTCCAACCCCTCCCTGTGTGTGTGACGCCCTCACCTCCCTGGGACACCGACCACCCTCCACGCAGACCTGGCCCGGGAAGAGGCAAATCCCACTCACTTGGACTGCTCATGTCCCATTGAAAATATATATGTTGTCGCTTAAGTTATACCACTGCGTATGGGAGCAACAAAAAATCAGGAAGGCAGACCCCATCCAAAAGTAGTAAGTAGGTCCAATGTAGTCTATCAGCCAGCACTGTGTTACATTTGCAGCTGCTTTCATGTGGGACCTATCTGCAATTCCAGTCACTTGAACTTCTCAACGACCATTGAAAAAATACAGACTGTCAGTAGAAGTTATAACAGTGCGTATGGGAGCTCCAAGAAAGCAGGAAGGCAGACCCCACCTACAGTAGTAAGCAGGTCCCCATGTAGTCTATCAGTATGCGCTGTTTCACATTTGTACCTGCCTTCTTTTGGGAGCTGTCTCCAATCCCACTCACTTGGACTGCTCAGCTCCCATTGAAAAAATACATGCTTTCCGTTAACATATAGCACTCCGTATGGGAGCTACAAGAAAGCAGGAAGGCAGACCCCAACTACAGTAGTAAGTAGGTCCTCATGTAGTCTATCAGCCAGCATTGTGTCACATTTTCAGCTGCTTTCCTGTGGGAGCTATCTCCAATCCCACTCACTTGGACTGCTTAGGTTTTTCAGGCTTCGAGCCTGGTTTCAGGCTTTCAGTCTGGGTTTTTCAGAATTTCAGTCTGGTTCATTTTTCAGGCTTCAAGCCTGGTTTCAGGCTTCGAGTCTGGTTTTCACACTTTAAGTCTGATTTTTTCAGACCAAGAGCTAAAAAACTTCGCGGCACAGCTGCTTTCCTGTGAAAGCTGTCTCCAATCCCACTCACTTGGACTGCTCAACTCCCACTGAAAAAATGCAGACTGTGGGTAGAAGTTATAACACTGCATATGGGAGGTACAAGAAACCAGGAAGGCAGACCCCACCTGCAGTGGTAAGTAGGTCCCCATGTAGTCTATCAGCCAGCACTGTGTCACATTTGCACCTGCTTTCCTGTGGTAGCTATCTCCAATCGTACTAACTTAGATTGATCATCTCCCATTGAAAAAATACATGCTGGGGGTAGAACTTATAGCACTGCCTATGGGAGCTAAAAAAAAGCAGGAAGGCAGACCCCACCTAGAGTAGTAAGTAGATCCCCATGTAGTCTATCAGCCAGCACTGTGTCACATTTCTAGCTGCTTTCCTATGGGCGCTATCTCCAATTCCACTCGCTTCGACTGCTCAACTCCCATTGAAGAAATACAGACTACCAGTAGAAATTATACCACTTCGTATAGGAAGTAAAGTAAAACAGGAAGGCAGACAAAAACTACAGTGTTAAGTAGGTTCCCATGCAGTCTATAAGCCAACACTGTGCCACATTTGCAGCTGCTTTCCTGTGGGAGCTATCTCCAATGCCAGACACTTGGACTGCTAAACTCCCATTGAAAAAATATATGCTGTCGCTTAAGTTCTACCACTGCGTTTGGGAGCAACAAGAAAGCAGGAAGGCATACCTAACTTACAGTAGTAACTAGATCCCCATGTAGTCTGTCAGCCAGCACTGTGTCACATTTTCAGTTTCTTTCCTGTGAAAGCTATCTCCAATCCCACTCACTTGTACTGCTCAGGTCCCATTGAAAAAATATATGCTGTTGCTTAATTTATACCACTGTGTATGGGAGCTCCAAGAAAACTGGAAGGCAGACCCCACCTAGAGTAGAAAGTAGGTCCCTATGTAGACTGTCAGCCAGCACTGTGTCACATTTGCAGCTGCTTTCCTGTGAAAGCTATCTCCAATCCCACTCCCTTTGACTGCTCAACTCCCTTTAAAAATACAGTCTGTCGGTAGAAGTTATACCACTACGTATGGGAGCTACAAGTAATCAGGAAGGCAGACCCCACCTACAGTAGTAAGTAGATCCCCATGTAGACTATCAGTCAGCACTGTGTCACATTTGCATCTGCTTTCCTGTGGGCGATATCTCCAATCCCACTCACTTGGACTGCTCAACTCCCATTGAAAAAATATATGCTGTCGGTAGAAATTATACCACTGCGTATGGGAGCTACAAGTAATCAAGAAGGCAGACCCCACCTACAGTAGTAAGTAGATCCCAATGTAGACTATCAGTCAGCACTGTGTCACATTTGCATCTGCTTTCCTGTGGGCGATATCTCCAATCCCACTCACTTGGACTGCTCAACTCCCATTGAAAAAATATATGCTGTCGGTAGAAGTTATACCACTGCATATGGGAGCTACAAGTAATTAGGAAGGCAGACCACACCTACAGTAGTAAGTAGATCCCCATGTAGTCTATCAGCCAGCATCGTGTCACATTTCTACCTTCTTTCCTGTGGGAGCTGTCTCCAATTCCAGTCACTTGGACTGCTCAATGTCCATTGAAAAAATAATGACTATCGGTAGAAGTTATACCACTGCGTAAGTTAGCTACAAGAAAGCAGGAAGGCAGACCCCACCTACAGTAGTAAGTAGGTCTCCATGTAGTCTGTCTGCCAGCACTGTGTCACGGTTGCAGCTGCTTTCCTGTGAGAGCTATATAAAATCCCACTCACTTGGACTGCTCAAATCTCACTGGAAAAATACTGACTATCGGTAGAAGTTATACTACTGCATATGGTTGCTACAAGAAAGCAGGAAGGCAGACCCCACCTACAGTACTAAATAAGTCCCCATGTAGTCTATCAGCCAGCACTGTGTTAAATTTGCAGCTGCTTTCCGGTGGGAGCTATCTCCAATCCCATTCACACGGACTGCTCAGCTCCCATTAAAAACTACATGCTTTCCGTTAAGTTATACCACTGCGTATAGGAACTAGAAGAAAGCAGGAAGGCGGACCCCAGCTACAGTAGTAAGTAGGTCCACATGTAGTCTATCAGCCAGCACTGTGTTAAATTTGCAGCTACTTTCCGGTGGGAGATGTCTCCAATCCCACTGACTTGGACTGCTCAGGTCCCATTGAAAAAATATACGCTGTCGTTTAAGTTATACTGTGGGGAGTTATGTGGAGACTTGGCTACAGGAATGAGGACATGATAGAATACAGCTGGTTAGGCAGCGAGCATTAGGCGATAAGATATTGGACTCTTTCTTAAGGATGTGAGAGCAACAGAGTTGTATGATAACAGGATGAGAAAACAAGAGCTTAGTTTGGGTTAAGCAACCACAAGTATCTGGAGTATGTTAAAACAAGGGCGAGGTTAGCATCTAACTGGGAACCAATGATGAGCTTAGCTTTTGCAATACATATGAGCCTGATTATTGTATCTATAAAACAGTTCTATCTTTGCAAATAAAGTTGAGATATTTTGCACTACAGGATGGGCTTGTCTGCCGTCGTCTTCAGCAAATGGTGACCCCGACGCGATACACGGAGGACGTGATATACCAACTGGGTGCCACGGCGGAGCGACGAAGGGTCCTATGCAGCAAGGATGGCAATAAGAGTGAAAATTGGGAACACGCCGTGCCCTGGGTGACCGTATAGACGAGCCCGGCCAATACGTGCCGCCGGACCTTGAAGGGTTGCAACAGCACGCTGACAAATAGGTATGGAAAGGCAAGCAGCATATGATTTATTTACTGCATTCTTGCAGAAGTGGCAGATAAAGGGTATAGATCTGCAAAAAGACCTACCACGGTTGTTAGCTTATGGGTATGCTAAGGGAGTGTTTCGGAATTAACATACAGTGCATAAATTGAGCGAATTGCGTCAATTTGAGGATTTGCTGTGGGAGGCTATCCTGGAGGGTGATAAGATAGCTAAAAAGTTAGGGAAGCTTTGGAGGACAGTGCACAATGAGTTGTTGCAACATCAGGCAGAAAAGAAGGCTGCTGAGCACACATCAGCAGCACAGAGTAAGAATAAAAACTATGAGTATGACTGGTTCCAAACCACTCCGCTGGCTCCTACCATTTCAAAAGTAATGCTCCCCCCCCCGTGTGTAGAGCGGTCAGTGCCGGGAGAGGCACTGACAGTAGTGCTGGGAGAGGCGCCAAGAGCAGCGCCTGGAGCAGCACCGAGAGTAGTGCCGGGAGCGGCGCTGAGGCGGATGATACCGATAAAAGAGAAAAGTCAGCCAGTCCACAATCAGCCAAAGTTGGCACCTGACGGAAATGGAGACGGGACAAAGGGGAAAAGTCAGCCGCCTCGTTGACCACCGAAGATGAGTGATCTACGTGGAGGAGTGGCAGAAATGAGAGCTAGAAGACGGAGTCTGGTGAGGAGACGGGGGGTGGTGCGGCTACGCGGAGTGAAGAAAAAACTTCTTCTCTACACAAGAGTTTTTACAAAGTCAGAGAGGCGAAGGGGCTTCGGAGCAGAGCTCCCGCGGGAGAGCTGCTTCCCATTCGAGCCCAGTCCGCCGAGTTACCCCTGGGACGACTTGCAGGGGAATGCCGAGCGGGCGGAGTCGGGTGGGGATGCAGCGCAGGATGATCAGAGGAGAGTGGGGGAGCGCGACCCCATGTTAGACTGGGCACCATCGGGCACGCGAGGGAAGAAAAAGAAAACACGGCAGAGAGTAATACAGACTGCGCTGCCGGCGCCGGGGACGGCATGGAGTGAGCCAGACCCCCCCCTCTCCGTCCCTTCCATCCGCCGCCGCGTAGCCGCTTCCCGCACCCGGTCAGTGTCTCCGGAGTGCCCCCCCACACACCGCACGCCGACACCCTAGCCCTCACGGACCGCTGCGCTCATCCTTTCCATCCTCAGTCCCTTGCCTCAAAGAGTGTAAAAACTGTTGGTCGTGATGTTATGCATTTTGCTGTAAATGTGATGATGAATAGGGGTTTTCTTACAGTGGAAACTTTCTAAGGTGGTTTAGGTGTCAGGAATGGAACTTGGAAGAACAGAACATTTTGACATTGAGAAGCTAAAAGGTGGTTTGTGGTTTAGACTCATTGACTCATTTTGGCGTTGAGAAGTCAGTGACACAGTAAAAAAGAAAGAAAAAAGTGTTAAAAAGGTTTATAAAAACTGATCTGTGTTTTAGACTCATTCGTGAAGGATCGTTTTTTTTTTAATGAGGAGTAAAAAAAAAAAAAAAGGATTTTGTCATACTATTGATGCTTCAAATGATTGTTGTAAACAGTTTTAGGCAATTTCAACAACCCAAGCAAAACATGTGGCTTACACTGGCCAAAGCAATCAATCAGTCTACAATATGTTTATCAATGGCCACTCCAGAGAATCCTTTTTCTACCTGTTTGGTGGGAGTTCCATCAAATGTGGCACAATGGCCTGTACCAAATGCATTAAAACCAAATCCCTTAGTTAAGGGTAATGGCAAAGTTGACAGCTGGGATTTGATCATTTCATGTTTGCCAATAATGACAACAGAGCCACAGGAGTTAGAATTATTGGGATCTATAAAGATGGACTTTTGTGTTATGTTTAATTTTACCAGCAATACCAAAACATTTGGGACAGAATGTGTATCCCATCCTAGGCGTGTATAAGAACACAATATCTTGGTGCAATTATACTTCACCAAAAAGATCCAGGTCTAGTCTTGTGCCTGTACAGTTACCAAAGGGAATTTTTCTGATCTGTGCGGACAAGGCATGGCCTGGAATATCCTCGAGATTACAAAGGGGACCATGAAGTCTGAGACAACTGACGATCTTGATGCCTAAATACACAATGATTTAGAAACATCATTGTAGAAAACAATTTGTCCATGCATTTACTGGCGAATGTGATGACTATGTTACCTTTGGTCTCCCTCAGCAATAATAGCAACTAGTATATTTGCTCCAGGTGTAAGAGTATCTGCTTTATTAACTGAGCTATGCAAATTAGGATACTGGCCTAACAAAGTAACCAAACCTCAATGACATTAGAAGACTTGATTAGTAATGTAAGTAGTATTAGCCATACAACTTTGCAACATAGACCTGATAGAGATTTTACCTTTAGCACGAGTATAATAACTTTGTTTGTCAGCTGTGCTTTTTTTTTTTTTCAGTGGATAAGAAGAAGCTTACCAGGCATGAGTTGCTAAACTAATGTGCAGATTGTCCTTGAGCTGCTCTCGACTGTGAGAAACGAAGAAGCAAAAATGCATACGAGATAGCAGCTTTGGGCAGGGAGGAGTCTAGGGCAGCGTGTGAAACCGCAAGGCTTGTCACAGAAAACTACAGCTGACTTTTAGAGAAAGGACCAATTAGAAGTAATATAAACACGCTAGCTTTGCTGCTGATTATGGAGATCTGATTCTTGTTAGTAAAATTTAAGTTTTTAAAATCAGTGGAGCAGGCTGCCCAGAGGGGTCATGGACATACCAGCTATCTCCATCCATTGAGCCACGGTATCCCTCACACTAGCCAGGGACCGGTGGTCGTTAAATGCACTCATAGCTCAACCGTCTTAGGGAGGGGGAGATCATGGGACGCAGAAGATATAACGGTCTACTGAGTCTCTCTTGCAGACTGTAGTGTTCCTTGGAGTGCTCGCTGTGATGCATATTAAGATGGAGTAACTCAACTATTGGCAGGATTGAATAGTGAAGTGGAACACGACCAGCACCTGATCATATCTTCCTGCAATTGGTTCAGCTAGCATATGTGCTGGGCAGACACGTAATGTATCAGTCCGTGCCACAGGACACTGGAGTCATCGAGCATAGGGAGCAGGAGATGTGGTAGGCGTCCGGAAGATCTTGGGTTGTAACGTGAGAGGTGGAAGGTACAGAAGAGGGGGGCACGGGGTGGAGTGAGAGGAGGTGCTGGTGGTGGCAGATGTGAGCACATGGTGTAAACAAGGGATTGAAGTTTGGCAGATGGATGTCACTCATGTGGCAGAGTTTGGAAGACTAAAATATGTGCATGTAACCATAGAAACATGGAGCAAATTCGTTTGTGCAAGAGCACAGACAGGGGAGAGGGTCATCTTTCTGGGGCGTCTTTCATATAGTTGTTTTGCAACAATGGGAATTCCTCAGAAAATAAAGACAGACAATGGGCCGGCCTATATAAGTAGAAGCATAGAACAGTTTATGAGGCAATGGGGAGTTAAACATGTAGCAGGGATTCCCCATTCCCCCACAGGACAGGCCATAATAGAGAGCTAATGGGACTCTCAAAAGATATCTTGGTAAATATGGGGATGTTAAAGACCCAAATATGAAATTGTTAAAGGCCTTATTTGTTATGAACCACCTGTGTGTGTTTGGGGAACAGAAGCTACCACCTGTAATAATACATCATAATCCAAAGGCACAAAAGAAGAGAGAGAAAGAAATATGGGTTAAATATCGTGACACTAAAACAGGGATATGGCAGCCTCCGGCCAGGGTATCATACTGGGGACGTGGGTATTTGTGTGTTGATTCTCCCACAGGATCCATTTGGGTGCCAGCCAGGTGGACAAGAGCTGTCCTTGAAGCTGCGGAGATCAAATCATCTGACGGTAAAAAGAACAGGAAGAGATTGAAGAATAAATACACCCTCATCTTGAGGTCATTGGAGGACTGGCTAACAATGAAAAGACTGAAGGTTATATAACAAAAAGACAGTGAATTTAATGAATAATAATGAGGTGTTTTGTTATAACCATAGCTTTTAATGTAACTATAATAGCTAACAGCTTGATGCATTTTAATCAGCCTAGAGATAATATTTGGATAATCTTTGCTAATCAAACTGGTCAATCATCTCTTTGTGTTAGTTTGGGAGGGGTTACTAATCCTTTTAAAACGTGTTTGATAGGATTGCCCGTATGGAATCCGGAGGAATTTTGTGGACTAGTAGACAATAACACCGTGTGTAATAGGACGGGGCTGAACACAATTAGCGGTGATCACGATCACTCGGATGGGAAACGTCAATGTGAGATAATTAAGTCCCTTAATACCACATTAGCCTCACCCCCTGAGGAAATAGACATGTATGGAAGTGCCAATGCGAGCTTTGGTAGTAATGGAACTGGGGGAAATTGGATAAGTTTTATGTCATGGGATATCCATGACTTTAATAGAAATTGAAAATATTGGGCCACCTTAGACTCTTCTTTGAAGTCAGAAACGGTATTTAAGCAATTGTATTCCAGCTGTAATGTCTCCGAAGAAATTGCCCACGGGTATATTTTTAATCTGTGGAGAAAGAGCCTGGAACGGAATAGCAGTAAATCCCCCAGGTGGACCCTGTTATTTGGGGAAACTCTCTTTATTCCACCCTAACTTAACCACACTAATGCAGCTTGCTGACCATAATAACAGCTCCCGCAAAAAACGTAGCTATTATGAGTTTGATTGTACTGATATTGGTCCCCCACAATTTTGGAGTGAACTGAAGCAAGTCATAGTTGCCACTCTTTTGCCAGGAGGAGCAGCAAATAAGGCCCACGGACATGGATGTGAAGAATATGAGGGCATGTGTTGTATGAATCTGTCGGACCATTCCACCTCGATACATGTCAAACAGGGATTGCATCGGTTGAAACAAGAAGAGGCATTAGGACTTGAAGGGTGGTTTAAGGGATGGGGAATAGGCCCTTGGTTGCGAAATGTTCTAATTTATGGAATTGACTTTATGGGTATTGTTTTATTTGTATTGTTAGTGTTTCCCTGTTTTATAAATTTTATTCAACGGACAATAGAAAGAACTTTTGAGAGGATGTGGCAGGCTAATATCATTTTCCAAAAAAGAAAACAGGAGAAATGTGGTGAGTTTTGTGGAGACTTGGCTAGAGGAAAGAGGACATGATAGAATACAGCTGGTTAGGCAGTGAGCATTAAGCGATAAGATATTGGACTCCTGCTCAAGGACGTGAGAGCAGAAGAGTTGTATGATAACAGGCTTAGTTTGGGTTAAGCAGCCACAATTATCCGGAGTTTGTTAAAACAAGGGCGAGGTTTGCACCTAACTGGGAACCAATGATGATCTTAGCTTTTGCAATATGTATGAGCCTGATTATTATATCTATAAAAGAGCTGTATCTTTGCAAATAAAGTTGAGACTTGTTGCACTACAGGGTGGGCTTGCCTCCCGTCGTCTTCAGCATTATACCACTGCGTAGGGGAGGTACAAGAAAGCAGGAAGGCAGATCCCAACTACAGTAGTAAGTAGGTCCCCATGTAGTCAATCAGCAGCACTGTGTCACATTTGCAGCTGCTTTCCTGTGGGCGCTATCTCCAATCCCAATCACATAAACTGCTCAACTCCCATTGAAAAAATATATGCTGTCGCTTAAGTTATACCACTGCGTATGAGAATTAAAAAAAACAGGTACGCAGACCCCACCGACTGCAGTAAGTAGGCTCCCATGTAGTCTATCAGCCAGCACTTTGTCACATTTGCAGCTGCTGTTCTGTGAAAGCTATCTCCAATACTCACTCACTTGGACTGCTAAACTCACATTGAAAAAAATACTAACTGTCGGTTAAGTTATACCACTGCGTATGGGAGCTACAAGAAAGCAGGAAGGCAGACCCCACATACAGTGTTAAGTAGGTCCCCATGTACTCTATCAGCCAGCACTGTGTCACATTTGCAGCTGCTTTCCTTTGGGAGCTATCTCCAGTCTCACTCTCTTGGACTGCTTTGATCCCATTGAAAACATACAGAATGTCGGTAGAAGTTATACCACTGCATATGAGAGCTACAAAAAAGCAAGAAGACAGACCCCAACTACTTCATGAACTAGGTCCCCATGTAGTCTATCAGCCAGCACTGTGTAACGTTTTCAGCTGCTTTCCTGTGAAAGCTATCTCAAATCCTACTCACTTGGACTGCTCAACTCCCACTGAAAAAATATATGCTGTCGTTTAAGTTATACCACTGCTTATGGGAGCTACAAAAAAGCAGCAAGGCAGACCCCACCGACTGTAGTAAATAGGTCCCCATGTAGTCTCTCAGACAGCACTGTGTCACATTTGCAACTGCTTCCCTATGGGAGCTATCTACAATACCACTCACGTGGACTGCTCAACTCCCATTGAAAAAATTCCGACTGTCGGTAGAAATTATACCACTACGAATGGGAGCTAGAAGAAAGGAGGAAGGCAAACTCCACCTACAATAGTAAGTAGCTCCCCATGTAGTCTATCAGTCAGCACTGTGCAACGTTTTCATCTGCTTTCTTGTGGGAGCCAGCTCCAATCTTACTCAATTGGACTTCTCAGGTCCCATTGAAAAAATATATGCTGTCTCTTCAGTTATACCACTGTGTATGGGAGCTATAAAAAGGCTTGAAGGGAGACCCCACCTGCAGTAGTAAGTAGGCCCCATGTAGTCTATCAGCCTGCACTGTGTCACATCTGCAGCTGCATTCCTTTGAAAGCTGTCTCCAATCCCACTCACTTGCACTGCTCAGCTCCCATTGAAAAAATACATGCTTTCCGTTAAGTTATAGTACTGCATATAGGATTACAAGAAAGCTGGAAGGAAGAACCCACCGACAGTAGTAAGTAGGTCCCAATGTACTCTCTCAGTAAGAACTATGTCACATTTTCAACTGCTTTCCTGTGGGAGGTATCTCCAATCCCAAGCTCTTGGCATTGTCAGCTCCCTTTAAAAATACAGACTGACTTACTTACTACAGCAGTTGAGCTATCTCCAATCTAACTCACTTGGAGTGCTCAACTGCCATTTAAAAAATATAGTGTCGGTAGAAGTTATACCACTGCGTATGGGAGCTACAAAAAGCAGCAAGGCAGACCCCATCTACAGTAATAAGTTGGTTCCCATGTAGACTTGAAGTCAGCACTCTGTCACATTTGGAGCTGCTTACCTGTGGGACCTTTTTCCAATCCATTCACTTGGAATGCTCAACTCCAATTGAAAAAATACATTCTGTCGCTAGAAGTTATACCACTGCGTATAGGTACTACAAGAAAGCAGGGAGGCAGACCCCACCTAAAGTAGTCTGTAGGTCCCCATGTAGTCTATCAGTCAGCACTGTGTCACATTAGCAACTGCTTTCCTGTGGAAGCTATCTCATATAACACTCACTTGTATTGCTCAGGTCCCATTGAAAAAATATATGCTCTTGGTTAAGTTATACCACTGAGTATGGGAGCTACAAAAAAGCAGGAAGAAAGACCCCAACTATAGTGTTAAGTAGGTCCCCATGTTTTCTATCAGTCAGCACTGTGTCATATTTGCAGCTGCTTTCCTGTGGTAGTTATCTCCAATCCCACTCACTTGGACTGCTCAACCCCCACTGAAAAAATGCATGCTGGCAGTAGAAGTTATACCACTACCTGTGGGAGGTACAAGGAAGCAGGAAGGCAGGCACCAACTACAATGTTAAGTAGGTCCCAATGCAGTCTATCAGCAAGCACTGTATCAAATTTGCACCTGCTTTCCTGTGGGAGCTATTTCCAATCCGACGCTCTTGGCCTCGTCATCTCCCTTGGAAAAAATACAATCTGTTGGTATAAGTTGTAGCAATGCATATGGGAGTTACAAGAAAGCAGGAAGACAGTCCCCATTTACACTAGTAAGTAGGTCCACATGTACTCTGTCAGCCAGGACTGTGTCACATTTGCTGCTTCTTATCTGTGGGAGCTATCCCCAATCCCACTCACTTGGACTGTTCAACTCCTATTGAAAAAATACATGCTTTTTGTAAAGTTATAGCACTGTGTATGGGAGCTACAAGAAAGCAGGAAGGCAGACCCTACCTACAGTAGTAAGTAGGTCCCCATGTAGTCTATCAGACAGCACTGTGTCACATTTGCGGCTGCTTTCCGGTGGGAACTATCTCCAATCCCACTCCCGTGGACTGCTCAACGCCCATTGAAAAAATACAGACTGTCGGTAGAGGTTATATCACTGCGTAAGGGAGGAACATGAAAGCAGGAAGGCAGACCCCACCTACAGTAGTAAGTAGGTCCCCATGTAGTCTATCAGCCAGCACTGTTTCACATTTGCAGCTTCTTTCATGTTTGAGTTTTCTCCAATCCTACACTCTTTATCTCGTCATCTCCCTTGAAAAATACATTTGGTTGGTTAAGTTATACCATTGTGTATAGGAGCTACAAGAAAGAAGAAAGACAGATCCCAACTATAGTGTTAAGCAGGTCCCCATGTAGTCTATAAGCCAGCACTGTGTCACATTTGCAGCTGCTTTCCTGTGGGAACTATCTCCAATTCCACTCACTTGGACTGCTCAACTCCCATTGAAAAAATACATGCTTTCCTTATACCCTTGAGTATGTGAGCTACAAGAAAGGAGCAGGCAGAACACAAATTCCGACTGCTCAACTCCAATTGAAAAAATATTTGCTGTCGGTTAAGTTGTACCACTGCGTATGGGAGCTTCAAGATAGAAGGAAGGCAGACCCCAATTACAGTTTTAAGTAGGTTCCCATGTAGTCTATCTGCCAGCGGTGTGCAAATTTGCAGCTGCTTTCCTGTGGCCGCTACATCCAATCCCGGATTTTGGTTTGCTCAGCTCCCATTTAAAAGTTTGGTTTTTAAAGTTACACCAGTGCCTGTGGGACCTTTAATAAAACAGGTACCCAGACCCCAGCTATAGTAGTAAGTAGGTCCCCATGTAGTCTATCAGCCAGCACCCTGTCACATTTGCCGCGCCTTTCCTGCGGGAGCTATCTCCAATCCCACTCACTTGAACTGCTCAGCTCCCATTGAAAAAATACATGCTGACGGTAGAAGTTATACCACTGCGTATGGGAGCTACAAGAAAGCAGGAAGGCAGACCTCACCTATAGTAGTAAGTAGATCCCCGTGTAGTCTCTCAGCCAGCACTGTGTCACATTTGCACCTGTTTTCCTGTAGGAGCTGTCTCCAATCCCAATCACCTTTACTGCTGAACTCCCATTGAAAAAAGTACATGCTTTCCGGTAAGTTATAGCACTGTGTATGGGATCTACAAGAAAGCAGAAAAGTAGACCCCTCCTACAGTAGTAAGTAGGTCCCCACGTAGTCTATCAGCCAGCACTGACTACATGGGGACCTAGTTAACACTGTAGTTGGGGTCTGCCTTCCTGCTTTCTTGTACCTCCCATACGCAGTGGTATAACTTAACCGACAGTCAGTATTTTTTTCAATGGGAGTTGAGCAGTTCAAGTTATTGGGATTGGAGATAGGACCCACAGGAAAGCAGCTGCAAATGTGAAACAGTGCTGGCTGATAGACTACATGGGGACCTACTTACTACTGTAGGTTGGGTCTGTCTTCCTGCTTTCTTGTAGCTGCCATACGCAGTCACTTGGACTGCTCAACTCCCACTGAAAAAATGCATGCTGGCAGTAAAAGTTATACCACTTAATATGGGAGCAAGAACAAAGCAGGAAGGCAGACCCCACTTACAGGACACAGTTGTTCCCCATGTAGTCTATCAGCCAGCACTGTGTCACATTTGTACGTGCTTTCCTGTGGGAGCTATCTCCAATCCCACACTCTTGGCCTCGTCAGCTCCCTTTAAAAGTACATTTTGTCGGTAGAAGTTATACTACTGCGTATGAGAGCTACAAGAAAGTATGAAGGAAGACTTTCCTATGGGAGCTAAAAAAAAGCTGGAAGGCAGACTCCACCTACAGTAGTAAGTAGAACCCCCTGTAGTCTATCAGCCAGCACTGTGTCACATTTTCACCTGCTTTCCTGTGGGAGCTATTGCCAATCCCACGCTCTTAGACTCGTGTAGTGGGTCTGGGACGGTAGTGATTTTCCACAGCAGCTCCTGCAGTGCTGTGCTTACTGTTGATATCAATATTATGACTACCGCTTGCACAACATCGGGGCTGTCCCTCCAGCATTCCTTCCCCCACCTTCACCAATAGCTGTGAGTGGGCATGATCTTGGGAGGGACCATGGCCAGGACAGCTGACCCAGGCTGACCAAGGAGATATTCCATACCATATGACGTCAGCTCAGGAATATAAACTGGGGGAAAGGAGCAGGAAGGGGAGGCGAGATTCATTTCTGGCCTTCCCAAAGCAACCGCTACGCGTACTGAAGCCCTGCTTCTCGGGAGGTGGCCGGACATCGCTGCTGATGGGAAGTAGAGAGTAACAGCTTATCTGCTTCTGCTTTGCTTCCCGCGCGCGCGGCTTTGCTGCTTATTTACTTATTAAACTGCTTTTATCTCAACCCACGAGATTCCCATCTTATTTTCTCCCCTTCCCTGGCTTGCTTCTCGGGAGGTGGGGGGTAAAGCGGTGTGGTGGGCACCTGGCATCCAGCCAGGCTCAAACTACCACAGCCCTTTTGGCGCCCAACGTGGGGCGAGATAATAGCAGATTTACATTAACTGCATTGCAATTACAGTAAACCAATAAGAGCAAAGTTCCTGTGCTGGTCACGGGGCCTTGCTGTTATGCAGCTTATCTTACACTTTCTAATGTTTGGGAACATGATGCTCCTAACATTGACTCTCGGCTGTGCTTTAACCTTAATAGCTTTGCTAAGCTGGCTATATAATTTTGTGAAGAGGATGAAAGGGCCTGGGAACATGATGGCCCAAATAATAATAGCAAGTCTCATTCTGTTACTGATGAATTTAGTGTGCTGTGGGAGCTATCTTGTGGAGGCCATGGGGCAAAGCACCTCTTTCTCCTCAGCTCGGACTGATCTAGACAATTCTGTTACACAGACTTCCCAGGTCCTTAGTCACCCTTATACGAGAGTTTTAATATTACTAATTAACATGGTTGGTATATTATATATCTTGTGGAATCTGGAGTCATCTGGGTATCAGAGAGTACAAATTTGCGATGGAAACATGTTAAAATGCCCCCTGAAGCGGCCAGTCCCTGGGTGGCAGGGTATGTGGATGAATTTAGGCAAATTCCTAGGACGGTTATCACCTCCTGTAATCTGGGATTTTACATCTGAACAGATAAAAAACCCTGCTTTACTGACACGCTACCTGATAGAAGGGTGTCTTACCTACCCTAATGAGGCCCATCAGGTTCAGGCACTATACTGGGGCCTAGCCTCTGCCTACCGAGCTGCATTCCAGTCCTCTCAGAGAACTGTAATTGAAATGGAAACTCAAACGGTACCTGAGACCAACACTGAACATACTGTTTCCCCTGGCCTGGATATTCATCTTGATGGATGAGACAGAAGTTATGACCTGCTCCAGTGAACATCTACAGAGGATGAAAGATATAAGAATGTTGTTTGTTTGTTTGATGCAAGATGCAAGAGGGAATACAAGAATGATGTTTGTCTGTTGAAGAGTAGGGGTACTGGTTAATGAGAGTATATAAGAATGTATATGGATTGTTAAGATGGTTTGTCTGAGCATGACATAAATGGTATGGAATAAGGGGTGGAGACTGTAGTGGGTCTGGGACGGTAGTGATTTTCCACAGCAGCTCCTGCAGTGCTGTGCTTACTGTTGATATCAATATTATGACTACCGCTTGCACAACATCGGGGCTGTCCCTCCAGCATTCCTTCCCCCACCTTCACCAATAGCTGTGAGTGGGCATGATCTTGGGAGGGACCATGGCCAGGACAGCTGACCCAGGCTGACCAAGGAGATATTCCATACCATATGACGTCAGCTCAGGAATATAAACTGGGGGAAAGGAGCAGGAAGGGGAGGCGAGATTCATTTCTGGCCTTCCCAAAGCAACCGCTACGCGTACTGAAGCCCTGCTTCTCGGGAGGTGGCCGGACATCGCTGCTGATGGGAAGTAGAGAGTAACAGCTTATCTGCTTCTGCTTTGCTTCCCGCGCGCGCAGCTTTGCTGCTTATTTACTTATTAAACTGCTTTTATCTCAACCCACGAGATTCCCATCTTATTTTCTCCCCTTCCCTGGCTTGCTTCTCGGGAGGTGGGGGGTAAAGCGGTGTGGTGGGCACCTGGCATCCAGCCAGGCTCAAACTACCACAACTCGTCATCTCCATTTAAAAATACATTCTATCGGAGGAAGTTATACCACTGCATATAGGAGGTACAAGAAAGTAGGAAGGCAAATCCAACACTAGTAAGTAGGTCCTCATGTAGTCTATCAGCCAGCACTGTGTCACATTTGCAGCTGCTTTCCTATGGGAGCTATCTCCAATCCCACTCACTTTGACTGCTCAACTGCCATTTAATAAATAAAGACTGTCGATGGAAGTTATACCACTGCCTATGGGAGCTACAAAAAAGCTGGAAGGCAAACCCCACCTACAGTACTAAGTAGGTCCCCATGTAATGTATCAGCCAGCACTGTGTCACATTTTCAGCTGCTTTCCTGTGAAAGCTGTCTCCAATCCCAGTCACTTATACTGCTCAACGCCCATTGAAAAAATATTTGCAGTCGATTAAGTTATACCATTACGTATGGGAGTTTTCTCCTATCCCATTCACTTGGGCTGCTCAACTCCCATTAGAAAAATAGATGTTTTCTCTTAAGTTATAGCACTGCATATGGGATCTACAAGAAAGCATGAAGGCAGACCCCACCTACAGTACTAAGTAGGTCCCCATGTAGTCTATCAGCCAGCACTGTTTCACCTTTGCAGCTGCTTTCCTGTGGGAGCTATCTCCAATAACACTCACTTGTAATGGTCAGGTCTCTTTGAAAAAAATATATGCTCTCGGTGAAGTTATACCACTGGGTATGGAAGCTAGAAAAAAGATGGAAGGCAGACCCAACCTAAAATAGTATGTAGTTCCCCATGTAGTCTGTCAGCCAGCACTGTGTCAAATTTGCAGTTGCTTTCTTGCGGGCGCTATCTGTAATCCCAGTCACTTGTACTGCTAAACATCCATTTAAAAAACACAGACTGTCGTTTAAGTTATAGCACTACATATAGGACCTACAAGAAAGCAGGAAGGCAGATCACACCTACAGCAGTAAGTACGTGCCCATGTAGTCTATCAGCCAGCACCGTGTCACATGTGCAGCTGCTTTTCTGCTTGAGCTGTCTTTAATCTAACTCACTTGGACTTCTTAGCTGTCATTGAAAAATATATGCTGTCGGTTAAGTTATAACAATGGTTATGGGAGCTACAAGAAAGCAGGAATGCAAACCCCTCCTACAGTAGTAAGAACGCCCTCACGTAGTCTATCAGCCAGCACTGTGTCACATTTTCAGCTGCTTTCCTCTGGGAGATATCTCCAATCCCAGTTACTTGTAGTGCTCAAGTATCATTTAAAAAATATATGCTCTCGGTTAAGTTATAACGCTGCGTATAGGACATACAAGAAAGCAGGAAGGCAGACCACTCCTATAGTAGTAAGAAGACCCCCTATGTAGTCTATCAGCCAGCACTGTGTCAAATTTAGAGTTGGTTTCTTGTGAAAGCTGTCTCCAGTAACACTCACTTGTACTGCTCAGGTCCCATTGAAAAAATATATGCTGTTGGTTAAGTTATAGCACTGCATAAGGCAGATACAAAAGAGCTGGAAGGCAGAACAAACCTACAGTAGTAAGTAGGCCCCCATGTAGTATATCAGCCAGCACTGTGTCACATTTGCAGCTGCTTTCCTGTGGCCGCTATCTCCAATCCCAGTAACTTGTACTGCTCAGGTCCCATTGAATAAATATATGCTGTCCGTTAAGTTATACCACTCCAAATAGGAGCTACAAGAAAGCAGGAAGGCAGACGCCTCGTACAGTAGTAAGTAGGACCCCATGTAGTCTATCAGCCACCACTGTGTGACATTTGCAGCTGCTTTCTTGAGGGAGTTATCTTCAATAACACTCACTTGAACTGCTCAACTCCCATCGAAAAAAACAGACTGTTGGTAGAAGTTATACCCCTGTGTATGGGAGATACAAGAAAGCTGGAAGGCAGACCCCACCTACAGTAATAAGTAGGTCCCCATGTAATCTATCAGCCAGCACTGTGTCACATTTTCAGCTGCTTTCTTGTGTGAGCTATGTCCAATAACACTCACTTGTACTGCTCAGGTCCCATTGAAAAAATATATGCTGTCGATTAAGTTATACCATTACGTATGGGAGCTACAATAAAGCAGGAAGGAAGACCCCACCTACAGTAGTAAGTAGGTCCCCATGTAGTCTATCAGCCAGCACTGCGTCACATTTGCACCTGCTTTCCTGTGGGAGCTATATCAAATCCCACTTACGTAGACTGCTAAACTTCCACTTAAAAAAAACCACAGACTGTCGGTAGAAGTTATATCACTTGATACGGAAGCAACAAGAAAGCAGGAAGGCAGACCCCACCTACAGTACTAAGTAGGTCCCCATCTAGTCTATCAGGCAGCAGTGTCACATTTTCATCTGTTTTCCTTTGAAAGCTATCTTCTATCCCACTCACTTGGACTGCTCAGCTCTTATTGAAAAAATACATGCTTTCTGTTAAGTTATTGAACTGTGTATGGAATATACAAGAAATCAGGAAGGGAGATCCCACCTACAGTAGTAAGTAGGTCCCCATGTAGTCTATCAGACAGCATTTTGTCAAATTTTTAACTGCTTTCTTATGAAAGCTAACTCTAATTACACTCACTTGTACTGCTCAGGTCAAAATTGAAAAAATATATGCTCTCGGTTAAGTTATACCACTGCATATGGGAGCTACAAAGAAGCTGGAAGGCAGACTCCACCTACAGTAGTAAGTACGCCCCCATGCAGGCTATCAGCCAGCACTGTGTCACATTTGCAGCTTCTTTTCTGTGAAAGCTATCTCCATTCCCACTCACTTGGACTGCTCAACTCCCATTGAAAAAATACAGACTACTGGTAGAAGTTAGGAGGAAGGTAGGAGGAAGACAGACCCAATTTACAAGAGTAAGTAGATTTCCATGTAGTCTATCAGCCAGAACTGTGTCACATTTGCACCTGCTTTCCTGTGGGAGCTATCTCCAATCCTACTCACTTGGACTGCTCAGTTCGCATTGAAAACATACATGTTTTCCGTTAAGTTATAGAACTGCGTATAGAATATACAAGACAGCAGGAAGGCAGACCCAATCTACAGTAGTAAGTAGGTCCCAATGTAGTCTATCAGCCAGAACTGTGTTACGATTTCAGCTGATTTCCTTTGGGTGCTATCTTCAATAAAACTCACTTGTACTGCTCAGGTCTCAATTGAAAAAATATATGCTGTCGGTTAAGTTATACCACTGCATATGGGAGCTACAAAAAAGCAGGAAGGCAGACATCACCTACAGTAGTAAGTAGACCCCCATGTAGTCTATCAGCCAGCACTGTGTCACATTTGCACCTGCTTTCCTGTGGGAGCCATCTCCAATCCCAGTCACTTGGACTGCTACACTCCTATTGAAAAAATATATGCTGTCAGTTAAGTTATACCACTGCGCATGGGAGCAACAAAAAAGCAGGAAGGCAGCGCCCACCTACAGTAGTAAGTAGACCCCTATGTAGTCTATCAGCCAGCACTGTCGTGTGGAGGAATGGTTAAGGCAGCACAGGCCTTACGGCAGTTAGAAAAATTAGTGTGTTGGTCGGAGCAGCAAGCTAATGTTACTACTGATGTTATTGAAAAAATTGTTGGCAGACCAGAAAAGCCTTAGACATGCCTTATTGCAAGATCGTGCAGCTATTGATTTTTTGCTATTGGCAGAAGGGCACGGATGCCAAGACTTTGAAGGCATGTGTTGTTTTAATCTTTCTGATCATAGTGAATCTATTCACAAAGCTTTGGCATATTTAAAGGCTCAAATAAGAATATTATGGTGGGTTATAACCCTTTTGATAATTGGCTTCAATCAGCTTTTAGGGGGTTGTCACCTTGGTTGATTATGTTAATCAAAGAAGGGTTAAGATGGATTTTTGTTATTTTGCTTTTGCTTGTAATATTTAGAATAATAAATAGTTGTGTTATGAAGGCAGTGCAACGACTGACTGACTCAGTCTTGATTGTGCAAAAACAAAACGGGGGAATTGTGGAGAAAAAATGAGGGAGCATGGACATGGATCCCGGGGTATAATGTTAGGCCTGTTGGGGCAAGGTAGCCTAAGCTCTAGTTATATGAATTTAATGCACAATCAAGACCAGAGTCAGAGCCATGGTTAAAGCAGTTGCTGTCATGTAGACGGCAGGCCGCTTTCTGTTCCCTCAAGGTCAGACTGTTTTCGGCTAAAAGTGGTAAACAACTTTGGGGAAAAAAAAAGATGGGAAAATGTGAGGGAGCTTACTTATCGCAGAAACCACAAGTAGGATGAACAAGAAAGTGAAATTTATTAGCTGCTGTTGCTGAGCTAGCTTTGAAGCTGCTGTGTATATAAGTTAGAGCTTGCTCTCAATAAAGAAGATTTCTGCTATCACTCACATTGAGTAGGACTGATTTCTTCCCACCCAGCTGAGAATCGGACCCTGGATTGATCGCCGCATGAAGTCAGCTTAGAGCTGGATTTTCAGGCTTCGAGCCTGGTTTTCAGACCTCGAGTCTCGTTCATTTTTCAGGCTTCGAGCCTGCTTTCAGGCTTCGAGCCTGGTTTTCAGACCTCGAGTCTGGTTCATTTTTCAAGCTTCGAGCCTGGTTTCAGGCTTCGAGCCTGGTTTGCAGACTTCGAGTCCGGTTCATTTTTCAGGCTTCGAGCCTGGTTTCAGGCTTCGAGATCGGTTTTTACGCCAAGAGCCGAAAATTTCGCGTCATATAGGAGCTATCCCCAATCCCACTCACTTGGACTGCTCAGTTACCATTGAAAAAATACAGACTGCCGGTTAAGTTATACGGGAGGTACAAAAAAGCTGGAAGGCAGACCCCAGCTACAATAGTAAGTAGGTCCCCAAGTAGTCTATCAGCCAGCACTGTGTCACATTTGCACCTTCTTTCCTTTGGGAGCTATCTCCAATCCCACTCACTTGGACTGCTCAGATCCCTTTAAAAACTACATGCTTTCCTTTAAGTTATACCACTGTGTATGGGAGCTACAAAAAACCAGGAACGCAGACCCCATCTACAGTAGTAAGTTTGTCCCCATGTAGTCTCTCAGCCAGGACTGTGCCATCTTTGAAGCTGCTTTCCTGTGGGAGCTATCTCCAATAACACTCACTTGTACTGCTCAGGTCCCGATAAAAAAATATATGCTGTCGGTTAAGTTATACCACTGCGTATGGGAGCTACAAAAAAGCTGGAAGGCAGACCTCAACTACAGTGTTAAGTAGGTCCCAATGTAGTCTATCAGCCAGCACAGGGTCACATTTGCAGCTGCTTTCCTATGAGCGCTGTCTTCCGTCTGTATTGGAATAGGTCATGTTCGTTAATCAAATCATGAACAAATAGTTGTACAAGGAATCATTTAAAGTCTTTTTAAAAGTCTTTTAAAATTTTAACCGTAAATTCTCTACAATGTGCACAGGTGTAGTTGGCCAAGGTGCTTGTAGCCGGTACCATAGCTTGCGCATGAGCTGATAAGAGCCAAGAGATTAGTTCATGAGCGGGCCACTAGAGGAAGACTACTGACTTCATCCCAGTCACCACCCTACGACCACCAGGAGGCAGAAGAAGACCCCCTAGTAACAAGACGGGCACATGCGCAGAGTACACCAGGGAGCGATGCACTCGACCGATAAGGAGTGATACGGGGGGGGGGGGGGGTGTCGCACACTGTTGGTGGAGCAGGGTCTCCCGGTCGCCCAGCGCTGCTTTGCTTATTTGCCGCTTGCTTAATAAATTTGATCTGTGAGTCATTTAAATTGGCCTGTGAACTTTTTCACAGCAACTTATAACAATTTGGTGCCGTGACTCGGATACAGGTAAATTTGGTATTGGATTCCCAGACTAGGGGGGCGCCCCATCTGCAGACGGCCCTGGTGTGGGAAATTGCTTTGCCAAACTCTGTATTCCAAACCCCTTCTAAATTCGGCAAATAAGCAAATAAACCTGCAGTACCCCATAATTTTTGTGCACGAAGATCCGAACGAAGACTCTGGACTGAGTAAGTATTTGCGTGGTTCCGTTCGGTCGGGGTGGTTATCCTAGAGTGTGAGTGACTGAGAGGTCTCAAGGAGACCAAGTGAGTGCGGACCCTCCAGTAGTGCAGTTCCCATTGCCCACGAGGGCGTGGGTCACGACCGAGGGGAACGATTGTGAGAACGAGTCAAGGGCACTCTAGAAGTTGGGACAGAGGAAGAGCAAGCCCTCTGATCCCATGGGTGGCATAAGGATAGGCTGCCAGATATTCCCCCAGAAAGTCCTCTGGGGATGATGACTAAATTTTCGAATGATTCCCCCCTGTAGAAGACAAAAGCGTAAGCAAAAGATGGTACATTATTGTATGGAAGTTTGGGGTGCGGGGGAGAGTCATTAACAAATCCCCATACTATTTGGCCCATATTTGGGTCTTTTGAGGACTGATTATGAGCAGACCTCAATTTGTGGGTAAATGATAAGAAGACCGTTACCCAAGAGGAAATTGAATATGCGAGTCTCTGGATACCCCAACCTTCTGATAAGGTATCCATGTTCGCTCTTAAGGAAAAGAAAGCTAAGAGCCCACCCGAAGAGGAGATTTGGTAGAGGATCCTCTGGGTGTGTCTGAGAGATTAGATCAGTTCTTAGGGCCAAATCTCTATACCTGGGATGTACTATATTATTCACAAAGGAGGAAAGGGAAATGATTCGAAGAGCAGGAATGAGAATCTGGGATCAACAGCACCAGGCAGGACCAGACGCACATGTGAAATGGCCCTTGCAAAGGCCCAATTGTAATAATAAGATGGCGGAGCACAGAGCCCATATGGCAGACCTACGAGCCATCATTGTCCAGGGAATCAGAGAGTCTGTTCCCCGAGGAAAGAATATTAACAAAGCATTCAATGAGAGACAGAGAAAAGACAAAACCCCAACTGATTGGCTTGAGAGATTATGTAAAAGCCTTCAACTGTACTCTGGAGTAGATCCAGCAGCTCCAGTGGGACAGGCATTATTAAAGACCCAGTTTGTGGCAAAATCATGGGTAGATATCTGAAAGAAACTAGAAAAATTAGAAGACTGGCAAGAAAAAGGGCTAGAAAGGGAAACAAAAGCCTGGGAAACAGGTGCATTCAACAGGAAAAAAAAAAAAAAAAGAATCGAAGGCCGATGGAATGTTTTTAAGGAAGAATAGGGGGTGTCAGGGGCTCTATTTGCTGAGTAATAGAGCCCTTGATAAAACTGAAGTTAGGTCCTCAGCGTCGGGAAGTAGAATTTTTAGTGGACTCGGGCTGAGAGATCTACGATCAGCCAGTGCTGTGTCGCATTTGCAGCTGCTTTCCTGTGGGAGCTATCTCCAATCCCACTCACTTGGACTTTTGAACTTCCATTGAAAAAATACAGACTCTCTGTAGAAGTTATACCCATGCGTATGTGAGCTACAAGAGAGCAGGAAGGCAGATCCCATCTACAATATTTAGTTGGTCCTCAAGTAGTCTATCAACCAGCACTGTGTCACATTTGCACCTGTTTTTCTGTGGCAGCTATTAACAATCCCACTCACTTGGACTGCTCAACTCCCATTGAAAAAATATATGCTGTCACTTAAGTTATACCAGTGCGTATGGGAGCTACAAAAAAGCTGTAAGGCAGACCGCACCTACAGTAGTAAGTAGGTCCTCATGTAGTCTATCAGCCAGCAGTGTCACATTTGCAGCTGCTTTCCTGTGGCAGCTATCTCCAATCCCACTGACTTGGACTGCTCAGCTCCAATTGAAAAACTACATGCTGGCAGTAGAAGTTATACCACTGCGTATGGGAGCTACAAGAAAGCAGGAAGGGAGACCCTGCTGAAGATGACGGGAGACAAGCCTACCCTGTAGTGCAACAAGTCTCAACTTTATTTGCAAAGCTACAACTCTTTTATAGATACAATAATCAGGCTCATACCTATTGCAAAAGCTAAGATCATCATTGGTTCCCAGTTAGATGCAAACCTCGCCCTTGTTTCAACATACACCAGATACTTGTGGCTCCTTAATCCAAACTAAGCTCTTGTTTTCTCATCCTGTTATCATACAACTCTCTTGCTCTCATCTCCTTGAGCAGGAGTCCAATATCTTATCTCTTAATGCTGACTGCCTAACCAGCTGTATTCTATCATGTCCTCTTTCCTCTAGCCAAGTCTCCACAAAACTCACCACATTTCTCTTTTTCTCTTTGGAAAATGATATTAGCCTGCCACATCCTCTCAAAAGTTCTTTCTATTGTCCGTTGAATACAATTTATAAAACAGGGAAACACTAACAATACAAATAAAGCAATATCCATAAAGCCAATTCCATTCATTATAACATTTCGCAACCAAGGGCCTATTCCCCACCCCTTAAGTCATCCTTCAAGTCCTAATCCCTCTTCTTGTTTCAACTGATGGAATCCCTGTTGCAGTTCTTTCAGTTTGGCATGTATCGAGGTGGAATGGTCCGACAGGTTCATACAACACGTGCCCTCAAATTCTTCACATCCATGTCTGTGGGCTAATAATAAAAAGTCTATTGCAGCTCTATTTTGTAACACCGCATGATTTACACTTTGAACGTCAGCTGTTAACATATCAATCATTTCTGAAGTTTTATTTAACTCGTCTTTAGTCCAACATCCTAACTGTTTAGCCAAGTTCATGGCCTTATTGGCTGCTCCTCCTGGTAAAAGGGTGGCAACTATGACTCCAAAATTCACTCCAAAATCGTGGGGAACCAATATCAGTACAATCAAACTCATAATAACTACGTTTTTTTGCGGGAGCTGTTATGATGGTCAGCAAACTGCATTAGCGCGGTTAAGTTAGGGTGGAATAGAGTTTCCCCAAATAACAGGGTCCACCCGGGGGATTTACTGGTATTCCGTTCCAGGTCCTTTCTCCATAGATTAAAAATATACCTGTGGGCAATTTCTTCGGTGATGTAATACTAGAGACATTACAGCTGGGATACAATTGCTTAAATACTGTTTCTGACTTCAAAGAAGAGTCTAAGGTGGCCCAATATTTTCAATTTCTATTAAAGTCATGGATATCCCGTGACATAAAACTTATCCAATTTCCCCCAGTTCCATTAGTACCAAAGCTTGCATTGGCACTTCCAAACAAGTCTGTTTCCTCAGGGGGTGAGGCTAATGTGGTATTAAGGGACTTAATTATCTCACATTGACGTTACCCATCTGAATGATCGTGATCATCGCTAATTGTGTTCAGTCCCGTCCTATTACACAAGGTGTTATTGTCTACTAGTCCACAAAATTCCTCTGGATTCCATACGGGCAATGCTATCAAACACGTTTTAAAAGGATTAGTAACCCCTCCCAAACTAAGACAAAGAGATGATTGACCAGTTTGATTAGCAAAGGTAATCGAAGTATTATCTCTAGGCTGATTAAAATGCGTCAAACTGTTAGCAATTATAGTTATACTAAAAGCTATGGTTATAACAAAACACCTCATTATTATTCATTAAATTCACTGTCTTTTTGTTATATAACCTCCAGTCTTTTGATTGTTAGCCAGTCCTCCAACGACCGCAAGACAAGGGTGTATTTATTCTCCAATCTCTTCCTGTCCTTTTTCGTCAGATGGTTTGATCTCCGCAGCTTCAAGGACAGCTCTTGTCCACCTGGCTGGCACCCAAATGGATCCTGTGGGAGAATCAACACACAAATACCCACGTCCCCAGTATAATACTTTGGCCGGAGGCTGCCATATCCCTGTTTTAGGGTCACAATATTTAACCCATATTTCTTTCTTCCCCTCCTTTTGTGCCTTTGGATTATGATGCATTATTACAGATGGTAGCTCCTGTTCCCCAAACACACACAGGTGGTTCTTAACAAATAAGGCCTTTAACAATTTCATATGTGGGTCTTTAACATCCCCATATTTACCAAGATATCTTTTTAGAGTCCCATTAGCTCTTTCTATTATGGCCTGTGCTGTGGGGGAATGGGTAATCCCTGCTACATGTTTAACTCCCCATTGCCTCATAAACTGTTCTATGCTTCTACTTATATAGGCCGGCCCATTGTCTGTCTTTATTTTCTGAGGAATTCCCATTACTGCAAAACTACTATATAAATGACACTCCACATGTATGGCCCTCTCCCCTGTCTGTGCTGTTGCCCAAACGAATTTGCTCCATGTGTCTATGGTTACATGCACATATTTTAGTCTTCCAAACTCTGCCACATGAGTGACATCCATCTGCCAAACTTCATTTGCAGATAATCCTCTAGGGTTCACCCCCAAGCCTAAGCCAACACCTACATTTTGATGGCTACAAATGGGACAAGCTCTAACAATAGCCTTTGCATCCTTTAGGGATAATCGAAACTCTCGGTGTAAGCCCCGTGCATTCTGATGAAACAGGGAGTGCGCTTCTCTGGCTAGTATCTGTTTGGACAGAGGCGTGTTATGTGTCATTGTGACCTGCCCTAGCATTACCTTCTCCCAGCCCAATGTCCCATTTATGGCTCCTGATATGTATAACGGCATAAACATGCTCCCTAAGCTTTATTGCCTTCTCCAGCTGTATTAATAACTCAAATAGTCTGGGATTCTGCACTTCCTTAATGGAGGCGTCCTCGAGTCTCTCTACGATACCCGCGACATAGAACGAGTCTGTAACTACATTCAGGGGCCCTTTCAGGTTCATCATGGCCCATACTACTGCCAACAGTTCCAAGGTTTGTAATGTGTCTTTCTCTTCTGCTTTTATTAGTTGGTGCTTCCACTCCCCTTCCTCTTGCCAGGTTATTGCCGCCGTTCTAGACTTTCTTCCTGCATCCGTGTATGCTGTCAACGCATCCGCGATGGGGGCCGGCTCTCGTTTGGGTCGTACTAGCCAATTCCATTTTCCTAGCCATTGTAATGGTGCTTTTATTATTTTTTCTGTTGCTACTATACTGCCGCCACCTAAGAGCGCCTCCTGAAGATCTTCTGTATTGTCTAAATACCATTGTAAAGAGTCCTTTTTCATTGGTCACGCCAAGTGAGTGTTGTTGGAGATAACTCCCACAGAAAAGTAGCTGCAAATATGACACAGTGCTGGTTGATAGACTACACAGGGATCTACGTACCACTATAGTTGGGGTCTGCCTTCATGCATTCTTGTAGTGCCCAGTCGCAGTGGCGTAACTTCTACCGACACCGTTTATTTTTTCAGTGGGAGTTGAGAAGTCCAAATTGTTGCTTGCATACCTCCCCCCACAATGGGTTGTGTCGTGGTTTTGCCCAGCTGGAGCAAAGGGGAAGAAAACCGCGACTCCTCCCCCTCCCCCTCTCGACGGAATGCGGAGGGGATCGGAGAGGGAGAAAAAAAGGTAAAAGAGCCCGCGTAAGTTGAAATAAGAAGAGTTTACTGGGGAAATTGAAGAGTAACAACTATAAAAAAGACAAGGGGATATTGCAAAGAAAACTGGTGAGTGATACAGTTGCTCACCACCCGGGACCCGACGTGAGCGACCGCTCCGGACTGGCGACCGAGAGTCCGCGCCCCCCCCGGAAGAGCTTATTCCGGGGAAGAGCTTATTCCGGCCAGCCCCCACCTGTACCCTGGGCATGACGGTTAGGATGGTATCGAATACCTGCTGGCCAGCCTGGGTCAGCTGTTCAGGCGGTGCCCTTTCCTGGTTCCTCATGGCAATTAACTGTATCCTGGCTCAAACCAGGACAGGTTGGAATACCAGTGACAATGCCAAAGTTCTGGCTGCTTCCAGTGCATCGCCATCCCCTTTTCCCAGACAATTCTTTGCGAGTGCAGCCCAAGTCTCCCTCCGCTCCCTTGCAATGGCCTCCGCCAGTTCACTCTCTGCCCCAGGGACAGGCTAACCAAGTGGGGGGGGGCAGAGGCCGGCACTCTTGTTCCTCAGGAGGGGCTGATGGCTTACATGGTTCTCGTACCCCGTCCATGCCTCTAGGGCCATTTTCTACACGCGGGCGTGGGAGCATTACTTTTGAGACGGTAGGAGCCAGCAGGGTGGATTGGAACCAGTCACGCTCATAGTTTTTATTCTTACTCTATGCTGCTGATGCGTGCTCAGCAGCCTTCTTTTCTGCCTAATGTTGCAGCAACTCATTGTGCACTATCCACCAAAGCATCCCTAACTTTTTAGCTGTCTCATCGTTCTCCAGGGTAGCTTCCCACAGAAAATCCCCAAATTTACGCCATTCGCTCAATTCACGCACTGTATGTGGATTCTGAAACACTCCCTTAGCATATCCATAAGCAAACAACCCTGATAGGTCCTTTTGCAGATCTATACCCTTTATCTGCCGCTTCTGCAAGAATGCAGTAAATAAATCATATGTCGCTTGCCTTTCCATATCTATTATCGTCAGCGTGCTGTTGCAGTCCTTCAAGGTCTGGCGGCACATATCGGCCGGGCTCGTCTATACGGTCACCCAGGGCACGGCATGTTCCCAATTTTCACGCTTATTGCCGTCCTTGTTGCGTAGGACCCGAACCCCTTCGTCGCTCCGCCGTGGCGCCAAGCTGCTATCACGTCGGGGTCACCATTTGCTGAAGACGACGAGAGACAGTCACACCCTGTAGTGCTGAGCAAGTCTCAACTTTATTTGCAAAGATAAAACTCTTTTATAGATACAATCATCAGGCTCACACATATTGCAAAAGCTAAGGTCATCATTGGTTCCCAGTTTAATGTCAATCCTGCCCCTGTTTCAACATAATTCGGACGCTTGTGGCTGCTCAACCCAAACTAAGTTCCTGTTTTCTCATCCTGTTATCATACAACTCTCTTGCTCAAGGACACCACGTCCTTGAGCAAGGGTCCAATATCTTATCGCTTAATGCTTACTTCCTAACCAGCTGTATTCTATCATGTCCTCGCATGTTAGATGCGAGATTTGCATCTAACTGGGAACCAATGATGAGCTTCTACCTTCTAAAAAGTAATGCTTCCCCCCCCCGCTTGTAGCGCCGGGAGAGGCACGGACAATAGTGCCCAGAGAGGCGTCGAGAGTAGCGCCGGCAGAAGCGCCGGGAGAGGCATCGAGAGCAGCACGGGGAGCAGCACCGAGAGTAGTGGCGGGAACGGCGCTGAGGCGGATGATACCGAAAAAATAGAAAAGTCAGCCACCCCACGATCCGCCAAAGTTGGCGTCTGACAAAAATGGAGACGGGACAAAGGGGAAAAGTCAGCTGCCTCGTTGGCCACCGAAGATGAGTGATCTACGTGGAGGAGTGGCAGAAATGAGAGCTAGAAGACGGAGTCTGGTGAGGAGATGGGGGGTGGTGCGGTACGTGGAGTGAAGCAAAAAGTTCTCCTCTACACAAGAGTTTTTACAAAGTCAGAAAGGCGAAGGGGCTTCGGAGCAGAACCCCCGCGGGAGAGCTGCTTCCCATTCGAGCCCAGCCCGCCGAGTTACCCCTGGGACGACTTGCAGGGGAATGCCAAGCGGGCGGAGTCGGGCGGGGGTGCAGCGCAGGATGATCAGAGAAGAGTGGGGGAGCGAGACCCCATGTTAGACTGGGCACCCTCGGGCACGCGAGGGAAGACAAAGAAAACACAGGAGAGAGTAATACCGGCTGCGCCGCCGGCGCCGGGGACGGCACGGAGTGAGCCAGACCCCTCCCTGCCCCTTCCATCCGCGCAGCCGCTTCCCGCGCCCGGTCAGTGTCTCTGGAGTGCCTCCCCACACACACCTCGCGTCGACACGGCCGACCTCAGCCCTCACAGACCGCTGGCCTCATCCTTTCCATCCTCAGTCCCTTGCCTCAAAGAGTGTAAAAATTGTTGGTCGTGATGTTATGCATTTTGCTGTAAATGTGATGATGAATACTGGTTTTCTTACAGTGGAAACTTTCTAAGGTGTTTTAGGTGTCAGGAATGGAACTTGGAAGAACAGAACATTTTGACATTGAGAAGCTAAAAGGTGGTTTATGTTTTAGACTCATTGGTGAAGGCTTTTTTTTTTTTTTGATCAGGAAAAAAAAAAAGGGGGGGGATTTTGTCATACTATTGATGCTTCACATGATTGTGGTAAATGGTTTTAGGCAATTTCAACAAAGCAAGCAAAACATGTGGCTTACACTAGCCAAAGAAATCAATCAGTCTACAATATGTTTATCAATGGCCAATCCAGATCATCCTTTTTCTACCTGTTTGGTGGGAGTTCCATCAGATGTGGCACAATGGCCTGTACCAAATGCATTAAAACCAAATCCCTTAGTTAAGGGTAATGGCAAAGTTGACAGCTGGGATTTGATCATTTCATGGTTGCCAATAATGACAACAGAGCCACAGGAGTTAGAATTATTGGGATCTATAAAGATGGATTTTTGTGTTATGTTTAATTTTACCAGCAATACCAAAACATATGGGACAGAATGTGTATCCCATCCTGGGCGTGTATAAGAACACAACATCTTGGTGCAATTATACTTCACCAAAAAGATCCAGGTCTAGTCTTGTGCCTGTACAGTTACCAAAGGGAATTTTTCTGATCTGTGGGGACCAGACATGGCCTGGAATACCCTCGAGATTACAAAGGGGACCACGCAGTTTGGGACTACCGACGATCTTGATGTCTAATCACACAATCATTTAGAAACATCATTGTCCAAAACAATTTGTGCATGCATTTACTGGCGAATGTGATGACTATGTTACCTTTGGTCTCCCTCAGCAATAATAGCAACTAGTATATTTGCTCCAGATGTAGGAGTATCTGCTTTATTAACTCAACTATGCATATTAGGATACTGGCCTAGCAAACAAAGTAACCAAACCTCAATGACATTAGAAGACTTGATTAGTAATGTAAGTAGTATTAGCCATACAACTTTGCAACATAGACCTGCTAGAGATTTTACCTTTAGCACAAGTATAATAACTTTGTTTGTCAGCTGTGGGTTTTTTTTTTTCAGTGGATAAGAAGAAGCTTACCAGGAATGAGTTGCTAAACTAACGTGCAGATTGTCTTTGAGCTGCTCTCGACTGTGAGAAACGAAGAAGCAAAAATGCATACGAGATAACAACTTCGAGCAAGGAGGAGGCTGAGGCAGCGTGTGAAACTGCAAGGCTTGTCACAGAAAACTACAGCTGGCTTTTAGAAAAAGGACCAATTAGAAGTAATATAAACACGCTAGTTTTGCTGCTGATTAAAGAAGTCTGATGCGTGTTAGTAAAATTTGAGTTATAGGCTGCCCGGAGGGATCATGGACATACCAGCTATTCCCATGCATTGAGCCACGGTATCCCTCACACTAGCCAGGGACAGACGGTCGTTAAATGCGCTCACAGTTCAACCGTCTTAGGGAGGGGGAGAGCATGGGGCGTAGAAGATATAACAGTCTACTGAGTCTCTCTTGCAGATTGACGTGTTTCTCGGAGTGCTCGCCGTGATGTAGACCAAGATGGAGTCACTCAACTATTGGTAACATTGAATAGTGAAGTGGAACACGACCAGCACCTGATCATATCTTCCTGCAATTGGCTCAGCTAGCATATGTGCTGGGCAGAGACACTATGTATCAGCCCGTGCCACAGGACACTGGAGTCATCAAGCATAGGGAGCGGGAGATGTGGTAGGCGTCCGGAAGAACTTGGGTTGTAACGTGAGAGGTGGAAGGTACGGAAGAGGGGGACACGGGGTGGAGTGAGAGGAGGTGCTGGTGGTAGAAGATATAAGCAGAAGATATATGGTGTAGACAATGGGTCAGCCTATATAAGTAGAAGTATAGAACAGTTTATGAGGCAATGGGGAGTTAAACATGTAGCAGGGATTACCCATTCCCCCACAGCACAGGCCATAATAGAAAGAGCTAATGGGACTCTAAAAAGATATCTTGGTAAATATGGGGATGTGAAAGACCCACATAGGAAATTGTTAAAGGCCTTATTTGTTATGAACCACCTGTGTGTGTTTGGGGAAAAGGAGCTACCATCTGTAATAATGCATCATAATCCAAAGGCACAAAAGAAGGGGAAGAAAGAAATATGGGTTAAATATTGTGACCCTAAAACAGCGATATGGCAGCCTCCGGCCAAAGTATTATTATGGGGATGTGGGTATTTGTGTGTTGATTCTCCCACAGGATCTATTTGGGTGCCAGCCAGGTGGACAAGAGCTGTCCTTGAAGCTGCGGAGATCAAACCATCTGACGAAAAAGGACAGGAAGAGATTGGAGAATAAATACACCCTCGTCTTGCGGTCGTTGGAGGACTGGCTAACAATCAAAAGACTGGAGGTTATATAACAAAAAGACAGTGAATTTAATGAATAATAATGAGGTGTTTTGTTATAACCATAGCTTTTAGTATAACTATAATTGCTAACAGTTTGACGCATTTTAATCAGCCTAGAGATAATATTTCGATAACCTTTGCTAATCAAACTGGTCAATCATCTCTTTGTCTTAGTTTGGGAGGGGTTACTAATCCTTTTAAAACGTGTTTGATAGGATTGCCCGTATGGAATCCAGAGGAATTTTGTGGACTAGTAGACAATAACACCTTGTGTAATAGGACGGGACTGAACACAATTAGCGATGATCACGATCATTCAGATGGGTAACGTCAATGTGAGATAATTAAGTCCCTTAATACCACATTAGCCTCACCCCCTGAGGAAACAGACTTGTTTGGAAGTGCCAATGCAAGCTTTGGTACTAATGGAACTGGGGGAAATTGGATAAGTTTTATGTCACGGGATATCCATGACTTTAATAGAAATTGAAAATATTGGGCCACCTTAGACTCTTCTTTGAAGTCAGAAACAGTATTTAAGCAATTGTATCCCAGCTGTAATGTCTCTAGTATTACATCACCGAAGAAATTGCCCACAGGTATATTTTTAATCTATGGAGAAAGGACCTGGAACGGAATACCAGTAAATCCCCCGGGTGGATCCTGTTATTTGGGGAAACTCTATTCCACCCTAACTTAACCGCGCTAATGCAGTTTGCTGACCATCATAACAGCTCCCGCAAAAAAACGTAGTTATTATGAGTTTGATTGTACTGATATTGGTTCCCCACGATTTTGGAGTGAATTTTGGAGTCATAGTTGCCACCCTTTTACCAGGAGGAGCAGCCAATAAGGCCATGAACTTGGCTAAACAGTTAGGATGTTGGACTAAAGCCTGTTTCCCAGGCTTTTGTTTCCCTTTCTAGCCCTTTTTCTTGCCAGTCTTCTAATTTTTCTAGTTTCTTTCAGATATCTACCCATGATTTTGCCACAAACTGGGTCTTTAATAATGCCTGTCCCACTGGAGCTGCTGGATCTACTCCAGAGTACAGTTGAAGGCTTTTACATAATCTCTCAAGCCAATCAGTTGGGGTTTTGTCTTTTCTCTGTCTCTCATTGAATGCTTTGTTAATATTCTTTCCTCGGGGAACAGACTCTCTGATTCCCTGGACAATGATGGCTCGTAGGTCTGCCATATGGGCTCTGTGCTCCGCCATCTTATTATTACAATTGGGCCTTTGCAAGGGCCATTTCACATGTGCGTCTGGTCCTGCCTGGTGCTGTTGATCCCAGATTCTCATTCCTGCTCTTCGAATCATTTCCCTTTCCTCCTTTGTGAATAATATAGTACATCCCAGGTATAGAGATTTGGCCCTAAGAACTGATCTAATCTCTCAGACACACCCAGAGGATCCTCTACCAAATCTCCTCTTCGGGTGGGCTCTTAGCTTTCTTTTCCTTAAGAGCGAACATGGATACCTTATCAGAAGGTTGGGGTATCCAGAGACTCGCATATTCAATTTCCTCTTGGGTAACGGTCTTCTTATCATTTACCCACAAATTGAGGTCTGCTCATAACCAGTCCTCAAAAGACCCAAATATGGGCCAAATAGTATGGGGATTTGTTAATGACTCTCCCCCGCACCCCAAACTTCCATACAATAATGTACCATCTTTTGCTTACGCTTTTGTCTTCTACAGGGGGGAATCATTCGAAAATTTAGTCATCATCCCCAGAGGACTTTCTGGGGGAATATCTGGCAGCCTATCCTTATGCCACCCATGGGATCAGAGGGCTTGCTCTTCCTCTGTCCCAACTTCTAGAGTGCCCTTGACTCGTTCTCACAATCGTTCCCCTCGGTCGTGACCCACGCCCTCGTGGGCAATGGGAACTGCACTACTGGAGGGTCCGCACTCACTTGGTCTCCTTGAGACCTCTCAGTCACTCACACTCTAGGATAACCACCCCGACCGAACGGAACCACGCAAATACTTACTCAGTCCAGAGTCTTCGTTCGGATCTTCGTGCACAAAAATTATGGGGTACTGCAGGTTTATTTGCTTATTTGCCGAATTTAGAAGGGGTTTGGAATACAGAGTTTGGCAAAGCAATTTCCCACACCAGGGCCGTCTGCAGATGGGGCGCCCCCCTAGTCTGGGAATCCAATACCAAATTTACCTGTATCCGAGTCACGGCACCAAATTGTTATAAGTTGCTGTGAAAAAGTTCACAGGCCAATTTAAATGACTCACAGATCAAATTTATTAAGCAAGCGGCAAATAAGCAAAGCAGCGCTGGGCGACCGGGAGACCCTGCTCCACCAACAGTGTGCGACACCCCCCCCCCCCCCGTATCACTCCTTATCGGTCGAGTGCATCGCTCCCTGGTGTACTCTGCGCATGTGCCCGTCTTGTTACTAGGGGGTCTTCTTCTGCCTCCTGGTGGTCGTAGGGTGGTGACTGGGATGAAGTCAGTAGTCTTCCTCTAGTGGCCCGCTCATGAACTAATCTCTTGGCTCTTATCAGCTCATGCGCAAGCTATGGTACCGGCTACAAGCACCTTGGCCAACTACACCTGTGCACATTGTAGAGAATTTACGGTTAAAATTTTAAAAGACTTTTAAAAAGACTTTAAATGATTCCTTGTACAACTATTTGTTCATGATTTGATTAACGAACATGACCTATTCCAATACAGACGGAAGACAGCGCTCATAGGAAAGCAGCTGCAAATGTGACCCTGTGCTGGCTGATAGACTACATTGGGACCTACTTAACACTGTAGTTGAGGTCTGCCTTCCAGCTTTTTTGTAGCTCCCATACGCAGTGGTATAACTTAACCGACAGCATATATTTTTTTATCGGGACCTGAGCAGTACAAGTGAGTGTTATTGGAGATAGCTCCCACAGGAAAGCAGCTTCAAAGATGGCACAGTCCTGGCTGAGAGACTACATGGGGACAAACTTACTACTGTAGATGGGGTCTGCGTTCCTGGTTTTTTGTAGCTCCCATACACAGTGGTATAACTTAAAGGAAAGCATGTAGTTTTTAAAGGGATCTGAGCAGTCCAAGTGAGTGGGATTGGAGATAGCTCCCAAAGGAAAGAAGGTGCAAATGTGACACAGTGCTGGCTGATAGACTACTTGGGGACCTACTTACTATTGTAGCTGGGGTCTGCCTTCCAGCTTTTTTGTACCTCCCGTATAACTTAACCGGCAGTCTGTATTTTTTCAATGGTAACTGAGCAGTCCAAGTGAGTGGGATTGGGGATAGCTCCCATATGACGCGAAATTTTCGGCTCTTGGCGTAAAAACCGATCTCGAAGCCTGAAACCAGGCTCGAAGCCTGAAAAATGAACCGGACTCGAAGTCTGCAAACCAGGCTCGAAGCCTGAAACCAGGCTCGAAGCTTGAAAAATGAACGAGACTCGAGGTCTGAAAACCAGGCTCGAAGCCTGAAAATCCAGCTCTAAGCTGACTTCATGTGGCGATCAACCCAGGGTCCGATTCTCAGCTGGGTGGGAAGAAATCAGTCCTACTCAACGTGAGTGATAGCAGAAATCTTCTTTATTGAGAGCAAGATCTAACTTATATACACAGCAGCTTCAAAGCTAGCTCAGCAACAGCAGCTAATAAATTTCACTTTCTTGTTCATCCTACTTGTGGTTTCTGCGATAAGTAAGCTCCCTCACATTTTCCCATCTTTTTTTTCTCCAAAGTTCTTTACCACTTTTAGCCGAAAACAGTCCGACCTTGAGGGAACAGAAAGCGGCCTGCTGTCTACATGACAGCAACTGCTTTAACCATGGCTCTGACTCTGGTCTTGATTGTGAATTAAATTCATATAACTAGAGCTTAGGCTGCCTTGCCCCTACAGGCCTAACATTATACCCCGGGATCCATGTCCATGCTCCCTCATTTTTTCTCCACAATTCCCCCGTTTTGTTTTTGCACAATCAAGACCGAGTCAGTCAGTCGTTGCACTGCCTTTATAATACAACTATATATTATTCGAAATACTACAAGCAAAAGAAAAATAACAAAAATCCATCTTAACCCTTCTTTGATTAACATAATCAACCAAGGTGACAACCCCCTAAAAGCTGATTGAAGCCAATTTTCAAAAGGGTTATAACCCACCATAATATTCTTATTTGAGCCTTTAAATATGCCAAAGCTTTGTGAATAGATTCACTATGATCAGAAAGATTAAAACAACACATGCCTTCAAAGTCTTGGCATCCGTGCCCTTCCGCCAATAGCAAAAAATCAATAGCTGCACGATCTTGCAATAAGGCATGTCTAAGGCTTTTCTGGTCTGCCAACAATTTTTTCAATAACATCAGTAGTAACATTAGCTTGCTGCTCCGACCAACACACTAATTTTTCTAACTGCCGTAAGGCCTGGGCTGCAGCCGACCCAGGTACGAATGCTGAAGCAAATACATTCACCGTAATGGACCACAAATGTGCTTTACCATCACAATCTCCTTTTAAGTTGTGGGTATCTCTTGTTTTCTGTAACTTGGTAATTTTTAACCAGTCCTGCTGTCGAGGAGTAAACAAAGTTAGTTTCCCTAAATAACATGGCCCCCAATTGGGTTAGCTGGGATTCCCTGCCACGCTCGATCCCCACATATTAAGAAGATGTTATTGGGTAGAGCTTTAGCAGACCCATTGCTCCACAGAGTAGGCCCCTGAGGGTTTCCGCATTCCCAACCAGTGTTACTCCCCCCATATATCAACCCAGATAAATTGGCCATCCAAGTTCCACCAAATTGTCCTATGGCCAATCCACAATATCTTCCTTTTGGATCTACAAATCGACTATATGCACCTTCGGGGGAAACATCAGTCCACTGCTTAACCATATTTTTATATTGTTCCATTCCTCTTAGTCCTTGATATTTAGTCCCAATGCTAAAACAAGTACGAGTCCAACTCCCATTCGTTATGTTTCCGATTGCTTGACTTCCCAGCAACTCCAACTCTTGTGGGTCCCAGGGAAGAGGGACTTTGAGTCGACTTAACAAGTCTGCGGCACAGTCCAATGTCACTTTGCTGGAACAGGAGGCGCTCCCGCTGACATATTTCTGGAAATCACTAGGATCAAAATCTGGTATCCCAACCAGGCAGGTGCGGAATGTATCACTCACCGATTGAAGACTCAGACAAAAGTCAACTTGGCCTGTCTGATTCGCCCAGGTGACCCACATGTTCTGACATGGATTCACTTGATCCAATGGCGATGTGTGAACTGTCACCATCAGGATTATTAGGAGTACCAGCCGCTCTGGTCCATTTTACAGGAACTCATATTGGACCTGTAGGTGTAAGCACAGACATATAACCCCTGCCTAAATACTGCACTTTAGCTGGGCCCTGCCATATACCTGTTCGTGGATCTCTGTAAGTTACCCACATTGCCGGCGGTCTTTTGGATGTTTCCACCATTCCTTGATGTAGTCGAGCTGGAGGTTCTTTCTCCTCCCCAAAGATACATAAATGATTTATAGTAAACAATACCTTAGACAACCGTTCCTGTGGGTCCTGTATGTCAGATATCTTACTTAAATATGATTTTAACACTTGATGAGTTCATTCCACTATAGCCCATCCTGTCAGTGAGTGTGATACCCCTGTAATGTGTTTCACTCCCCAGGTTTGGAAAAACTGTCTCACCCGATGACTAACATATGCAGGGCCGTTATCAGTCTTAATGGTGCCTGGCACCCCCATAACAGCAAAACATGCAGTGACATGTCGGATTACATGCGTTACTCTTTCTCCTGCTTGAGCTATTGCCCATATATACTTACTGAATGTATCCACAGTTACGTGAACATATTTAAGCCTTCCAAATTCAGAAATGTGAGTGTCGTCCATCTGCCACAATTCTAATGGTCCCAGACCTCTGGGGTTGACTCCCAGACCTAACCCTGGGCCGTAGTGGCTACACTGCGGGCAAGCCCTCAGTATTGCTCGAGCATCCTCTATTGAGAGGTCAAAACTTCTCTTTAGACCTCTGGCATTTTGATGAAAGGTGGCATGGGCTTCTCTTGCCTGATTGAATTTATTTACAGGCACTCCCAAAGCTACCAGCTTGTCCGCTCTAGCATTTCCTGCTCCTAAACCAATGTTATACTTATGACTTCTGATATGTATTATACAATATGGAGATGTGCGCTGCCGGATAGCGGCCTGCATGGCTCTAAGTAGGTCAAAAAGGCGTCGATTGCGCACATCTTTAATGCGAGCATCTTCTATTCACTGAGAAATTCCTGCAACATAAAAAGAGTCAGTTACAATATTCAACGGTTTACACCACCACATTTCAAGGGCCCGAACAACCGCACAAAGTTCTAAAGTCTGTAAAGAGTCCATTTCCGTGGCATGTAATAGCTGGTGTTTCCATTGTCCTGCATCTTCTGATACTATTACAGCCCGCTGAGATTTCTTTCCTGCGTCTGTATATGCTGTAACGGCATTTGACAAAGATTGCTCACTTAGCTTAGGACGAATAATCCACTGTTGTTGTGTCATACATGCCAACATCTTAGATTTTAGGGACTGCATGTTTATTTTTTGGGCAGATAACAATAAACTAAGCTGTGGAGGCTCCGATGTTGCTATGATCCATTCCAGATCTCTTTTCACTATAGACACATATCGTTCCGGGCTCTTGGCCGCTCACCTGTAAGATTCGAGTGCGTCCCTTTCTAATAAGCATTGCTAAGCCCACAGTTTTTTGTTCAATTGTCCATTTAGGCTGTAACGTGGTGAATAGCCATTCCAGGACGATTACCCTCTCTTTTTGTTTTCTGCACTGTGTTAATGCCCCAAGAAACTGTTCTTTGCCCTGAAAAATGGTCAAATCAATGGGGCAATCTGGATCACGACGATCGACTTGCCGAGTGGTAATGACGTCAGAAATTTCAGCAATGGTTTGCAGTTGTTCTGCTGTCGGCTGTACTTTTGCCGATGGGTCTGTTCCCTTCAATAGGGGGCGCAGCGGTTCTAGCATGTCATTAGTGATTCCAACAATAGGGCGCAACCATTGCAAATCCCCCATTAATTTTTGTCCATCATTTACAGTTTTTATCTTGGTATGAATATGGAGCTTTTGCGGCCTAATATGAGCCTCTGTAATACTCCAGCCCAAATACTGCCATGCTGGACATCTTTGTACCTTTTCAGGAGCAAGAGTCAGTCCCTGTGCTTGTAATATGGTTTCTAGATCTCTCTCTTGATCTGCAGTAAATGCCTCCTCCTGAGCAATGAGGATATCATGCATACAATGATACACAAGTGCATGGGGCCACTTATGCCGAATGGGTCGCAGGGCATTATCTACATACAGCTGACAAATTGTCGGACTATTTTTCATCCCTTGCGGCAGCACAGTCCACTCATATCTCTGTGCTGGACTCTCTCTGTTCACTGCTGGTATCGTAAATGCAAACCGCTGATGATCATCTGGATGTAATGCAATCGAGAAAAAACAGTCCTTCAAATCTATTATTAAGATAGCTCAATTTTCAGGCAACATTGCCGGATTCAGCATGCCAGGTTGTAGGGCCCCCATGTCCTGCATCTGATCATTGATGGCTCGCAAATCATGCAACAAGCGAAATTTCCCTGATTTCTTAGGTATAACAAAAATAGGAGTATTCCAAGGGCTCGTAGATGGCTTAATATGACCCAATTGAAGTTGTTCCTGTACCGGGAGATTGGCCTGGTGTAGTCTTTCTCCTTCCAAGGGCCACTGCTCAATCCAGACGGGTGTGTTAGAATGCCACGTCAGCCGGATTGGGAAAGACCACAGTCCAGCAGTGCCCAGGGCTAAAAAGGTGTATGTTCTGTTGTTAGGACTGCTCGAATTTGGGTGAGATAATCTCGACCGATCAGAGCATCCACTCCTTGTGGTAATGGCATTACTGTGACAAATAGTCCTGCTGTTTGGTGGTCGAGGGTAATCAAAATTCTGTCAATACTACGCATAATCGGAGAGGGGCCGCTGACACCCTCTACCCCCCTAACAGATGGCTGTAACGGCCAGGATCGAGGCCATCTGTCTCGTGACACAATAGTAATGTCTGCGCCAGTGTCCAACAAAGCTCACAAGACAATTGAATCAGTCTGATAGCTAAAAGTTACCATAGTCATCGGGCGTCGATTCATTGGCAATGCTAACAGTGCAATCCCACCAGAGGACCCAAATCCTTGATTTCCTCTCCATGGTGCCTCTGCTGCAGCATCTGCTAAAAGGTGAGGCACAGGCACAAGCTGGGCAATACGGCTGCCTTTTGGAATGTGTACAGGAGGAAACAATGTATAAGCCACAATCTGTATTACCCCAGTATAGTCTGCATCTATCACTCCGGGGACTATCAAGAGACCGTTAATAGCTGATGATGATCGTCCTAAAAGCAAAGCACCACAAGAGCTCCCGTTACATTGTAATGGTCCTGTCAGAGTAGATGGTATCTTGACAGGTTCTCGTGTAATAAGAGTGGTATCTACTGCTGTAATCAGGTCGAATCCCAGGCTCCCCTTGGTTGCTGGGCTGCAGGCTGGAACGTTTGGTGAACATATTGTGCCAGAGCCGCTACTGTTGTCGTTGCACGGCTGCCTGTCGCGCTCACTCGTCCGTTTCCCGACCGACACCCACCAGTTATATGAGAATTATTTTGACAAGTCTCACACCGTATTTTAGCTTTACAATTCCTTTTGTAGTGACCCTCTTTACCAGAACAAAAACACTTAACCCGTTTTTCCTCCCCTTTACTTGCCCCACTATTGGATCTTAAGGGGGCTAATGCTGCTGCGAATGCACTTTCCTGAGCTGCGGCTAAATCTTTTCCCATATTCTCGATTTTTTCCCCCATGCGAGACAACACCTCTACCAACATAGCTTGATCCGCAGCAGGAACTCGTGACATTCGCTCCAGCATATCCTCTATCGAAGCCCCGATTGGCAAGGTAACCAGCACTCCTTTAGTTTGTATATTGCTATTTTCAAGGAGGCATTGTTTTAACAGCGGTCCTTTAAGGTAATCGGGGACCCCAGCTTTGTTTAGAGCCTCAGCCACTCTGTCTACAAACGGCCCAAAAGCCTCGCTCCTCCCTTGTCGTATACTCATATAAGAAGGTACAGGAGCGGATTCACGTACATGATCTAAAGCAAGACGGGCAGTTCGCATACTTTCTCGATTGACCTCGGGTCCCATATATAGTTGCATTTCTACAGTGGCAAAAGGTCCTGTTCCCATTAATTGTGCTGAGATGACCCCAAAAAGAGGATCATTTTGTTGTCTGGGAATAGTCTGACTGGCATCACATTGCTGTTGCCAATAAGCCTGCCATAATAATTTTTGAGACTGAGTAAGTATTAATCTCATGACAGCTTTTATATCCTCCGGGAGTAATATCCCGGTGCTCCAAATATAGTTTAGCATTTGTTTGGCAGGTTCACTATGAATACCTCCTTCGTTAACTGTAGCTCGCAATTGGGTGAGCAATTTCCAATTTAAGGGGTGATAATCACCATTCACATTCCCCACCGCATCTCTCATATACAATGTTGGACAAGTCAAAGTGACGGCGGCTTCATAATCCCCCTCTCCACTAGCCTGCTCAACCACACGTCGCCAGTCAACACCACAATAATGCACTTGAATAATCTTTTTGACCCCACTCTGCTCCTTTGAAGGAACACATGGAGCTGAAGATTCAGGCAATTCCTTTTTCTCAGCAGATTCTGTCTTTTCCCTTGCACCGTTTCCCACAGCTGTTAAGGGAGCGGCCGATCTAGAGGGCAGATGAGGGGGGGTGCTTGGAGTACAACATGAATCAGGGACTGACTCAGACGTCGAGGCTGTCGAAACCGCAGCCGCAGTTGCTGTCCCACGAACTGCAACATGTTCACCAGAAAAGGGAGGAGAGACATACCGATACCGAGCAGTCCAGCTGTCGGCTCGACTGCAGTCTCAGGCATATCAAGCCGCTGAGTCACAGCAGCAGCCAAATTCTTTTCCAACTTATACTTTTTCAAACAGTTAATTACTTCTCTCCACTGTTTCATCAGTTTCCGAGCAGTCTTATCTTCGTCTATAACCAAGTCCCAAAGACAAGTCCCATATGCTCTCCACTCCTCCTCATCAAAATATTTCTCAGAGTCCTTAAAAAAGCCTTTACAATTACCATATACAAGTAGACCACATAAATCGGTCAATTTTAAGTCCACCCCCCGCTTTTCTAAAAAGCGATGTAAAAGTGAGAGTCCTTTTCCATGTTGTCGGATCCTCATCTCACTGCAACCTGTAGTCACTGCCCCGGGTACAGCAACCTCCGCTTGGGAACCGGCAGACTTCCTCCGACGACGACTGCCTCTGCCTCCAGATTTTCAAGTCTCAGCTCCCCGCAGGCAGGCTCTTTACCTGGTAACACCCGGTGATGGTCCCTGTTCGGGTGCCATATGCCTCGAAGTTTTCGGCTCTTGGCCTGAAAAATGAACCAGACTCGAAGTCTGCAAACCAGGCTCGAAGCCTGAAAGCAGGCTCGAAGCCTGAAAAACGAACCAGACTCGAAATCTGCAAACCAGACTCGAAGTCTGCAAACCGAGCTCTAAGCCTGAAAAATGAACCAGACTCGAAGTCTGAAAACCAGGCTCGAAGCCTGAAACCAGGCAAAAAGCCTGAAAAATGAACCAGACTCGAAGTCTGCAAACCAGACTCGAAGTCTGCAAACCAAGCTCTAAGCCTGAAATATGAATCAGACTTGAAGTCTTAAAACCAGACTCGAAGTCTGAAACCAGGCTTGAAGCCTGAAAAACCAGCTCCAATCCTACTTCATGCGGAGATCAACCCAGGGTCCGATTCTCAACTGGATGGGAAGAAATCAGTCCTACTCAATGTGAGTGACAGCAGAAATCTTCATTTTATTAAAAGCAGGCTCTAACTTATATATCCAACAGCTTCAAAGCTAGCTCAGGAACAGCAGATAATAGATTAAATTCTTATGTTCATCCTACTTGCGGTTTCTGCGATAAGCAAGCTCCCTCACATTTTCCCATCTTGTTTTCTCCGAAGTTGTTTTCCACCTTGAGCTGTTAGCTCGTTAGCTGAAAACAGCCCGACCTTGAGCTATTAGCTCTTTAGCTCAAAATAGCTCGAACTTGAAGGAGCAGAAAGCGGCCTGCTGTCTGCGCTGACTACGTGACAGCAACTACTTTAACCATGGCTCTGACTCTGGTCTTGATTGTGCATTAAATTCATACAACTAGAGCTCAGATTGCCTTGTCCCATTAGGCCTAAAATTATACCCTGGGATCCATGTCCATTCTCCCTTAACCATTCCTCCACAATTCCCCCGTTTTGTTTGTGCACAATCAAGTCTGAGTCAGTCGTTGCACTGCCTTCATAATACAACTATATATTATTCTAAATATTACAAGCAAAAGAAAAATAACAAAAATCCATCTTAACCTTTCTTTGATTAACATAGTCAACCAAGGTGACAACCCCCTAAAAGCTGATTGAAGCCAATTATCAAAAGGGTTATAACCCACCGGAATATTCTTAGCGTGAGCCTTTAAATATGCCAAAGCTTTGTGAATAGATTCACTATGATCAGAAAGATTAAAACAACAAATGCCTTCAAAGTCTTGGCATCCGTGCCGTTCCGCTAATAGCAAAAAATCAATAGCTGCACAATCTTGCAAAAAGGCATGTCTAAGGCTTTTCTGGTCTGCCAACAATTTTTTCAATAACATCAGTAGTAACATTAGCTTACTGCTCCGACCAACACACTAATTTTTCTAACTACCGTAAGGCCTGGGCTCCCTTAAGCATTCCTCCACACAACAGTGCTGACTGATAGACTACATAGGGGCCTACTTACTGCTGTAGGTGAGCTCTGCCTTCCTGCTTTTTTGTTGCTCCAATATTCAGTGGTATAACTTAACCGACAGCATATATTTTTTCAATAGGAGTGTAGCAGTCCAAGTGACTGGGATTTGAGATAGCTCCCACAGGAAAGCAGGTGCAAATGTGACACAGTGCTGGCTGATAGACTACATGGGGACCTATTTCCTACTATACGCTGGGTCTACTTTCCAGCTTTTTTGTAGCTCCCATATGCAGTGGTATAACTTAACAGCATATATTTTTTCAATTGGGACCTAAACAGTACAAGTCAGTGTTATTGAACATAGCTCCTGGAGGAAAGCAGCTGAAAATGTGACACAGTTCTGGCTGATAGACTACATGGGGACCTACTTACTATTGTAGGGGTGGTCTACCTTCCTGCTTTCTTGTAGATCCCATACACAGTACTTAATAGAAAGTATGTATTTTTTCAATAGGAACTGAGCAGTCTAAGAGAGTGGGATTTGAGATAGCTCCCACAGGAAAGCAGATGGAAATGTCACAAACTTCTGACTGATAGACTACCTATGGACCTACTTACTACGGTAGGTGAGGTCTGCCTTCCTGCTTTCTTGTAGCTCCCATATACAGTGGTGTACATTAACCGACAGAATATAATTTTTCAATGGAAGTTGAGCAGTCCAAGTGACTGGGATTCGAGATAGCTCCCACAGGAAAGCAGGTGCAAATATGACACAATGCTGACTGATAGACTACATGTTTACCTACTTACTACTGTAGGTGGGGTCTACCTTCCTGCTTTCTTGTAGCTCCCATACGCAGTGGTATAACTTCTATCGACAGAATAAACTTTTTCAATGGGAGCTGAGCATTCCAAGTGACTGGGATTGGAGATAGATCCCACAGGAAAGCAGTTGCAAATGTGACACAGTGCTGACTGATAGACTATATGGGGACCTACTTACTACTGTAGGTGGGGTGTTCCTTCCAGCTTTCTTGTAGATCCTATATGCAGTACTATAACTGAACAGAAAGTGTGTATTTTTTCAATGGGAGCTGAGCAGTCCAAGAGAGTGGGATTGGAGATAGCTTTCAAAGGAAAGCAGCTGAAAATGTGACACAGTTCTGGCTGATAGACTACATGGACACCTACTTACTACTGTAGGTGGGGTATGCCTTCCTGCTTTCCTGTAGCTCCCATAGGCAGTGGTATAACTTCTATCGACAGTCTTTATTTTTTAAATGGCAGTTGAGCAGTCAAAGTGAGTGGGATTGGAGATAGCTCCCATAGGAAAGCAGCTGCAAATGTGACACAGTGCTGGCGGATAGACTACGTGGGGACCTACTTACTAGTGTAGGTGGGGTCTACTTTTCTGCTTTCTTATAGATCCCATACACAGTGCTATAACTTACCGGAAAGCATGTATTTTTTCAATGGGAGTTCAGCAGTAAAGGTGATTGGGATTGGAGACAGCTCCTACAGGAAAACAGGTGCAAATGTGACACAGTGCTGGCTGAGAGACTACATGAGGACGTACTTAGTACTGTAGGTTGGGTTTGCCTTCCTGCTTTCTTGTACCTCCTATACGCAGTGGTATAACTTCCTCCGATAGAATGTATTTTTAAATGGAGATCACGAGTCTAAGAGCGTGGGATTGGCGATAGCTCTCACAGGAAAGCAGCTGCAAATGTGACACAGTGCTGGCGGATAGACTACATGGGGGCCTACTTGCTACTGTAGGTGGGGTCTGCCTTTCTGCTTTCTTGTAGCTCCCATACGCTGTGGTATAACTTAACCGACAGCATATAATTTTTCGATGGGAGCAGAGCACTCCAAATGAGTGGGATTGGAGAGAGCTCTCACAGGAAAGCAGCTGCAAATGTGACACAATGCTGACTGATAGACTACATGAGGATCCACTTACTGCTGTAGATGGAGTCTGCCTTCCTGCTTTAATGTAGATCCCACACGCATTAATATAAATTAATGGAAAGCATGCATTTTTTAAATGGGAGCTGGGCAGTCCAAGTGAGTGGGATTGGAGATAACTCCCACAGGAAAGCAGGTGCAAAGGTGACACAGTGCTGGCTGATAGACTACATGGGGACTTACTTAGTACTGTAGGTTGGGTCTGTCTTCCATCTTTCTTGTAGCTGCCATACGCAGTGCTATAATTTTAACAGAAAGCATGTATTTTTTCAATGGGAGCTGAGCAGTTCAAGTGAGTGGGATTGGAGATAGCTCCCGCAGGAAAGACGCGGCAAATGTGAAAGAGTGCTGGCTGATAGACTACATGGGGACCTTCTTACTACTGTAGGTGGGGTCTGCCTTCCTGCTTTCTTCTAGCTCCCATATACAGTGGTGTAACTTAATCGACAGCATGTATTTTTTCAATAGGAGTTTAGCACTTTGAGTGACTGGGATTTCACATAGCGCTTCCAGGAGAGAAGCTGCAAATGTAACTCAATGCTAGCTGGTTGACTACATGGGGGCCTAACTACTACTGTAGGTGGGGTCTGCCTTCCTTCTGTCTTATAGATCCCATACGCAGTACTAACTTAAAGGAAAGCATGTATTTTTTCAGTGGGAACTGAGAAGTCCAAGTGAGTGGGATTGGAGATAGCTCCCACAGGAAAGCAGCTTAAAGGTTACATAGTGCTGGCTGAGAAACTACATGGAAACCTACTTGCTACTCTAGGTGGGGTCTGCCTTCGTGCTTTCTTATAGCTCCCATATGTAGTGGTATATTTTAAGCGACGGCATATATTTTTTGAATGGGACCTGAGCCGTACAAGTGAGTGTTATTGGAGACAGCGCCCAGAGGAAAGCAACTGCAAATGTGACATAGTGCTGGCTGATAGACTACATGGAGACCTACTTAACACTGTAGTTGAGGTCTGCCTTCTTGATTTCTTGTAGCTCCCATACGCAGTGGTATAATTTACGCGACGGCATATATTTTTTCAATGGGAGTTGGGCAGTCCAAGTGAGTGGGATTGGAGATATCTCCAACAGGAAAGCAGCTGAAAATGTGACACAGTGCTGGCTGATAGACTACATTGGGGTCTCTTTAACACTGTAGGTGGGGTCTGCCTTCCTGCTTTCTTGTAGCTCCTCTACGCAGTGGTATAATGCTGAAGACGACGGGAGCCAAGCCCACCCTGGAGTGCCACAAGTCTCAACTTGCAAATAAGCAAAGATACAACTCTTTTATAGATACAATAATCAGGCTCATAAATATTGCAAAAGCTAAGCTCATCATTGGTTCCCAGTTAGATGCAAACCTCGCCCTTGTTTCAACATACTCGAGATACTTGTGGCTACTTAACCCAAACTAAGCTCCTGTTTTCTCATCCTGTTATCATACAACTCTTCTGCTCTCACGTCCTTCAGAAAGAGTCCAATATCTTACCGCTTAATGCTCACTGCCTAACCAGCTGTATTCTATCATGTCCTCTTTCCTCTAGCCAAGTTTCCACAAAACTCCCCACATTTCCCCCATTTTCTTTTTGGAAAATGATATTAGCCTGCCACATCCTCTCAAATGTTCTTTCTATTGTCCGTTGAATACAGTTTATAAAACAGGGAAACACTCACAATACCAATAAAACAATACCCATAAAGCCAATTCCATTCATTATAAAATTTCGCAACCCAGGGCGTATTCCCCACCCCTTAATCCATCCTTCAAGTCCTAATCCCTCTTCTTGTTTCAGCCGATGTAATCCCTGTTGAAGTTCTTTCAGTTTGACATGTATCGAGGTGGAATGGTCCGACAGGTTCATACAACACATGCCCTCATATTCTTCACATCCATGTCCGTTGGCTAATAATAAAAAGTCTATGGCAGCTCTATTTTGTAACACCGCATGATTTACACTTTGAACGTCAGCTGTTAACATATCAGTCATTTCTGAAGTTTTATTTAACTGGTCTTTAGTCCAACATCCTAACTGTTTAGCCAAGTTCATGGCCTTATTGGCTGCTCCTCCTGGTAAAAGGGTGGCAACTATGACTCCAAAATTCACTCCAAAATCGTGGGGGACCAATATCAGTATAATCAAACTCATAATAACTATGTTTTTTTGCGGGAGCTGTTATGATGGTCAGCAAGCTGCATTAGCGCGGTTAAGTTAGGGTGGAATAGAGTTTCCCCAAATAACAGGGTGCACCCGGGGGATTTACTGGTATTCCGTTCCAGGCCCTTTCTCCACAGATTAAAAATATACCTGTGGGCAATTTCTTCGGTGATGTAATACTAGAGACATTACAGCTGGAATACAATTGCTTAAATACCGTTTCTGACTTCAAAGAAGAGTCTAAGGTGGCCCAATATTTTCGATTTCTAATAAAGTCAGGGATATCCCCTGGCATAAAACTTATCCTATTTCCCCCAGTTCCATTAGTACCGAAGCTTGCATTGGCACTTCCAAACATGTCTATTTCCTCAGGGGGTGAGGCTAATGTGGTTTTAAGGGACTTAATTATCTCACATTGACATTTCCTGTCCGAATGATCGTGATCATCACTAATTGTGTTCAGCCCCGTTCTATTACACAAGGTGTTATTGTCTACTAGTCCACAAAGTTCCTCCAGATTCCACACGGACAATCCTATCAAACACCTTTTAAAAGGATTAGTAACCCCTCCCAAACTAAGACAAAGAGATGACTGACCAGCTTGATTAGCAAAGGTTATCCAAATATTATCTCTAGGCTGATTAAAATGCGTCAAGCTCTTAGCAATTATAGTTACACTAAAAGCTATGGTTATAACAAAACACCTCATTATTATTCATTAAATTCACTGTCTTTTTGTTATATAATCTTCTGTCTTTTGATTGTTAGCCAGTCCTCCAATGACCTCAACACGAGGGTGGCACCCAAATGGATCCTGTGGGAGAATCAACACACAAATACCCACGTCCCCAGTATTACACTTTGGCCAGAGGCTGCCATATCCTTGTTTTAGGGTCACCATATTTAACTCATATTTCCTTCTTTCTCTTCTTTTGTGCCTTTGGATTATGATGTATTATTACAGGTGGTAGCTTCTGTTCCCCAAACACACACAGGTGGTTCATAACAAATAAGGCCTTTAACAATTTCATATGTGGGTCTTTAACATCCCCATATTTACTAAGATATCTTTTGAGAGTCCCATTAGCTCTTTCTATTATGACCTGTCCTGTGGGGGAATGGGGAATCCCTGCTACATGTTTAACTCCCCATTGCCTCATAAACTGTTCTATGCTTCTGCTTATATAGGCCGGCCCATTGTCTGTCTTTATTTTCTGAGGAATTCCCATTGTTGCAAAACAACTATATAAATGACGCCCCACATGTATGACCCTCTCCCCTGTCTGTGCTGTTGCCCGAACGAATTTGCTCCATGTGTCTATGGTTATATGAACATATTTTAGTCTTCCAAACTCTACCACGAGTGACATCCATCTGCCAAACTTCAACCCCTTGTTTACACCATGTGCTCACATCTGCCACGACCAGCACCTCCTCTCACTCCATCCCGTGCCCCCCTCTTCTGTACCTTCCACCTCTCACTTTACAACCCGAGATCTTCCGGACGCCTACCACATCTCCCGCTCCCTATGCTCGATGACTCCAGTGTCCTGTGGCACAAGCTGATACATTACGTGTCTGCCCAGCACATATGCTAGCTGATCCAGTTGCAGGAAGATATGATCAGGTGCTGGTCGTGTTCCACTTCACTATTCAATCCTGCCAATAGTTGAGTGACTCCATCTTAATCTGCATCACGGTAAGCACTCCGAGAAACACGTCAATCTGCAAGAGAGACTCAGTAGACTGTTATATCTTCTACGCACCATGCTCTCCCCCTCGGTTGAGCTGTGAGCGCATTTAACGACCGTCTGTCCCTGGCTAGTGTGAGGGATACCGTCTTTTTGTTATATAATCTTCAGTCTTTTGATTGTTAGCCAGTCCTCCAATGACCTCAAGACGAGGGTGTATTTATTCTTCAATCTCTTCCTGTCCTTTTTCGTCAGATGGTTTGATCTCCACAGCTTCAAAGACAGCTGTTGTCCACCTGGCTGGCACCCAAATGGATCCTGTGGGAGAATCAACACACAAACACCCACGTTCTCAGTAAAATACTTTGGGCGGAGGCTGCCATATCCCTGTTTTAGGGTCACGATATTTAACCCGTATTTATTTCTTCCCCTCCTTTTGTGCCTTTGGATTATGATGCATTATTACAGGTGGTAGCTTCTGTTCCCAAACACACACAGGTTGTTCATAACAAATAAGGCCTTTAACAATTTCATATGAGGGTCTTTAACATCCCCATATTTACCAAGATATCTTTTGAGAGTCCCATTAGCTCTTTCTATTATGGCCTGTCCTGTGGTGGAATGGGGAATCCCTGCTACATGTTTAACTCCCCATTGCCTCATAAACTGTTCTATGCTTCTACTTGTATAGGCCGGCCCCTTGTTTATACCATGTGCTTCTATCTGCTACCACCAACACCTCCTCTCACTCCATCCCGTGCCCACCTCTTCTGTACCTTCCACCTCTCACATTACAACCCGAGATCTTCCGGACGCCTACCACATCTCCCCCTCCCTATGCTCGATGACTCCAGTGTCCTGTGGCACAGGCATATGATCAGGTGCTGGTCGTGTTCCACTTCACTATTCAATCCTGCCAATAGTTGAGTGACTCCATCTTGATCTGCATCACAGGGAGCACTCCGAGAAACACATCAATCTGCAAGAGAGACTCACTAGACCATTATATCTTCTAAGCCCCATGCTCTCCCCCTCCCTAACACGGTTGAGCTGTACTTTTAAAGTAGTGTGAACGCATTTAACGACCGCCTGTCCCTGGCTAGTGTGAGGGATACCGTGGCTCAATGCATGGAGATAGCTGGTATGTCCATGACCTCTCCGGGCAGCCTGCTCCACTGATTTTAATAACTCAAATTGTACTAACAAGAATCAGAACTCCATAATCAGCAGCAAAGCTAGCGTGTTTATATTACTTCTAAATGGTCCATTCTCCAAAAGCCAGCTGTAGTTTTCTGTGACAAGCCTTGCAGTTTCACACGCTGCCCCAGCCTCCTCCTTGCTCCAAGTTGTTATCTCGTAGGTATTTTTGCTTCTTCGTTTCTCACAGTCGAGAGCAGCTCAAGGACAATCTGCACATTAGTTTAGCAACTCATGCCTGGTAAGCTGCTTCTTATCCACTGAAAAAAGCACAGTTGACAAACAAAGTTATTATACTTGTGCTAAAGGTAAAATCTCTAGTAGGTCTATGTTGCAAAGTTGTATGGCTAATACTACTTACATTACTAATCAAGTCTTCTAATGTCATTGTGATTTGGTTACTTTGTTTGTTAGGCCATTATCCTAATTTGCATAGCTGAGTTAATAAAGCAGATACTCCTACACCTGCAGCAAATATACTAGTTGCTATTATTGCTGAGGGAGACCAAAGGTAACATAGTCATCACATTCGCCAGTAAATGCATGCACAAACTGTTTTGGACAATGATGTTTCTAAATCATTGTGTGATTAGGCATCAAGATCGTCAGTTGTCCCAAACTGCGTGGTCCCCTTTGTTATCTTGAGGGTATTCCAGGCCATGCCTGGTCCCCACAGATCAGAAAAATTCCCTTTGTTAACTGTATAGGCACAAGACTAGACCTGGATCTTTTTGGTGAAGTATAATTGCACCATGATGTTGTGTTCTTATACATGCCCAGGATGGGATCCACATTCTGTCCCAAATGTTTTGGTATTGCTGGTAAAATTAAACATAACACAAAAATCCATCTTTACAGATCCCAATAATTCCAACTCCTGTGGCTCTGTTGTCATTGTTGGCAACCATGAAACGATCAAATCCAAGTTGTCAACTTTGTCATTACCCTTAACTAAGGGATTTGGTTTTAATGCATTTGGTACAGGCCATTGTGCCACATCTGATGGAACTCCCACCAAACAGGTAGAAAAAGGATTATCTGGACTGGCCATTGATAAACATATTGTAGACTGATTGATTGCTTTGGCCAGTGTAAGCCACATGTTTTGCTTGGGTTGTTGAAATTGCCTAAAACCATTTACCACAATCATTTGAAGCATCAACAGTATGACAAAATCCTTTTTTTTTTTTTACTCCTGATCAAAAAAAAAAACAATACTTCACCAATGAGTCTAAAACATAAACCACCTTTTAGCTTCTCAATGTCAAAATGTTCTGTTCTTCCAACTTCCATTCCTGACACCTAAAACACCTTAGAAATTTTCCACTGTAACAAAAAAAACAGTATTCATCATCACATTTACAGCAAAATGCATAACATCACGACCAACAGTTTTTACACTCTTTGAGGCAAGGGACTGAGGATGGAAAGGATGAGGCCAGCGGTCCGTGAGGGCTGGGGCCGGCGGTGTCGGCGGGCGGTATGTGTGTGGGGGGCACTCCGGAGACACTGACCGGGCACGGGAAGCGGCTGCGCAGCGGCGGCTGCTGATGGTAGGGCCAGGGGGGTGGATCTTGCTCACTCTGTGCCGTTCCCGGCTCCGGGGGCGCAGTCGGTATTACTCTCTCCCGTGTTTTCTTTTTCTTCCCTCTCGTTCCCAATGGTGCCCAGTCTAACATGGGGTCGCGCTCCCCCACTCTCCTCTGATCATCCTGTTCTGCACCCCCACCCGACTCCGCCCACTTGCCATTCCCCTGCAAGTCGTCCCAGGGGTAACTCGGCGGGCTGGGCTCGAATGGGAAGCAGCTCTCCCGCGGGGGCTCTGCTCCGAAGCCCCTTCGCCTCTCTTACTTTGTAAAAACTCTTGTGTAGAGAAGAACTTTTTGCTTCACACCTCATTACCGCACCACCCCCTGTCTCCTCACCAGACTCCGTCTTCTAGCTCTCATTTCTGCCACTCCTCCACGTAGATCACTCATCTTCAGTGGCCAACGAGGCGGCTGACTTTTCCCCTTTGTCCCGCCTCCATTTCCGTCAGGCGCCAACTTTGGTGGATCGTGGGGTGGCTGACTTTTCTATTTTCTTGGCATCATCTGCCTCAGCGCCGCTCCTGGCACTACTCCTGGCACTGCTCCCGGCACCTCTCCCAGCGCTACTCTCGGCACTACTGTCGGTGCCTCTCCCGGCGCTTCTCCCGGTGCTGACCGCGCTACACGTGTGCTGGGGGGAGCATTACTTTTGAGACGGTAGGAGCCAGCAGGGTGGATTGGAACCAGTCACGCTCATCGTTTTTATTCTTACTCTGTGCTGCTGATGCATGCTTAGCAGCCTTCTTTTCTGCCTGATGTTGCAACAACTCATTGTGCACTATCTTCCAAAGCTTCCCTAATATTTCAGCTATCTCATTGTCCTCCAGGGTAGCCTCCCACAGCAAATCCCCAAATTGACGCCATTCACTCAGTTCATGCACTGTATGTGGATTCTGAAACACTCCCTTAGCATACCCATAAGCTAACAACCCTGGTAGGTCCTTTTGCAGATCTATACCCTTTATCTGCCGCTTCTGCAAGAATGCAGTAAATAAATCATATGCCGCTTGCCTTTCCATACCTATTATCGTCAGCGCGCTGTTGCAGCCCTTCAAGGTCTGGCAGCACGTATCGGCTGGGCTCGTCTATACGGTCACCCAGGGCACGACGTGTTCCTAATTTTCACGCTTATTGCCGTCCTTGCTGAATAAGACCCGAATGCCTTCGTCGCTCCGCCGTGGAGCGCATCAGCAGCACAGAGTAAGAATAAAAACGATGAGCGTGACTGGTTCTAATCCACCCCGCTGGCTCCTACCGTCTCAAAAGTAATGCTCCCCCCAACACGCGTGTAGAGCGGTCAGCGCTGGAAGAGACACCGACAGTAGTGCCGAGAGAGGAGCCGAGAGTAGCGCTGGAAGAAGTGACGGGGCCAGTGCCGAGAGAGGCGCGGAGAGCAGCGCCAGGAGCAGCAACGAGAGTAGTGCCGGGAGCGGCGCTGAGGCGGATGAGGATTTTGTCATACTACTGATGCTTCAAATGATTGTGGTAAACGGTTTTAGGCAATTTCAATAACCCAAGCAAAACATGTGGCTTACACTGGCCGAAGCAATCGATCATTAAAACCAAATTCCTTAGTTAAGGGTAATGGCAAAGTTGACAGCTGGGATTTGATCATTTCATGGTTGCCAATAATGACAACAGAGCCACAGGAGTTAGAATTATTGGGATCTATAAAGATGGATTTTTGTGTTATGTTTAATTTTACCAGCAATACCAAAACATTTGGAACAGAATGTGTATCCCATCCTGGGCGTGTATAAGAACACAACATCTTGGTGCAATTATACTTCACCAAAAAGATCCAGGTCTAGTCTTGTGCCTGTACAGTTACCAAAGGGAATTTTTCTGATCTGTGCGGACAAGGCATGGCCTGGAATACCCTCGAGATTACAAAGGGGACAATGCAGTTTGAGTCAACTGACGATCTTGATGCCTAATCACACAATGATTTAGAAACATCATTGTCCAAAACAGTTTGTGCATGCATTTACTGGCAAATGTGATGACTATGTTACCTTTGGTCTCCCTCAGCAATAATAGCAACTAGTATATTTGCTGCAGGCGTAGGAGTATCTGCTTTATTAACTCAGCTATGCAAATTAGGATACTGGCCTAGCAAACAAAGTAACCAAACCTCAATGACATTAGAAGACTTGATTAGTAATGTAAGTAGTATTAGCCATACAACTTTGCAACATAGACCTACTAGAGATTTTACCTTTAGCACAAGTATAATAACTTTGTTTGTCAGCTGTGTTTTTTTTCAGTGGATAAGAAGCAGCTTATCAGGCATGTACATACCAGGTATCTCCATGCATTGAGCCATGGTATCCCTCACAATAGCCAGGGACCTGCGGTCGTTAAATGCGCTCACAGCTCAACCGAGGGGGAGAGCATGGGGCGTAGAAGATATAACAGTTTACTGAGTTCTCTTGCAGATTGACGTGTTCCTCGGAGTGCTGGCAGTGATGCAGATCAAGATGGAGTCACTCATTGTGGTAGTTTGAGCCTGGCTGGATGCCAGGTGCCCACCACACCGCTTTACCCCCCACCTCCCGAGAAGCAAGCCAGGGAAGGGGAGAAAAAAAAAATGGGAATCTCGTGGGTTGAGATAAAAGCAGTTTAATAAATAAGCAGCAAAGCCGCGCGGGAAGCAAAGCAGAAGCAGATAAGCTGTTACTCTCTACTTCCCATCAGCAGCGATGTCCGGCCACCTCCCGAGAAGCAGGGCTTCAGTACGCGTAGCGGTTGCTTTGGGAAGGCCAGAAATGAATCTCGCCTCCCCTTCCTGCTCCTTTCCCCCAGTTTATATTACTGAGCTGACGTCATATGGTATGGAATATCTCCTTGGTCAGCCTGGGTCAGCTGTCCTGGCCATAGTCCCTCCCAAGATCATGCCCACTCACAGCTATTGGTGAAGGTGGGGGAAGGAATGCTGGAGGGACAGCCCCGATGTTGTGCAAGCGGTAGTCATAATATTGATATCAACAGTAAGCACAGCACTGCAGGAGCGGCTGTGGAAAATCACTACCGTCCCAGACCCACTACAGTCTCCACCCCTTATTCCATACCATTTACGTCATGCTCAGACAAACCATCTTAACAATCCATATACATTCTTATATACTCTCATTAACCAGTACCCCCACTCTTCAACAGACAAACATCATTCTTGTATTCCCTCTTGCATCTTGCATCAAACAAACAAACAACATTCTTATATCTTTCATCCTCTGTAGATGTTCACTGGAGCAGGTCATAACTTCTGTCTCATCCATCAAGATGAATATCCAGGCCAGGGGAAACAGTATGTTCAGTGTTGGGCACCAGCACCGGCTTGGTTTGTCCACTTGTCCGGTTTTTCTTGCAAAGTTCATCTACAACAGATAACTCACATAACAGGTTATTTTTCCCCCAAGGTTAAGTCTCCTTGAGGTACACATCGAGTTTCCCCATCCTTTCTCATCACCCACCAAGTACAGCCAGGCCCTTGAGCAAAGACAATCCCACGAATGGGCTTGCCTTTTCCCATGGGAGGTGCAACCCATACTGCCTTCCCCAGCCATTTCCCTGGGTGCACTACGGGGACCTTATCTCCTCCCACAGTGTGTAGTGGTTTTGTTTGGGCAGGACCAGGACGGTTAGTTGAACCTCTGCTATTGACCAGCCAAGTGGCTTCTGCTAAATTTTTATCCCACTGCTTCCATGCCCCATTGCCCAGTGCTCTCAACATGGTCTTTAGTAACCCATTATATCTCTCAATCTTTCCAGAGGCTTGAGGGTGATAGGGGATGTGGTATATCCACTCAATGCCATGTTTCTTTGCCCAGGAGTTTATGAGATTATTTCGAAAATGAGTTCCATTATTTGATTCAATTCTTTCTGGAGTGCCGTGTCGCCACAAAACTTGCCTTTCAAGACCCAAGACAATATTTCGGGCAGTGGCGTGGTTTACAGAGTATGTTTCCAACCAACCAGTAGTTGCTTCCACCATGGTGAGTATATACCGCTTGCCTTGATGTGTTCGTGGTAGTGGTCCAACATAGTCAATTTGCCAGGCCTCACCATACTGAAAACCCAGCCATCGGCCTCTGTTCCAGGGAGACTTGATTCGTGTGGCTCGCTTGATTGCGGCACATGTTTCACATTCATGGGTGACCTGTGTGATGGCTTCCATGGTCAAGTCCACCCCTCGATCACGAGCCCATCTATATGTTGCATCTCTTCCCAGATGTCCTGATGTTTCATGGGCCCATCGAGCTATAAATAGCTCACCTTTACGCTCCCAGTCTAGATCTACCTGAGCTAGTTCAATTTTAGCAGCTTTATCTACCTGTTGGTTATTCCATTGTTCTTCATCAGAGTATTCGCTATCTGATCCTTGCAATTGCAGACCTGAAGTCTCCTCATTGGCTTCGAAGGAAGTAGTTGCAGTTCTTCTATGTCTTGGAGATTGTTGATTGTCCTCTTTTGGTTTGGCAGCCACTCTGCTGACAGCTCTCCTGGGCGGTCCTTTTCTAACAGCTGTCTTCCCCCTTAGTTCACGTACACGCGCTTCTAGCTTAAAAGTGGGTTCACCATCCCACTTCCTCATATCCTCTCCTTGGCCACGCAAAAAGAGCCAGAGTTCATTTCGCGGCGTACTCCTGCGTCTGGGACTTCCCTTTCCCCTGGTCGGGACAGTGGATGACTGAGTTCTTGAGGCAGATCTAACAATCAGGCCATCATCCCACACTGATGAGGAGGTGCAGAGGCTCTCTTCATAGTTCTGTAACCAAGAAGATACCCTCTCCACTGTTGGTATGTCCATGTCTGGATGATACACCATTGCCAGGATATTAGAATATGTAGCTGGGGCACTCTGGATCACTTTTCTCAACATGGCCCGTGTACACTGGACATCGTCTGGATCTGTTGAGGCCTCGACATTATCCAGATCACCATAGATGACTTCCAACACAGCTAATTCCCTTAGATATTGGATCCCTTCATCAGCTCTAGTCCACTTTCCTCGGGCATTTACAAGGTCTTCCTTGAATGGGTATCTTGCCCGTACACTTGAGAGGAGTCGTTTCCAGAGACTACAAACTGAGGTTTTCTTTCCAATGCCTTTATCAATTCCCCGGTCCCTAGCAAGAGATCCTAGCTGTTGGGCTTCTCTGCCTTCCAATTGTTGACTGTCAGCCCCGTTATCCCAGCATCGGAGCAGCCAGGCACCAATCCGCTCACCTGGCTGGCGACTGTAATCTTTTCGCATATCTCTAAGTTCTGTTGAGGTGAGGGACCGAGTAGTTTCCATTTCCTTTTCAATTTCTTTCACTCCTTCTCCTGATCTCCTTACCGAAGGACCAGTTTCTTCTTCTAGCCTTTCCTCTTCCTCCTCGTCTGCCCTTACTAATCGATGATATGGACTTGACCTCCTTATCCACTGCTTCTTTTTCACTACTGGGGCAACCACTGTGGTTGTTGTTTGGTTCCCTGACTCAACCATGGTAGTCTCAGGTATAGTTTGAATTTCCACCTCGGCCATAGTTCTCTGAGAGGGCTGGACTGCGACTGACTTAACTATGTTGGTCTCAGGTACCGTTTGAGTTTCCATTTCAATCACAGTTCTCTGAGAGGGCTGGACTGCGACTGACTCAACTATGTTGGTCTCAGGTACCGTTTGTGTTTCCATTTCAATCACAGTTCTCTGAGAGGACTGGAATGCAGCTCGGTAGGCAGAGGCTAGGCCCCAGTATAGTGCCTGAACCTGATGGGCCTCATTAGGGTAGGTAAGACACCCTTCTATCAGGTAGCGTGTCAGTAAAGCAGGGTTTTTTATCTGTTCAGATGTAAAATCCCAGATTACAGGAGGTGATAACCGTCCTAGGAATTTGCCTAAATTCATCCACATACCCTGCCACCCAGGGACTGGCCGCTTCAGGGGGCATTTTAACATGTTTCCATCACAAATTTGTACTCTCTGATACCCAGATGACTCCAGATTCCACAAGATATATAATATACCAACCATGTTAATTAGTAATATTAAAACTCTCGTATAAGGGTGACTAAGGACCTGGGAAGTCTGTGTAACAGAATTGTCTAGATCAGTCCGAGCTGAGGAGAAAGAGGTGCTTTGCCCCATGGCCTCCACAAGATAGCTCCCACAGCACACTAAATTCATCAGTAACAGAATGAGACTTGCTATTATTATTTGGGCCATCATGTTCCCAGGCCCTTTCATCCTCTTCACAAAATTATATAGCCAGCTTAGCAAAGCTATTAAGGTTAAAGCACAGCCGAGAGTCAATGTTAGGAGCATCGTGTTCCCAAACATTAGAAAGTGTAAGATAAGCTGCATAGCAGCAAGGCTCCGTGACCAGCACAGGAACTTTGCTCTCATTGGTTTACTGTAATTGCAATGCAGTTAATGTAAATCTGCTATTATCTCGCCCCACGTTGGGCGCCAAAAGGGCTGTGGTAGTTTGAGCCTGGCTGGATGCCAGGTGCCCACCACACCGCTTTACCCCCCACCTCCCGAGAAGCAAGCCAGGGAAGGGGAGAAAAAAAAAAATGGGAATCTCGTGGCCACTCCAGATAATCCTTTTTCTACCTGTTTGGTGGGAGTTCCATCAGATGTGGCACAATGGCCTGTACCAAATGCATTAAAAACCAAATCCCTTAGTTAAGGTTAATGGCAAAGTTGACAGCTGGGATTTGATCGTTTCATGGTTGCCAATAATGACAACAGAGCCACAGGAGTTGGAATTACTGGGATCTATAAAGATGGAGTTTTGTGTTATGTTTAATTTTACCAACAATACCAAAACATTTGAGACAGAATGTGTATCCCATCCTGGGCGTGTATAAGAACATAACATCTTGGTGCAATTATACTTCACCAAAAAAATCCAGGTCTAGTCTTGTGCCTATGCAGTTACCAAAGGGAATTTTTCTGATCTGTGGGGACCAGGCATGGCCTGGAATACCCTCAAGATAACAAAGGGGACCACGCAGTTTGGGACAACTGACAATCTTGATGCCTAATGACACAATGATTTAGAAATATCATTCTCCAAAACAATTTGTGCATGCATTTACTGGCGAATGTGATGACCATGTTTCCTTTGGTCTCCCTCAGCAATAATAGCAACTAGTATATTTGCTCCAGGTGTAACAGTATCTGCTTTATTAACTCAGCTATGCGGATTGGGATGCTGGCTTAGCAAACAAAGTAACCAAACCTCAATGACATTAGAAGGCTTCATTAGTGATGTAAGTAGTATTAGACATGCACTTGTGTATCATTGTATGCATGATATCCTCATTGCTCAGGAGGAGGCATTTACTGTAGATCAAGAGATCTAGAAACCATATTACAAGCACAGGGACTGACTCTTGCTCCTGAAAAGGTACAAAGACGTCCAGCATGGCAGTATTTGGGCTGGAGTATTACAGAGGCTCATATTAGGCCGCAAAAGCTTCATATTCATACCAAAATAAAAATTGTAAATGATGCACAATAATTAATGGGGGATTTGCAATGGTTGCGCCCTATTGTTGGAATCACCAATGACATGCTAGAAGTGCTGCGCCCCTTATTGAAGGGAACAGACCCATCGGCAAAAGTACAGCCGACAGCAGAACAACTGCAAACCATTGCTGAAATTTCTGACTTTATTACTACTCGGCAAGTCGATCGTCGTGATCCAGATTGCCCCATTGATTTGACCATTTTTCAGGGCAAAGAACAGTTTTTTGGTGCATTAACACAGTGCAAAAAACAAAAAGAGAGGCTAATCGTCCTGGAATGGCTATTCACCACGTTACAGCCTAAATGGACAATTGAGCAAAAAACTGTGGGCTTGACAATGCTTATTAGAAAGGGACGCACTCGAATTTTACAGGTGAACGGCCAAGAGCCAGGAACGATATATGTGCCTATAGTGAAAAGAGATCTGGAATGGATCATAGCAACATCAGAGCCTCTACAGCTTAGCTTATTGTCATCTGCCCAAAAGATAAACATACAGTCCCTAAAATCTAAGGTGTTGGCATGTATGACACAACAACAGTGGATTATTCGTCCTAAGCTAAGTGAGCAACCTTTGTCAAATGCCGTTACAGCATATACAGACGCAGGAAAGAAATCTCAGCGGGCTGTAATAGTCTGGGAAGAGGCAGGACAATGGAAACACCAGCTATTACATTCCACGGAAATGGAATCTTTACAGACTTTAGAACTTTGTGCGGTTGTTCGGGCCCTTGAAATGTGGTGGTGTAAACCGTTGAATATTGTAACTGACTCTTTTTATGTTGCAGGAATTGCTCAGTGAATAGAAGATGCTCGCAGTAAAGATGTGCGCAATCGACGCCTTTTTGACCTACTTAGAGCCATGCAGGCCGCTATACTGCAGCGCACATCTCCATATTGTGTAATACACATCAGAAGTCATAAGTATAACATTGGTTTAGGAGTTGGAAATGCAAGAGTGGACAAGCTGGTAGCTTTGGAAGTGCCTGTAAATAAATTCAATCAGGCAAGAGAGGCCCATGCCACCTTTCATCAAAATGCCAGAGGCTTAAAGAGAAGTTTTGACCTCTCAATAGAGGATGCTTGAGCGATAGTGAGGGCTTGCCCGCAGTGTAGCCACTACGGCCCAGGGTTAGGTCTGGGAGTCAACCCCAGAGGTCTGGGACCATTAGAATTGTGGCAGATGAACGTCACTCACATTTTTGAATTTGGAAGTCTTAAATATGTTCACGTAACTGTGGATACATTCAGTAAGTATATATGGGCAATAGCTCAAGCAGGAGAAAGGGTAATGCATGTAATCCGACATGCCACTGCATGTTTTGCTGTTATGGGAGTGCCAGGCACCTTTAAGACTGATAACGGCCCTGAATATGTTAGTCATCGGGTGAGACAGTTTTTCCAAACCTGGTGAGTGAAACACATTACAGGGGTATCACACTCACTGACAGGATGGGCTATAGTGGAACAAACTCATCAAGTGTTAAAATCATATTTAAGTAAGATATCTGACATACAGGACCCACAGGAACGGTTGTCTAAGGTATTGTTTACTATAAATCATTTATGTATCTTTGGGGAGGAGAAAGAACCTCCAGCTCGACTACATCAAGGAATGGTGGAAACATCCAAAAGACCGCCGGCAATGTGGGTAACTTACAGAGATCCACGAACAGGTATATGGCAGGGCCCAGCTAAAGTGCAGTATTTAGGCAGGGGTTATATGTCTGTGCTTACACCTACAGGTCCAATATGAGTTCCTGCGAAATGGACTAGAGTGAATGGTACTCCTAATAATCCTGATGGTGACAGTTCACACATCGCCATTGAATCAAGTGAATCCATGTCAGAACATGTGGGTCATCTGGGCGAATCAGACAGGCCAAGTTGACTTTTGTCTGAGTCTTCAATCGGTGAGTGACACATTCCGCACCTGCCTGGTTGGGATACCAGATTTTGATCCTAGTGATTTCCAGAAATATGTCAGCGGGAGCGCCTCCTGTTCCAGCAAAGTGACATTGGACTGTGCCGCAGACTCGTTAAGTCAGCTCAAAGTCCCTCTTCCCTGGGACCCACAAGAGTTGGAGTTGCTGGGAAGTCAAGCAATCGGAAACATAACGAATGGGAGTTGGACTCGTGCTTGTTTTAGCTTTGGGACTAAATATCAAGGACTAAGAGGAATGGAACAATATAAAAATATGGTTAAGCAGTGGACTGATGTTTCCCCCGAAGGTGCATATAGTCGATTTGTAGATCCAAAAGGAGGATATTGTGGATTGGCTATAGGACAATTTTGTGGAATTTGGATGGCCAATTTATCTGGGTTGATATATGGGGGGAGTAACACTGGTTGGGAACGCGGAAACCCTCAGGGGCCTACTCTGTGGAGCAATGGGTCTGCTAAACCTCTACCCAATAACATCTTCTTAATATGTGGGGATCGAGCGTGGCAGGGAATCCCAGCTAACCCACTTGGGGGGCCATGTTATTTAGGGAAACTTTGTTTGCTCCTCGACAGCAGGACTGGTTAAAAAGTACCAACTTAAGGAATACAAGAGATACCCACAACTTAAAAGGAGATTGTGATGGTAAAGTACAATTGTGGTCCATTACGGCGAATGTATTTGCTTCAGCATTCGTACCTGGGTTGGCTGCAGCCCAGGCCTTACGGCAGTTAGAAAAATTAGTGTATTGATCGGACCAGCAAGCTAATGTTACTACTGATGTTACTGAAAAAATTGTTGGCAGACCAGAAAAGCCTTAGACATGCCTTATTGCAAGATCGTGCAGCTATTGATTTTTTGCTATTGGCGGAAGGGCACAGATGCTAAGACTTTGAAGGCATGTGTTGTTTTAATCTTTCTGATCATAGTGAATCTATTCACAAAGCTTTGGCATATTTAAAGGCTCACGCTAAGAATATTACGGTGGGTTATCAGCCTTTTGATAATTGGCTTCAATCAGCTTTTAGGGGGTTTTCACCTTGGTTGACAATGTTAATCAAAGAAGGGTTAAGATGGATATTGATTATTTTGCTTTTGCTTATAATGTTTAAGATAGTATATAGTTGTATTACGAAGGCAGTGCATAAATTGACTGACTCACTCTTGATTGTGCAAAAAAAAAACTGGGGGAAATGTGGAGAAAAAATGAGGGAGCATGGACATGGATCCCGGGGTATAATGTTAGGCCTGCTGGGGCAAGGCAGCCTCAGCTCTAGTGATATGAATTTAATGCACAAACAAGACCAGACTCAGAGCCATGGTTAAAGCAGTTGCTGTCATGTAGACGGCAGGCCGCTTTCTCTTCCCTCAAGGTTGGACTGTTTTCGGCTAAAAGTGGTAAACAACTTTGGGGAAAAAAAAGATGGGAAAATGTGAGGGAGCTTGCTTATCACAGAAACCACAAGTAGGATGAACAAGAAAATGAAATCTATTAGCTGCTGTTGCTGAGCTAGCTTTGAAACTGCTGTGTATATAAGTTTGATCTTGCTCTCAATAAAGAAGAAGATTTCTGCTATCACTCACATTGAATAGGACGGATTTCTTCCCACCTAGCTGAGAACTGGACGGTGGGTTGATCGCCGCATGAAGCAGGCTTAGAGCTAGATTTTCAGGCTTAGAGCCCGATTTGAGGCTTCGAGCCTGGTTTCAGGCTTCGAGACTGGTTTTCAGACTTCGAGTCTGGTTTTTAGGTGAAGAGTCGAAAACTTCGCGGTATATGGGAGTTATCTCCAATCCCACTCACTTGGACTGCTCAGTTACCATTGAAAAAATACAGACTGTCGGTTAAGTTATACCACTGCATATGAGAGGTACAAAAAAGATGGAAAGCAGACCCCACCTACAGTAGTAAGTAGACCCCCATGTAGTCTATCAGCTAGCACTCTGTCACATTTGCAGCTGCTTTCCTGTGAAAGCTATTTTCAATCCCACTCACTTGGACTGCTCAACTCCCATTGAAAAAATACGGACTGTCGGTAGAAGTTATACCACTGCGTATGGGAGCTAAAAGAAAGCAGGAAGGGAGAACCCACCTACAATAGTAAGTGGGCGCCTATGTAGTCTATCAATCAGCACTGTGTCACATTTGCAGCTGCTTTAGAGTGGAAGCTATCTCCAATCCCACTCACTTGGACTGCTCAACTCCCATTGAAAAAATACATGCTGGCTTTAAAAGTTATACCACTGTCTATGGGGTCTTCAAGTGTGGTAGTTTGAGCCTGGCTGGATGCCAGGTGTCCACCACACCACTTTATCCCCCACCTCCTCAGCAAGCCGGGGAAGGGGAGAAAATAAGATGGGAGTCTCGTGGGTTGAGATAAAAGCAGTTTAATAAATAAGCAGCAAAGCCGCGCGCACGGGAAGCAAAGCAGAAGCAGATAAAGCTGTTACTCTCTACTTCCCATCAGCAGCGATGTCCGGCCACCTCCCGAGAAGCAGGGCTTCAGTACGCGTAGCTGTTGCTTTGGGAAGGCCAGAAATGAATCTCGCCTCCCCTTCCTGCTCCTCTCCCCCAGTTTATATTACTGAGCTGACGTCATATGGTATGGAATATCTCCTTGGTCAGCGTGGGTCAGCTGTCCTGGCCATAGTCCCTCCCAAGATCATGCCCGCTCACAGCTATTGGTGAAGGTGGGGGAAGGAATGCTGGAGGGACAGCCCTGATGTTGTGCAAGCGGTAGTCATAATATTGATATCAACAGTAAGCACAGCACTGCAAGAGCTGCTGTGGAAAATCACTATCGTCCCAGACCCACAACAGTCTCCACCCCTTATTCCATACCATTTACGTCATGCTCAGACAAACCATCTTAACAATCCATATACATTCTTATATACTCTCATTAACCAGTACCCCCACTCTTCAACAGACAAACATCATTCTTGTATTCCCTCTTGCACCTTGCATCAAACAAACAAACAACATTCTTATATCTTTCATCCTCTGTAGATGTTTACTGGAGCAGGTCATAACTTCTGTCTCATCCATCAAGGTGGATATCCAGGCCAGGGGAAACAGTATGTTCAGTGTTGGGCACCAGCACCGGCTTGGTTTGTCCACTTGTCCGGTTTTTCTTGCAAAGTTCATCTACAACAGATAACTCACATAACAGGTTATTTTTCCCCCAAGGTTAAGTCTCCTTGAGGTACACATCGAGTTTCCCCATCCTTTCTCATCACCCACCAAGTACACCCAGGCCCTTGAGCAAAGACAATCCCACGAATGGGTTTGCCTTTTCCCATGGGAGGTGCAACCCATACTGCCTTCCCCAGCCATTTCCCTGGGTGCACTACGGGGACCTTGTCTCCTCCCACAGTATGTAGTGGTTTTGTTTGGGCAGGACCAGGACGGTTAGTTGAACCTCTGCTATTGACCAGCCAAGTGGCTTCTGCTAAAGTTTTATCCCACTGCTTCCATGCCCCATTGCCCAGTGCTCTCAACATGGTCTTTAGTAACCCATTATATCTCTCAATCTTTCCAGAGGCTTGTGGGTGATAGGGGATGTGGTATATCCACTCAATGCCATGTTTCTTTGCGCAGGAGTTTATGAGATTATTTCGAAAATGAGTTCCATTATCTGATTCAGTTCTTTCTGGAGTGCCGTGTCGCCACAAAACTTGCCTTTCAAGACCCAAGACAGTATTTCGGGCAGTGGCGTGGTTTACAGAGTATGTTTCCAACCAACCAGTAGTTGCTTCCACCATGGTGAGTATATACCGCTTGCCTTGATGTGTTCGTGGTAGTGGTCCAACATAGTCAATTTGCCAGGCCTCACCATACTGAAAACCCAGCCATCGGCCTCTGTTCCAGGGAGACTTGATTCGTGTGGCTCGCTTGATTGCGGCACATGTTTCACATTCATGGGTGACCTGTGTGATGGCTTCCATGGTCAAGTCCACCCCTCGATCACGAGCCCATCTATATGTTGCATCTCTTCCCAGATGTCCTGATGTTTCATGGGCCCATCGAGCTATAAATAGCTCACCTTTACGCTCCCAGTCTAGATCTACCTGAGCTAGTTCAATTTTAGCAGCTTTCCACTTACGATGATTTCCTACCACGCGGCAGGATCCGTCAGTAAATAAAGCATAATGTCTCTCATCTTCTGACAGTTCATTATATGGTGGTGCCTCTTGGGCACGAGCTACTTCCTCAGGCAATGCTCCAAAATCTCTGCCTTCTGGCCAGTCCATGATTTCTTCCAGGATTCCTGGGCGATTAGATTTCCCCAGCCGAGATCGTTGTGTAATCAACGCCATCCACTTACTCCATGTAGCACTGGTTGCATGATGTTTAGAAGGGGTTTTCCCTTTGAACATCCAGTGTAACACAGGCAGACGTGGTGCCAAGAGGAGATGAGCATCTGTGCCAATGACTTCTGAAGCAGCTCGAAGTCCCTCATATGCTGCTAGTATTTCTTTTTCAGTTGGGATGTAGTGGGCTTCCGATCCTCGATATCCTCGGCTCCAAAATCCTAATGGTCGACCTCGGGTTTCTCCAGATGTTTTCTGCCAGAGGCTCCAGGTGAGACCATGCTCTCCAGCGGCAGTGTAGAGGATATTCTGCACATCTGGTCCTGTACGGATGGGCCCAAGGGCGACTGCACGAGCTATTTCCTGTTTAATTTGTTGAAAAGCTTGTTGTTGCTCAAGGCCCCACTCAAAACAGTTCTTCTTTCTGGTTACTCTAAAGAGAGGGCTCACAAGCTGACTATAACCTGGGATATGCATCCTCCAGAATCCCACAAGGCCCAGGAAAGCTTGTGTTTCTTTCTTATTAGTCGGTTGAGACATAGTAGCTATTTTATTCACAACATCCATAGGCACATGCCGACGCCCATCTTGCCATTTTATGCCCAAAAACTGTATCTCTTGTGCAGGTCCCTTTACTTTGTTTCTTTTTATAGCAAAACCAGCTTTCAGGAGAATCTGTATTATTCTTTTCCCTTTCTCAAACACTTCTTCTGCCTTGTTGCCCCATACAATTATGTCATCAATGTACTGTAAATGTTCAGGGGCATCACCCGTTTCCAGCACATTTTGGATTAGACCATGGCAAATAGTAGGACTATGTTTCCACCCCTGGGGCAATCGATTCCAGGTATATTGGACACCTCTCCATGTGAAGGCAAATTGTGGCCTGCACTCTGCTGCCAATGGAATTGAGAAGAATGCATTAGCGATGTCAATCGTAGCATACCACTTGGCTGCTTTTGACTCCAGTTCATACTGGAGCTCTAACATGTCTGGTACAGCAGCACTCAGTGGTGGTGTCACTTCGTTCAGGCCACGATAGTCTACTGTTAACCTCCACCCTCCATCAGATTTTTTCACAGGCCATATGGGACTATTAAATGGGGAATGAGTTTTGCTAATTACTCCTTGAGCCTCCAGTTGATGAATCAACTCACGGATGGGAGTCAGGGAATCTCGGTTCATGCGATATTGCCTCCGGTGCACCGTCCTGGTAGCAATTGGTACCTGTTGCTCTTGAACTTGCAGCAATCCCACAACAAAAGGGTCTTCTGAGAGGCCAGGTAAATTAGAGAGTTGTTTGATTTTCTCTGTATCTACAGTGGCTATACCAAAAGCCCATCGATACCCCTTGGGGTCTTTGAAGTACCCTCTCCTGAGGTAATCTATGCCAAGAATACAAGGGGCCTCTGGACCATTCACAATGGGGTGTTTTTTCCATTTGTCCCCTGTTAAGCTCACTTCAGCCTCTAATACAGATAATTCTTCACATCCCCCTGTCACTCCAGAGATCCAGACAGAATCTGTGCCTCTATACCTTGATGGCATCAATGTACACTGTGCCCCTGTGTCTACTAAGGCTTTATACCTTTGTGGGTTTGAAGTGCCAGGCCATCGAACCCACACAGTCCAGTAGATTCGGTCATCCCTTTCCTCCTCCTGGCTGGAGGCAGGGACCCTCTATTTCTGTTCTTCATCAGAGTATTCGCTATCTGATCCTTGCAATTTTAGACCTGAAGTCTCCTCATTGGCATCGAAGGAAGTAGTAGCAGTTCGTCTATGTCTTGGAGATTGTTGATTGTCCTCTTTTGTTTTGGCAGTTACTATGCTGACAGCCCTCTTGGGTGGTCCTTTTCTAACAGCTGTCTTCCCCCTTAGTTCACGTACACGCGCTTCCAGCTTAAAAGTGGATTCACCATCCCACTTCCTCATATCCTCTCCTTGGCCACGCAAAAAGAGCCAGAGTTCATTTCGAGGTGTACTCCTGCGTCTGGGACTTCCTTTTCCCCTGGTTGGGGCAGTGGATGACTGAATTCTTGAGGCAGATCTGACAGTCAGGCCATCATCCCACACTGATGAGGAGGTGCAGAGGCTCTCTTCATAGTTCTGTAACCAAGAAGATACCCTCTCCACTGTTGGTATGTCCATGTCTGGATGATACACCATTGCCATTATATTAGAATATGTAGCTGGGGCACTCTGGATCACTTTTCTCAACATGGCCCGTGTACACTGGACATCGTCTGGATCTGTGGAGGCCTCGACATTATCCAGATCACCATAGATGACTTCCAACACAGCTAATTCCCTTAGATATTGGATCCCTTCATCAGCTCTAGTCCACTTTCCTCGGGCATTTACAAGGTCTTCCTTGAATGGGTATCTTGCCCGTACACTTGAGAGGAGCCGTTTCCAGAGACTACAAATTGAGGTCTTCTTTCCAATGCCTCTATCAATTCCCCGGTCCCTAGCAAGAGATCCTAGCTGTTGGGCTTCTCTGCCTTCCAATTGTTGACTGTCAGCCCCGTTATCCCAACATCGGAGCAGCCAGGCACCAATCCGCTCACCTGGCTGGCGACTGTAATCTTTTCGCATATCTCTAAGTTCTGTTGAGGTGAGGGACCGAGTAGTTTCCATTTCCTTTTCGATTTCTTTCACTTCTTTTCCTGATCTCCTTACTGAAGGACCAGTTTCTTCTTATAGCCTTTCCTCTTCCTCCTCTTCTGCCCTTACTAATCGATGATATGGACTTGATCTCCTTATCCACTGCTTCTTTTTCACTACTGGGGCAACCACTGTGGTGGTTGTTTGGTTCCCTGACTCAACCATGGTAGTCTCAGGTATAGTTTGAATTTCCACTTCGGCCATAGTTCTCTGAGAGGGCTGGACTGCGACTGACTCAACTATGTTGGTCTCAGGTACCGTTTGAGTTTCCATTTCAATCATAGTTCTCTGAGAGGACTGGAATGCAGCTCGGTAGGCAGAGGCTAGGCCCCAGTATAGTGCCTGAACCTGATGGGCCTCATTAGGGTAGGTAAGACACCCTTCTATCAGGTAGCGTGTCAGTAAAGCAGGGTTTTTTATCTGTTCAGATGTAAAATCCCAGGTTACAGGAGGTGATAACCGTCCTAGGAATTTGCCTAAATTCATCCACATACCCTGCCACCCAGGGACTGGCCGCTTCAGGGGGCATTTTAACATGTTTCCATCGCAAATTTGTACTCTCTGATACCCAGATGACTCCAGATTCCACAAGATATATAATATACCAACCATGTTAATTAGTAATATTAAAACTCTCGTATAAGGGTGACTAAGGACCTGGGAAGTCTGTGTAACAGAATTGTCTAGATCAGTCCGAGCTGAGAAGAAAGAGGTGCTTTGCCCCATGGCCTCCACAAGATAGCTCCCACAGCACACTAAATTCATCAGTAACAGAATGAGACTTGCTATTATTATTTGGGCCATTATGTTCCCAGGCCCTTTCATCCTTTTCACAAAATTATATAGCCAGCTTAGCAAAGCTATTAAGGTTAAAGCACAGCACAGAGTCAATGTTAGTAGCATCGTGTTCCCAAACATTAGAAAGTGTAAGATAAGCTGCATAACAGCAAGGCTCCGTGACCAGCACGGGAACTTTGCTCTCATTGGTTTACTGTAATTGCAATGGAGCTAATGTAAAACTGCTATTATCTCGCCCCACGTTGGGCGCCAAAAGGGCTGTGGTAGTTTTAGCCTGGCTGGATGCCAGGTGCCCACCACACCACTTTATCCCCCACCTCCTCAGCAAGCCAGGGAAGGGGAGGAAATAAGATGGGAGTCTTGTGGGTTGAGATAAAAGCAGTTTAATAAATAAGTAGCAAAGCCGCGCGCACGGGAAACAAAGCAGAAGCAGATAAAGCTTTTACTCTCTACTTCCAATCAGCAGCGATGTCCGGCCACCTCCCGAGAAGCAGGGCTTCAGTACGCGTAGCGGTTGCTTTGGGAAGGCCAGAAATGAATCTCGCCTCCCCTTCCTGCTCCTCTCCCCCAGTTTATATTACTGAGCTGACGTCATATGGTATGGAATATCTCCTTGGTCAGCCTGGGTCAGCTGTCCTGGCCATAGTCCCTCCCAAGATCATGCACACTCACAGCTATTGGTGAAGGTGGGGGAAGGAATGCTGGAGGGACAGCCCTGATGTTGTGCAAGCGGTAGTCATAACATTGATATCAACAGTAAGCACAGCACTGCAAGAGCTGCTGTGGAAAATCACTATCGTCCCAGACCCACTACATCAAGAAAGATGGAAAGGAGACCACATCTACAGCAGTAAGTAGGTCCCCATGAAGTCTCTCAGTCAGCACTTTGTTACTTTTGAAGCTGCTTTCTTGTGAAGGCTCTTTTCAATCCCACTCACTTGGACTTCTCAACTCCCATTGAAAAAATACAGACTATCTTTAGAAGTTATACCACTGCGTATAACAGCTACAAAAAAGCTGGAAGGAAGACCCCACCTACAGTAGTAAGTACGCCCCCATATATTCTATCAGCCAGCACTGTGACACATTTGCAACTGCTTTCCTGTGGCAGCTATCTGCAATCCCACTGACTTGGACTGCTCAGCTCCCATTGAAAAAATACATGCTGGCAGTAGAAGTTATACCACTGCGTATGGGAGCTACAAGAAAGCAGGAAGGGAGACCCTGCTGAAGACGACGGGAGACAAGCCCACCCTGGAGTGCCACAAGTCTCAACTTTATTTGCAAAGATATAGTTCTTTTATAGATATAATAATCAGGCTCATACATATTGCAAAAGCTAAGATCATCATTGGTTCTCAGATGCAAACCTCGACCTTGTTTTAACATACTTCAGATACTTGTGGCTGCTTAACCCAAACAGAGCTCCTCCTTTCTCGTCCTGTTTTCATACAACTCTCTTGCTCTCACGTCCTTGAGCAGGAGTCCAATATCTCATCGCTTACTGCTTACTGCCTAACCAGCTGTATTGTATCATGTCCTCTTTCCTCTAGCCAAGTCTCCACAAAACTCGCTACACTTCCCCCGTTTTCTTTTTGGGCAATAATGTTAGCCTGCCACATCCTCTCAAGTGTTCTTTCTATTGTCCGTTGAATACAATTTATAAAACAGTGTAACACTAACAATACAAATAAAACAATACCCATAAAGCCATTTCCGTTCATTATAACATTTCACAACCAAGGGCCTATTCCCCACCCCGTAAGCCATCCTTCAAGTCCTAATCCCTCTTCTTGTTTCAACTGATGGAATCCCTGTTGAAGTTCTTTCAGTTTGGCATGTATCGAGATGAAATGGTCCAACAGGTTCGAACAACACATGCCCTCAAATTCTTCACATCCATGTCCGTGGGCTAATAATAAAAAGTCTATCGCAACTCTATTTTGTAACACCGCATGATTTACACTTTGAACGTCAGCTGTTAACATATCAATCGTTTCTGAAGTTTTATTTAACTCGTCTTTAGTCCAACATCCTAACTGTTTAGCCAAGTTCATGGCCTTATTAGCTGCTCCTCCTGGCAAAATGGTGGCAACTATGACTTGCTTCAGTTCACTCCAAAATCGTGGGGACCATTATCAGTACAATCAAACTCATAATAACTACGTTTTTTGCGGGAGCTGTTATGATGGTCAGCAAGCTCCATTAGCGTGGTTAAGTTAGGGTGGAATAAAGAGAGTTTCCCCAAATAACAGGGTCCACCCAGGGGATTTACTGGTATTCTGTTCCAGGCCCTTTCTCCACAGATTAAAAATATACCTGTGGGCAATTTCTTCGGTGATGTAATACTAGAGACATTACAGCTGGAATATAATTGCTTAAATACCGTTTCTGACTTCAAAGAAGAGTCTAAGGTGGCCCAATATGTTCAATTTCTATTAAAGTCATGAATATCCCGTGACATAAAACTTATCCTATTTCCCCCAGTTCCATTAGTACCGAAGCTTGCATTGGCACTTCTGTTTCCTCAGGGGGTGAGACTAATATGGTATTAAGGGACTTAATTATCTCACATTGATGTTTCCCGTCCGAACGATAGTGATCATCACTAATTGTGTTCAGCCCAGTTCTATTACACAAGGTGTTATTGTCTACTAGTCCACAAAATTCCTCCGGATTCCACTCGGGCAATCCTATCAAACACCTTTTAAAAGGATTAGTAACCCCTCCCAAACTAACACAAAGAGATGATTGACCAGTTTGATTAGCAAAGATTATCCAAATATTATCTCTAGGCTGATTAAAATGCATCAAGCTGTTAGCTATTATAGTTACATTAAAAGCTATGGTTATAACAAAATACCTCATTATTATTCATTAAATTCACTGTCTTTTTGTTATATAACTTTCAGTCTTTTGATTGTTAGATCATGATTGGTTCCCAGTTAGATGCAAACCTCGACCTTGTTTCAACATACTTCAGATACTTGTGGTTGCTTAACCCAAACTAAGCTCCTGCTTTCTCCTCCTGTTATTATACAACTCTCTTGCTCTCACGTCCTTGAGCAGGAGTCCACTATCTTATTGCTCACTGCCTAACCAGCTGGATTCTATCATGTCCTCTGTCCTCTAGCCAAGTCTCCACAAAACTCCCCACAATATCCCACCTACATTAGTAAGTAGGTTCCCATGGAGTCTCTCAGACAGCACTGCGTTCCATTTGCAGCTGCTTTCCTGTGGGAGCTATCTCCAATTCCACTCACTTCGACTGCTCAGCTCCCATTGAAAAAAATACATGCTTTTTATTAAGTTATACCACTGAGTATAGGAGCTCCAAGAAAGCAGGAGGCAGACCCCATATACAGTACTTAGTACTTCCGCATATAGTCTGTCAACCAGCAATATTTCACCTTTGCAGCTGCTTTACTGTGGGAGTTATATCCAATCCCACCTCTTTGCCTCGTCACCTGCATTTAAAAATACATTCTGTTGGTCTAAGTTATACCACTGAGTATGGGAGCTATAAGAGAGCAGGAAGGCAGATCCCAACTACAGTAGTAAGGAGATCCTCATGTAGTCTATCAGCCAGCACTGTCATATTTGTAACTGCTTTCCTGTGGGAGCTATCTCTTATCCCACTCACTTGGACTGCTCAGCTCCCATTGAAAAAATAAACTGTGTCGGTAGAATTTATGCCACTGCGTCTGGGCACTACAAGAATGCATGAAGGCAGATCCCAACTACAGTGGTACCTAGGTCCCCATGTAGTCTCTCAGCCAGCACTGTGCCACCTTTGTAGCTGCTTTCCCGTGGCACCTACCTCCAATCCCTTGCGCTTGGCTTGCTCAGCTCCCATTGAAAATACAGCTTGGTGTTTAAACTTACGCCTCTGCCTCTGACACCTTTAATAAAAAAGGTACGCAGACCCCATCTACAGGGATACGTAGATCCCCGTGTAGTCTATCAGCCAGCACTGTGTCATATTTGCAGCTACTTTACTGTGGGAGTTATCTCCAATCCCAAGCACTTGGCGTGCTCAGCTCCCTTTGAAAAAATGAATACTGCCGTTAGAACTTACGCCACTGCATCTGGACAGTAAAAGAAAGCAGGTACGCAGATCCCACCTACAGTGGTACGTAGGTCACGTGTGAGTCTATCAACTTGCACTGTGTCACATTTGCAGCTGGTTTCCTGTGGAGATATCTCCAATCCCACGCACTTGGCCTGCTCAGTTGCCTATGAAAAAATACAGGCTGTCAGTAGAAGTTATACCACTGAGTATGTTTGGAGAGTTTTGTGGAGACTTGGCTAGAAAGAGGACATGATAGAATACAACTGGTTAGGAAGTAAGCATTAAGCGATAAGATATTGGACCCTTGCTCAAGGACGTGGTGTTCTTCAGCAAGAGAGTTGTATGATAACAGAATGAGAAAACAGGAACTTAGTTTGGGTTGAGAAGCCACAAGAGTCTGAATTATGTTGAAACAGGGGCAGGTTTTACATTTAACAGGGAACCAATGATGAGCTTAGCTTTTGCAATACGTATGAGCCTGATTATTGTATCTATAAAAGAGTTACATCTTTGCAAATAAAATTGAGACTTGCTCAGCACTACAGGGTGTTTCTGTCTCCCGTCGTCTTCAGCAAATGGTGACCCCGACGTGATAGCGGCTTGGCGCCATGGCGGAGCGACAAAGGGGTTCGGGTCTTACGCAATAAGGATGGCAATAAGCGTGAAAATTGGGAACATGCCGTGACCTGGGTGACCGTATAGACGAGCCCGGTCGATATGTGCCGCCAGACCTTGAAGGGCTGCAACAGCGCGCTGACAATAATAGGTATGGAAAGGCAAGCGGCATATGATTTATTTACTGCATTCTTGCAGAAGCGGCAGATAAAGGGTATAGATCTGCAGAAGGACCTACCAGGGTTGTTAGCTTATGGGTATGCTAAGGGAGTGTTTCAGAATCCACATACAGTGCATGAATTGAGCGAATGGCGTCAATTTGGGGTTTTTCTGTGCGAGGCTATCCTGGAGGACGATAAGACAGATAAAAAGTTAGGGAAGCTTTGGAGGATAGTGCACAATGTGTTGCTGCAACATTAGGCAGAAAAGAAGGCTGCTGAGCACACATCAGCAGCATAGAGTAAGAATAAAAACGATGAGCGTGACTGGTTGCAAACCACCTCGCTGGCTCCTACCGTCTCAAAAGTAATGCTCCCCCCCCGTGTGTAGAAAATTGCCCTGGAGGCACGGACGGGGTACGAGAACCATGTGAGCCATCAGCCCCTCCTGAGGAACAGGAGTGCCGGCCTAAAGAGCCCCCGCCTCCGCCCTCCCCCCACTTAGTGAGCCTGTCCCTGGGGCAGACAGTGAACTGGCAGAGGCCATCGCAAGAGAGTGGAGGGAAGATTGGGCTGCACTCGCAAAGGAATGTCTGGGAAAAGGGGATGGCGATGCACTGGATGCAGCCAGAACTTTGGCGTTGCCACTGGTATTCCAACCCATTGTGGGGGGAGGTATGCAAGCAACAATTTCTGCTCTGGATTTGAAGTTGTTATCCTAGTTGCGATCCACGGTCAGCCAGTTCGGAGTAAATAGTGAACCAGGGAAACAAATGATTGACTATGTATGGGGAACCCAGTTGCTACTGCCCGCTCACTGTCGAGGCATAGTAAAACTTATTTATACACAACATCAGCAGCTGTTCTTTAATGCACATTAGCAGGCATCAGTGAATGAAAGTGTCGCAACTCAGCGTCAGCAAGGCGACCCTCTCTATGGTGTGACGGTGGAAGAGCTGATGGGTTTGGGACCCTTCCTCCGTACGGAGGCTCAGGCTTTGACAGGGCCTGATAAGTGTAGAGAGGCAATGCGATTAGTAAGGGAGGCTATGGAAAAGGTAAAGGACCCAGATGGAGTGCCAATATATATGGGAATCAAACAAGGTCAGGATGAAACGTTCAGGACCTTTATTGATAAAGTTGCCTCCGCCATAGAGAGGGCTGGAGTTCCGGAATATATGCGTGGCGCCTTGCATAAACAGTGCGCCTTACAGAACTGTAATCCAGCTACCAGGACAGTATTGAGTACGTTAGGAGCCAATTGGTCAACTGAAGATGCTTTAGAGCGTATGGCCCAGGTCCCGACAGGTCAACAAGCTTTTCTCGTGGAAGCTATTAAGGAATTGGGATTAGGATTAAAGGAACAGGCGAAATCAACTCAGAATCAGGTGTTAGCCGCCCTTGCACCCCTTCAAGCATCCGCTGTGACCACTCAAAGGGGCTCTTCAAGTGGACGAATAAAGTATTACCGGTGTGGCGGAATGGGACATTTCCGTCATGAATGCAATGCTACAGGAATCTGGTGTCAAAAATGCCAAACGGTAATCACAACACCGGGGCGTGTCGTCGCAGGTCGGGAAACTCCAATTCGAGCGCATCGAACCGCAGTGGCCGCGCTCAGACACAAGTCGCCCCTGCAGCTCAACAGATGTCAGCAGCTGCCTCCAGCCAGCCACAAGTGGGAGCCGAGGAATGGACCTGGCAGCAGCAGTAGATGTTACCATTAAGACAACAAGCCCACAGAAGATACCCACCGGAGTGAAAGGTCCAATCACTATAGGGGGACGAACAGTGGGCACATTGTTGTTAGGACGCTCGTCAACTACCATGCTTGGACTCTGTTCTCCCCGGAGTTATTGATGCAGATTATTTGGGAGAAATTATGATCATGGCCCACACCCCCTTTCCACCAATACAAATGATGAAAAATCAGAGAACTGTGCAATTAATACCATTGGAACAAATGTCAAAAGGAATAAGACCAATAAAAGAGGACTTAAGAGGAGAAGGGGGATTTGGCTCCACGGGAGGACTTACACTGTTGACTATGGATCTCAGTGAAAGGCCTAGATGCAAAATAGACCTTGAATTTCAAGGGCAAAAAAGGTCCTTGATGGGATTATTGGACATGGGCGCATATTCCAGCATTATCAGCCAAAGATGTTGGCCACAACACTGGCCCCTGCAACCGGCAGCAACTACTGTGACTGGGGTAGGAGGACTTACTCTGGCTAGTCGCTCTCCACCCATCTTGGTTCATGTGGATGAGAAACCCATAACTGCTAGTTTTTCTGTTGTGCAGCTGCCTCCAACCGTGCAATGTCTTATTGGTCGAGACATACTAGCCCAGATAGGAATAGTCCTAACAAATGAGCACCTTTTGGCATAATGGCCGTTGCATGGACTTTCCCACTTTCTATTACCTGGAAAACAGCCGAGCCAGTATGGGTTAAGCAATGGCCTTTAAAAAGGGAAAGTCTTGAGCATGCTCATGAGTTAATGCAAGAGCAACTTGCCCAAGGACATTTAAAGTTATCTACAAGCCCGTGGAACACTCCTATATTTTTTATTAAAAAGAGATCTGGCAAGCATCGTTTGTTACATGACCTACGTGCAGTAAACGAACAAATGGAACCTATGGGAGCATTGCAGCCAGGAGTACCCAGTTCGGCTATGATTCCGCAGGGTTGGCCACTGTTAATCGTAGATCTAAAGGACTGCTTTTTTACCATTGCCTTACATCAGCAGGATACACAACGGTTTGCTTTTACCTTGCCTGCAATAAATAGAGAAGGTCCCGACCATCGTTTTGAATGGACAATTTTGTCCCAAGGCATGCTTAACAGCCCAACTATCTGTCAGCTGTATGTTGGCGCAGCTTTACAACCCTTTTGATGACGATGGCCTAACGTTATCATCTACCATTACATGGATGATATCCTCTTTTCTCAGCCTGCACCATTTACGGAACAACAGGTGGAGGAGATTCGAAAGGCACTGGCTCAATGTCACCCTTTGATAGCTCCAGAAAAGTTTCAACGTACAGCTCCATGGAAATATCTCGGATGATCTTTATCAGAATAGCTCGTAGTACAACAGAAGCTACAGCTCCAACTAAAAAATAAAGACCTCGAATGATGCTCAGAAGCTTTTACGGGATCTACAATGGCTGAAACCAATAGTGGGAATACCCAACGAGTTGTTAGATAAATTATGACCATTTTGAAAAGAATCAACCCCACGCGTCAAATACAGGTAACACCAGAGCTTCAGGATGCGCTTCAACAAACTATGGACCGTGTCATACAAGGGCAGGTCCGACGTCACGATGTTGACTTACCTATTGACTTAACCATCAGGTATAGCACAAAGTATTTGCTTGGGGCCTTGACACAATCTCAAAAGAAAATAGGGGGGGTATGGGTTCTAGAACGGAGTTCCCCAGCATTACAACAAACAAAAACCCTTTTTCATAAAATTGAGATGTTGGCGGGACTAATAAAAAAGGGTCGTGAAAGAGCATTACAAGTAACTGGTGCTGAGCCGCATACCATAAGGATACCAATGAATAAGGACTCTTTACCATGGTATTTAGACAATACAGAAGATCTTCAGGAGGCGCTCTTAGGTGGCTGCAGTATAGTAGCAACAGACAAAATAATAAAAGCACCATTACAATGGCTAGGAAAATGGAATTGGCTAGTACGACCCAAACGAGAGCCAGCCCCCATCGCAGATGCGTCGACAGCATACACGGATGCAGGAAGAAAGTCTAGAACGGCGGCAATAACCTGGCAAGAAGTAGGGGAGTGGAAGCACCAACTAATAAAAGCAGAAGAGAAAGACACATTACAAACCTTGGAACTGTTGACAGTAGTATGGGCCATGATGTACCTGAAAGGGCCCCTGAATGTGGTTACAGACTCATTCTATGTCGTGGGTATTGTAGAGAGAATCGAGGACGCCTCCATTAAGAAAGTGCAGAATCCCAGACTATTTGAATTATTAATACAGCTGGAGAAGACAATAAAGCTTAGGGAGCATGTTTATGCCATTATACATATCAGGAGCCATAAATGGGACATTGGGCTGGGAGAAGGTAATGCTAGGGCAGATAAGCTGGTCACAGTGACGCATAACACGCCTCTGTCCAAACAGATACTAGCCAGAGAAGCGCACTCCCTGTTTCATCAGAATGCACGGGGCTTACACCTTTTCATCCTTTATCGCTAAAGGATGAAAAGGCTATTGTTAGAGCTTGTCCCATTCGTAGCCATAAAAAATGGAGGTGTTGGCTTAGGCTTGGTGGTGGACCCTAGAGGATTATCTGCAAATGAAATTTGGCAGATGAATGTCACTCATGTGGCAGAGTTTGGAAGACTAAAATATGTGCATGTAACCATAGATACATGGAGCAAATTTGTTTGGGCAACAGCACAGACAGGGGAGAGGGCCATACATGTAGAGCGTCATTTATATAGTTGTTTTGCAACAATGGGAATTCCTCAGAAAATAAAGGCAGACAATGGGCCGGCCTATATAAGTAGAAGCATAGAACAGTTTATGAGGCAATGGGGAGGTAAACATGTAGCAGGGATTCCCTATTCCCCCACAGGACAAGCCATAATAGAAAGAGCTAATGGGACTCTAAAAAGATGTCTTGGTAAATATGGGGATGTTAAAGACCCACATATGAAATTGTTAAAGGCTTTATTTGTTATGAACCACCTGTGTGTGTTTGGGGAACAGAAGCTACCACCTGTAATACATCATAACCCAAAGGCACAAAGGAAGAGAAAGAAAGAAATATGGGTTAAATATCGTGACCCTAAAACAGGGATATGGCAGCCTCCGGCCAAAGTATTATACTGGGGACGTGGGTATTTGTGTGTTGATTCTCCCACAGGATCCATTTGGGTGACAGCCAGGTGGACAAGAGCTGTCCTTGAAGCTGCGGAGATCAAACCATCTGACGAAAAGGGACGGGAAGAGATTGGAGAATAAATACACCCTCGTCTTGAGGTCATTGGAAGACTGGCTAACAATCAAAAGACTGAAGGTTATATAAAAAAAAGACAGTGAATTTTATGAATAATAATGAGATGTTTTCTTATAACCATAGCTTTTAATGTAACTATAATAGCTAACAGTTTGACGCATTTTAATCAGCCTAGAGATAATATTTGGATAACCTTTGCTGGTTAATCATCTCTTTGTCTTAGTTTGGGAGGGATTACTAATCCTAATAAAAGGTCTTTGATAGGATTGCCCTTATGGAATCCGGAGGAATTTTGTGGACTAGTACACAATAACACCTTGTGTAACAGGAATGGGCTGAACACAATTAGCGGTGCTCACGACCATTCATATGGGACACGTCAATGTGAGATAATTAAGTCTATCAGCCAACACTGTGCCACATTTGAACCTGCTTTCCTGTTGGAGCTATCTCCAATAACATTGACTTGTACTGCTCAGGTGCCATTGAAAAAATATATGCTGTAGATTTAAGTGATACCACTGCGTATGGGAGCCAGAAAAAAACTGGATTGCAGACCCTAACTGCAGTGTTAAGTAGGTCCCCATGTAGTCTATCAGCCAGTACTGTGTCACATTTGCAGCTGCTTTCCTGTGAGCGCTATCTCCAGTCTGTAATGGAATAGGTCATGTTCGTTAATCAAATCATGAAAGAATAGTTGTGCAAGGAACCATTTAAAGTCATTTTTAAAGTCTTTTAAAACTTTAACCGTAAAGTCTCTACAATGTGCTCAGGTGCAGTTGGCTAAGGTGCTTATAGCAGGTACAATAGGTTGCGCATGAGCTGATAAGAGCCAAGAGATGAGTTCATGAGCGGGCCACTAGAGGAAGACTACTGACTTCATCCCAGTCACCACCCTACAACCACCAGGAGGCAGAAGAAGACGCCCTTGTAACAAGACCGGCACATGTGCAGAGTACACCAGGGAGCGATGCAGTTGACCTATAAGGACTGTATAAAAGGACTCTGATACGGGGGAGTGGGGTGGTGTTTGCGTGCCGTTGGTGGAACAGGGTCTCCTGGCCGCCCAGCACTGCTTTGCTTTTTTGCCGCTTGCTTAATAAATTTGATCTGTGAGTCATTTAAATTGGCCAGTGAACTTTTTCACACCAACTTATAACAATTTGGTGCCGTGACTCGGATACAGGTAAATTTGGTATTGGATTCCCAGACTAGGGGGCGCCCCATCTGCGGATGGTCCTAATGTGGGAAATTCCTTTGCCAAACTCTGTATTCCAAACCCCTTCTAAATTTGGCAAATAAGCAAAAAAACCTGCAGTACCCCAAAATTTTTGTGTACAAAGATCCGAATGAAGACTCTGGATTGAGTAAGTATTTGCGTGGTTTAGTTTGGTCGGGTTGGATATCGTAGAGTGCGAGTGACTGAGAGGTCTCAAGGAGACCAAGTGAGTGTGGACCCTCCAGTAGTGCAGTTCCCATTTCCCGCGAGGGCGTGGGTCACGACCGAGGGGAACGGTTGTGAGAATGAGTCTAGGGCACTCTAGAAGCTGGGACAGAGGAAGAGCAAGCCCTCTGATCCCATGGGTGGCATAAGGATAGGCTGCCAGATATTCCCCCAGAAAGTCCTCTGGGGATGATGATTAAATTTTGGAATGATTCCCCCCTGTAGAAGACAAAAGAGTAAGGAAAAGATGGTACATTACTGTATGGAAGTTTGGGATGGGGGGAAGAGTCATTAGGAAATCGCCATATTATTTGACCCATATTTGGGTCTTTTGAGGAATGGTTATGAACAATTTGTGGGTAAATGATAAGAAGACCGTTACCCAAGAGGAAATTGAATATGCGAATCTCTGGATACCCCAACCTTCTGATAAGGTATCCTTGTTCGCTCTTAAGGAAAAGAAAGCTAAGAGCCCACCCGAAGAGGAGATTTGGTAGAGGATCCTCTGGATGTGTCTGAGAGATTTGATCAGTTCTTAGGGCTGAATCTCTATACCTGGGATGAACTATATTATTCACAATGGAGGAAAGGGAAATGATTCGAAGAGCAGGAATGAGAATCTGGGATCAACAGCACCAGGCAGGACCAGACGCACATGTGAAATGGCCCTTGCAAAGGCCCAATTGTAATAATAAGATGGCGGAGCACAGAGCCCATATGGCAGACCTCCGAGCCATCATTGTCCAGGGAATCAGAGAGTCTGTTCCCCGAGGACAGAATATTAACAAAGCATTCAATGAGAGACAGAGAAAAGACAAAACCCCGACTGATTGGCTTGAGAGATTATGTAAAAGCCTGCAACTGTACTCTGGAGTAGATCCAGCAGCTCCAGTGGGACAGGCATTATTAAAGACCCAATTTGTGGCAAAATCATGGGTAGATATCTGAAAGAAACCAGAAAAATTAGAAGATTGGCAAGAAAAAGGCCTAGAAAGGGAAACAAAAGCCTGGGAAACAGGTGCATTCAACAGGAAAAAAAAAAAAAAAGGAATCAAAGGACGATGGAATGTTTTTTAAAAAAAATAGGGGGAGTCAGGGGCTCTATTTGCTGACGACCACAAGAGTAATCGAGCCCTTGATAAAACTGAAGTTAGGTCCTCAGCGTTAGGAGGCAGAATTTTTAGTGGACTCGGGCTGAGAGATCTACGATCCAGTGATTGCCCCAGGGGTGTAAGACAAGTAGTAGGGGCAAAAGGGGAAATATTTAAAGTACCTCTTGTGAAGGAGGTACTGAGAGAATCTGAAGCAGCAAAATATGCTGTAGGATCGTTTTTGTTAGTTCCGGAGGCTGATCATAATTTATTAGGGGGAGACGTAATTATAGACTTAGGAAAAACCCTGGGCTGCCGGTAAGGGTAAAGCAGTGCCCCTTGTCACAAGAAGGTAGACGAGGATTAACCAGAAATAGAAAGACCAATATCTAAAGGACTACTTGAGCCCTGTATGTCCCCTTACAATAGTCCCATATTGCCAATAAAGAAATCTGATGGGACTTACAGATTAGTACATAATCTCCGGGAGATAAACAAGAGAACTATTACTAGGTTCCCTGTGGTAGCTAACCCGCACACCTTATTGAGTCAGTTGAGTCCAGAGTACCAGTGGTATAGTGTGCTAGACCTTAAGGATGCCTTTTGGGCATGTTCCCTGAAAGAGGAGTGCAGGGATTATTCTGCTTTTGAACGTGAAGATCCTGACACCCATAAAAAACAACAGTTGAGATGGACTGTATTACCACAGGGATTTACAGAGTCCCTCAATCTTTTTGGACAAGCACTAGAACAGATCTTGAGAAATTATGAGTTAGGCAATGAAGCTACTTTAGTTCAATATGTGGACGATTTATTATTAGCAGGGAGAGATGAAGAAGCTGTTAGACAGGAAAGTATTACATTGCTTAATTTCCTGAGTTTACAAGGGTTGAAAGTGTCTAAATCTAAATTAATGTTTCCTGAAGAAAAGGTAAAATATTTTGGGACACTATAAAGGCAAGTAAGAAACTTGATCCAGATCGAGTAAATGGGATACTGTCTCTACAAGCTCCAAAGAGTAAGAGACAAGTTAGACAGCTTTTAGGTCTGTTGGATATTGCAGACAATGGATTGAAAATTTTATTAAGAAGGTAAAATTTTTGTACCAGAAATTAACTCGAGATGGATTAGTTAAATGGCCCAAAGAAGATGAAAGAGACTTTGAGAATTTAAAAGTGGATTTGATTAATGCTCCTCTGCCTAGCCTGCCTGATGTTAGAAAACCTTTTATTTGTTACCTTTGGAAGGGAGTTAAAGGTGATAACTGATGCTAGGCTCTTAAAATATGAAGGTATATTAATCCACTCTCCAAAATTAGAAATAGAAATCACCAGTATTAGGAGCCAATACCCCATGGTATCCCCAAAGTTCCGGAAGAGTGGACAGAATGAATGGAGAATTTAAGAAACAGCTAATGAAATTAATGTTAGAAACAGAAATGTCCTGGATTAAATGTTTACCCTTTGTAACAGACACGGGGACTTCTCTGTGTGAAATGTTGTAAAAAGGGAATGGTGGTACAGAGACCACCCTTAGATATTGCTATCCACACGGTTAATCCTGGGGGACAAAGTCTTGATAAAAACCTGGAAAGAATCATCTTTAACCCCCCGATGGGAGGTTCCTTTTCTTGTCTTATTTAAGGACCAATTTACCAGGATCAGTGGGAAGCTGCAGAGGTCCCAGGAGAACTGAAACTTCAGTTGCATAAAATGTGACATGTTAACTGAGGAGTGGAGTGTAGGGATTCCCTTTTTGTAAAATATTAGAGTTTAATGTTTACATTGTGATCGTCAGAAAGGTGTAAGATAATCGGTGGGACTGTAATACCTATTTCAAAGTAACAGATTGTGGAATAGAAATACCTTAGAAGTACAGAACAATCTGGGTCCAGTGGGGAATGTAATTTAAGTTTATAAAAGGGTGCTTTATACATAGAAGGCCCGGAGAACCAAGACCTGGATGTGAAAGCCAGTGTTTCAGGCACCCCGTGGGCAAGAGGCCTATAAGGAGACAGAGAATACCCCTGAAGATTACGACTGCTGCCGAGAATATTAAACCTCACTGCTCTAAGCAACAGAGTAGGTGAAGGAGGCAGAGGCGTACTGGGAGTGGGATACAGAGTCTCTCAAAGCCTGAAACTGGGAATCCTAAGATCCCAAGCCTACCTCTAAGAAGGGCAAAAGCATTGCACCTAAAAGAATGTGGGGTGAAAAACTAAAAAGGAAAGTACCATTTTATTTGATAAAGGCCCCACCATCCGGGGATGGTATGTTGTTATCTGGCTGATGGAGTGGTTAACTATCCTGCTGCTGTCTATGTTATAGCATGAAGCCCCCATTTTATGAGGCAATCGGACTGAATCAATCAGACCTGTGAACAGCTCAAAGTGGGTTTGTTCGAAAATCAGTGTAACCCCATGCCTCTTTAAAGGTATTTAATGTCAGCAGTGAATATTGTATTCAGGTAACCGTTGTTCCATGCATTTTATAATCACCCTGAAGAGTTTGTCTATAATCATTGGAATATCAGCCCTAACTATAGCTACCTTGATGGCAATTGGGGCAGCAGAAGCAGGTACAGGGATTACATCTCTAGTGCAGCAGAACCAGAAATTCCAAGCTTTCAGAAGTAGCTTTACAAAATTGCCGGGAGTTGGATCTGCTGTTTTTGCAACAAGGGGGACTGTGTGCAGCCCTAGGGGAAGAATGCTGTTTTTATGCAGATCATACCGGTATAGTGAGAGACATGATGACAAAATTACGGGAGGACTTAGAGAAACGAAAACAAGAAAGGGAACCGCAATAAGTTTGGTATAAGTCATGGTTCAACTATTCCCCTTGGCTCACAAGATGTTATTGTCAGCTATAGCTGGGCCTGTCATTCTAAAGGTATTAGTGCTGATGACTGGGCCTTGTGTATTCAATAAGGTAATGGAGATTGTAAAAACCAGGCAAGAAGCAGCCCACTTAATGCTGGTTATGAAGCAATACAAGCAGCCAATGGAGAGGATGAAATAAGTAAAACACGTTTTAGAAATGGCTAAAGATGTTCTTAGATTTGATGAACGACATGAGGAAAACAAAAAGGGGGATTGTAATGGAAGAGGTCATGTTCGTTAATCAAATCATGAAAGAATAGTTGTGCAAGGAACCATTTAAAGTCATTTTAAAAGTCTTGTAAAACTTTAACCGTAAAGTCTTTACAATGTGCACAGGTGCAGTTGGCTAAGGTGCTTATAGGAGGTATAATAGGTTGTACATGAGCTGATAAGAGCCAAGAGAAGAGTTCATGAGCGGGTCACTAGAGGAAGACTACCGACTTCATCCAAGCGACCACCCTACGACCACCAGGAGGAAGAAGACGACCCCCTAGTAACAAGACGGGCACATGCGCAGAGTACACCAGGGAGCGATACACCCAACCGATAAGGACTGTATAAAAGGACTGTGATACGGGGCGGGGGGTCACACATCGTTGGTGGAGCAGAGTCTCCCGGCTGCCCATAGCTGCTTTGCTTATTTGCCGCTTGCTTAAAAAACTTGATCTGTGAGTCATTTAAATTGGCTAGTGAACTTTATCACAGCAACTTATAACAGGGGTACACTTACTACTGTAGGTGGGATCTGCCTTCCTGCTTTTTTGTAGATCTCATATGCAGTGGTATAACTTAACTGACATCATGTATTTTTTCAATGGGCGTTGAGCAGTCCAAGTGATTGGGATTGGAGAAAGCTCCCATAGGAAAGCAGCTTCAAAGGTGACACAGTGCTGGCTGATAGACTACATGGGGACCTACTTACTACTGTAGATGGGGTCTGCCTTCCTGCTTTCTTGTAGCTCCCATACTCAGTAGTATAAGTTCAACCAACAGTCTGTATTTTTTCAATGGGAACTGAGCAGTCCAAGTGAGTGGGATTGAAGATAGCGTCCACAGGAAATCAGCTGCAAATGTGACACAGTGCTGGCTGAGAGACTACATAGGGACCTACTTACTACTATAGGTGGGATCTCCCTCCTTTCTTGTAGCTCCCAGAGGCTGTGCTATAACTTCTACGACCAACATGTCTTTTTTCAATGGGAGTTGAGCAGTCCAAGTGAATGGAATTGGATATAGCTCCGACAGGAAAGAAGTTGCAAATGTGACACAGCGCTGGCAGATAGAATACATGAACACCTACTTACTACTGTAGGTGGGCTCTGCCTTCCTGCTTTCTTGCAGCTCCCATATGCAGTGCTATAACTTAACGGAAAGCATATATTTTTTCACTGGGAGGTGAGCAGTCCAAGTGAGTGTGATTGGAAATAGCTCCAAAAGGAAAGCAGCTGCAGATGTGACACAGTGCTGGCTGATAGACTACTTGGTGATCTACTTACTACTGTAATTAGGTCTGCCTTCCTGCTTTCTTGTATCTCCCATACGCAGTGGTATAACTTCTACCATTTGTCTGTATTTTTTCAAAGGAAACTTAGCAGGCCAAGTGCGTGGGATTGGAGATAAATCCCATAGGAAAGCAACTGCAACAGTGGCAAAGTGCAAGCTAATAGACTACAATGAGACTTACGCACTAATGTAGGTGGGATCTGCCTTCCTGCTTCCTTGTAGCTCCCATACGCAGTGGTATAACTTCTAGCGACAGTCTGTATTTTTTATATGGGTGTTGAGCAATCCAAGTGAGTGGGATTGGAGATAGTTCCCGCAGGAAAGGAGATGCAAATGTGACACAGTGTTGGGTGATAGACTACATGGTTACGAAATTAATACTGTAGCTGGGGTCTGCCTTTCTGCTATCTTCTAGTTCCCATAATCAGTGGTATAAATTAACCGACAGTAAATATTTTTTCAATGAGCGTTGAGCAGTCCAAGTGACTGGGATTGGAGATAGCTCCCACAGGAAAGCAGTTGCAAATGTGACACAGTGCTGCCTGATAGACTACATGGGGATCTACTTACTACTGTAGATGGGGTCTGCCTTCCTGCTTCTTTGTTGCTCCGATACGCAGTGGTATAATTTATCTGACAGCATATATTTTTTCAATGGGAGCTGAGCAGTCCAAGTGAGTGGGATTGGAGACAACTCCCACAGGAAAGAAGGTGCAAATGTGACACAGTGCTGCCTGATAGACTACATGGGGATCTACTTACTACTGTAGGTGGGGTCTGCCTTCCTGCTTTCTTGTAGCTCCCATACGCAGTGTTATAACTTCAACCGACAGTCTGTATTTTTTCAATGGGAGCTGAGCAGTCCATGTGAGTGGAAGTGGATATAGCTCCACAGGAAAGAAGCTGCAAATGTGACACAGTGCTGGCTGAAAGACTACATGGGGACCTACTTACTACTATAGGTGGGATCTGCCTTCCTCATTTCTTGTAGCTCCCATACGCAGTACTATAACTTAACGGAAAGCATGTATTTTTTCAATGGGAGCTGAGCAGTCCAAATGAGTGAGATTGGAGACATTTCCCAAAGGAAAGCAGCTGAAAATGTGACACAGTGCTGGCTGATAGAGTACATGGGACCTACTTACTACTGTAGGTGGGGTCTGCCTTCCTGCTCTCTTGTAGCTCCCATACGCAGTGGTATAACCTAACTGAAAGTATGTATTTTTTCAATGGGAGCTGAGTAGTCCAAGTGAGTGGGATTGGAGAAAGCTCCCACAGGAAAGCAGCTGCAAATGTGACACAGTGCTGGCTGATAGACTACATGGGGGCCTACTTACTGCTGTAGATGGGGTCTGGCTTTCAGATTTTTTTTAACTCCCATACGCTGTGGTATAACGTAAACGACAACATATATTTTTTCAATGGGATTTGAGCAATCCAAGTGAGTGTTATTGGAAACAATGTTCACAAGAAAGCAGCTGCAAATGTGACACAGTGCTGGCTGATAGACTACATGGGGACCTACTTGCTACTGTAGGAGGGGTCTGCCTTCCTGCTTTCTTATAGCTCCTATACGCAGTAGTATAACTTCTACCGACAGTCTGTATTTTTACAATGGGAGTTGAGCAGTCCAAGGGACTGGGATTGGAGATAGCGCCCTCAGGAAAGCAGCGGCAAATGTGACACAGTGCTGGCTGATAGACTACATGGGGACCTACTTGCTACTGTAGGTGGGGTCTGCCTTCCTGCTTTCTTGTACCTCCCATACGCAGTGGTATAACTTAACCGACAACAAATATTTTTTCAATGGGAGTTGAGCAGTCCAAGGGACTGGGATTGGAGATAGCTTTCACAAGAAAGCAGCTGCAAATGTGACACAGTGCTGGCTGATAGACTACATTGGGACCTACTTACAACTGTAGGATGCGTCTGCCTTCCTGCTTTCTTGTAGCTCCTATAAGCAGGGGTAAAACGTAATGGAAAACATGCAGTTTTTCATGGGAGCTGAGCAGGCCATGTGAGTGGGATTGGAGATAGCTCCGAAAGGAAAGCAGTTGCAAATGTGACAGAATGCTGGCTGATAGAGTTCATGGGGACCTGCTTACTACTGCAGGTGGGTCTGCCTTCCTGCTTTCTTGTAGCTCCCATACGCAGCGGTATATCTTCTATCGACAGTGTGTATTTTATCAATGGGCGTTGAGCAGTCCAAGGGACTGGGATTGGAGATGGCGCCCACAGGAAAGCAGCTGAAATGTGACACAGTGCTGGCTGATAGACTACATGAGGACCTACATACTACTGTAGGTGGGATCTGCCTTTCTGCTTTCTTGTAGCTCCCATACGCAGTGGTATAATTTCTAACGACAGCCTGTGTTTTTTCAACGGGATTTGAGCAGTTCAAGTGACTGGGACTGGATATAGCTCCCACAGGAAAGCAGCTGTAAATGTGACACAATGCTGGCTGAGAGACTACATGGGGACCTACTTACTACTCTAAGTAGGTTCTCTTTTCCTGCTTTCTTGTCGCTCCCATACGCAGTAGTATTTCTTCTACCGACAGTCTGTATTTTTTCAATGGGAGTTGATCGGTACAAGTGAGTGTTATTGCACATAGCTCCCACAGGAAAGCAGCTGAAAATGTGACACAGTGCTGGCTTATAGACTACATGGGGGTCTACTTATTACTGTAGGTGGGGTCTGTCTTCCTGCTTTCTTGTAGATTCCATGCGAAGTATTATAACTGAACGCAAAGTATGTATTTGTTCAATGGGAACTAAGCAGTCCAAGTGAGTGGAACTGGGGATAGCTCCCACGGGTAAGCAGCTGCAAATTTTACACAGTTCTTGCTGAAAGACTACAATGGGGCCTACTTAACATTGTAGGTGGGGTCTATCTTCCAGTTTTTTTTAGCTCCCATACGCAGTGGTATAGCTTAAGCGACAGCATATATTTTTTCAATGGGACCTGAGCAGTCCAAGCGAGTGTTATTGGATATAGCTCCCACAGGAAAGCAGCTGAAAATGTGACACAGTGCTGGCTTATAGACAACAAGGGGGTCTACTTAATACTGTAGCTGGGGTCTGCGTACCTGCTTTTTTGTAGCTCTCATACACAGTGGTATAACTTTATTGACAGCAAATATTATTCCAATGGGTGCTGAACAGTCCAAGTGACAGGGATTGGAGATGGCGCCCACAGGAAAGAAGCTGCAAATGTGACACAGTGCTGGCTGATAGACTACATGAGGACCTACTTAATACTGTAGATGGGGTCTGCTTTCCTGCTTTCTTGTAGCTGCCATACGCAGTGTTTAAACTTCTGCCGCCAGCATGTATTTTTTCAATGGGACCTGAGCAGTACAAATGAGTATTATTGGTGATAGCTCCCACAGGAAAGCAGCTGCAAATGTGACACAGTGCTGGCTGATAGACTACATGGGGACCTAATTAACACTGTACCTGGGGTCTGCCTTCATGTTTTTTTATACCTCCCATACGCAGTGGTATAACTTCTACCGACAATCTGTATTTTTTAAGGGAGATGACGAGGCCAAGAACGTGGGGATGGAGATTGCTCCCACAATAAAGCAGCTTCAAAAGTGACACAGTGTTGGCTGACAGACTACATGGGGACCTACTTACTACTGTATGTGGGGTCTCCTTTCCTTCTTTCTTGTAGCTTCTATTGGCAGTGGTTTAACTTAACCGACAGCTTATATTTTTTTCAATGGGATATGAACAGTACAAGTATGTGTTATTGGAGATAGCTCCAACAGGAAAGCAGCTGAAAATGTGACAAAGTGCTGGCTGATAGACTACAAGGGGAACTACGTATGCCTGTAGATGGGGTCTGCGTACCTGTTTTATTAAAGGTCCCAGAGGCTGTGGCATAACTTTAAACACCAATCTGTATTTTCAATGGGAACTTAGCAAGCCAAGCTCCTGGGATTGGATGTAGGTGCCACAGGAAAGCAGCTGCAAAGGCTGCACAGTGCTGGCTGATAGACTACATGGGGACCTACTTACTACTGTAGTTGGGGTCGGTCTTCCAGCTTTTTTGTAGCTCCCATACGCAGTGCTATAACTTACGCGACAGCATATATTTTTTCAATGGGACCTGATCAGTACAATTGAGTGTTATTGGAGATAGCTCCCACAGGAAAGCAGATGCAAACGTGACAGAGTGCTGGCTGATAGACTAAATGGGGGCCTACTTACTACTGTAGGTGGGGTCTGCCTTCCAGCTTTCTTGTAGATCCCATACGCAGTATTATAATTAAACGGAAAGCATGTATTTTATTCAATAGGACCTGAGCAGTCCAAGTGACTGGGATTGGAGATAGCTCCCACAAGAAAGCAGCTGCAAATGTGACACAGTGCTGGCTGATAGACTGCATGGGGACCTACTTACTACTGTAGGTGAGGTCTGCCTTCCTTCTTTCTTGTAGCTCCCATACGCAGTGGTATAACTTAACCTACCGCATGTATTTTTTCAATGGGACCTGTACAGTACAAGTGAATGTTATTGGAGATATGTCCCACAGGAAAGCAGCTGTAATCTTGACACAGTGCTGGCTGATAGAATACATGGGGACCTTCTTACTACTGTAGGTGGGGTCTGCCTTCATGCTTTTTGTAGCTCCTATACGCAGTGGTATAATTTAAGCGACAGGATATATTGTTTCAATGGGATCTGAGCAGAACAAGATAGTGTTATTGGAGATAGCTCCCACAAAAAAGCACCTGCAAAGGTGACACAGTGCTTGCTGAGAGAAGACATGGGGATCTACTCTACTATTGTAGGTGTGGTCTCTGTTTCTACTTTCTTATAGCTCCCATAGGCAGTGGTATAACTTTTACTGCTAGCATGTATTTTTTCAATGGGAGTTGAACAGTCCAAGTGAGTGGGATTGGAGATTGCTTCCAAAGGAAAGCAGGTGCAAATATAGCACAGTGCTGGCTGATAGACTATATGGGGATCTACTTACTACTGTAGGGTGGGCCTGCGTTTCTTCTTTCTTGTAGCTCCCATACGCAGTGATATAACTTCTACCGACAGCCTGTATTTTTTCAATGGGAGTTGAGCAGTCCATGTGTGTGGTATTGGAGATTGCTCCCACAGGAAAGCAGGTGCAAACATAGCACGGTGCTGGCTGATAGACTACATGGGGATGTACTTACTACTGTAAATTGGGTCAGCCTTCCTGCTTTCTTGTAGCTACCATGCACAGTGGTATTACTTCTACCGACAATCTGTACTTTTTCACTGGGAGTTAAGCAGTGCAAGTGAGTGGGATTGGAGATAGCTGCCACAGGTACAAATGTGACACAGTGCTGGCTAATAGACTTGATTATCTCACATTGACGTTACCCATCTGAATGATCGGCATCATCGCTAATTGTGTTCAGCCCCGTCCTGTTACACAAGGTGTTATTGTGTACTAGTCCACAAAATTCCTCCGGATTCCATACGGGCAATCCTATCAAACACGTTTTAAAAGGATTAGTAACCCCTCCCAAACTAAGACAAAGAGATGATTGACCAGTTTGCTTAGCAAAGGTTATCCAAATATTATTTCTAGGCTGATTAAAATGCGTCAAGTTGTTAGCTTTTATAGTTAAAAAGCTAAAAAGCTATGGTTATAACAAAACACCTCATTATTATTCATTAAATTCACTGTCTTTTTGTTGTATAACCTTCAGTCTTTTGATTGTTAGCCAGTCCTCCAATGACCGCAAGACAAGGGTGTATTTATTCTCCAATCTCTTCCTGTCCTTTTTCATCAGATGGTTTGATCTCCGCAGCTTCAAGGACAGCTCTTGTCCACCTGGCTGGCACCCAAATGGTTCCTGTGGGAGAATCAACACACAAATACCCACGTCCCCAGTATGATACCTTGGCCGGAGGCTGCCATATCCCTGTTTTAGGCTCACGATATTTAACCCATATTTCTTTCTTCCCCTCCTTTTGTGCCTTTGGATTATGATGTATTATTACAGGTGGTAGCTCCTGTTCCCCCAAACACACACAGGTGGTTCTTAACAAATAAGGCCTTTAACAATTTCATATGAGGGTCTTTCACATCCCCATATTTACCAAGATATCTTTTTAGAGTCCCATTAGCTCTTTCTATTATGGCCTGTCCTGTTGGGGAATTGTGAATCTCTGCTACATATTCAACTTCCCATTGACTCGAGAACTGTTCTATGCTTCTACTTATATAGGCCGGCCCATTGTCTGTCTTTATTTTCTGAGGAATTCCCATTGTTGCAAAACTACTATATAAATGACACTCCACATGTATGGCCCTCTCCCCTGTTTGCGCTGTTGCCCAAACGAATTTGCTCCATGTGTCTATGCTTACATGCACATATTTTAGTCTTCCAAATTCTGCCACATGAGTGACATCCATCTGCCAAACTTCATTTGCAGATAATCCTCTAGGGTTCACCCCCAAGCCTAAGCCAACATCTACATTTTGATGGCTACAAATGGGACAAGCTCTAACAATAGCCTTTGCATCCTTTAGCGATAATTGAAACTCTCGGTGTAAGCCCCGTGTGTTGTTGTTGAGCAAGCAATATTCACTCAAAGACGTAGAGGGTCTAAGTAATGCACGTGCAGAGACGTACAGGGGCAACACAGTACAACCACCAGAGTTGACTCAAAGCCACCCTTCCTTTGCTAGCTACCTCCTTATATGCTGCTTCTGCCCATGAGATCACCCAGGGCCCAATTGATTAACTTGCAGCACCTGTTTCTGAAGTAGCATGCCAGCTGCATTAACTTATCCCTACCATCTTTATTCAAGCTGGCTGGTCCAAGCTACATCTGTGCCTACAATTCCCCCCTTTTTCTTTTGTGAACCAGCCAGCCTTTAGCAACACATTTCAAAATTAAAGGTACATGAAGAAAACATAAATATTTTTACCCATGGCCATGAGTTTACAACAAAAGGTCAATAACAGCTACATCGCTGAACAATACAATACAGAAATTCATAAAGTCAAAATAAACAATCTGATATGTGTTGGTAGGAGGGACGCACACTGGCAGGAAGGGATGAGGTCTTGGTAGCTCCACTGATATTTCTTTTTCCTGATGCAGTTCTGGACTTTTCTTCAGATCCTTTAGCATGCTGATCTGTGAGCATTATCAATAAGATGGAAGTATCTCTTCATCTGTTGGTCATCTTAAGTTCTTTAATTCTTTTATAGCTGAAGGAATTTACAGCAGCCTAAGTGGTGCCACAGTTGTGAGGGTTTACATTTTAATAGAGTGATGGATTGAGGGTGGATCACTTGGTTCTTTCCTCAAGATTGTTTTTTCCATTGGTCTTACAGTTAAGTCCTTTCTGTTGATGTGGCTTGATCCATTTTGCCGGAATCCATCGGGGACCTTGATCTGTAATGACACAAGCATAGCCTCTCCCCCACGTTAACAGATCTGCAGGTCCTTGCCACTCTCCAGTAGTGGGATTCTTATACCAAACTTTAGGTTTGTCAGTAAAATACAAATCCCGACTCATTTGGGCAAAGTGTGTTAATGCCGGTGGTTCATTCCGGTTTGCCACAATTCTGAGATGATTCATTGTATAAAGGGCTTTCATTAGTCTGTCTTGAGGGCTTATCCCCTCTTCCCCCGTTTTTTGTTTTTCTAGCAGGCCTTTTAAGGTTTGATGTGTACGTTCAATAATGGCTTGACCGGTGGAATTTCCTGGGATTCCAGTAGTATGTTTAACACCCCATAAGTTTAGAAACTTACGTGTTTTACTGGCTATGTATCCCGAGCCATTATCAGTTTTTATCTCTCTTGGAACACCAAGGACTGCAAAGCAACTCCTCCAATGTCTTATGACGTCTCGAGAACTGTCACTGGTTAAGGCTGTGGCCCAAACCATGGCTGAATAAGTATCAATAGTGACATGTATATGTTTAAATCGTCCAAAAGGAGCATAGACAGCGATATCTGATTGCCATATACCTAATGGTGCCAGACCCCTGGGATTGACTCCTACTCCTAGGCCGATTTGATTCTGGCATGCAGGGCACGTGGAAACAATACCCTGAGCGTCTGATATGCTCAGGTCAAACTGCTTCGCCAACATTTTCGCACTTTGATGAAAAAAATCGTGCGATCTTCGGGCTTGAGAAAATTTGTCAATTATTGGCCCCGTAGGTATCAATAAAGGAGCTGCCACTATCTTGTCAACAATTTCATTGCCAACTGATAGGCCATCTTTTAAGCCCGAATGGCTTCGAATATGTCCAATATAATAAGCAGTTTGATGTTCATTTATCTGATGCCAGAGTCGCAGAAATAAGTTATACAAATTATGATTAGAGATTTCTTTCAACAGCGCTCTCTCTAATCGAGTGACAGCATCGACCACATAGAGGGAATCGGAGATGATGTTTAATGGGACGTCTGACCGTTTCTCAAAAGTTTTAACTACAGCCATCAGTTCCAGCAGTTGAACTGAACTGCCTGGGGAGTGGACAGTTAGATTTTGCCATTTTCCATTTTCCCACCAAACCACTCCTGCTTTGGCTTGGATCTTACTGGCGTCGGTAAAAACGGTCAGGCCTTTAACGGGTACTGCTGATCTCAACGGTCGGTCTTCCATTTGAAATTTAACAGAAAACAATTTATGGGCCGGATAATGATTATTTATAGTTCCTGGATATGACAATAAGGCCCACTGTAATTCATCAGATTGTTGCAGTGCCCAGTTCAAGAACTCATCTGTGAGAGGAACGAAAATGACGTCTGCCTCAATCCCTGCTATTTCCAGCAGACGTTTCCTGGCCTTAACTATTATTTTTGCAATTGCCTCAAGCCTCGTGGTAATTGTTTTTTGCAAATTATATGGCAAAAATATCCACTCCAAGATCCTCAATGGGTCTTTCACTGCTGAATCCCATTGCATCAAGATTGCCATTACATGCTGGTTTTGACTTATCACAGCAATGTTAATTGACAAGTCAGGATCATATCGGTGACTGTAGTTATTGACTATCTTGCTTCCTATTTTTTCTATTGCTTGAATTTGCTGCCGAGACAGTCTTCGCGCACTATCAGCCTCTACTGAGCCCTTTAACAAAGCCATTAGTGGCGCAAGATCCTCATTTGTGATACCACATATGGTCTGTACCCATTGGATATCACCTATTAGCTTTTGAACGTCTGTTAAGTTAGCAATATCTGTTTTAATTGCCACCTTCTGAGCATAAATGCGCGCATCAGTGATAATATTACCTAAATATTTCCAAGAGGCGTGCATTTGTACCTTCTCTGGCGCGATCACCAACCCGGAGTTGCTTAACTGCCGGTTCACTTCTTGTAGAATGCGATGCTGGTCCAGGTCTTTTCCTGCAATCAAGATATCATCCATATAATGGTAAAATAAGACACGAGGGTATTTTTTGCGCAGAGGTGCCAGCGCCCAGGCAACATAAGTTTGACAAATAGTTGGTGAGTTCTTCATTCCCTGAGGTAAAACAGTCCATTGATATCGTTTTGCTGGCTCTTGTTTGTTAATCGATGGTACTGTAAAGGCAAACTTCTCACTGTCATCCTCATGTAAGGGAATTGTGAAAAAACAGTCCTTTAAGTCAATCACCAACAGGGGCCACTCTTTTGGAAGCATTGCAGGAGAGGGTAATCCTGGCTGTAAAGCACCCATGTCCTGCATCACTGCATTAACAGCTCTTAAATCATGTAACAGCCTCCACTTCCCTGATTTTTTAGGGATAGTAAAAATTGGTGTATTCCATGGACTGGTGGATGGCTTAATATGATCCTTCTCTAGTTGTTCATTTACTAATTCATGAATGTGGGCGAGCTTTTCTTTGCTTAGCGGCCATTGATCAATCCAAACTGGTTTATCTGTTAGCCAAGTTAACTTCAGGATTGGTCACCCATCAATGGCCGCCATTAAAAATTTTCATTTGACAAACGAAAGCCCATTTGGCTTAAGGCGTCTCTACCCAAAAGCCAAACTGAAGTATTCATTACATAGGGCCTAATTTGCACACATCTATTCTCTTCGCCCTGTAAACATACCGAAATCAGGTCTGTGCTAATTTTTGTCATCTGTATTCCTCCTACTCCAACAACAGGGGTGTCTAAATTCTCTAAAGGCCAGCTTTTTGGCCAATAGGATAACGGAACAATAGTAACATCTGCTCCCGTATCTAGTAATGTGTTGTACCCAACAATGTGTTCACCATTTGGATGTTGGAATACAACCGTCTGAGTGGGCTTTCCCTGTGAAAGCGGCACCGCCAGTCTTACCTCAGGTACTCCAGTGGATCCAAAACCACCGTCTCGACGCTTACGACTTCCTGCGAAAGGAACTTTAGGCCTGAAAGGAACTAATTGAGCTATTTTAGTTCCTTTAGGTATATGAACTGGTGGCTGTCAAACTTTAACCATTATTCCAATATTTCCTTCATAGTCTGCATCAATTACACCGGGGAGCACAAAAATACCCTGTCGAGAGGCCAATGACCGTCCTAAAAGTAACGCACTTAATCCATAACCAAGGGGTCCATTAACGTTAGAGGAGATAATTGTTACCTCTGTGTTGTGGATGGTTACATCTACTGCTGTTTCCACATCCACTCCTGCGCTTCCTGCAGTGGCTGATCTGAGGCCATCCAGGCAGCTCTTGGTGTTGAAGGGCATTTTTGTGTCATCGCGCTCGCCCTTTTTGCGCTCGTCAACCCGTTTCCCTTAGGCATTGTATGTCTGGCCACTCGAGAGCGGCACTCAGTGGCTCTATGGCCAAACTTGCCACATCTGTAACAATTGCCATGAAATCTGCCATTGGACCCAGATGGCCTGGCGGAGCTGTTTGTCCATACCAATGGTCTGGACCGACATTGATTTTTCACGTGTCCTATTTTTCCACAGTTAAAGCACTTTGGCCTCCGATCTCCTTTGTGGGCTTGAACTAAAGGTTTCAATGCTGTTGCCATTGCCTCAGCTAAATGTGCTGACGATCCTACCCTAGAGCAGGCTTCTATCATGTCGACCAAAGTTGCTGTCCGCGGGAGAGCCTGCAGGATCTTTTTGCAGTCATGATTAGCGTTAGCAACTGCTAAGTGTAACCCTATTTCCGCCTTTACTTCAGTCGACATGTTTGGTATACGATCCAGAGCTGCTCTTAGACGGTCTAAGAAGGTCATGAAAGGCTCATTAGGTTTTTGAATAATAGTTGTATATGAGGGAACTGGCACCCCCATATCAGGAACAATCTTAAATGCTTGACGTGCCAGTGTATGTGTTTGCTGCAAGATAGCTTCATGCAGTCGGGCTTGTACCTGAGGATCAGCAAATGGTCCTTTACCCAGCATCATGTCTGCTGTGACGACTCGCCGCGGATCTCCCTGTTGTAAGTCCATGTTTTCCACCACTGTCAGATCAACTCTTTTTTCCCATTCAGACTCCCATAGTAATACCTGAGTGGGCTTCAGGAAAGTTTCTGCAAGCTTCCGGCAGTCAAATGGAGTCATTAACCCCCTGGCGAAAATATGATCCAATAACGTTTGAACGTATGGGTTGGACAAGCCATATTGCATTACAGCTTTCTGGCCTTCTCTTACCAATTTCCAATCTAAAGGTGCCCATTGTCGTTTTCTTTGTGCTGTTATTACTGGAAAGGCTTGTGGAATAAATTCGCCTTCGATTACCGCATCACGTATGAGGCCTCTCCATTTCTTAGCCGGATCATAGTCATCTGGCCGAGGATCTCTGAGTACCTGTGGGGATGAAACTTTAATCTTTGTTTTGGTTGATTCATTAATTCGTTCCAACAGTTGATTAGCTGTTGCTTTTGGTTTTTCTATCAGTTCCTCCAACTGGGCCAAAGTGTGTTTCTTATCTTCTCCGTGTTGTATTAACTCTTCCTTTAATAATTGTCTTTGTTGATCTTCACTAGATGTTGGGGGTGATGATGGCAGAGGAATACACTCAGGGATTGATGAGCTCAGGGGCAACGGCATATCCACATTATCATTTGTAAAACGTACCTTTCGTTCTCTGTTAGGTACTCCTTCAGGTATAGCAGAAGGGTGGGATGGGGCAGGATGGTGAAGGGTGGGTGGGAGGGGAGGAGAAGCAATGCCCGTATTCGGCTCCTGGAACGGTGCTCTAGGGGGTTCTGGGGGAGGTGGGCTCACATCCATGCTCTCCTCTTCTAGAGGTGGAGCCGAGGGTATTACGACATTATCCCCTCCGAAGAGTCTGTTAGTATTTTCTTCTAGAGGTGGAGCCGATGGTACTATAAAGTCACCACCTCCAAAGAATCTTTTAGCATCTACCGGGAACGCAGATGGCGCAGCAGCTTCTGCTTTCATGGCAGCAGCAGCAGCACGCTCAGCTTCTAGCTGGTGTATAATGGATGATACCAATTTACAGAAGCCAATAGCATTATTCAACATCTCCTAGGTTTTCCCAGTGTCCTTTTTCATATACTTCTTAGGGGGAAGCAAAGAGACCTACTTCCTGTCCCCATCTTACAAGTCTTAGCAAAGGCTCTCTTTCATAATTGAATCCTTTTTCCGCAAGGATATGCTGGAGCGTGTCAATAGGATTTTCCTCTTTGCTTAGCATTTTTCCCATTATATCAGTTTACTCAGATCACTTGCCTTTTCCAGCAGGAATCCAAGTGCTTTTCTGCCGAGGATCAGCGAATCACGTCGGGGTCACCAAATGTTGTTGTTGAGCAAGCAATATTCACTCAAAGACGTAGAGGGTCTAAGTAATGCACGTGCAGAGACGTACAGGGGCAACACAGTACAACCACCTGAGTTGATTCGAAGCCACCCTTCCTTTGCTAGCTACCTCCTTATATGCTGCTTCTGCCCATGAGATCACCCAGGCCCAATTGATTAACTTGCAGCACCTGTTTCTGAAGTAGCATGCCAGCTGCATTAACTTATCCCTACCATCTTTATTCAAGCTGGCTGGTCCAAGCTACATCTGTGCCTACACCCGTGCATTCTGATGAAACAGGGAGTGCGCTTCTCTGGCTAATATCTGTTTGAACAGAGGTGTGTTATGCGTCATTGTGACCAGCTTACCTGCCCTAGCATTACCTTCTCCCAGCCCAATGTCCCATTTATGGCTCCTGATATGTATAATGGCATAAACATGCTCCCTAAGCTTTATTGTCTTCTCCAGCTGTATTAATAATTCAAATAGTCTGGGATTCTGCACTTTCTTAATGGAGGCGTCCTCGATTCTCTCTACGATACCCGCGACATAGAACGAGTCTGTAACCACATTCAGGGGCCCTTTCAGGTTCATCATGGCCCATACTACTGCCAACAGTTCCAAGGTTTGTAATGTGTCTTTCTCTTCTGCTTTTATTAGTTGGTGCTTCCACTGCCCTTCCTCTTGTCAGGTTATTGCCGCCGTTCTAGACTTTCTTCCTGCATCCGTGTATGCTGTCGACGCATCCGTGATGGGGGCTGGCTCTCGTTTGGGTCGTACTAGCCAATTCCATTTTCCTAGCCATTGTAATGGTGCTTTTATTGCCTGTTGCTACTATACTGCCGCCACCTAAGAGCGCCTCCTGAAGATCTTCTGTATTGTCTAAATACCATTGTAAAGACTCCTTTTTCATTGGTATCCTTATCGTATGCGGCTCAGCACCAGTTACTTGTAATGCTCTTTCACGACCCTTTTTTATTAGTCCCGCCAACATCTCAATTTTTTGAAAAAGGGTTTTTGTTTGTTGTAAGGCTGGGGAAATCCATTCTAGAACCCATACCCCCCCTATTTTCTTTTGAGATTGTGTCAAGGCCCCAAGCAAATACTTTGTGCTATACCTGATGGTTAAGTCAATAGGTAAGTCAACATCGTGACGTCGGACCTGCCCTTGTATGACACAGTCCATAATTTGTTGAAGCGCATCCTGAAGCTCTGGCGTTACCTGTATTTGACGCGTGGGGTTGGTTCCTTTCAAAAGTGGTCGTAGTTTTTCTAACAACTCGTTGGGTATTCCCACTATTAGTTTTAACCATTGCAGTTCTCCTAAAAGCTTCTGAGCATCATTCAGGGTCTTTATTTGTAGTTGGAGCTGTAGCTTCTGTTGTACTACGAGCTGTTCTGATAAAGACCATCCAAGATATTTCCATGGAGCTGTACGCTGAACCTTTTCTGGAGCTAGCACAAGGTGGCATTGAGCCAGTGCCTGTCGAATCTCCTCCATCTGTTGTTCCGTAAATGGTCCAGGCTGAGAAAAGAGGATATCATCCATATAATGGTAGATGATAATGTTAGGCCATCGTCATCGAAGGGGTTGTCAAGCTGCGTCAACATACAGCTGACAGATAGTTGGGCTGTTACGCATGCCTTGGGGCAAAACTGTCCATTCAAAACGATGGTCGGGACCTTCTCTATTTATTGCAGGCAAGGTAAAATCAAACTGTTGTGTATCCCGCTGATGTAAGGCAATGGTAAAAAAGCAGTCCTTTAGATCTACGATTAACAGTGGCCAACCCTGTGGAATCATAGCCAGACTGGGTAGTCCTGGCTGCAATGCTCCCATAGGTTCCATTTGTTCATTTGCTGCACGTAGGTCATGTAACAAACGATACTTGCCAGATCTCATTTTAATAACAAATATAGGAGTGTTCCACGGGCTTGTAGATAACTTTAAATGTCCTTGGGCAAGTTGCTCTTGCATTAACTCATGAGCATGCTCAAGACTTTCCCTTTTTAAAGGCCATTGCTTAACCCATACTGGCTCGGCTGTTTTCCAGGTAATAGAAAGTGGGAAAGTCCATGCAACGGCCATTATGCCAAAGGGTGCTCGTTTGTTAAGATCATTCCTATCTGGGCTAGTATGTCTCGACCAATAAGACATTGCACGGTTGGAGGCAGTTGCACAACAGAAAAACTAGCAGTTATGGTTTTCTCATCCACATGAACCAAGATGGGTGGAGAGCGACTAGCCAGAGTAAGTCCTCCTACCCCAGTCACAGTAGTTGCTGCCAGTTGCAGGGACCGGTGTTGTGGCCAACATCTTGGGCTGATAATGCTGGAATCTTCCCCCGTGTCCAATAATCCCATCAAGGACCTTTTTTGTCCTTGAAATTCAAGGTCTATTTTGCGTCTAGGCCTTTCACTTGGATCCATAGTGAACAGTGTAAGTCCTCCCGTGGAGCCAAATCCCCCTTCTCCTCTTAAGTCCTCTTTTATTGGTCTTTTTCCTTTTGACATTTGTTCCAACGGTATTAATTGCGCAGTTCTCTGATTTTTCATCATTTGTATTGGTGGAAAGGGGGTGTGGGCCATGATCATAATTTCTCCCAAATAATCCGCATCAATAACTCCGGGGAGAACAGAGTCCAAGCATGGTAGTTGACGAGCGTCCTAACAACAATGCGCCCACTGTTCGTCCCCCTATAGTGATTGGACCTTTCACTCCGGTGGGTATCTTCTGTGGGCTTGTTGTCTTAATGGTAACATCTACTGCTGCTGCCAGGTCCATTCCTCGGCTCCCACTTGTGGCTGGCTGGAGGCAGCTGCTGACATCTGTTGATCTGCAGGGGCGACTTGTGTCTGAGCGCGGCCACTGCGGTTCGATGCGCTCGAATTGGAGTTTCCCGACCTGCGACGACACGCCCCGGTGTTGTGATTGTCCGTTTGGCATTTTTGACACCAGATTCCTGTAGCATTGCATTCACGACGGAAATGTCCCATTCCGCTACACCGGTAACACTTTATTCGTCCACTGGAAGAGCCCCTTTGAGTGGTCACAGCGGATGCTTGAAGGGGTGCAAGGGCGGCTAACACCTGATTCTGAGTTGCTTTCGCCTGTTCCTTCAATCCCAATCCCAATTCCTTAATAGCTTCCACGAGAAAAGCTTGTTGACCTGTCGGGACCTGGGCCATAAGCTCTAAAGCGTCTTCAGTTGACCAATTGGCTCCTAACGTACTCAATACTGTCCTGGTAGCTGGATTACAAGTTTGTAGGGCGCACTGTTTTAGCAAGGCGCCACGCATATATTCCGGAACTCCAGCCCTCTCTATGGCGGAGGCAACTTTATCAATAATGGTCCCGAACGTTTCATCCCGACCTTGTTTGATTCCCATATATATTGGCACTCCACCTGGGTCCTTTACCCTTTCCATAACCTCCCTTACTAATCGCATTGCCTCTCTACACTTTAGGCCGGCACTCGTGTTCCCCAGGAGGGGCTGATGGCTCACATGGTTCTCGTACCCCGTCCGTGCCTCTAGGGCCATTTTCTACACGCGGGGGGGGAGCATTACTTTTGAGACGGTAGGAGTCAGCGGGATGGATTGGAACCAGTCACGCTCATAGTTTTTATTCTTACTCTATGCTGCTGATGTGTGCTCAGCAGCCTTCTTTTCTGCCTGATGTTGCAGCAACTCATTGTGCACTATCCTCCAAAGCTTCCCTAACTGTTTAGCTGTCTTATCGTCCTCCAGGGTAGCTTCCCACAGAAAATCCCCAAATTTACGCCATTCGCTCAATTCATGCACTGTATGTGGATTCTGAAACACTCCCTTAGCATACCCATAAGCTAACAACCCTGGTAGTTCCTTCTGCAGATCTGTATCCTTTATCTGCCGCTTCTGCAAGAATGCAGTAAATAAATCATATGTCACTTGCCTTCCCATACCTATTATCGTCAGCGCGCTGTTGCAGCCCTTCAAGGTCTGGCGGCACATATCGGCGGGGCTCGTCTATACGGTCACCCAGGTCACGGCATGTTCCCAATTTTCACACTTATTGCCGTCCTTGTTGCTTAGGACCAAAACCCCTTTGTCGCTCCGCCGTGGCGCCAAGCCGCTATCACGTCGGGGTCACCATTTGCTGAAGACGACGGGAGACAGTCACACCCTGTAGTGCTGAGCAAGTCTCAACATTATTTGCAAAGATAAAACTCTTTTATAGATACAATAATCAGGCTCACACATATTGCAAAAGCTAAGCTCATCATTGGTTCTCAGTTAAATGTCAGTCCTGCCCCTGTTTCAACATAATTCGGACACTTGTGGCTGCTCAATCCAAACCAAGTTCCTGTTTTCTCATCCTGTTATCATACAACTCTCTTGCTCAAGGACACCACGTCCTTGAGCAAGGGTCCAATATCTTATCGCTTAATGCTTACTTCCTAACCAGCTGTATTCTATCATGAAGCCACTATTAGTGGTGATAAGGACAATAGTAAGATCAGTAAAGATCTAGGTCTCCTTTGGAGAGACCTGATACATACTTTAAAAGAAATGCAAGCAGAACAGCCTGTGGCCATGACTGCAGCCCAGGCGTTGACCATTGCGCCGAGGCTGAAGGAGACAGACAAGGGAACGGACAGGTTCCTACAGGAAGTATTAAAGAAACTGGAGCGACAAGAGACCATCAAAACACAGTCTGTCGCCACTGAAAACCCTCCCAGTGTGCAGCCCGTCGCTGAGCAGGGAGTGCTGTGAGGAAAAAACAAACAAACAAACAAAAATGCCAAGCGGACGGAGTCGGGCGGGGATGCAGCGCAGGATGATCAGAGGAGAGTGGGGGAGCGCGACCCCATGTTAGACTGAGCACCATCGGGCACGAGAGGGAAGACAAAGAAAACACAGGAGAGAGTAATACCGACTGCGCCGCCGGCGCCGGGGACGGCACGGAGTGAGCCTGACCCCCCCCACCCCTTCCATCCGCATCCGCCGCCACCGCGCAGCCGCTTCCCGCGCCCGGTCAGTGTCTCTGGAGTGCCTCCCCACACACACCTCGCGCCACCACGGCCGGCCCCAGCCCTCATGGACCGCTGGGCTCATCCTTTCCATCCTCAGTCCCTTGCCTCAAAGAGTGTAAAAACTGTTGGTCGTGATGTTATGCATTTTGCTTAAAATGTGATGATGAAGAGTGGCTTTCTTACAGTGGAAACTTTCTAAGGTGTTTTAGGTGTCAGGAATGGAACTTGGAAAAACAGAACATTTTGACATTGAGAAGCTAAAAGGTGATTTATGTTTTAGACTCATTGGTGAAGGTTTTTTTTTTTTTTTTTGGATCAGGAGTAAAAAAAAAAAAAATGGATTTTGTCATACTATTGATGCTTCAAATGATTGTTGTAAATGGTTTTAGGCAATTTCAACAACCCAAGGCTTACACTGGCCAAAGCAATCAATCAGTCTACAATATGTTTATCAATGGCCACTCCAGATCATCCTTTTTCTACCTGTTTGGTGGGAGTTCCATCAGATGTGGCACAATGGCCTGTACCAAATGCATTAAAACCAAATCCTTTAGTTAAGGGTAATGGCAAAGTTGACAGCTGGGATTTGATCATTTCATGGTTGCCAATAATGACAGCAGAGCCACATGAATTAGAATTATTGGGATCTATAAAGATGGATTTTTGTGTTATGTTTAATTTTACCAGCAATACAAAAACATTTGGGTCAGAATGTGTATCCCATCCTGGGCGTGTATAAGAACACAACATCTTGGTGCAATTATACTTCACCAAAAAGATCCAGTCCTAGTCTTGTGCCTATGCAGTTACCAAAGGGAATTTTTCTGATCTATGGGGACCAGACATGGCCTGGAATACCCTTGAGATTACAAAGGGGACAATGCAGTTTGGGACAACTGAAGATCTTGATGCCTAATCACACAATGATTTGAAACATCTTTGTCCAAAACAATTTGTGCATGCATATACTGGTGAATGTGATGATTAAGTTAGCTTTCGTCTCCCTCAGCAATAATAGAAACTAGTATATTTGCTCCAGGTGTAGGAGTACCTGCTTTATTAACTCAGCTATGCATATTAGGATACTGGCCTAGTAAACAAAGTAACCAAACCTCAAAGACATTAGAAGACTTGATAAGTAATGTAAGCAGTATTAGCCATACAACTTTGCAAGATAGACCTGCTAGAGATTTTACTTTTAGCACAAGTATAATAACTTTGTTTGTCAGCTGTGGTTTTTTTTTTTTTCAGTGGATAAGAAGAAGCTTACCAGGCGTGAGTTGCTAAACTAATGTGCAGATTGTCCTTGAGCTGCTCTCGACTGTGAGAAATGAAGAAGCAAAAATACCTACATGATAACAACTTCGAGCAAGGAGGAGGCTGAGGCAGCGTGTGAAACTGCAAGACTTGTCACAGAAAACTACAGCTGGCTTTTAGAGAAAGGACCAATTAGAAGTACTATAAACACGCTAGCTTTGCTGCTGATTATAAAAGACTGATGCTTGTTAGTAAAATTTGAGTTATAGGATGCCCGGAGGGGTCATGGACATGCCAACTATCCCCATGCATTGAGCCACGGTATCCCTCACACTAGCCAGGTATAGACGGTCGTTAAATGCCCTCACAGTTCAACCGTCTTAGGGAGGGGGAGAGCATGGGACGAAGATATAACGGTCTACTGAGTCTCTCTTGCAGATTGACGTGTTCCTCGGAGTGCTCGCCGTGATGCATATCAAGATGGAGTCACTCAACTATTGGCAACATTGAATAGTGAAGTGGAACACGACCACCACCTGATCATATCTTCCTGCAATTGGCTCAGCTAGCATATGTGCTGGGCGGACACGCTATGTATCAGCCCGTGCCACAGGACACTGGAGTCATCGAGCATAGGGAAGGAGAGATGTGGTAGGCGTCCGGAAGATCTCGGGTTGTAACGTGAGAGGTGGAAGGTACAGAAGAGGGGGGCATGGGGTGGAGTGAGAGGAGGTGCTGGTGGTAGCAGATATAAGCACATGGTGTAGACAATGGACCGGCCTATATAAGCAGAAGCATAGAACAGTTTATGAGACAATGGGGAGTTAAACATGTAGCAGGGATTCCCCATTCCCCCACAGGACAGGCCATAATAGAAAGAGGTAATGGAACTCTAAAAAGATATCTTGGTAAATATGGGGATGTTAAAGACCCACATAGGAAATTGTTAAAGGCCTTCTTTGTTATGAACCACCTGTGTGTGTTTGGGGAAAAGGAGCTACCACCTGTAATAATGCATCATAATCCAAAGGCACAAAAGGAGGGGAAGAAAGAAATATGGGTTAAATATTGTTACCCTAAAACAGGGATATGGCAGCCTCCGGCCAAAGTATTATACTGGGGACGTGGGTATTTGTGTGTTGATTCTCCCACAGGATCCATTTGGGTGCCAGTCAGGTGGACAAGAGCTGTCATTGAAGCTGCGGAGATCAAATCATCTGATGAAAAAGGACAGGAAGAGATTGGAGAATAAATACACCCTCATCTTGCGGTCATTGGCTAACAATCAAAAGACTGAAGGTTATATAACAAAAAGACGGTGAATTTAATGAATAATAATGAGGTGTTTTGTTATATCCATAGCTTTTAGTGTAACTATAATTGCTAACAGCTTGACACATTTTAATCAGCCTAGAGATAATATTTGGATAACCTTTGCTAATCAAACTGGTCAATCATCTCTTTGTCTTAGTTTGGGAGGGGTTACTAATCCTTTTAAAACGTGTTTGATAGGATTGCCTGTATGGAATCCGGAGGAATTTTGTGGACTAGTAGACAATAACACCTTGTGTAATAGGACAGGCTGAACACAATTAGCGATGATCACGATCATTCGGACGGAAAACGTCAATGTGAGATAATTAAGTCCCTTAATACCACATTAGCCTCACCCCCTGAGGAAACAGACTTGTTTGGAAGTGTCAATGCAAGCTTCGGTACTAATGGAACTGGGGGAAATAGGATAAGTTTTATGTCACGGGATATCCATGACTTTAATAGAAATCGAAAATATTGGGCCACCTTAGACTCTTCTTTGAAGTCAGAAGCGGTATTTAAGCAATTGTATTCCAGCTGTAATGTCTCTAGTATTACATCACTGAAGAAATTGCCCACGGGTATATTTTTAATCTGTGGATTAAAATATATATATATTTTATATATAGAGATTATATATATATCTCCTCCATTGTGAATAATATAGTTCATCCCAGGTATAGAGATTCGGCCCTAAGAACTGATCTAATCTCTCAGACACACCCAGAGGATCCTCTACCAAATCTCCTCTTCGGGTGGGCTCTTAGGTTTCTTTTCCTTAAGAGAGAAGAAGGATACCTTATCAGAAAGTTGGGGTATCCAGAGACTCACCTATTCAATTTCCTCTTGGGTAACGGTCTTCTTATCATTTACCCACAAATTGAGGTCTACTCATAACCAGTCCTCAAAAGACCCAAATATGGGCCAAATAATATGGGGATTTCCTAATGACTCTTCCCCCCCCCAATCTTCCATACAGTAATGTACCATCTTTTTCTTACTCTTTTGTCTACTACAGGAGGGAATCATTCCAAAATTTTATCATCATCCCCAGAGGACTTTCTGGGAGAATATCTGGCAGCCTATCCTTATGCCACCCATGGGATCAGAGGGCTTGCTCTTCCTCTGTCCCAACTTCTAGAGTGCCCTTGACTCGTTCTCACAATCGTTACCCTCGGTCGTGACCCACGCACTCGCGGGCAATGGGAACTGCACTACTGGAGGGTCCGCACTCACTTGGTCTCCTTGAGACCTCTCAGTCACTCGCACTCTAGGAAAACATCCCCGACCGAACGGAACCACGCAAATACTTACTCAATCCAGAGTCTTCGTTCGGATCTTCATGCACAAAAATTATAGGGTACTGCAGGTTTATTTGCTTATTTGCAAAATCCTTTTACACAGTCCTTATTGGTCAGGTGCATCGCTCCGTGGTGTACTCTGCGCATGTGCCTGTCTTTTTACTAGGGCGTCTTCTTCTGCCTCCTGGTGGTCATAGGGTGGTGACTGGGATGAAGTCAGTAGTCTTCTCTAGTGGCCCGCTCATGAACTAATCTCTTGGCTCTTATCAGCTCATGTGCAAGCTATGGTACCGGCTACAAGCACCTTGACCAACTGCACCTGTGCACATTGTAGAGACTTTACGGTTAAAGTTTTAAAAGACTTTGAAAAATACTTTAAATGGTTCCTTGCACAACTATTTGTTCATGATTTGATTAACGAGTATGACCTATTCCATTACAGACGGTAGATAGCGCTTATAGGAAAGCAGCTGCAAATGTGACACAGTGCTGGCTGATAGACTACATGGGGACCTACTTAACACTGTAGTTGGGGTCTGCGTTCCTGGTTTTTTGTAGCTCCCATAGGCAGTGGTATAACTTAACGGAAAGCATGTAGTTTTTAAAAGGATCTGAGCAGTCCAAGTGAGTGGGATTGGAGATAGCTCCCAAAGGAAAGAAGGTGCAAATGTGACACAGTGCTGGCTGATAGACTACATGGGGACCTACTTACTACTGTAGATTGGGTCTGCTTTCCTGCTTTCTTGTAGCTCCCATATGCAGTGGTATTATTTCCACCGACAGTCTGTATTTTTTCAATGGGAGATGAGCAGTCCAAGTGAGTGGGATTGGAGATAGCTCCCACAGGAAAGCAGCTTCAAAGGTGTCAGTGCTTGCTGAGAGACTACATGGGGACGTACTTACTACTAACACTGCAGGTGGGGTCTCTCTTCCTGCTTTCTTTTAGTTCCCATATGCAGTCATATAACTTATACCGACAGAATCTATTTTTAAATGGAGCTGATGAGGCCAAGAGCGTGGGATTGGAGAAAGCTCCCACAGGAAAGCAGCTTCAAAGGCGACACTGTGCTGACTGATAGAGTACATGGGGACATACTTACTACTCAAGGTGGGTCTCTTTTCCTGCTTTCTTGTAGCTCCCATACGCAGTGGTAAAACTTCTATTACCAGTCTGTATTTTTTCAATGGGAACTGAGCACTCCAAGTGAGTGGGATTGGAGATAGCTCCTACAGGAAAGTAACTGCAAGTGTGACACAGTGCTGGCTAATAGACTACATGGGGACCTACTTACTGCTGTAGGTGTGCTCTGCCTTCCTACTTTCTAGTAGCTGCTATACGCAATGGTATAACTTAACAGAAAGCATGTATTTTTTCAATGGGAGCTGAGTCCAAGTGAGTGGGACTGCAGATAGCTCCCACAGGAAAGCAGCTGCATATGTGACACAGTGTTGGCTGAGAGATTACATGGGGACCTACTTACTACTGTAGGTCGGTCTGCCTACCTGCTTTTTTGTAGCTCTCATGCTCAGTGATATAACTTATATTGACAGAATGTATTTTTAAAGGGAGATGACGAGGCCAAGAGGATGGGATTGGAGGTAGCTCCCACAGGAAAGCAGCTGCAAATGTGACACAGTGCTGGCTGATAGACTACTTGGGAACTTACTTACTATTGTAGCTGGGGTCTGCCTTCCAGCTTTTTTGTACCTCCCGTATAACTTAACTGGCAGTCTGTATTTTTTCAATGGTAACTGAGCAGTCCAAGTGAGTGGGATTGGGGATAGCTCCCATATGACGCGAAATTTTCGGCTCTTGGTGTAAAAACCAATCTCGAAGCCTGAAACCAGGCTCGAAGCCTGAAAAATGAACCAGACTTGAGATCTGCAAACCAGGCTCGAAGCCTGAAAAATGAACCAGACTCGAGGTCTGAAAACCAGGCTCGAAGCCTGAAAATCCAGCTCTAAGCCGAATTCATGCGACGATCAACCCAGGGTCCGATTCTCAGCTGGGTGGGAAGAAATCAGTCCTACTCAATGTGAGTGATAGCAGAAATCTTCTTCTTTATTGAGAGCAAGCTCTAACTTATATACACAGCAGCTTCAAAGCTAGATCAGCAACAGCAGCTAATAAATTTCACTTTCTTGTTCATCCTGCTTGTGGTTTCTGCTATAAGTAAGCTGCCTCACATTTTCCCATCTTTTTTTTCCCCAAAGTTGTTTACCACTTTTAGCCGAAAACAGTCCGACCTTGAGGGAACAGAAAGCGGCCTGCTGTCTAAAGACAGCAACTGCTTTAACCATAGCTCTGACTCTGGTCTTGATTGTGCATTAAATTCATATAACTAGAGCTCAGGCTGCCTTGCCCCTCCAGGCCTAACATTATACCCCGGGATCCATGTCCATGCTCCCTCATTTTTTCTCCACAATTCCCCCGTATTGTTTTTGCACAATCAAGACTGAGTCAGTCAGTCTATGCACTGCCTGCATAATACAACTATATACTATCTTAAAGATTAAAGCAAAAGCAAAATAATCAATATCCATCTTAACCCTTCTTTGATTTACATAATCAAACAAGGTGACAACCCCCTAAAAGCTGATTGAGGCCAGTTATCAAAAGGGTTATAACCCACCATAATATTCTTAGCGTGAGCCTTTAAATATGTCAAATCTTTGTGAATAGATTCACTATGATCAGAAAGATTAAAACAACACATGCCTTCAAAGTCTTGGCATCCGTGCCCTTCCGCCAATAGCAAAAAATCAATAGCTGCCAGATCTTGCAATAAGGCATGTCTAAGGCTTTTCTGGTCTGCCAACAATTTTTTCAATAACATCAGTAGTAACATTAGCTTGCTGCTCCGACCAACACACTAATTTTTCTAACTGCCGTAAAGCCTGGGCTGCAGCCAATCCAGGTACAAATGCTGAAGCAAATACATTCGCCGTAATGGACCACAATTGTACTTTACCATCACAATCTCCTTTTAAGTTGTGGGTATCTCTTTGTTTTCCGTAAGTTGGTAATTTTTAACCAGTCCTGCTGTCGAGGTGCAAACAAACTTAGTTTCCCTAAATAACATGGCCCCCTAATTGGGTTAGCTGGGATTCCCTGCCACGCTCAATCCCCACATATTAAGAAGATGTTATTGGGTAGAGCTTTAGCAGACCCATTGCTCCACAGAGTAGGCCCCTGAGGGATTCCGCATTCCCGAACCAGTGTTACTCCCCCCATATATCAACCCAGATAAATTGGCCATCCAAGTTCCACCAAATTGTCCTATGGCCAATCCACAATATCTTCCTTTTGGATCTACAAATCGACTATATGCACCTTCGGGGGAAACATCAGTCCACTGCTTAACCATATTTTGATATTGTTCCATTCCTCTTAGTCCTTGATATTTAGTCCCAATGCTAAAACAAGCACGAGTCCAACTCCCATTCGTTATGTTTCCAATTGCTCGACTTCCCAGCAACTCCAACTCTTGTGGGTCCCTTGGAAGAGGGACTTTGAGCCGACTTAATGAGTCTGCGGCACAGTCCAATGTCACTTTGCTGGAACATGAGGCGCTCCCGCTGACATATTTCTGGAAATCACTAGGATCAAAATCTGGTATCCCAGCCAGGCAGGTGCAGAATGTATCACTCACCGATTGAAGACTCAGACAAAAGTCAACTTGGCCTGTCTGATTCGCCCAGGTGACCCACATGTTCTGACATGGATTCACTTGATCCAATGGCGATGTGTGAACTGTCACCATCAGGATTATTAGGAGTAACAGCCACTCTAGTCCATTTCGCAGGAACCCATATTAGACCTGTAGGTGTAAGCACAGACATATAACCCCTGCCATATACCTGTTCGTGGATCTCTGTAAGTTACCCACATTGCCGGCGGTCTTTTGGATGTTTCCACCATTCCTTGATGTAGTCGAGCTGGAGGTTCTTTCTCCTCCCCAAAGATACATAAATGATACATAAATGTGATACCCCTGTAATGTGTTTCACTCCCCAGGTTTGGAAAAACTGTTTCACCCGTTGACTAACATATGCAGGGCAGTTATCAGTCCTAATGGTGCCTTGCACCCTCATAACAACAAAACATGTAGTGGCATGTCGGATTACATGCGTTACCCTTTCTCCTGCTTGAACTATTGCCCATATATACTTACTGAATGTATCCACAGTTACATGAACATATTTAAGCCTTCCAAATTCAGAAATGTGAGTGACGTCCATCTGCCACAATTCTAATGGTCCCAGACCCCTGGGGTTGACTCCCAGACCTAACCGTGGGCCGTAGTGGCTACACTGCGGGCAAGCCCTCAGTATTGCTCGAGCATCCTCTATTGAAATGTCAAAACTTCTCTTTAGACCTCTGGCATTTTGATGAAAGATGGCATGGGCTTCTCTTGCCTGATTGAATTTATTTACAGGCACCCCCAAAGCTAAGAGCTTGTCCGCTCTAGCATTTCCTGCTCCTAAACCAATGTCATACTTATGACTTCTGATATGTATTACACAATATGGAGATGTGCGCTGCCGGATAGCGGCCTGCATGGCTCTAAGTAGGTCAAAAAGGCGTCGATTGCGCACATCTTTAATGCGAGCATCTTCTATTTGCTGAGCAATTCCTGCAACATAAAAAGAGTCAGTTACAATATTCAACGGTTTACACCACCACATTTCAAGGGCCTGAACAATCGCAAAAAGTGCTAAAGTCTGTAAAGAGTCCATTTCCGTGGCATGTAATAGCTGGTGTTTCCATTGTCCTGCCTCTTCCCAGACTATTACAGCCCGCTGAGATTTCTTTCCTGCGTCTGTATATGCTGTAACGGCATTTGACATAGGTTGCTCACTTAGCTTAGGACGAATAATCCACTGTTGTTGTGTCATACATGCCAACACCTTAGATTTTAGGGACTGCATGTTTATTTTTTGGGCAGATAATAATAAACTAAGCTGTAGAGGCTCTGATGTTGCTATGATCCATTCCAGATCTCTTTTCGCTATAGGCACATATATCGTTCCTGGCTCTTGGCCGCTCACCTGTAAGATTCGAGTGCGTCCCTTTCTAATAAGCATTGCTAAGCCCACAGTTTTTTGTTCAATTGTCCATTTAGGCTGTAACGTGGTGAATAGCCATTC